>NW_012114252.1:15533013-15548465 GCF_000951035.1 Colobus angolensis palliatus
CAGCTGACCAGCACCGATTGTCCGGCACTCACTAGTGAGATGACCCCAGTACCTCAGTTGAAAATGCAGAAATCACCGGTCTTCTGTGTCCTTTGCGCTGGGAGTTGGAGACTGGAGCTGTTCCTATTTGGCCATCTTGCTCCGCCCCCTCATATATTCCATTTTTTAATGAATTATCTTTTACAGCATATTTTGGAGCTGGAAATTTTCTTCATAGCATTTTTTAAATCAATATTTTACCTGTATTCACCCATCACACTTTGTTCTTATAACTTGTTTACTGTTTTAATCCAGATCTGCAACCCCCCCCCATTTTTTATTATATTACTCTGAAGATCAAACCAGTTGTTGTATACAATATATCATGTTATGAATTTTTCTGAAACCATGATTTCATTAAATTTATTCCTCTGTCTCTTATTTTTTTAATAAATTGTGAAAAAATTTAGATTTTTGGAACAGATACTTCATATGTTTTTGTAATCCTTCATGTTATATCATATTAGTTGTTACATAATCCCACAGTGCTTCACAGTTAGCAATATCCAATTTGAAGAGGAATATTTTGGCAGCTATTATAACTCTCATTTCATAAGCCAGTCTTTCATGGCTTTGAAAACATGTGTTAGGTACTTTGTGACCAGATCAGTGCTGCTACTTTTATTAAATAGGCACACTCATGACAATAGATGTTGAGTTGTTTTCTGGAAGAAGAAGCATTTCATGTTTTTGAAATAAGAGGTTAGATTTGGCCTCAAGAAAGACAATGTGAATCACAAAACACTACAGTGAAACTAATGTCTTCTACAGGCTCAGTAACAAGGGATATGATAGCTTGAATGCATCATGTGATAAACATGGAATACGTGCATTTACAATTAATCTTATCTAAACACTTCTACAAAATACTCACATTGTATCTATCTTATCAATAATCAGAAAAGAGATGTGAGAATTTACAAAGCAAAACATTGGTAATTTTTTAAGGTTTATTTCTAACATTTTTAAGATATTATTTCTAACGTATTCTAAATGTCTTAGAACCACATGTTTACAACAATATCCTCAGTGTTTGTTTCCTACCTACGTAGTTGTGGGTATGTGTGTATCTGTAAGTGAGAATAAAGTGTTCTTGGGTATTTAAGGTATTGTGTTTGTTCTTTTCAACAAGAAAACTTGGAGAATTTTGAGTGCTTTAATGGAAATAGCGGTAGTTCACATTTAATTTTAATTTTTTTTTTTGGAAATTTATCATTTAGATCTCAAACTCTATTCTGATTGTTAGAGGCCATTTTGTACATCTAAAAGATCTGGCATCTGAAACCAGCTTGCTTATTCTCCCTTTCTTCCAAGGTGTAGAGCTGCCAGCTTCCCTGGGTTCTCTGTGTTCATGAAAACTGTGGCATCTGTCTTACATGTGTGTGTTTGAGTACCTCCCATAGTCTCGGTAATTTTGGGTCCCAGTAGAATATCATCTCCCACCTTTGTTAATCTATTCTTCCGTCCTTGAAGTAAGAAAAACAATCCCTTTGAAATCCATTAGGATTTGTAAGTATAGAATTACAAGCAGCAAATGAAAAGCCTTGGAAGCTTGGAAGTGTATATGAGTGTGATGTGTGCGTGTTGCCATTGCTGTGGTGCTAGTTTTGGTTATGCATGTGATTATTGTTACTGTTGTTTGATTTTCTAACCAACCTACCGAATTACGGAGATTTTAGGGATGAAGGGGACAAAAACGTAAAAATAA
The DNA here is from genome assembly GCF_000951035.1 of Colobus angolensis palliatus. Taxonomy (NCBI): domain Eukaryota; kingdom Metazoa; phylum Chordata; class Mammalia; order Primates; family Cercopithecidae; genus Colobus; species Colobus angolensis. The sequence continues at coordinate 15,534,761 of NW_012114252.1, forward strand.
TCTTTGTGGAGAGTGATGACAGAAGTATGGGAGGTTTTTGGGTAACAAAAGAAATTCCAACTTTTTTTTTTCTGGCAGCAGTTGATAGAAGTAGGCTACAGGATTAACACACAATTTCAAGCACCTGGCGACTTTTACTTGCCCCCCTTTCAAGCCGTAGTATGGTAACTGCAAGGTCTTCCTTGCATCTATCATAATGGTTTAAGCAGAGTAGATATTCAACAAATATTGGGTAACTAAATCTGGTGTTTGAGTGGATGTAAAACGATTTACAGTCTTGGCTGTCTCTGGTGTAATGGAATCTCATACTTAATTCTTCTCCATTAAGAATCTTGCATTGGGGCTAGCTATAAGTCAATTGTGGCTGACAGGTCAAAATTCTGTGGTCAGCTTGAAACTTAAAGCTAATCCTCTGTTATCAAGATACATTTCTACTGGGAAAATAACTAACATCTCTCAAAAACATACCCAAATTTTAATGTAGAAAATACATTTAGAAATATTTGACATGCATTTATAAATGTAGATCATTAATCAATATTTATCTAAATAGTTCTTAAAGTTTGAGTATGTGGCCAAATTTGCATACATCTTTCCACTGTGATAGCATTTATTATTTTTATTTATGTATAGATTTAATTTTCAGATCTTTCAATGAACGGCACTTATATTAACATGTTTAAATAAAATGCAGTGGAAAACCAAGTGAAAATATTTAAAATACCTTGAAAGCAGTAAGTCAGCATTTTGGCAAAGTAAAAAGATGAGACACAAATATTTCTCTAACATTTGAAAATTCATGTTTTCTCAAATTTCAAATGAGAAAAAATTATGTATTTCTGATTCTGTGAAATTGGAATTTGGGATAGAAGAATAACTTAATGCATATAATAGAAGCTTCCTAAGAAATTCTGAGATAAAACCATATATTCCTATAATCTATGCCAAATTCTGAATCGTATTAAGCTTCATAAATATATCTAACCAATTATTATACATCTGAGATGATGTATAATAATCTTTCCCTTGAAGAACTTACCAATGGATCATCATGTCAAAAACTTGACTATAGTAAGATTTCCGTGCTTTTTAGAGAAACTAGTTTAAGCATTTTACTCATCAAAATCAAATACTGAGTGTTTTAGGGGAGACGGGGTTGCATTCTGGAACTGTCTGTCTAAAAGATGGAAACAGAAAGAGAGAAAGATGGCTTAAATACCGGAGAGCTGATAAATTCTTCACGTGACCCTTGCGACCACCAAATACAGCACTTACACAGAGCAAATAATGTGAGGCCTCTGTTGAGAGACACTGTGGGCACTATTCAGCCAATGGTGACTTTTGCTAAAAAGTCAGGCCATCCTAAGCAATATTGATTCTTCCATTAAATTAGTATTGAGTATGTTCTGCCAGGAACTTGCATAATTTGATAAAACTCCAGATATCATACCCCCCCCCCAAAAAAAAATCAACTTCCAAAGCCTAGACACATCCCACCAGCACGAGTGCCCTGGAAGTCACTTGGTCCCACAGTTTTGAAACTTTCTTCTATTATTGAGAGACTTTAGCTTGCAGGCAGCACCAACAAGTGGGATCTTGCACAGGGAACTGGAAGACTTTTCATACTTGTCAGCCACATAATCTCTTCCCCTTTCTAGAAGTTCTAGACTTCAGGAAACTCCTTCTGCTCCTCAGGAAACAACAGCAGGAAATAGTGGGAGCCCCAACAGAGAAAGATAAACCAAATAAAACAAAATGGTTCAGTTCACCAGTGGAATTACAGTCCACCAGAGTCGGCTAGGAACTGCATGTTGAATCTGAACAGGACAACTGCCTGCTAAACTTAAAAATATAACTTGGATCCAGAGTGCTTTCAAATAGCAGACAAAATAGCTCAGATATAACTTTTAAAATCACCCATTATTGTCAGAACCAAAAAACCACAACTTGAATATCATCAGCTAACACCAATACAGAGATAATCTGATATTAGAATTTTCTGTCAAAGATTTTAACAAGGCCATCTTAACACAAGCAATTATAAATTCCTGGGAAACATGCACAAGATAGAAAATCTTACAAAAGAAATGAAAGTTACATAAGAGAAGCAAATGGTAATTATCGCACTTACAAATATAATAATAGATAAAAAGCAAATGAAAACCGACTGCATGGGCCTAAAAACTGAGTGGAGATGAAAGAATATAGTCAGTGAACTTGAGGACTTACAGAAAGACAGACAGATGCATAGAATAAACCTAGACTGAACAGCGAAGAGGACATATTCTGGGAAAATAAAATGAACAGAGGCTCAGGAATCTGTAGGACAATAATAAAAACATGCACCATTTGTATCATTATAGATTCAGAAGAAGAGGTAAATTAAAGTAGGGCTGATAGAGCATTTGAAGTAATGATGGCTGAAAACAAACCAAATTTAGTAAAAGAAAGAAATCTACAGGATGGAGAAGCTGAATGAACCACAAAGGAATAGAACTACACCAATTCATGCCGAAGAAAGAATCACTAAGCTTTTGAAAACTAACGACAAAGAAAAAAATCTTAAAAGCAGACAGAGAGAAATGGCAAACGACCGATAGATCATTCAAATGGCAGCACATTTCATATAAGAAGCCATGGAGGCCAGCCAGAAGTGCAAAACATTTTTCAAATACTGAAACACACACACACGCACACACACATTTCCTTCAGGAATGACATGACACAGAAATATAGACAGCCGCAGATAAAGAAAAGCTAATATAATATTTTGCTACTAAATAGATCTATAAATAACGGCTTAAGAAAAATCTTTAAACAGAAAGGAAATTATGTAAAACAAACACAAACTCAGAGCCTTAAGAAGGAAGAAAAAACGGTGGAAGAAGTAGAAATGGGAGTACATAGAATAGGCAATTCATCTCATGGGTTTTATATATCAGACTTTGAGCAAAGATAATACCTTCTGAGGGTAAACTCAATGATGTTTAAAAGTAGAGAGGGTAGAATGATCCAAACAGGGTAGAATGATCTAAATAGAAATCAGCTTTTGAACTTTTAATCAATATGGTAAAAAAAAAAAAAAAAAAAGACTATCTATATAGAGATCTTAAAATAGAAACAGCACACACTGATCAGAAAACAAAAAACAATCAAAAATCAATAAATGCACATTTCAAAGTTATCACCAGGAAGCCTTATTTCTAAAGTCTCATATTTGAGTATACATTGTTTATTTATTCTCCCCTTCAGGAAACAGTTCTACTTATTTCAGAGACTCTTCATCCATTATTTAGTGATATGCATTAAAATTCTTCTTGCTGCTAAATCAGTATATACTTTTCAAAATAACTAATATATTCGAGAGACTATTTGGAAAATTTGAGTATGAATTGAATATTAAGTAAAATTGGGAATTATTGTTAACTTTATAATCTATGTTTATTATGAGAATTATAAAATAGACAAACTGGCTTACTTGTAGATGAGGGGGCCTGATAATTTTAGTTCATTTTCATAGTTATATTTACACACACTATATATATATATACACACACACACACACACACACACACACGCAAATATGGCAAAAATGTTAACAACTATTAGATTTAGGGGTGAACACCCAAACACTCAATATATTATTATTTAAACTCTTCTGCATGTTTTAATTTTTTCTTAAAGAGAATAAAACTAAGGAGAAAAAAACGTAGAAGTGCTTTCTTAAATTATAAACAAAATGATTCATAATGCTATCCTAGTCAATCAGAAAAATGATTCTATCTCAATATACTGTTTATCTTATTCTTTTAAAAGGTCAATTTTGTTTGTGTCTTACAGTATACACAGTATATTAACATAGTGCTTCTATATAAGTAGTACTTATATGACTATATATGATCAAAATTACTAGAAATGGTTTGATTTTGTTGTTTTATAGATTAATAATTTATTATTTCTTATGGCTTGAAATAATTTATTTTCCAAAGAACTTGGTTTCTGTGATGCTTTTATCTCAGGTTTCTTTAAAACATTTTAGCAATAAATAATTTCAGAAGCTATTCCAGGTAAAGAAGGGCAAAGTGTGACCTACTCTCACCGGTATAAAAGGTTGTGACTTACAGAATGAAAATATAAAGAAAACCTGAGTAGTAAGTGTTCAGATTCTTAACAGTGAAACTGTTCCAAAGGCTAGCAGGGCTGTAATTTATCCAGATTTTGTTTTGTATGGGGATTAATTTGACTTTAGTGTGGTTGGGGAAAATGATGTTAGTTACAAGAAAAATAGTAGACCTAAATGTAGGAGGAAATGGGCCCCTGTAGAATTGCTGAAGATTTTCTTTTCAGGAACTCAAAGAGGTGACATTTTCCTTGAAGCAATTTCATGAAGTGCATTGGTGATTTAAGATGTTAATTAATAGGCATATTCTGAAGCACGGTTATATATATAAAAAGTGATAGAGTAATTGACCTTAAGAAATCACTTAATTTTCAAATGCAATGCCATGTTTGGAAAGTGTAGCCATTTCTGGGCTCAGTGCACATGGGGATGAGGTTTTTCAGCCTCCCAGGATCAATAGTGCATTACGGGGAAACAAAAGAGTGGAAACTCAGCTGCAAGAGGGAAGCCTGTTCCTTCAGGTGGAGAGCCTGAGCAGGTTTCAATAGCCGCCTCAGAACACTTTCTCAAGCCTCTCCACGGCACTGTCTCATATTGATTGAACTCCAATCATTTCACTTCTCTCTAAACCCTCCACAATAATCAGGTACAGGGAAACCACACTATTGGAGGAAGGAGAAAAATAAAATGAAAACTTGAGTTAAACCACCATAATCCATTCTTAATCCCTACTTCTAAAATTGGGCTGAAAATGCATGAGAACGTGCGCTGAAAGCTATCAGCAAATCAAAAGACACTTTTTTTTTTTTTTTTTTTTTTTTAATTTTGTGCTGACACCTGAACCTTCTGGAATTGAATGCCTGATAACAGTACACAAAAGTAAATTCATTCGGGCGGCAGTCACAGATGCACCTTGCACTTTACCAGTAAACTTTCCTTAAAATTAATCATTAAAACTCTAGTGAAATTAGAATATGGCTATCTTAAGAACATGTTCCCAAGGATTTACAAGGTTTCTTAATTCCACTGCAAGCACCTAAGCAAAAGAATGCTTTGTGATGTCTGTTAATCTTGGACTTTCAGGCACAGAAAAATTATTCTTTCTCAGAGACATTGAGACTGAGGCATCCACTACCTTCAAATTTTCATTCCACAAACCTGGAAGTATTTCAAGTATAAAAATGGCTTCATCTAGTTTTATACTTTAACTTCCCATAAAGTAGTTGATGCTCTTTAAAAATGGAGGAAGAGTGACATAACATTAAAAAGTGAAGTACAATCTTTTCCTAAACTTTGGCTCAATTTAACTAAAGTGCCTTCCTTCTTTCCCAATAGTTGGCTGGTGTTCTAAACCCAATTTGGAACTGCTTACTCAACTGAACTACAATGTGCATGTCAGCTGCCTCAAGGTAAGTGAACTTTGTCTTCCCCTCATTTGAGTAAAGCAGATGGTGCCTTCCTTATTTTGAAATAAAATAGCACTGGGCATTCCTTCTTAGCCCATTAGAGTCTTGGAAACAGGCACATAATTCTGATTTAGTTTAAGGATTTCACAAACAGTGATGAAATCAGAGTTTATTGTAACCGGGTGTAACTACCCTATTTAAAATGCCGAACTTCTATTTCAGAATTATTATGCACAGTGGCAACGTATTAATACCGACTTTGTCAGCTCATGGATTGCTCTGCACAGTGACTTATATAAAAAATTGATTCTGCCCCTGCCTGCGTGTTTCCACCTTGCAGTATGTGAACTGTAGCCAATCACATAGAACAATCTTGGTCTCTGAAGCTCAGTCTTTTCATTCTCTTGGAAACACATTTTGAAAAACGGTGCATTTTGCAAGATGAGGAAGGATCAGATGTCGGCACTTTAAGTAGCCTCAGAAAGTTCACCACTCATAGGGATAAATCTCAGGCTCATTTGAGTAAATAAATGACTGCTTAATGAATAGACACTTGGTTAACAACTAATTTCATCTTTTGGAATGTCCTTAGGAAGAAAAGACAATGATTAAAAAGGAAAAGAAAAGTAGATGAAAAATTGAACCGTATGCATTAAAAACAATCACGGTACGAATATTTTCATGGCCAGATCTATAGGAGTATTTTTCCTCTAGCCTTCATAATAAAATTAACGTGATCACTTTGACCTGAGGTACTTTAGAAGAGAACAGTAAGTGTGTAAGTGCTTGAATCCTTAATGGTGTCAATTTTGATCAACTGCAAGCAGGCAGTGGCCAGTTACAGTGACATTGAGGGAAAGCCCTGTTTAAACACACCAAAGTCACATATTGAGGTCACAGAACCTTAAAGAAAGGTGGTTTTAATAAAGAACTCTTTTTATACTGAACGCATTTGTTTAGATTTATATTCTGTAGACTCTGATGACAACTCAATAATGATTGCTCCAGACCTCTGTATTAATAAGAGTTAATATAGTAAGTTTCCAGAAATGTGTTTTTTGAAATATTATGAGTCAGGAAATATTCCTCTGAAGCTGAATCTCATCAACAGATTTTATGAGTTTGAATTCAAAGAATTATATATAGTTTCTACAAAAAAAATGACCCCATAGCAAGCAAATTAGTTAACTAGTTCTTATGCATGACAGATACGTATGCTAGAATGCAATACGTCTTCTATGAACCTTTTGAAGTTCACTTTTTTTAGAGTTAAGAGTAGAACAGAATCCATTCTGTTTGCAGATGTATTGCATTGTAATTGCCTGAGGTCTTGGGCGAAATATTAGTTATTTAAAGACACACTACAGATTTTAAAATTTTAAATGGGTCTCTTAGATCACTCAAAAGAGGTGAAAAATTCTGTTGGCAATACAAAGAATTCAGTATGTATGCAGTAACTTAATTTAACAGTGGGGATAAATGCCCCATATATTAAAATTATTTTAGGACGTTTTCTTAAGTATGGCTTGATGTTAATATAATTATTTTGAGCAAAAAGAACATTTGAAGTAGGCATTTATGAAGAAAAAATCTTACTTGATTTATACAGTTATTTCTCTTATCCTGAGGCGGGTTTATTACTGCTCTATATTAATCTCAATATTCTTTTCTAAATTTAAAAGAATTCATTTTATGTTATCAATTTATAAATTTTTAAAAATGGTTAATAGGACTAAAAGCAAATTCTTTTTACATGATGATTTAAAAATAGAAACTCTATAAATTCCCAAGATGATTATATATAAATGTGACATATGGAAACACCAACGTACTTCAAACATACCTGGATTGAGGTATGCCTGCAAAAGTTACAGTACTGCAATAGCACTAGCATCTTTTCTCATTTTTCTAAATGGTATTTCTGCACTCAAATTAACAAGGACAAATTAACTAAAAACAAAACTCAAACTCAAATATTTCATTCCAACTTTTAAAAAATATTTTAATCTTATCACAATTAAATTAGGATTTGCCATGTGTGTAGAGCCCCCTAAGTGACAATACAGCACTGCTTCAGGCAACTCTGAAGTTTGTTCACTTAATATTCATATCTCAAGAATTCTTTCTTTCCTTTTCTTTTTGGTAGAAATTTATATCATTTTATTTTCTTATTTTGTTTTTTATTTTTAATTTCAGCTTTTATTTTAGATACAGGGGGTACATGTGTAGGATTTTTACATGGGTATATCGGACCTAGGCAGTGAGCACATTATCATTTTTGATCAGCCTTCGTTTACAATGATGCTTGAAAGATATATTGGATTGAATGTAATTCTAGATACCATGTCCAAAAATTGTCAAGTTAATTGAAACAGCCATATAATCGCTTCTTTAATATTATGCAACTCTAAGTAATTTGACTACGCCCTTTTCCAAATTCCAGTCAATTTGACTGAGTCATCAAAATTGACATTGCTAGAAGCAAACGGACTATATCTCAGCGAATAATAAACACATGAAATTAAATCAATAATAACAGTTGAAAATATGTACAATAAAATACTTTTAGTAGAATTTGAAACCATTTTTTATAAATAAATGTTTGTTTTATTGACTTCAAAAAATAAAATCCCTGAGACTATAGGATTCTTCTGTAACAACAATAAAATTGTTTCCAAAAGAACTTATAATTTACATCATGATATCATGCTAAAGGATTGTTGCCATATTAATATTTTCTCCCTTTTAAGTTCCTTTGGTTTATCTAAGAACATACGAAGTTGTATGTCATTATAATAGAGATGTGTATTTCAAATGGTATTTTGTTTTGTCAAGGAAAAATGCTGCATAGCAGCATCAATAGTAGCAGTATACTTTCCAAACCATATTCCTCTAAGGAAATGCTGCTGAAAAAGCTTGATTCATATTGATGTACTGTCATGTTAGGAGCAGAATTTTCCAACTGAAAAATGTCTTCTATGGCTTGTAGTTAGTCAAATGGTCTAACACTGCTTGACCAACCACTTAAGAATCAGAAGTTTGGGAATTATTTATTATCGATCCCTTTATTGTGGAAATATTGAAGTTAAAACTCTTGTACTTCTACATTCTCTCAAGCATTGCAGTGTGTGTGTGTGCATGTAAAATCCCTAGTGGCTTTTTATCAGCCTTCACTTTGAGCTTTCTTCCCATCATCTTATCTATCAAATATTCTTGGTAGATCTACTACAAGAATCACAGTTTTGATCATGTTACTCCTGCTCTAAAATCTTTCAGCATAGTCGTATTTTCATGCCATTCTAGGCAGTATTTATGGGCTAAATATTTGACTTTGTCATTATGTTATCACATGCATCATTTTAATTTTATTCTCTATCCTTTATATACATGTCACCTCCTTTTTAATACATACTACCATGCCATGCACCTCCAATAAAATTATGAGTTACCTATAGGCAGAGAGACTGTGCATACAAATACACTCCACTTTTACAATGCAAGAATCACACACTCGTACACACACTTCTGCTGAGTAAGTGTTAAACAATATATTAATTTATACTTGACTAACATAATCAAGAAACACTGTATTTACTGTGCTTGTATCTTTATGCTGGAGTTTTAAGTATTTGTTTTTAATCTGTATGAAAACTGATATTGACAATATTATGAAATTGGACCGGTGGAACCCTGTGCTTTCTGGAGTCTGATGATTCCAAACTTTTAAAATATGTGCCCTTCATAAAAGGAAAATATTCACCCCATTACCATCACTACCCTATTATAGCTTAAATGTACGTTGTGGACGTGTATAGAGTATATGGCCCTGGATAACTTAAGAAATTGAGGGCATACTATGTAAAATAATTATCATTTGTAAAATATCTCCGAAAAAGAATATTTTGACTTTGTAACTCTTAAATATTTTCATTAGTTTTCTTTTATAATAATTTAGAGGCACAGAAGAATTAAACTGATAGTATAGAGTTTCCATAAATTCTCCATCCAGCTTTTGCTAATAGTAACATTTTTTTTATTACGCTTTAAATTCTAGGGTACATGTGCACAACGTGCAGGTTTGTTACATATGTATACATGTGCCATGTTGGTGTGCTACACCCCATTAACTCGTCATTTACATTAGGTATATTTCCTACTGCTATCCCTCCCCCCATCCCATAACAGGCCCTGGTGTGTGATGTTCCCCTTCCTGTGTCCAAGTGTTCTCCTTGTTCAATTCCCACCTATGAATGAGAACATGCAGTATTTGGTTTTCTGTTCTTGTGATAGTTTGCTGAGAATGATGGTTTTCAGCTTCATCCACATTCCTACAAAGGACATGAACTCATCCTTTTTTATGGCTGCAGAATATTCCATGGTGTATATATGCAACATTTTCTTAATCCAGTCTATCATTGATGGACATTTGGGTTGGTTCCAAGTCTTTGCTATTGTGAATAGTGCCACAATAAACATATGTGTGCATGTGTCTTTATAGCAGCATGATTTATAATCCTTTGGGTATATACCCAGTAGTGGGATGGCTGGGTCATATGGTATTTCTAGTTGTAGATCCTTGAGGAGTCGTCATACTGTCTTCCACAATGGTTGAACTAGTTTACAGTCCCACCAACAGTGTAAAAGTGTTCCTGTTTCTCCACATCCTCTCTAGCACCTGTTGTTTCCTGACTTTTTAATGATTGCCATTCCAACTGGTGTGAGATGGTATCTCATTGTGGTTTTGATTTGCATTTCTCTGATGACCAGTGAGGATGAGCATTTTTTCATGTGTCTGTTGGCTGCATAAATGTCTTCTTTTGAGAAGTGTCTGTTCATATCCTTTGCCCACTTTTTGATGGTTTGTTTTTTCCTGGAAAATGGTATTTAATTTCCATAATTTTGGCATCAAAATTGCTCTTTACACTTGTTTTTTTGGTATTTTTTAGTTTTTCAGTCGGCAACATTAGGAAATACATACTGATTGTCTTCCATTATAAAGACAGAGGTTATTTGCCTACTGATGGAATAAAACAATAATACTTCTTAATAATTGTCTTCAAAATTTTCTATCATGTATCTAACTCTATTCTTTATTTTGTGTAGCATAGTGGGGCCAGTGGGACTTGTTAACCAACCCCATAAAGATGCTGTGTCTAATATCCAGATTGTGAGAAAATCTAAAGGCAACTCTCTTGATTTCTTCAACAAATAAGAGAGAGAAGAAGTTACAATCTATAGATTAAAAACTTAATAAACATATCAATCAATTGTATTGTTTGGACTTTGTTTTTTTATCCTGATTTAAAGAAACTAAAAAATACATGACACAGGGGACTTCTGCTTCAGGAAAGATAGAGTAAATATACTTTTTCCTACTCCTCCTGCTAAGTAAAAACAAAACAAGTATGTGTTTGTGTGTGTGTGTATGGGGTGGGAAGACTATGAAAGACTGACAGAAGGCAGACCAGCTAAGGAACTCCAGACTTGAGGAACAACATTATAATGGGTTTACTTGGTCTTGGTCTTCTTATGGCCTCATATACTCTAGACTTAGTGTTGAAAAAGCCAGCAACCTAGAAATGCCATTGGGTGCACACAAAGATGTCTCCAACAAAAGCCTGATCTCTCTAGCCAAAAGACCAGTAAATGGGTAACCTAATGAAGCAGAGAACTCTCAGAACATATTTGATGTATGGCATCCAAACACAACAGAAAATTATTTTACATCTTTACCCTTACCCATACCAGCAAAAGCTAAGTGGGTATACTAGCCTTTGAAAGTGAAGCAGTATAAGTATCTCAACATCTCCACAAGGGTGGCATAATGAAGACAAAAGAGGAAATGGGCAATTTCATTCTTGGGGCTATTTACCAGGCCTTCACCCAATGGTATCAATGAAATTCAAGTGAGGAACCTATACTTCTATCCCACCTGGCATTGATAATGCACCACCCCTCATCATATTAGGGTAGTGTCATTGGAGGCTAATGGAAAATCAGAACTTTCATCATAGCCCAGTAGGAATGAGGTAACTCTTACTGTGGTGTCATCCACACATCTCCACCTCCCATCCTGTCCAGTGATAATAAGGAGAACCACACAATTAAAGTCAATGGGAAAGCTGGATTTCTATCTTCACCTGTAAATATCCAGAGTCCCAAAACATAATATCCATTTTGTCCATGGAAAAATAACTTCTCATATGAAGTATCAGAAAGCTCTGAAACTGAAGACTATAAATGAATGTCAACATCAAGATGACAGAGATGTTGAAACCATATGACAAAGTTTTTAAAGCAGCAATGATAGAAAAGTTGCAGTAAGAACTTATGAACAGACCTGAGAAAAAAAATAAAAACAAAATAAAACTCAAAAACCAAAAAGCCTCAGAGAGAATACAGGAAATTTCAGCAAAGAAATGGAAGGCATAAGAAAGAATCAAATACAACTTTTACAACTAAAATATGCAACACTGTAAAGAAAAGCCCAGTAGATAATCTCAACAGAATAATGGAGAGAACATAGGAGATGATCAGTGAAGCAGAATATAGAATAAGCTCAATCATCCAATATAAAATAGAGACAGAAAATAGATTGTAAACAAAGCATACACTTAGGAGTCTCTAGAAATATAACAGTAGATCTCACATCCATGTCATAGAGTACTGAAAGGAGAAGAGAAAGAGGAAATGGCTGAAAAAGAACTCAGAGTAATAATGGGTGAACTACTTCCAGCATTTTTTCAAATGACGTAAACTTGCCTATTGAAAGAGTTGAGTAAATCCCAAACAAGATAAACCCAAAGAAACACACACCAAGACATACAATCATCAAACTTTTCAAAACTGAAGACAAGAAAAAAATCTTGAAAGCAGCCAGAGAACAAAAACACCATATTTATAAAGGGAAAGCAATTCAAATGACAGTAAATTTGTCATCAGAAACCATAAAGGCCAGAATGAAAGGTATAACATTTTTCTGAAAGGAAAAGAGCAGTCAATCTACTATTCTATAACTAGAAAACTAGTATTTAGGAATGAATGAGAAATCAAGAAATTTTCAGATAAGTGAAAACAAAGAGAAGTTGCTACCAGTGTACCTACCCTAAAAGAATGGCTAAAGAAATATTCTAAATAGAAAAGAAGGAACCCTGGAATATTAAGGAGGAAGAACAAACAAGATAAGTAAAAATATGATGAATAAAATATTTTATTTTTTCTTGAGTTTTCTAAGTTATGTTTTGTGGTTGAATCAAAATTATAACACTGTGTGATGTGATGTTAAATGAACGTGTAAAGGAAATATTTATAACAATTATTAATAGGGTAGGTAAAGGAATTTAAAGGTAAAAATATATATATACAGTGGAACTGATAAACTGATTGTGTTAGCCTGTTCTCACACTGCTGATAAAGGCATACCTGAGACTGGGTACTTTATAAAGGAAAGAGGTTTAATTGACTCACATGTACACGTGACTGGGGAGGCCTCACAATCATGGTGTAACATGAAGGAAGAAGGCCGGACGCGGTGGCTCAAGCCTGTAATCCCAGCACTTTGGGAGGCCCAGACGGGCGGATCACGAGGTCGGGAGATCGAGACCACCCTGGCGAACACAGTGAAACCCCGTCTCTACTAAAAAATACAAAAAACTAGCCAGGCAAGGTGGCGGGCGCCTGTAGTCCCAGCTACTCCGGAGGCTGAGGCAGGAGAACGGTGTAAACCCGGGAGGCGGAGCTTGCAGTGAGCTGAGATCCAGCCACTGCACTCCAGCCCGGGCAACAGAGCGAGATTCCGTCTCAAAAAAAAAAAAAAAAAAAGATGAAGGAAGAGCAAAGGAATGCCTTACATGGCAGTAGGCAAAGAGAAAATGAGAACCATGAGAAAGGGGGTTGCCCTTATAAAACCATCAGATCTTGTGAGACTTACTCACTACCAAGAGAACAGTATGGGAAAAACTGCCCACATGATTCAATTTTCTCCCACTGGGTCCCTCTCACAACATGTGGGAGTCTCAATATGAGATTCGGGTGGGGACACAGCCAGACCATCTCACTGATGATACTAAGACATGGTGAAAAAGTATGCAAATAGACACATTCAAAAACTATAGATAGGCTTCAGTCCATCAAACTTCTCAGAGCTAAAGGAGGAATTACGTACCCAGCGCAAAGAAAC
>NW_012114252.1:15552530-15567263 GCF_000951035.1 Colobus angolensis palliatus
AGTATACATATGTAACAAACCTGCACGTTATGCACATGTACCCTAGAACTTAAAGTATAATAATAAAATAAAATAAAATAAAAAAAAACTAGAGATAAATAAAAATGGAATTTGAAAAAATGCTTAAGTAACTTATAGGAAAGTGGGAAAAGTAAAATAGAAATAAATTCTACACCTAGAAATGAAGAACAAAGGGAACAATATAAAATCATATAAAATGGCAGATTTATGACATAAATAATTATATTAAATATAAATGGTCTCAATACACCAATTTGAAAAAATGATTCAGAGTATGGCTTTATATACATGACCAAACTTCATTCTGTGTAAAAGAAACTCAATTAGAATTTAATGATATAGACAGACTGAAGTTAAAGATATTATGAAAAGATTTTTTCTGAAAATGTTAATAAAAATAAATAAGGAGTGGCTATATAAAAACGGATAATACAGACTTCAGAGTAAACAAAAACACCGGAGATAAAGATTGACATTAAATAATGATAAAATGGTCAATCCAACAAAGAGACATTGTAATCCTAAATGTACATGCATCAAAGAACACCCTACAAAATTTGTGAAAGGAAAAAAAGCTGATGAACTAGAAGGAGAAATAGAAAAATCCATAGTTATAATTGGAGACGTTAATATCCCATTAATAATTTTCATAACAACTGGATATGTAATCAACAAAGATAAGAAAACTCAACCCCACCACTAAACAACAATATCTAATATATTTACAAAACCCTCCCACCTGACAATAGCAGGATACGTATTTTTTCATGCACCTATGAAATGTATACAAAGATAGGTCATTTCCAGCATCATAAAACATATCTCAACACATTTTAAATAAGTGAAATAATAGAGCTGACCACAATGGAATTAAATTAAAAGTCAATAATAAAAAATAGCAGAAAACTCTCCAAACATGTGGAAAATAAACAACATACTTTATAGTAATCCATGGGTTAACTGAAAGTCTTAAGAAAAAGATTACATTGAACTGAATGAAAATGAAAATGTGTCCCATCAAAACGTGGGATGCACACACAAGCAGTGCTGAGAGGAAATGTATAGAACCAAACACTCATGTTAGAAAAATAGAAAAACTATTAAATTGAAAATATAAGCTCTGACCTTCATAAGAAGCAGAGCAAAATAAACCCAAAACAAACAAAAGGAAAGAAATAATAAAGATATGAACATGAATCAATAAAATTGAAAACAGACAAAAACAATACAGATAATCAATGAAACAAAGAGCTTGTCCTTTGGAAAGGTCAGTATAATTGAAAACCCTCTAGCAGAACTAACAGAGAAAATAAGAGGGGAGATGAAAATTAACCAATGTCAGGATTCAACCAGGGACTATCAGTTACTAAAATCACTGCAGAAATCAAAAACGTAACATGAGGAAGCTGCAAACAACTCTACGCACATTCATTTGATGACTTAAATAAAATGAATCAATTCCTTAAAAAGTACAAACTATCACAGCCCACCTAATATGATATACATAATTTCAGGTGTTTTATAACTACTGAATACATTTAATGTGTAATTTTTTAAAGGTAGGCTGTGATGGTTTCACTGGAGGGTTGTACCAAATGCTGAAAGAATTAAAACTAATTCTATATAACCTCTTGTAAAAAATTAGAAGAGGAGGAACACTTCTCAATTTATTTTATGAATCTTCTATTACCTTGATAACAAAGCTGGATAAAGACAGTACGAAAACAGGAAAATCACAGATTAATAACCTTGTGAATATAGTTATAAACTCCTTAATAAAATGTTAGAAAATGAAACTCAGCAATATATAAATAGAGCAATACAACATGGTCAAGTTGGGTTTATTCCAGAAATGCATGTCTGATTCCACACTTAAGATTTAATTAAAATAATATGGGAAAGAAAAATTATATGATCATATCAATTGGTAGAGAAATAGCATTTTACAAGCACAAATCCATTCATGATTTTAAAAATCACTCAGAAACACAGCAATAGAAGAAATCTTGTTCAACTTCATAAATATATTTCAGTATAAAGTTATTACAATTAAGGTTTAAAAATGAATTATTTGCCCAATCCCCACCAAAAATCAGGAAAATCATTTCACTTTTATTTTACACAGTGCTGGAATTTCTAAATAAATAAAAGCAAAGTAAGAAAAAATAAAAACGAAGTAAGAAATGGGGATTTAAAAAGTATGTATTGGAGAGGAAAAAATAAAACTCTTTCTATTTGCAAATGACATAATTGTCTCGGTGGAAAGTTCTAAGGACTTTATAAATAAATTCCTGAAAATAGAAAGTGAATTCATCAAGTTTACAAGAAAATAATACACATAAAAAATAATCATATTTTCATTTACTAGCAATGAATACTATGATGCTGAAATTAAAAACACAAAACCACTTATAATTACTAAAAACAATATTTATGTGTAAGTTAAAACATGTATGGAATTTGTATGTTAAAAACAACACTATACAGATGAAAAAAAACAAAAGCCTAAATAAATGGAGAAACGTAACATATTTATGGATTAAAAGACTCCACACAGTGACTCTGATGTTAATTCTTTCCAAACTGATTTACAAGCTTAATTCAATTTATGCCAGCAACTCCAGAAATATTTTTCATAGAAATTATCAAGGTTATCCTAAAACTTATCTGAAAAGGCAAAATACTTAAAATAATATTATTTTTAAAAAGAAGAAGAAAGTGGGAGGAAACAGTTTACTCAATTTCAAGACATGATATAGCAGTAGCAATCAAGGGTGGTGGAGTGATAGGCACAAAAATCAATGGGACAGAATAGAAAATACAGAATTAGACCCACAAAAACTTGCCCAACTAATTTTTGGCCAAAGCAATCTGAGAAGGAAAGGTAGTCTTTTTAATAAATAGAGCTTAAACAATGAGAAATCCATGGAGAATGGGGAATGTTAGTCTAAGCCTTACACCTTTCACAAAAAGTAACTCAACGTGGGTCATGGATTAAAAACTAGAAAGTAAACCTATAAAACTTTAAGCAAAGAATACAGAAAAAATTCTTTTGGATGTAGGGCTAGCTCAAAGCATACAGAATTAACACCACAAGCACGATCCAAAACAGCAAAAATTATTAATTTTAACTTTACCGAAATTTTCAAAAAATTGTTCAAGAAAGACCCTATCAGGAGAATAAAAAGAAGACAAGCTATATAAGAAAAAGATATGAGAGTACATTTCACTGAAGACGCTACACAGATGGCTAATAAACATATGAAATTATGCTAAGCATCATAAGCCATTTGAGAAATGCAAATTACAATCCACAATGACTTACTTCTAAACACCTATCAGAATGGTTAAAATACAGTTTACTGACAACACCAGGTGCTGGCAAGTATGCAGAGAGATTTTACTATTCAGTGCACATTGTTGGTAGGTAAGGCAGTGAAACAACTGTGGAAAAGGGTTTTACAGTAGAACACAAACAGAACTAACTAAACATGCAAATCACATACAACCCAGAAATTGTACTACAGGGCATTTATCCCAGATAAAGGCATTTGTACTAGTCAGGGTTCCCTAGAGGGACAGAACTCTATCTCTCAATCTCTCTTTCTTTCTTTCTCTCTCTATAGATAGATAGATAGATAGATAGATAGATAGATAGATAGATAGATAGATCGATAGATGATAGACATGTGTGTATATATACATGTATCTCTATATATACACATATATGTGTATATATATACATATACATATGTGTATATATATGTATATACACATACATACATACATACATACATGTGTATATATCTATATCTATCTATCTATCTATATATATATGAATGGATTAAGTATTAACTTCCACGATCACAAGGTCCCACAGTAGGCTGTCTGCAAGTTTGAGGAGCAAGGAGAACCAGTCCAAGTCTCAAAACTGAAGAACTTGGAGTCTGATATTCCAGGGCAGGAAGCATCCAGCATGGGAGAAAGATGTAGGCTGGGAGGCTAGGCCAGTCTCACCTTTTCACGTTTTCTTGCCTGCTTTAAATTCACTGGCAGCGGATTAGATTATGCCCTCCAGATTAAGGGTGGATCTGCCTTCCCCTGCTCACTGACTCAAATGTTAATCTCCCTTGGCAACACCCTCACAGACACACCCAGGAACAAGACTTTGCATCCTTCAACCCAATCAGGTTGAAACTGAGTACTAACCATCACAGCATTCTTACACAAAACTTGTATAAGAATTGCTTGATTCATTATAACTCTAATCTATAAACAACCCAAATGTCCTTCAGTGGCTGAATGCTTAAAATCAAAATGTTGTTATATCTGTACTATGGAATAGTATTGAGCAATGATAAAATATGAATTACTGATATATGTGAAATTGCATATATCACCAGAGATTGTGTATTAAAAAAGCCAATCCCCAAAGTTTACATACTGTGTGTCTTAGTCCATTGTATGCTTCTATAACAAAATACCTGAGACTAGGTAATTTACAATGAACAGAAATGTATTGGTTCACAGTTCTAGTCCAATATGGAGTTGCTGGCATCTGTTGGGGGCCTTCCTACCATGTCATTACATGGCAGAAGGCATGCAAGAGGGTGACAGAGAGCAAGAAGGGACTGAACCTCACCCTTCTCTGAGGGCACCAATCCCATACAAAGGGCCTCTTAAAGCCTTCACCCCTGAAAATTGCTACAATGACAATTAATTTCAACATGAATTTTGGAGGGGCAGACATTCAAGCCATAGCACTGTATGTACATTTATGTAGTATGTTTGAAATAATATTATAGAAGTGGATAACAGATTCGTGATTTGTAGGAATCAATGAGGTGATGAGGGCCAGAAGATATGGCTATAAAATAGCAGTGTTAGGGATCCTTGAGGTGATGTGAATGTTTAGTGTCTTGACTAATTTTAGGTTACCATTGTAAGTATATGTATATATTATTTATATATTTGCAAGTTTTCACCATTAGTGGAAACTGGGTGAAAACTACACTGAATCCTTGTAATGTTTCTTAAAACTGCATGTGACTCTACAATTTTTTCAAAACAAAATATTTAATTAAAATATATGTGATATAATCAGAAAAATGTAAACGTTAAGGTCACTTTGATGACATTCCATTATAAGTTTCTAATGTTTGTAAGTGTGGTGGTGGGATTGTTTTTCTGTCTGTGATTTGCTGTTATTTAGAGATGCATAATGAAAAATTAATGCAAATATGGTATCTTAGATTTGCTTCCCACTTAGTTGGAAAGGTAGAGCAGGGAAAGTGGATGAGGGTAATGATTGGCCAGGGGTTGTAAGTTGTTGCTGCCAGATAATTAAAACATGGGCATTCATTACACTCTTCTCATTAATTTGTGTATGTTTGAAATTTGCCCATAGTAAAAAAAGAAAAAAATTAAATATATATATATTTTAGGGAAATAAATGAATGTTGAGATCTTATCAAATTGAGACATTTTGTTCAAACTTAAGTTAGATTTATGGACTAGGAGACTAAAAGTGTGATGCCATTTACAATATGATTAAAGAGTCAAATGAAGAGATTAAATGTAGTGGAATATTGTTGAATTTGGTTTAAACATAATACCTGCTAACATTTCAGGGACTCTTAACCAATTTTTATTGTTTTTCCATGAAGTCCATTTGGTAGTCCAGTGAGAGCTATGAACTCTTTCTCTGACTAATTGCTTTCATGCACACAAATGCTTAGAATTACAAAGACAGCCAATTGTATTAAAATGCAACTGTCAAAATATTAAAAAATGTAATATGATAATGAGTGCTTTTATAATGCATTAAAATATTTGATGCTTAAAGTATAGAGATGTTAAAGTTATATTTTATTTTTGAGTAAAATTTCCTTGTGAATACTGTTAAGCTTAAATATGAATATTAAACTGTCAGTTGACCTTTGACCCCCTTCTTTCTATGTATTGTCCAGAAAGTTATTCTAGCGAGGGAACAACACAAAGTAATGTAAATGCTTGGGTCAACAATATAAGGGCATGCTCTACACTATTTGATGGAATAAATACTGGATGCAGAGCATACCAGTGGTGGACAACCTAGGTTCTACACTCGTTTAGACCCAGGAAGACTGCAGTAGTATAGGCATAGGTTAATTAAAAAAGCAATTACAACATAGGCACTATTGTAAGGATAGTTTTAGATATTTGCAGCAATCATAATTTATATTTTTTACAATTTACATTACACATTTGTTTGTTTTTGGCAGTACAATTACTGGTATTGCTAAGGCTACTATGACTTGTGAACCACATTTTAAAATTCTAAACTTCAGTTAAAGATTAATATAAATACAGATGTAAATTTTTCCCATCCAACTTGACTCCTATGTATTGATGTATTATACATAGAGTTCATTTTAAGGACCCCTCTTACCTAGAGAAAAATTCGTAGAAAGTTTTAACTGAAATTCAGAATGAGGGTAAGAAGTGAAAGAAATTCAGAGATTATTCATGTTCAGGAGATAGTAAATTTGGAGTCAGTGGTACTCCTAAAGGAAGAGGGATTTTGAGGAAAAAAAAACAGGAGGTATGATGACTTGAAAGTATGTCTATACAAAGGTAACAGGAAAGAATACAATAAAAAGCATTATATTTGACACATAAGTATTTAATATATGATCTAGAGAAATAGAATTTTAAGGAAAAATCCAAGGGGAAATATTTGAAAAATAGTGTCTAACTTAGTCAAAGGGCAACATGTCTGAAAATAATATGGTATGCCTAATTTTTCCAACATTAACATTACCAACAATTGAGAAATGCTGGCTTACTAACAGTGTAATATTTTGTGTAATATGCTGCTCAGAACTCTGGTGGTCAAAATTCTAAAGCTGTACTCTGCAGCTCCCATCTCCTAGGATTGAATCAAACACTAATCTAGGTACTTCTGTGAAGGCGCTTTGCTAATCAGATGACCTTAAAATAAAGAGTTTATCCTGGATTATCCACGTGATCCCAGTATATTTGCATGAAAATCCAGCAATATGTAGCCTTTGAAAATCAAAGACATTTCTCCAGCTGGAGTCAGAGAAATGTGGAAAACAGAAAGTCAGAGCATAGATGAAACAGAAGAAGAACTCGCATAAATCTGATGTGTGCTCAGGCTTCAGGAAATTGTTGCTGGCTTACAGATAGAGTAAGGAGGCCATGAATTGAGGAAAATGTGCAGCCTCTAGAACCTGAGAACAAGCCCTGGCCACAACCAACAACCTCAGTCCTACAACCACACAAAACTGGAATCTTCCAACAACCTGAATAATCTTTGAAGCTGATTCTCCTTTGTAGGCTCCAGAAAAAAATACAGCCCTAATGACACCTGGATATTATGTTTCCTTTAGACTTTTGAAACCAAAGCCACCATGTGCTTAGGCTTTTGACCTATGGACCTCTGAGAAGTAAATGGGTGTTGTTGTTTACCCGCAACAAACATAAGCAAGATAGATGTTAAAATTTGTGTGCAAGGTTGACACATACAATTCATGGTCTCAGTCACTGAATCACACTAATACACTGACACAAGGATGATGGTTTCCAGAGGTGTGAATATGGCAGACTAGACTTCTTGTAGTAGACTTCCCTTAACAATTCCCTGATAGCCATGCAATCCTGAGTAGTAACCTGGAGCAGGATCTGTGGGAACCAACTGGGGTCATTCGTTTCAGTCCTTTTCCTCCAGTGTACCAAACATTTGATTTATCACTAGCCAAATCATGATCCTGTGTAAAAGGTCTCAACTTTGATAATTGCCATCATAAATTGATATAGGATAGTGAGTGCTTTTAGCAAAACAAAATAAAACAACACTGTACTATTATCTACATCTTTCTTGTGGTTCTTTAGACTTAAATATATATTATGTACATACTGTTTTCAAGTGCCTTACAAAGTATTATTTAATTTGTATAAGTCTTGCCTAACAAGAAAAAACAGTAGGTAGATTTTTAACAAAAAATTATAAGGCTTTTGAAACATATTTTCATGTTGCTGTAACTAGAAAAGTTAATTTTCTAGCATGAAGCATTTTTAAGCTTTGTCTTCCTTGTCTCGTTATCAATAAAGGTTAAGTTGTTAAGTCAAATAGCAATATCAACATCATTTGTATAAATTTAGACAGAGTATAAGGTAATATGGTGGTCAGTGTCTATTTCCTTTGCTGTACTTACCCTTTCAATTTTGCCATGTGCTTTTCTAACTGTGAAGGGAAAACTAAATTTCTTTCTTAGAGTCTAGAAATTAATTGAGATTTGGGAAGTTAAAGTTGCTGTGATTTTCTGGCTGTAATATATATGTATATATGTGTATATATATATATATTTAAGCCTAAATATATATCAGTGTATATCTACATATTATAAAGAAATGTGTTTATAAGTGAATTATTTCCTTTACATTAAGATTTATGTTACAAGTCAGACAAAGGTATCAAAAATGATGTGATAAATATAAATTAGTTTTTCTTATACTAAAAGATCTTTATAAATGAATCCATGTTTAGTGTGATTAACATTGAAAAACAAAAAAGTCTAATGCAGTAGAAAGTCATATAAATGAATAATTTCAAAAATACAATGATAGAGCATATTTAGATGCTCTTTAATAAGATACATATTACCTTTATGTTTGGCTTCTTTAAGCAGTAAATTTTGCTTTTACTCTAACGAGTTATCCAAGGACACTCTATGAAGAAATACATGAAACATTTAAAAGTACAATGTTTCAAAAGTCAACATGACGACTGTCATACGAACATATAGTGAATCTGTGTTAAAGATCTGTTTAACTTACTGAAGAAAGTATCAGCAGCATCACAAAGCTGGTTGAAAAGACAAATGTGAATGGCTGAACAAACATCACATGAAAGAAGGAATACAAGAATAAGATTATGAGATTAGATAGAAAATTTGTTGATATGTCACAACAAAACCATACTATTCATTGTTATTAATCTTCCCAGGTAGACTTACAGGTTAAAAAACAAACAAACAAACAAACAAAAAACATAAAACAAAACTACAAGTTAGTGTTCAACTTTACATGGTATTGGACTTAATCTATAATAGATACTAAGACAAACAAAACATCATTCTATAGGGGAAATAAATCAACCCAAGGTGTGCCTGTTAGGCATTGCTCTGGTGTTACACTGAAATGACATGTTATTTCATTTTCGCATAATTTTTTCTTAACATTAGGATACTAATTTTATTCTTTTTTGGTTACTTTGATCTGGTACTAATTTTATTCTTTTTTGTTTCCTTTCACCAGGAAATGGTACTTCTGAGCTACAAGGAGAATATAGTGTTCAGCTTAGTGTATTCCAACTGGAGGTTTGTTGATTATGAAGTTCATTTCACATGTCAAGAACAATATCTAGTTTAAAGAAGTTGACTAGAAATTAATAGAAAATATCACATGGCTTCCTACGTTGGTAGACTATTGCTGAATGATATTTTGTCTCAGTTTTCTGAATGTCTGTGTCTATTTATGTGTATATACCACATCACAACCCAAAATGTATTTCTTGTGATTTCAGTCAAAGGTTTTGAAAACCAATACTCTAGATTTCTCAAGCTGATTTTCTCCCTAACTATTGGTATTAGATCATTTTTTTTCTCTGACAATAAAAAAAGGTCTGAGAGGAATTTTAATACAAAAGAAGAAAGGACATTGAAACTTACATCGAGGAACCTTGATCTTCTTATCAAAGTGAAAAGCAATTTGAGATTTTTAAAAATATGTAGACTATAAATTTCCGTCTGAAGTCTATTTCCACTGCATCCCAAAGTTGTGGTAGGGTGTATTTTTGTTTTCTTTCATCTCTAAGTATTTGATAATTTCCCTTGTGATTTTTTTCCTTAACAAAATGATTGTTTAAAAATGTGTTGTTTAATAGTCACATATTTGTGAACTTATTTGTGGTAGGTTGTCTTTTTGTTTTCTTTCATCTGTAAGTATTTGATTATTACCCTTGTGATTTTTTTTTCTTAACCAAATGATTGTTTAAGAATGTGTTGTTTAATAGTCACATATTTGTGAACTTTATAGCTTTTTGTGTTCCTTTATAGTTTTATTCCATTGTAGTTGAATAACACACTTTGATTTAAAAATTTTTATCAAAACATGTTTTGTGGCCTAACATGTATTCTACCCTGAAGAACATTTCATGTGCACTTAAGAAGAATGTGCATTTTGCTGTTGGGTAGAGCAGGGGTGTCCAATCCTTTGGCTTCCTTATGCCACATTGGAAGAAGAATAAGAATTGTCTTGGGCCGTACATAACATACACTAACACCAACGATAACTGATGAGCTAAAGAAAAAAAATTGCAAAAAATCTCAAAATGTTGCAAGAAAGTTTACAAGTTTGTGTTGGTTCACAGTCAAAGTCATCCTGGGCCTCATGCAGCCTGTGGACTGTGAGTTGAACAAGCTTTGGGTAGATAGAGTGTTATGTACTCAACACTATTCACTGCGCTTCCCACATATTTCTATCTGACTCTTCACTGCCCTTCCCACGTATAAATATATATCACATAAATATGTGGTATATATATGGTATACATGTGGTATGTATGTGTGTGTATGTAACACATACCACACAAATACGTGGTTGGGGCAGTGAAGAGTCAGGTTTAGTTGGCTTATTATATTGTTCAAGTCCTCTATTTTCTTAGTGATATTTTTGTCTATATGTTCTATCCATTATTGAAATTGGTGTATTGATATCTTCAAATATTTACTGTAGAATTTTTTTTTATTCTGTCAATAAACATACTTTGCTTAACATATTTTGGGACTCTGTTGCTTAGTGTATATATATGCTTGCAATTGTTTTATCATCTTGAAAAATTGACTAATCAACATATATCTCCTTTTGTCACATGTAAGCCTTTTGACTTAAGCTATATCTTCTCTGATATTAGTATAAAGCTCTTTTTATTGTCAGTATTCGGCTCTTTTTATTGTTACTATTTGCATGAAATATCTTTATCTGCTCTTATACTGTCAACTTATTTGTATCTAAAATGACCCTCCTTTAGACAGCATATTGTTAGATCATTTTATTTTTTAATTCATTCTGCCAATCTCTGCCTTTTGATTGGAGGCATTAATCCATTTAAATTTAAAAGTACTAATAAGGAAACAGTTACTTTGGCTATTTTATTTGTTTTATGTACGTCTTAAGATTTTTTGCCTTTTATTCTATTTCAGCCTTCTTTTGTGTGTAATTGATTTTCCATAGTGATTGTTTTTTGAAACCTGTTTTTTGAAACCATTGCTATTTCTTTCTGCACATATTTTTACATTTTAAAGAATAAAAAATGATTGTAGTTTATGTGGCAATTACTAGCTTCACAATATTTGAGCAGTTACTTAAATTTACTGAGCTTCAGTTTATCAATTGGAAAACATTTTAATTGTTATGAGGAATGCATAAGAAAATATTTAAGTGCCTTTCATAGAGCCTAGGATAGAGTAGGAACTCAATTAATGTTTGTAATGGCTGATTTTGGTTGCCAACTAGACTGAATTAAGAGATACCCAGATAGCTAGAGAAGCATTATTTATTCTCAGTCATGTGCATTAATTATCCTTAATGCTTCAGTAGGCATTGAGTCCATTTTTCTTCTATTAAAAAAAAGGAAACCTACATGGTTTGACATTTGATTGGAATGATTGATTAAGCTTCCCCGGCTATGTATGTAAGGGTGGTTCCAATGAAGATTGACATTTGAGTCAGTGGAATGATGAGGAGATCCACCCTCAATGTAGGTGGGCACCAGTCAATTAGTTGGGGGCCCAGTTGAAACTAAAAAGCAGAGAAAGGGTCGATTTTTGCTCATCTCTTCTGGAGCCAAGCCACTTTTTCCACCCTTGTACATCAGTACTTCAGGTTCTCCTTGTTTTGGACTCTGGGACCTGCAGCAACATCCCCCGCTCTCAGGCAGGCACCCTCAGACTTAGAGTTATACCATCATCTTCCTTGGTTCTGAGGCCTTTGGACTGAGCCATGCTACCAACTTCTCTAGTTCTCCAACTTGCAAATGACCTATTGTGGGCCTCCTCAGCCTCCATAATTGAGACAGCCAGTTCCCTTCATAAGTCCCTTCTCATGTATATCTCTCTTAATGTATATCCTCTTGGTTCTGTTTCTCTGGGGACCCCTAACTAATAAAATGTTCCCCTTTCCCTTGCCCAACTATATGTAAGTACAAGTTTATGATATTAACCTATGACATATATGAAAAACGATGTACATATTCTATAATTTTGAGGCTTCTCAAATTAGGTTGTTTTTCTAAAGATTTGACAACCTTCCTAATTTCTCAATGTAGTCACCATCAGCAAAATACATAAATAAGTGATGAAAAGAAGACAGAATGAGAGAAAGACAGAAAGAAAGAGAAAGAAAGAAACAAAAGAAAAATACTAAAAAGTTATTTGTACCGTATCCTTCCAGTGTTGTAAGCGTTGAGGTCACAGGCTATGACATATTCTTCATATTTCCATTTCCATTTAACTTAGCAATATGTACTCCACAAATATCTACTCAATGAATTTTTAAAAATCAACAATTAATCTAACAATAATACTTTAATTGACTTTTTCAATGATTCAAATTAAAGTAAGCATATTTAATATTTGATCACCTGGAACTTCCCACCTTATATTTATTAACATGCTAATCCTGATGACCCTTAACAATAAAAAAATTCTTATGAAATTCATTTTTAAGTGTAATATTATAGAGACATATTCTCCATGTGGTTACAAGCCCTAGCAATACGCATTATAAATCCCAGAGAGAATGGTTAAAGAGATTCTCTTACCTAGCATGTTAATCACTGAGCACGGGTGATCCACAGAGCTTAGTCTTTTAATTATTATTTGTTGGTAATGAATAATAAATAAAAGTGTCAGGTGGTATCCTAAAGGAGATGTTGGCTTTTCTACTGCTTCTGGGCAACTCTGTCTCTTCTAAGGCTTACATAGGCCAGCAATACCTTTATTTATAAAATTACTCAGCCTGCTTACTCATCAATTTAGCAACTCTTAATAGTCAGTCATGTGGTCAGTCATGTGTACCAAGACTGGGTTCCCCCAGGTAACTGGAAAATGGAACACAAAGTAAAATTATGCAAATTCATCTGCTGCTGTGTGTCTGCCTCTCAAGAAAGATACAAATTATTCCACCATTGTAGGATTATTTGGAATTCATGTGAAGAAAATAAAAGAAATAGTAAATATAAGTGTATTAGTCTGTTCTCATGCTGTCACGCTGCTAATAAAGACATACCCGAGACTGAGTAATTTATAAAGAAACAGAGGTTTAATGGACTCATAGTCCCACATGGTCATGGAGGCCTCACAATCATGACAGAAGGCAAAGGAGGAACAAAATGTCATGTCTCCAAGGTGATAGGCAAGAGAGCTTGTGCAGGGGAACTCCCATTTCTAAAACCATCAGATGTCATGAGACTTATTCACTACCATGAGAACAATATCGGGGAAACCACCCCCATAATTCAATGATCTCCACCTGGTCCTAACCTTGATCTATGGGGATTATTACAATTCAAGGTAAGATTTGGTTGGGGATGCAGCCAAACCATATCAATAAGGAACAAAGGAAAATATACAGGCCAGATAATATGATAAACTTCTTTTAACTAAAAATAAAGAGTATTCCTAATGACAGGAATAAAAGCCATTATGTCAGGCACATTAGGTTGGAACTACAGCTCCAAACGTTTTGGCCAGTTATTTATCCTCTTATGCCTCAATTTCACCATCTGCCAAATGGAGGAAATAAAAGCATATAATTATGTGTATAATTTTTAAGGATATTTTGTACACTTAACTGATAACAGTAATTGGCAGGAATTAATTACTCAGTGGCACAGTGACTGCCACAGAGTCATATATGATATACATATACACAAAGTCGAAGTCCTAGCCCCTACTACCAATTTGTAACTCCCATCAGAGACGCTCTGTAGTGGTCCACTTTGAGGCTTGCCCTCCATTTACAGCTTACCGAGGGGTGTCCCCAGCTTCTCTCCCTCTCTTATCACATCCCTGTCAGCAGCTCTCTAGGAAAATAATACATAAATATACATAAAATCCTTAAGTAAGAAACTTCCACCTCTCTATATGTTTAGTCAGAGAGATTTGTCTTCACGTAAGAAAAGTCACACAGTTTGGAATTTTAAAAAATCACATTTCTATAAAATCACATTTCTCTATGTATCAACATGCTAGACTTGGAAACACCACATGTACATAAATGCAGACTTCACTGAAAATCAAAAAATACGATATGTGTGACAGAGGGGAAAGATGAACGGGCTCTATGTAGGAGGAAAGGAGGCTAGCCGCTCCAAACTGGGAGGTTCAGGAGAATGAACGTGTTGCTAGTCGTGGCTTCAACGAGACAATAGGCAGAAATCCGTTTTTCTTAAACAGGTTTATTAATAAACCAGGACTCTCCAAAACATCCAGAATACATGATCATCCTGCATATAAAATAAAGAGAGGGCCGGGCGCGGTGGCTCAAGCCTGTAATCCCAGCACTTTGAGAGGCCGAGACGGGCGGATCACGAGGTCAGGAGATTGAGACCATCCTGGCTAACACGGTGAAACCCCGTCTCTACTA
>NW_012114252.1:15567358-15608132 GCF_000951035.1 Colobus angolensis palliatus
GCTGAGGCAGGAGAATGGCGTGAACCTGGGAGGCGGAGCTTGCAGTGAGCTGAGATCCGGCCACTGCACTCCAGCCCGGGCAACAGAGCGAGACTCCGTCTCAAAAAAAAAAAAAAAATTAAAATAAAGAGACATGGGTTTTAGGCCAGGTTTGCATTTCCCAGCTGCATAACTTGATTAAGTCATGACAGATTTCTAGGACTCTAGCCTCATCAATAACAGAAAGAAGAAATGACTTGTATTAGTCAGGCTTCTCCAAAGCGACAGAGCTAATAGAATAGATGTATATATGAAGGGGGGTTTATTAAGGAGTATTGACTCACATGATCACAAGGTGATCTGAGGAGCAAGTAAGCCAGTCTGAGTCCCAAAACCTCAAATGTAGGGAAACAGATAGTTCCGCTTTCTCTCTGTAGCCAAAGACCCAAGAGCCCCTGGCAAACCACTGGTGTAAGTCCAAGAGTCCAAAATCTGAAGAACTTGGAGCCCAGCGTTCGAGCACAGGAGGCATCCAGTATAGAAGACAGATGAAGACCAGAAAACTCAGCGAGTCTGCTCATTCCACCTTCGTCTTCCTGCAATGTTTTCTAGCCATGCTGGCAGCTGATTAGATTATGCCAACCCAGACTGAGGGTGGATCTGTCTCTCCAAGTCCACTGACTCAAATGTTAATCTCCTTTGGCAACACCCTCACAAACACAC
This sequence comes from Colobus angolensis palliatus, assembly GCF_000951035.1. Lineage (NCBI taxonomy): Eukaryota > Metazoa > Chordata > Mammalia > Primates > Cercopithecidae > Colobus > Colobus angolensis. The sequence continues at coordinate 15,568,061 of NW_012114252.1, forward strand.
CCAGAAACAATGCTTTGCATCCTTCAATCCAATCAAGTTGACACTCAGTATTAACCATCACACTTGCTGATGCATAAGAATCTTTCTAGCTGTGATTCTGAAATAGAAAAATATATGTGCCTGTTGACTGAAGAAGACTCGCAGCCTAGATTGCTGGTAATAGGTGCCACATAGAAGACTCATCCTTCTTAACTTCCTAAAAGCATAAATAAGAAACAAGACAGAAATTTGAATGAAAAGTAAAGGAATGGCGCTGCGGGTGAGAATGAGAATGAGAGCAAGGAGCCGTAAGCAAGCTGCTGTTGGAACAGCGGGTAGGAAGGACACTCTTGTGAGGGCAGTTGGAAGAGTTCCCACTCCTGCAGGAGGTGGTATCAGGAATCAGGTGAGAGGACCACAGAGGGAAATGGCTGCCGAACAATACCCTTCTGTCTTTTCATTTCTTGCTTTCCAATTAATTACCAAGAACCCTCCTTCTGTCGCATTGGAGGAGGTATGTGTGAGCAGATGGAGAGGCCACTGGGTCTTTTGTATCTATATTCTTATCTACAGTCATATTTTTCATTTTCCAGTTGAGAGTTACCCATTGAAGCTTGGTTTCTGAAGCAGAGGAAGTTAGCTGGAGCTGTAAGTCTATGTCAATTGTTTGTTGTGTCCCTATGTTGTATGCATGTTATTTAACTTTATTCTTCAGGTTTCAACTTAAATGTTTTCTTAGAGAGAAATTTTGTGAAGAGTTGTTCTAATGATGGCTCCCTGATTTAAACTCTGCCCTTTATCTTCAAAGAATCTATCAAAATCATTTTTAAATATGTGTTTAGTGCTTGCCTGCCCACAACTGACTGCAAGCTTCATGAAGCCAAGAACTCCATCTGCCATATGCTCAAAGTACACGGTAGGAGCTCCATAAACATTGATTGAATAAATAAATAAAATTAATAACTATTAGTCAAATAAATAAACTCCTGGGGAGAAATGAGTGAAGGTGTCATAAAATAAATGGAATTCTAATAACATTTGAAATATGGGCTGCAAACACTAGATGGAGGAGAGGCTTTGTATGCAAAAAAAAATCTGGCTAAATTTTTGTATGTTGCTAATTAAGGAAAAGACATCGGTAGAAAAAAAGTGAGACGTGTAAAATTTGCTTTTGTCTTATTATGAAAAATTCCAAGAAGTATTTTGCCATTATTAGATGATAGATAGAGCCAGAGATGTCAGGAAATAGGCCCTATGACATCAGTGCGAACATCTTACCTTTAAAAGCTGTGGATTTGGCCGGTGGCTCAAGCCTGTCATCCCAGCACTTTGGGAGGCCGAGACGGGTGGATCACAAGGTCAGGAGATCATCGAGACCATCCTGGCTAACACGGTGAAACCCCGTCTCTACTAAAAAATACAAAAAAATTAGCCAGGCATGGTGGCGGGCGCCTGTAGTCCCAGCTACTCGGGAGGCTGAGGCAGGAGAATGGCTGAACCCAGAGGGCAGAGCTTGCAGTGAGCTGAGATCCGGCCACTGCACTCCAGCCTGGGCGACAGAGTGAGACTCCATCTCAAAAAAAAAAAAAAAAAAAAACTGTGAGTTTGACTTATTGGCAGGTTATCTTACTGTGATGGCCAGGACAGAGTTACAATTCTATTATTAAAACATGCAAAAATGATGGAAAACTGAATGCAAAAATCAGTATTGGTAATGGGTTAAATAATTAAAGTACAAAAAGGACAGAAGGCAGAAGGTATACACCATGGGAGATTCCTTTATTTGGAGGTTAGGATGGAATCAGTGTTGCTTGTGAGAAATACAGAAAAGGCTGAATGTGGATATATTGCATGAATTAATTATTAGTATTATTATTATTTTTGGAAGTCAACAGTTAACAATGTAAAATATTAGATACTGTTTCATGAAAAGTAAGAAAAACAGTCAAACAAAAATATAGGAGTCATTAAGGACCTTTGAGAGTTTTAATAATCAAGAATAGAAAGTCACATTACAGAAGATTGTTACGGAAAACAGGTAATTAAAAAAAGGCAAGAGAATGTGATTTCTTTTTGGTGTTGATTGGAAAGGAGATGCCTCAGCAGTTTAAGTAGGGTCAATGGGAACACATTCTAAGTACCTATTTGAATTAAATTTGTGTGAAGACACAGAAGTGTGAGCTGGTGAGGGGGAAGATGAGATGGTGCTAGCTGCACTGTTGTACTGTGAGTCTTTGTTTCAAACATGTCTAATGAACAGCCACATGAGAAGCACAATTTATAATATCAAAGTGACTTGTGAGACTACTAAATGAATGTTTTATTTTATTTTTATTTCATTTTAATTTATTTTCTTTTACTTTTTAATTATACTTTAAGTTCTAGGGTACATGTGCACAATGTGCAGGTTTGTTACATATGTATACATGTGCCATGTTGGTGTGCTGCACCCATTAACTCGTCATTTACATTAGGTATATCTCTTTATGCTATCCCTCCCTGCCTCCCTCTCCCCACAATAGGCCCCGATGTGTGATGTTCCCCTTCCTGTGGCCAACTGATCTCATTGTTCCGTTCCCACCTATGAGTGAGAACATGCGGTGTTTGGCTTTGTGTTCTTGCGATAGTTTGTTGAGAATGATGGTTTCCAGCTGCATCCATTTCCCTACAAAGGACACGAACTCATCCTTCTTCATGGCTGCATAGTATTCATGGTGTATATGTGCAACATTTTCTTAATCCAGTCTGTCACTGATGGACATTTGGATTGATTCCAAGTCTTTGCTATTGTAAATAGTGCCGCAATAAACATACATGTACATGTGTCTAGAGCAGCATGATTTATAATCCTTTGGGTATATACCCAGTAATGGGATGGCTGGGTCAAATGGTATTTCTAGTTCTAGATCCTTGAGGAATTGCCACACTGTTTTCCACAATGGTTGAACTAGTTTACAGTCCCACCAACAGTGTAAAAGTGTTCCTATTTCTCCACATCCTCTCCAGCACCTGTTGTTTCCTGACTTTTTAATGACTGCCATTCTAACTGGTGTGAGATGGTATCTCATTGTGGTTTTGATTTGCATTTCTCTGATGGAGAGTGATGATGAGCATTTTTTCACGTGTCTGTTGGCTGTATAAATGTCTTCTTTTGCAAAGTGTCTGTTTATATACTTTGCCCACTTTTTGATGGGGTTGTTTGTTTTTTTCATGTAAATAAGTTTGAGTTCTTTGTAGGTTGTGGATATTAGCCCTTTGTTAGGTGAGTAGATTGCAAAAATTTTCTCTCATTCTGTAGGTTGCCTATTCACTTTGATGGTAGTTTCTTTTGCTGTGCAGAAGCTCTTTAGTTTAATCAGATCCCATTTGTCAATTTTGGCTTTTGTTGCCGTTGCTTTTGGTGTTTTAGACGTGAAGGCCTTGCCCATGCCTATGTCCTGAATGGTATTACCTAGGTTTTCTTCTAGGGTTTTTATGGTTTTAGGTCTAACATCTAAGTCTCTAATCCATCTTGAATTAATTTTCATATATGGAGTAAGGAAAGGATCCAGTTTCAGCTTTCTACTTATGGCTAGCCAATTTTCCCAGCACCATTTATTAAATAGGGAATCCTTTCCCCATTTCTTGTTTCTCTCAGGTTTGTCAAAGATCAGATGGCTGTAGATGTGTGGTATTATTTCTGAGGGCTCTGTTCTGTTCCATTGGTCTATATCTCTGTTTTGGTACCAGTACCATGCTGTTTTGGTTACTGTAGCCTTGTAGTATAGTTTGAAGTCAGGTAGCATGATGCCTCCGGCTTTGTTCTTTTGGCTTAGGATTGTCTTGGCAATGCGGGCTCTTTTTTGGTTCCATATGAACTTTAAAGCAGTTTTTTTCCAATTCTGTGAAGAAACTCATTGGTAGCTTAATGGGGATGGCATTGAATCTATAAATTACGTTGGGCAGTATGGCCATTTTCACAATATTGATTATTCCTGTCTACGAGCATGGTATGTTCTTCCATTTGTTTGTGTCCTCTTTTATTTCACTGAGCAGTGGTTTGTAGTTCTCCTTGAAGAGGTCCTTCACATCCCTTGTAAGTTAGATTCTTAGGTATTTGATTCTCTTTGAAGCAATTGTGAATGGGAGTTCACTCATGATTTGGTTCTCTGTTTGTCTGTTACTGGTGTGTAAGAATGCTTGATTTTTGCACATTGATTTTGTATCCTGAGACTTTGCTGAAGTTGCTTATCAGCTTAAGGAGATTTTGGGCTGAGATGATGGGGTTTTCTAAATATACAATCATGTACTTTGCAAACAGGGACAATTTGGCTTCTTCTTTTCCTAACTGAATACCCTTGATTTCTTTCTCTTGCCTGATTGCCCTAGCCAGAATTTCCAACACTCTGCTGAATAGGAGTGGTGAGAGAGGGCATCTCTGTCTTGTGCCAGTTTTCAAAGGGAATGCTTCCAGTTTTTGCCCATTCAGTATGATATTGGCTGTGGGTTTGTCATAAATAGCTCTTATTATTTTGAGATACATTCCATCAATACCGAATTTATTGAGAGCTTTTAGCATGAAGGGCTGTTGAATTTTGTCAAAGGCCTAAATGAATGTTTTCTCTGGACACATCCAAATTGCATTCTAATTGTCTGTATTTTGAGGTTGCCTTCTTTCATACTAGGTAGTTTACAGCTGGAAAATGCATCATATATATATATATATATATTTAGAGACGGAGTCTCATTCTGTCACCTAGGCTGGAGTGCAGTGAGGCATGATCATGGCTCACTGCAGCCTCCAAGTGCTGGACTCAAGTGATCCTCGCACTTCTGCTTCCCAAGTAGTTGGAATCACAGGCCACCATGCTCAGCCAATTTTTTTAGTTTTTTGTAGAGATGGATTCTTGCTTTGTTGCCCAGGCAGTTCTTAAACTGCTGGCTTCAAGAGATCCTCCCACTTTGACCTCCCAAAATGCTGGAATTACATGTGTGAACTACCACACCCTGCCGAAAGATGTATCTATTTAGGATATCTGAAAATAAACACAAGGTGAGGGAAGCCCTGGTGATATGTTTGAGTCTTTCAGAAAATGGCTTTTATGATGGTTTTCAATATTCAATTCATTTATTTGAGGGGAGAAGATAATTTATGAAAGATAAAAGAGAGAGAGAGAGAGAAGGCATAGGGGCAGAGGCCCCAGACTCTGCTGCAGCTCTAACACCTGCAAAGAGAGAAAGGGAAGGACTTAGGATTGGGCTGGCAGAGCCTCAGCCTGTGGTACAACTAAGAGAACAGTGAAAGATAAGAAAGATAAGAAAGCTTCTAGGAAAGATAAGAGGGGGCAGGAATCACAGGACACTCTTACGCCTGCCAGGCCCGTCATGAGCCAAGAGATACCTGGGCAAAGCCCGGCTTCAGCATAAAGGCGGTGGTCATTCCTGTCTTCGTTTGTTTTGGTGGCTATAACAAAAAGGTATAAACTAAGTGGCTTATAAACAACAGAAATGTATTGCTCATAGTGCTGGAGGTTGGGATGTCCAAAATGAAGGCACCAGCAGATTCTGTTTTCTGGTGAGGGCCCACTTTCTAGGTCAAAGATAGTGCCTTCTAGCTGTGTCCTCACAGGATAGAAGGGGTCTCTTTCATAAGAGCACAACTTCCACCGAAACTCAGCTCGACTCTGTCGCTTCCCCAGAGTTCCCATCTCTTAATATGATCACATTGTGGATTAGGTTTCCAGGTATGCATTTGCAGGGGACACTTAAGATTAAGGCCAGAGCAATTCGATAAGGTACCGCAGTGGAAGGCCTTCAGCAAAACGTGCTCCTCACGTGACAGTCTCCGGGGTGGAGGGAGGAGCAACTTTCTCCCATGAATACCACCAGCTAGGTCAATAGGATCTGTGCTTCTTAAGGGATGACCTGGTCATCTTAGGGTCTTTTGTGAAATACCAAATTCTCCAATGCCAAGCAGGCTACCTGGTTCAGACGGCAAGCCCTGTGGATCAGTGAGAGTGGTGCTTATCTACACATTCAAAACTTCGTTCTCGAATTGAAAGAAATTCCACAGACCTGTTGGGATGTCCTCCATCTAAGCATCCCCATAGAATTTTATCTTCAGAGTTTATTTTTAATATTATAATTCCTGTGACATTTTCACCAATTGTTTCACTGCCCTGGTTTGAAATCCGTTGAGTAGATGCATGTGATATAAACATTTCATTTTGGAAAAAAGAACTACAATGGAAAAGCTTTAAGGATACTTAAATTCGGGTTGTAGATTTCCCTGAAGATCGAAAAGAAAAGAAAGAAATGCGAAGTGCAATTGTTTAGAAATACGTGTGGAGTGGCTGCTGTAAGCCTTGGTGGTCGTAATTGTGGACTTTTGTGCTTCTTCAGTTTAACTGTTATGTTGCTTGAGTGAAAAATGATAGACGTTTTGAATCCCAAGCTCCATTTTTGCCCCTTATTCTATACTGTGTAAGGAAACTTCTTTTTCCCCGTGATATGTTTTCTATTCAAAGTGAGTGATTCCATTCAAATGACCAACCAAATTTTCTTCTTAGGGAAATAAAATCAGGGGAGGGCACCTCATTTTGCATGACAGTTCCCAGCTGCTGCGTTTAGGGCTGGCACACACATGACACGTGCAGGAAGCCGGTTCTGGTTAGCACCCACTTGCAGTGGGGATAATTGGCACGTTTGCTCGGCACACACCTCTGCTCCCCACTCTAAACAGAATCCTGCTCGCCACTGCTGGGTTCCTGCACATTTTTGGATTGCTCTGACCCTGATGAAAGGAAAAGTTGCTAACAGATATGAGTGAACAGGTTTGTATGAAAGAATGCCTGTGAGCCAGCTGGCCCTGTGTTTGTTCACTGTAACAGGGTCAGCAACCTTGCATGGTCTTAATAAATAGCATCAACTGACTTCATATGTGTTTTGGTACTAATCTAGGGCCTATGGCATCATTTCCTGGGGTTTAGTACAATATTAATAAAAAGGACCATTCCAGATTAGGCACCAGTCAATGCTGTATTATAAAACTGTTTTAATTTTTTGCTAAAACAGCAAATGAAATGGGGTTACTGCTGTTTATGACATTGCCTTGAATATCTGTATAACAAGTTTGAGATTTGCTTTATTTTTAAAGTCCTTACTGGTTTATGCTTATCACGTAAAAGAACTATTTTTTTTTTTTTCTAGGTGTACGAAGTAAAACATGGTACATGCCCACAGGTTTAGCATTTGGCTTTGACGCACACTGCATTTATTATATTTGTTTGTGCGGTTTCTCTTAATCTATTGTGACAACAAATTAGACTCTGATTTAAATTAAAGCAAATTGCAAAATAATTAGAAGTGTTTTTCTTTATTTTTCATCTTCCCTTTCCAACCTAACTGCCATCAGACAATCTGGAAATACATAAGACACATTAGGGGATTTTCTTTTCATTAAGGATTATCTTTGGGAAAATAGAATAAAACTGTTTTTCTTTAAGGTCTCTAAGTTTATTCTTCATAGTATAATAAAATACTCGCTAAAATAGATAAAAATAACATTTTCTCTCTACCAGCATTTTGCAATTTGTTTCTCCATTTGTGATCTTTACTCTGTTTTCCTGTGTTGTGAGATGGATTTGGAGTAAGATGCAGTGAGTGAAACAACTTTGTATTATATGTTAGGAGACCAGCAACAACAAAAACAGTGAGTTACGTGTTTTCCCCTTATTCAAAAATATCAATTTATCTTGTTTTTCTGGCTTCAACATTTAGACTGTCACCTTATTTAACATGCTTACGATTTATTATTAAACGTTCAATCCAGTTTAGGCTTAAAAATGAAACAAGTGCTAGAAGCCAAGCTTGAGAAGCCACATTGCTTCCCACCCCCCACTTCCCCGTCGCTCCCTGTCCTCCAGCCCCAGCCTGCCTCCCCTGCTCACTAGCTCCTACACAGGGATGCAGCCTTTTAGGCTGCTGTAGAAGAACACTTAATCAATGAGGAGTAAAAATTTGGAGAAAGTATCTTTTGTTTATGACCCCTGCGCTAGAATAGCCCATTCTGAACACATAGCTCCACATAAGTGGGTAAGATTTCAGTAGCTATTTTCCTGGGAACACACACACCAGATGTATATATCCACCTTATGGTAGTCAATGTGCAACACCCAAAGGCCATGCTCATATTGCTTTCATCTATGGAAGTAAGAAAAGATAAATTCAAGATGTGGGCTTAGATAGTGGGAAAATCAACATTGGAATCAAGATCAACCATGAATGAGAACCAATCAGGACTCCTTGATTGCATTAAAGAGTAGGATTTAGTGTCAGACCCAATTCTCCTTTAATTTGCCCTGGGGTTTAAGTGATAGAAAACTTCTTAGCTCAGGACATGGACAATGAATATTAACAATCATTATTCCAAGCCGACTAAGGCTTTGGAGGAGTATACACACAGGTGTGCACGTATGTGCTGCATGCACACATGCACACACACACACACAATTTCCAGATATAATGAGTAGAATACAAATTTATTATTATATTTTTCACAACAAAATGTTAATGCACATTTATTGAACTTTCATGTTAAACAAAAATAATTCCCTCAGGATGAAATGCAATTTGCTTCAAACACCTATAAATGACACATAATGGCTGACGGTAATGAGTAATAGATGACAAATGAATCCATTTCCCTGCATACGAGGGAGATTATGTGGCATAGCCTGACAAAGGAGAGAAAACAACTCTGCATCCCTCCTGGATATTCTACACTAGAGCTCAGTTCACCATAATCATCTAACAAAACAATGGTCTAACAGAGGGAAATTGGTGATATAACTAAATGGGTCACTATTAGTAGAAACAGTGTGATCATGTAAAAAGCCACTCACTCCACACTAGGCATTCAGTATTAAGCTGTCAACAATTATTTAATTATTATACAGCATAAGTCTGCAAACTGAGAAAATAATAGCCTATAAATTATATGGAAAATGGACCACCATTTTCATGGTGTTGATAGGTCTAACTCGAAATATATATCATTTTCCCTAAAAGAGTGGCATAATCCTGAATACGTGAGCACAAGAAAAAGACAAGAGAACAATAAATAAGGGTTTGTGAACAAAATTAAGAAGGTTCAGATAGTGGCAGAGCAAAGCTTAGAACAACACACTGAAACACATTTTAGAAACTCCTTAAAAGCAAATTAGAGATGATGATTAGCAGAACACTATGTTCCTAGAGTTCCTCTGTTGAATTAACTTGTCTTAATTTAGAATGTATATGCACACCATCAGGTGAAATGCATTCCTGAAACATAAACACATTCAAAGTTCATTGGATTTCATTCTTGGCTTCCTGAACCAAAAGATAAATGTAATTTTGCCTGTGATAATAGGCTTAGTGCAAAAAAAAAAAAAAAAAAAACAGTTATCATGTCTTTATTCAAAGCCTGTCCCATCCTCAGCTATCTTTCATGACTTACATATTTAAGTACTCAAGAATAATAGGGATATGAATATTTACATAAAAATAAAGTCATTTTGAAAAGAAGTGGAGGAATACATTTCTACTTTAATTTTCACTATTCTCATTTTTATTTGTACTCTTCTAAAAAGATTATTTCTCTTTTAAAACAAATTATTTCAGGAATTTTGCCATTGTATTTTAGAGTTTTGGATAGTCTATTATCACTACTTTCTCTGTGATAGTTATTGTTACAAAAACACCGTTCACAGAGAATAGTCAACATGTTAATATCAACTACAACATGTGGAATATTATTTTTCTTATGGGTAATTCAACATGACCAAGGATGATTAAGACAAAAATTAATCTTTTTGTCACACATAAACATAAATTGAAATATAGTAGAATATGAGGTTATGACATGATTTTTCCCATTTCTGTGTTTTTTAAATTATTATCTTTCTCCTTTCATAAATTGAAATTGTCAAGAAGGAAGAGCTTAAATTATTACATCTGTATTTGGGAAATATTCTCGTATGATGTTGCCTGAGTTGATTCAGTTTTGTCATAAACGTAGTAAAAGGTATTGTTCAGTGGTTTCTGTGTTAAAATTATTTTAGGAATAGGCCATGCATGGTGGCTCACGCCTGTACTCTCAGCACTTTGGGAGGCCAAGGTGGGCGGATCACCTGAGGTCAGGAGTTCAGCCTAGCCAACATAATGAAACCTTGTTTGTACTAAAAATACAAAAATTAGCTGGGTGTGGTGGCACGCACCTGTAATCTCAGCTACTCAGGAGGCTGAGACAAGAGAATCTCTTGAACCCGGGAGGTGGATGTTGCAGTGAGCTGAAATCGTGCCATTGCACTCCAGCCTGGGCAACAGAGTGAGACTCCATCTCAAAACAAAATTATTTTAGAAATAAAACGTATGAAAGTAATAAGCTCCTGAGGATTTAAGATATAAAAGTGTTCATATCTGGAGTTAAAGTTAAGCTTTGGACTCTAAATAAGCACATTCGTAATTAGCTACTGTTAGTCACTGTCTCTAACAGGGTAATACAGATTAAGAGGAGGAACCCATCTACACACAGAGGCCTTCCACAGCCGTCCATAGTAGCAGTGTCTTCATAGGAGAGTGGTATTTCTAGCAGCCTGTTCCACCTCGCAGTCCCTGAACGCAATTGCATAATTAGTTTGCTTGGAACAGACCTCAGCCTCAATGTTCAGATTCCTTCAATGCTTGTCTATGGCCATATCAGCCTGAATGTGCCCAATCTCATCAGATTCCTTCAGTGCTGAGAATGTCCCTCTAGAGAGAAATCTCTGATTTAGTTTCCTAATCTGGCATTGATCAGAAAGTGGCCATTCTTGGGGCAGATGGCTACAGTGGCCCAGTGGACCCCATCGGCTTTGAGTTTCATGGGTCCATCCATGAACCAAGCCATACATCAGCTGGAATATCTTTGAACCATGAACCCACTTAGCTGAAGGAAAGAAGGGGTCACCCTCTGTGGACCATTCAGTTACCTCAACAAGAGAGCTACTGGTTCATGGAGTCAGCTGATACCTTGGGGCCCCAGTTCTGCTCACTATAGAACATACCATTTCCATTTAACAATGGAGCTTTGCTCAGCCAGTTCTATTATAAGTGGGGTTAGTGAGTATCCACTTGAGGGTCAACGGCTCATGAAGTAAGGGTAGATACTGCACTACAGTGGACAGGTGCTTCATTTCCACTAGGGCTCCATAACTGGGTAGGTGATGGTACTGGAAGGGAGTGCATCTCACAGCTACCGCAGGTAACTGATGTATTCAAAACATGAGGGACTTATGCCCCCAGTAGTGGTCTCTTGTTGCCACAGGTTTCAATAATACGGGTAGGTGTCATCAAGACCTGTAGTGCCACTGGGCTGGTGGGATCCATTGGCCCAATGACAAGACCCATATCAGTATATGTTGCACAGCCTCAAGACCCTACTCTTGTGGGTTCCCATTCAAAAGTGGCCAACTTTCAAATAACCTTGACTAAAGGGTCCAAAAGAATACCCAAATGTGGTATATGTTGTTTCAAATAGCTAAGCCAGTCTTTGAGCTGTTTAGCCTCTTTCTTGTGGGTGGGGGCTGCCAAGGACAGCAACTTCTGTTTAACTTGATGAAGAGAATTCATTTAAGTACCAATCTATATGGGTTCCAAGACTGTAGTTTTGGACCAGGTTCCTGAACCTTATCTGGGTTAACAGCCCAGCCTGTGCATGCCATTGTATCTATGCTTTTATATAGGGCCTGGTCAACATTTTCTCAAAACTGCAATGAGGATGCTATCAATATAGCGGAGGACAAGTACTTCAGAAAATAGTTGGGCTTGTTGCAGATCTAGCCCTACCCACTGATGGCACATTGCAGGGAATCTGAGGTATTCCCATGGAGGCAGAGTGAAAGTGTACTGCAGGCCTTCCACGTGAACACAAATTATTACTCACCTTCATCCTGCAAAGGTACTGAGAAAAAAGTGTGAGCCAGAGAACAGCAGAGCACCAGGCTCCTGTGGGGCTGCCACCACCGGTAATGGCAAGGACGACAGGTTCCACAGGGGCCAAGTATGGCACCTAGCATTCAATCTGTTTTGGTTTACCTTCATCTCCTAAGCCCCTGAAGCCTTCATATGGCCCAGACTGGGCTAACAAATTGTGACAGAGAGGTGCATAGTACTCCTGCCTGAAGCATGTATTGTATTAAAAGAGGCAATGCCCTATTCTCCCTATTCTCTGCCTGGCCTGCAGTTCTGCTTTTGTGGAATAAGCTCTCAGGACTTGGATAACTTAGGTGGGGGTGGGGGTGAACTTGACCCCTGGTTGTGGCTGGAATCCTTGTTGTGTGGAATCCTCCAAGCCTGTGGTGATGTTTCATGCTGCAAGCAAAGTATCAGTGCCTGGAATGCATTCAGCAATGGGAATCACGTTCCGTTTCACCCAGAATGACCCAAAGGCCCCTACCACAAACACGTGTGAACTTATCTGCCATAGATCACCACATTTTCTCCAAAACCCTTTGTATTAGTTCATTCTCACACTGCTGTAAAGAACTGCCTGAGATTGGGTAATTTATAAAGAAAATAATTTTAATTGACTCACAGTTCAGAATGTCTGGGGAGGCCTCAAGAAACTTATTATAACGGCAGAAGGGGAAGGAAACATGTCCTTCTCCATGTGATGGCAGGAAGGGGAAGTGCTGAGTAAAGGAAGAAAGACCCCTTAAAACACCATCAGATCTCATGAGAATTCACTCACTATCATGAGAACAGCATGGAGGTAACCGTCTACTTGATTAAATTGCCTCCTACCAGGTCCCTCCCATGACGCAAGGAGATTATGGAAACTACAATTCAAGATGAGATCTAGGTAGGGACAAAGCCAAATCATATTATTCCCCTGGCCTGTCCCAAATCTCATGACATCATGTATCAAAACACAATCATGCCTTTCCATGTTACCCCAAAGTCTTAGCTTATTCCAGCATTAACCCAAAAGTCCAAGTCCAAAGTTTCATCTGAGACAGGCAAGTCCCTTCTGCCTATGAGCCTGTAAAATTGAAGACAAATTAGTCACTTCCTAGATACAATGGCGGTACAGACATTGGGTAAATATACCCATTCCAAGTGGGATCAATTGGCCAAAATAAGGGGGCTACAAGCCCTAAGCAAGTTGGAAATCCAATAGGGCAGTCATTAAGTCTTAAAGTTCCAAAATGGTCTCCTTTGAACTCCATGTCTCACATCTGGGACATGCTGATGTAGGAGGTGGGCTCCCACAGCCTTGAGCAGTTCTGCCCCTGGGACTTTGTAGGGTACCAACGCCCTCCCGGGTGCTTTCACAGGCTGGCTTTGAGCGTCTGCAACTTTTCCAAGCATATGGTGCAAGTTGCTGGTGAATCTACAGTTCTTGTTTCTGGAGGATGGTGGCTGTCTTCTCACAGCTCCACTAGGAAGTGCCCCAGTAGGGACTCTGTGTGGGGGCTTCAACCCCACACTTCCCTTTCGCACTGCCCTAGTAGAGTTTCTCCATAACAGTTGTTCTGCCCCTGCAGCAGACTTCTGCCTGGACATCCAGGCATTTCCATACATGCTCTGGAATCTAGGTGGAGGTTCTAAAACCTCATTCTTGGTTTCTGTGCCCCCACAGGCCCAGCACCACAAGGAAAATGCCAAGGCTTGGGGCTTGCATCCTCTGAAGCAATGGCTCAAACTGTACCTTTGCCCCTTTTAGCCACAACTGGAGCTGGAGTAGTTGGGATGCAGGACACCATGTCTCAAGGCTGCACAGGCACAGGGCAGGTGGACCCTGGGTCCAACACATAAAACCATTTTTCCCTCCTAGGCCTCTGAGCCTGTGATGGGAGGGACTGCCATGAATGTCTCTGGCATGCCCTGGAAAAATTTTCCCCATTGTCTTGGTGATTAACATTCGACTCCTTATTAGTTACACAAATTTCTAGCAGTCTTAGCAGGCTTAATTTTTTCCCAGAAAATGGGTTTTTCTTTTTTATTGAATCACCAGCCTGCAAATTTTCCAAACTTTTATGCTCTGCTTCCTCTTGAATGCTTTGCTTCAAAATTTCTCCCACTAGATACTCTAAATCACCTCACTCAAGTTCATAGTTCCACACATCTCTAGGACAGGGACAAAACGCTGCCAATCTCTTTGCTAAAGCATAGCAAGAGTGACCTTTACTCCAGTTCCCAACAAATTCCTCATCTTCATCTGAGACCACTTCAGCCTGGACTTCATTGTCCATATCATTATCAACATTTTGGTTAAAGCCATTCAACAACTCTCTAGGAAGTTCCAAATTTTCCCGCATATTTCTGGCTTCTTCTGAGCCCTCCAAACTGTTGCAACCTCTGACTGTTACCCAGTTCCAAAGTCGCTTCTACATTTTCATGTATCTTTACAGCAGTGCCCTACTCTCTGTGGTATCAATTTACTGTGTTAGTCCATTCTCACACTGCTATGAAGAAATACTTGAGACCCAGTAATTTATAGAGAAGAGAGATTTAATTGACTCACAGTTCAGCATGGCTGGGGATGTCTCAGGAAACTGATAGTCATGGTGGAAAGGGAAGCAAACATGTTCTCCACATGGCGGCACTCCACAGAAGTGCCAAGCAAAGGGGAAAAAGCCCTTATAAAACCATCAGATCTCATGAGAACTCACTCATTATGATGAGAACAGTAAGGAGGTAACCGCCCACATTGTCTCTCCCCCGACACATGGTGATTATGGGAACTGCAATCCAAGATGAGATTTGGGTGGGGACACATTAAACCATATCAACCCCAACATCATCAGTTTATTCGTACCCTTGCAGGGGCCTGGGATTATTAACTTTCAGGCACTAGTATCCAAAAGTCCTGTAAAAGTCAGAATTCCCCAGTTCTACACTGCTGTCTTCACAGGATTGCAGGGATGCTGTTCCTGGCAGAAACCTGAGGACATTGACCCTACCCCTTTTATTGTTTTTGAAGGAAGTAAGGTCAGACTACTTTTGAGTTGGCCATCCTCCTTAGTTTACTTATCATTCTCACAGTCATAATGGTCCTCTTCCCAGCACTGGTCTGGGTTAAGGGAAGACCTGGGTACTAGTACAGTCCCCCTTCCTCAGACTCTGCTTAGGGACTTGGAGGCCTGCTGTGCTGGGCTCAATCAAGATCATTCCAGTCCTGCAAGTCCTTCTCCCCTTGTTCCACTTCAACTTTGTTTTGTCTATTTCCTGCTTCAGCAGCAGGAGGCACATTCCTGTGTGGCTTGGACCTGGCCTTCCCTTCTTCTTTTCTCAATTGTCCTTTTAATTCCATTTTTGGTTCCTTGGGCATGGCTTCTCATTACTGGACTTCTCCATTCCTTTCCCCACAATCATTCTAGGGGAAAGGATTAGACGGATGGTATCTTCTTTGGGGGAGGCTTCTGATGCTTGAAGTCCTCTGGTGTACTTGGGGACAAGAGTGTGTCACCTATGTCCCCAGGGACCGGGTCATAGAGTCAAATATCTATCACATATACCTGAAGAGCCGTTATGGTCTCATGAATGGCTTCCCAGGGGTCCTTGTTTTAGGAAAATCCTTTTTATTTGGGAATACCACTCTTATGCGTCCCACAATGTGGATCAAAAAAGGCATGGGTTTATCCTTGTCTCTGTCTTGTTGGTTGTCCTGTTCAACAAGGTCAAAAATGTGGAGCAGTAGGAAGTCAATAGTTATCTTTCCCAGACTGTGTCACTTGGTCTGAGATATTTGGGTCTGCAAAAACCCCTCAATGAACAGGCCCATCAGTCTACTGGTGTGGGACTCCCCTGGCTTCTGCCCATACCTGTCCTTCAGTTTTGGTACTTCACTGTCAAATAAGGACCTCATTTCTACTGTTTTGCTCCCAGCAATGCTATGAGTGGATCAGCAACACCATGGATGGTGTTGTGTGGAACTAAAACAGGTCTTGAGGCCAAGGAGCAACCAGGATCTGGTGGAACTCCTTGCATAGGGCCCTTGACTTCTCTCAAGTATGGTCTGTAACCCCTGGGGCATCTTGGAGCTGGCCGGTGACATGGGAGTGTAAAGGCAGCCAAGATGCAGAAAATAGTCTCCCTAGTCTTTTCCAGACCCAACTATCACATCTTGGTAGTGTTTTTGAGCAAAAAGATCTTAATTTGTTGAAGTCCAGTTTATCTGTTCTTTTCTTTTGTTGTGTGTGCTTTTGGTGTCTTGCTAAATAAACCACTTCCTAATCCAATGTCACAAATATGTACATGTTTCATGCTATGAATTTCATTAGTTTAGCTCCCAGTTTAGGTTTTTCATCCATTTTGAGTTAATTTTTTCTGTGTATGGTGTGATATGGGGTTCCAAATTGATTATTCGCATGTGACAGACAGTTATCCGTGCATAATTTTATGTAAAGTTATTCTTACCTAATTGAATAGTCTTGAAATCCTTGCTGAAAATCAGTCGACCATAAATGCAAGAGCTAATTTCTGTAGTCTCAATTCTAATCCACTAATCTCTATGCCTATTCTTATGCCAATACCACATAACTTTATAATTTCAGCTTTATAGTAGGTTTTGAAATTAGGAAGCATGATTCCTCCAACTTCACTCTCCTTTTGATATATATATATCTCTCTCTCTCTCTCACATATATGTACACATGTATACTATATATCACATGTATATATCACATATATATCATATGTATATATCACATGTATATATATCACATATATACACATATATCACATGTATATATATCACATATATACACATATATCACATGTATATATACACACACATATATACATATATATATTTCAGTGAATTATATATAGTTCAGTGATTCATTGCCCCTTGTATTTTCCTATAGATTTTAGGAATGACTTGTCAATTTCTGCAAACAAGGCAATTGAAATTTTGATAAGGTTTACAGTGAATCTGTGGAAAATTTGGGGGTTTATTTTCATCAAAACAGTAATAAGGCTTCTAACTCATGAACACAGAGTTTATTTAGGTATTTAATATTTTTAACAAAGTTTTTTTTTCTCAAACTCATTCCTAGTTACTTTGAATGATAATATTAGAATCCTCAAGAGTTTCTATATCATCTTCCAATGGGGATACTTTTACTTTTTTCTTTCCAGTCTGAATTATTTTATTTCTTTCTCTCAACTAATAGCTAAAACCTCAATACAATATTCAATAGATGTGTTGAGAAAAAACACCCTTGTCTTGTTCATAATCCTGATGTTATACCATTAAGTATGATGTTTGCTGTGGGGTTTTCATAGATGCCTTTCTTAACCATAGTTTGTTTTGTGTTTTCATCATAAAATGGTGTTAGATTTTTCAAATAATTTTTCTGCATCAATTGAGGTGATTAGGTGTCTTTTTTATTTATTCTGTTTATAAGACATGTTATATTAAGTGATTTTTATGTGCCCAAACAAACTTTCATTCCTAGGATAAATTCCACTTGGTCCCTGTAGATAATCCTTTTTGTATGCTCCTGAACTTGTTTATGCGTCTAGATTTGTTTTCCTAGTATTTTGTTGAAGATGTTTACATGTGTATTCATAATGGGTATTGGTTTTTAGTTTTCTTGTGATATCTTTATATGGCTTTATTATCATGGTAATGATTCCTCATGGAATAATTTAAAAAGTACTTCCTCTTTGTTTTGGAAGACCTTGAGAAAGATAAGTGTTACTTTAGACATTTGATTGAATTCACCAGTGAAACTATCTGACTCACCCTTTTGTTGTTACTGTTGGAAGTTTTTGATTACTGATATAATATCTTTATATATTGTAGATCAAATTCAAACCTTCTATTTCTTCTTGAATCAATTTTGGAAGTTTGTGTCTTTCTAGGAATGTGTTTATTTCATTTAAGTTATATAATGTCTTGACAATACATCCTCACAGTATTCATGTTTATTTCTATAAGATAGGTATTAATGTTGCTGCTTTCATTCCTGATTTCAGTAATTTGAATCTTCTCTCTTTTTCCCCCTCAGTCTAGCTAAAAGTTTGTCAATTTTGTTTGCCTTTTCAAAGAATCCACTTTTGGTTTATTGGATGTTCTCCTCTATTGTTTTTCTATTTCCTATTTCACCTATCTCCGCTCTAATATGGAGTATTTCCTTCATTCTATGGCTTTCGGTTGGTTTGGTCTTCTTTTTCCAGTTTCTTAAGATAAAATATTAGATTGTTGATTTATGATCCTTATATTAGATTGTTGATTTGTGATCCTTCTTTTTTACAGGTATAAATTTCCCTCTGATCACTTCATTTGTTGTATTCTATGAATATGTTGTTTTGCAGTTTGGGTTTTGTTCACTTTAAAGTATTTTCTAATTTCCCTTACATTGTTTTTCTTTGATCCATTGCTGACAAATTTTCTTTTACTATTGACTTTTTATTTCATTTCATTCCATTGTGGTGGAAAAATTATTTTCTATATTTAAATCTTTTTGTATTTATTGAGTCTGTTTTGTGGAGAATATTTCATGTACACCTAAAGTGACTGTATATTTTTTTGTTATTTAGTTGAGTGTTCTGAAGCTATCAGTGAGGGGAAATTGTTTTATACTGTTGTTCAAGGCTTTTAGGTTCTTTTTAAACTTTTTTCTTTATTTTTGTTTATTTTATTCTGACTGGATAATCTCAATTGACCTCTGGTCGTGGTTGCTGCTTCTTTCTTCTGGGTGCTCAAATCTGCTCTTATATATCCCTAGTAAAAAAATGACTTCAGTTATTGTACTTTTCATTCCAGAAATTCTGTTTGGTTCTTTTATACATTTTTAAATCTCTTGATTGATATTCTCTATTCTCATGTTTTTGTTTTTTTCAGTTTTTCAGATGAGGTTTTCTTTAGTTTTTTAATGCATTTAAATTATTTGCACACTGGGCCTCAGATAATATTCATTATCATTTGCTTTTTTCCCAATTGGATTTTAGTATCTTGTTTTTTATATGTCTGATATTTTTTGTTGAGAGCCAAGTATTTTGTTTATTATAATGTGGCAACTCTGAAAATCAGATCCTGCTTTTCCCCTAGAGCTTGCTAGACATATTCTTCCTTTTAATGCTTAATACCAAAAATGTTTCCCCATCATCTCTGCAGAGGGGCTCACTATGGTGCACCTCTTCCACTCTGAGCCAGGCAGTATACAGATCTGCCTTAGCCTTTCTACTTACTTGTACAGAGCTATGTTATCAAACAGAGATGTGCACAGAGGGTCTCCTCGAGTCTTTCCTGAGTATGTGTACAGCATGAGTAACCCTAACCCTTTCTGGATTTCAAGTAACGCGAAAGCTCTTATTCTCCAAAGCTTCTCCTTTCCAGGTTTTCCCCACAAGCTGCTTAAGTCTAGTATTTGCTCTACTATTAACCATTGCTTCAAGTAGCCATGAGTCAATCATTTCCTTGTATAAGTTTTAGAAAAATGCCTACAGGTAACAGCTTTAGCACTGGGTAAGTTCTGTATTAGGTGAGATAAAGACATTTGCGCTAGTCTTCTAGATAACCACCAGCGGGTCCAAGCAAATGACTATAATTATTTGCAAATGAGATCAGTTCTGCTCCCTCCAGTATCTGTACTGAAATCTGGGCTGTCATTTTCAAGGACAGGATGGGACTGGGACTGGGACATGGGGCTAGGAAGTGAAAATGCCACAAAAGTCTCTGCTGTTGCAGAGCTTCAGCCACTTTTGTTGAATGAATACTCCGTGGTGGCTGCAAGCCTTTGGATAGTTTCCAGAGCTCTAAGAAAGCTGATTCTTACAGTTCTTGCCAGTTTTTTTCAGTGCTTTTGTGATGAGAAGCCCTTTACAGTTCCTTATTTCCCCATTTTGGCTGCCTCGTAGGAATTTGACCATTCCCTTCTTCATTAACCTTCCTGCTAATCTCAATTGGAGACAGAGAAGCCAACCAACATAGTATGTGCAAACTTGAAAACATGGAACGCATATATGTACAGACGTTATGAATTAGGAATACTTCTCTCATCAATTTCTTTTAATAAACCCACTGATATTGTAAATGAAAGTAATTTGCTACATTGAGTCTTTTTCATTTGTTTTTCTTTGATTAGACTCTGTAGGGTGTTCTCCAAATGATAACACAGCAATACATTATGTTGGTGCAAAAATAACTGCATTACTTTTAATGGCAAAAACTGCAATTACTTTGGCACTAACCTAATAAATATTAGAGCTATACGTATTTTTTTAAACTCTACATTTTTTTCACATTAATTCAGAGAAAATCAAGGAGTATCTCTTTGTGATTTTAGGACTCATGCATCAAAGTGACAGAGTGGAAAGTTAGAAAATAATGCTCTACTCCCTAGAGCCTACCTCCAGGTCAGGGCCAGATGGCCCTTGTTCTCTCCTCTGTAAGCAGTTGGAGCACTTCTGACCACAGCTGTGCTATGGAGGGAAACGTTCAGTGAGTGGATGTGTGAAATGAAAACCTAAAGAAAGCTTCCTTCAGCAAGTTTAGACAGGTCCTATCTCTGATTTGTGAGCTAAGAAAAGAAAAGAAAAAGAACATGGTCTCTGAGTCCTCAGGTAATAGCATGTATGCAAGCTTGTTTACCACTGTTAATACCAAAACTCAGTGACATACACACAATCAAACGCATACTACAAACTGTCTTGAAATGACTGTACTGTCAAATAAAGAAAGAATCCATGTTGCTAAATACTAAAAATCAGTGTGTTAAACATTCTTATGGCGTTTTTAAGGAAATAAAGTAAAATTTTATCTGTTGCCTTTCGTATCATTGAATACACATCGAATAACTGGTGTGCAACAGGCCTATTTCAAGATGCTGAAGGTAGAGCTGTCAAATAAAATATAGGATGTCTAATTATATTTGAATTTCAAATTAAAAATAAAGTTTTAGTTTAGCTTAGTTGCATGGGACATATATACTAATATTAATTGTTTAACTGAAACTCAAATTTAAATGCACACCTTTTATTTTCATTTGCTAACTTTTCCAAGTTTACTGGGGCTTACAACTGTGATTAAGACATGAATACTGGCTGCTCTTTTGAATATTACCATGTAGGAAGAGGAGTAATTAGATACAGAGCTAGAATATAGAAATTTTCAATCAATGAGTTGCTTTAGAGGCTATAAAACCCCTTTTTAGAGTGGTCAGAAAAGCTTTTTGAAAATAGAGATACAATGCCTACATTAAACATTGAATTATCAATTAGAGGAAAAGTGTAAGGGAAAGAATGCTTCAGAAAGAAAGAATAACTTGCATAAGCTCTGAAAAGCATAAAAGAACCTCACTGAAAAATTATAATTCATTCATCTTTACAGAGCTTTGGGCAGCAGGTGGAAATTTGATATACAAGTTCTAAAATCTCATTTAGATGAGATAAGCAAAGTCAGAAAGACAGAGATAAATGCCATATTCAATGAATTATATATAAAGAAGGATATTGGTGACCACATGTCCATAGTTCACTACTTACTTCAGTATGTTTTCTTTCAGCTTTCAGAAGAAAAGTGTATTTGATTTTGATTTTTTAAATTAATTTAATTTATCACCATTATTGTTTTTGTTTTGCCTAATTTCCCCTCATTAGGAGACTGTTTTCAACAAATACATCCTAACATTCTATACACAAGGCATAAGTCATGGGGGCAACATCTCAGTCGACACTTTATCTGGCAAATTTTTGCAGTGTTTACCAATTTTTTTATTATCCAGGAAATTGCTTTTTACTGCTTTGGAAAAATAAAAGTTTATTTTGTAGGTAAAGCATCAATTCCTATTTTAAGATTAGAGAAAAAGTGCTTATTTTCTTCCTCAAATACTTTAGGCATCATTTCTCTCTACCTGCTTAGATAGCCAATGTGCTCATGGGCAGCACTACACCAAGCAGCTGAAGTGCTTCTACCAAATAAGAGTTGCTTCTGCCACAGGCTGGAGGAGGCAGTATTTCCAGTGTAACACATTTGCTGAGAGCACCAGTGAAACAAAAATCATAGAATCATTGAGCATCAGATCTGCAAGCACCCTCGAGACACCTCATGCCTTGTTTTCCATTGAGAAAATGGTGGCTTTGAGCAGTTTATTGATTTCTCCAAAGTCACACAGCTAGTTGCTGTCAAAATCAGAACTAGTACCTAGTTCTTCTGTCCTCTGCATAGTGCTTTGTGTGTTACCTTTCTTACCCCAAAACTGCCCAGATCTCAGTATTACCAGGGCTGGAATGGCAGATTTTGAAAGACGGTGTAATGACAGTAGCAACAGAGAAAGGGGGGGAAGATAGCATCAGGGAAGAGCAGCCAGAGAAGCTCAGTATTACAGAACTTAGGGTCCTCTAGAACCACAAACACAGAAGACACAGACAGCAGCTGGGGAAGAGTCCCTAGCAAGATCCAGCACGTAGTCAGTCTCTAAAGGCTCAGCATCTCATGCCAACTGGGCAGGGTACCAAGAAAAACAACTGCTTGCAAGTCGCAGTCCAGAGACACGCAGAAGAAATTTGGAAGCTTGAAATGAGTGGCCAATGAGGGGCAATACCAACAAACCAGGACCATAGTGAATACATACGCTCATTCATGCAGTGACTGGCTGAAAACCTAAGGCTCTGGCTGGCTGAAAGTTTCCTCTGAAGGCCTCCTGGATCTGCTGTTTCTGTCTTAAGAGAAACTTGTTTCATCTGAGCAGAGTGAGAAAGAGGCAACTACTATTAAATCTGTTTATATATATCACCTTTATGGAGCATCTATGAGCATGTTTTTCACTTTACATTAATTCTTTAATTTATGTAAAATTTTCACTTTACATTAAAGCAAAATTTATTATGCTTGCTATTATTATCTTCATTTTACAGATGAGGAAATGGAGCCTTAAAGATGCTCAATATTTTTATCCCAGGTCACATAATTGTAAGAGAGGCAACTCAAATCTAATTCTGCTTAAGGCCAAATCTCAGTTATTTTTCACTTTGCGTGGTGAATGGATCCTGACAGGAGAATGGAAGTGAGGTGAGCGTGGTGCCTGGTAGAGGCAGCCCATTGAATTATAGAGGAGGTGGAGCCAGAGCTTGGTCTACATTAATAGGGGTGGAGTTGAGGAAGGGAGGATGAGGATGGAACTGGAGCACTGAATGAGTCCTACATATTAACGGAGGACATCCACTTTTGAGGCTGGAATATATTTCAGGGCTTATCAAGAAATGTGCATCTTGGCTGGGCACGGTGGCTCATGCCTGTAATCCCAAGACTTTGGGAGGCCGAGGTGGGCGGATCACCTGAGATTAGGAGTTCCAGAGAAGCCTGGCCAACATGGAGAAACCCCCTCTCTACTAAAAATACAACTATTAGCTGGGTGTGGTGGCGTGCGCCTATAATCCCAGCTACTCGGGAGGCTGAGGCAGGAGAATCTCTTGAACCCAGGAGGCGGTGGTTGCAGTGAATGGAGATCGTGCTACTGCACTCCAGCCTGGGTGACATAGCGAGACTCTGTCTCGAAAAAAATAAATAAATAAAGTAAATATGCATCTTAGAGAATCATGAGGCCCTCTTGTGCTGCAGCTGACTCGTGAGCTTGTGAGAGGTGATGTTACATTTATAGGAGTTTTTCCAGCTGGTTCTTAAATTCGGCCATTATTAAAGATTAAATTATATAAACAAAGCTACAATTAAATTGATTGTACCAAAACCAAGGTAAATATTCAAAGCTCATTATTTTCTAGTGATTTTTAGTCTAGTTTGCTCTTCCGGGTGTGCTAGAGTTATTTATGTCTCTTATTTCTGCAGTGAAAAGGGAGTGCTGCTTACTGCGCCCCTCTTCCCAGCTCTATGTTCCTCTATGCTCCATGGCCTCACATCAGTAGCAGAAACTTCGCCATGATGGGAGTATTTAAACAACAGAAATTAACAAATGCTATACAATGGGGCTTGATTGTTGTTTTGTGTGCTGCCCGGTTTCAAAGAATTGCTTTCGAAAGAAGTAAGGCAGATTAAGTAAAAGGGTATTATATCTTCCATTACCTTGTAAATAGCACAAGGTATTGTCAAATCATAGTTGATTTACAACTATTACATGGCTATGAATATAAGATACAAGAGTTTGGCAAAACTAAATAAAAATCTTTCTGTGAAAACTAGTGGGCTATATACAATTTACAATAAAGATGATGTATATTTTATTGCAATTGATAGATTGTATGGCATACATTGTTTACATCAATAAAATAGTTTAAAATTGATCTACATATACCTACATACACATTTTATTTTTTTCTGGAGGGTCAATTGTTAGATATTTAGCAGTCCACGACAGAATGAGGGTGGTGATCAGATTACTGAGGTAAGTGCTACAGGATGGCACCAGTCAACACACAAAAGTCAGAAGTGGAATGGAGTCAGTAGACAAAGCAGAAGCTGACCACAGTGTTTAAAAACCCTTGTATTATATTATTTCTTGCAAAGGAGCTGCATCAATACTGATAGTCATATCAATGTGGCCTTTTAGTTTAAATCTCTCTTGGCATCATAAATAGGTACTTTCAGAAAACAGAACAGAATATTTGAAGTTGGGGAGATTCAGTAATGCATATGGACGTTCACCAAAACTGTAGGATCAAGGTGAAGGGGAATTGGTGGAGAGATTATGAAAATCCACGTCTCTATTACTGCATTCACATGGAGTTGGACATATTTACATAGATAAAGTCACCTGCCTTCCAATTATTCAAATGCAAAACTCTGGTAAATATATGCATTCCCCTTATTTTTATCTTGATTTATTAATCTTAGCCAATATAAGTCATGAGGAAGTTGATTTTCTAGATACGGTGCATCTCAGATAAATTATAATTCCACATGCATTTTTCATTAAACCCTTCCTGTTCATAGAAATACTTTTGTTTATGTATAGAATTTTTCATGCATTTTTATTAAAAATTGAGCTTCTCTCTTCATTTATCTATGGAATGATAGTGCAGAAAACTGTCATTTAAAAATAATTCTATTGCTGTGTAAACTCCAGCAACTTTTCATACTGCACTCTGCACACTTTCTTTCTCAGTAGTCCTGGGAACCTTTCCTCATTAGATTCCAAATAACTCTATCTTCTGTGATGTGAGTTGCTTTACTGGAAGATTTATTTTTTTCCCCAAGACTTAAGAATTTTCTTTACCAAGTTAGGAGACTTTTTGATAATGCGTTTACCTTAACGATTAGCTGCTTTAAAGCAATTCATTTTATTCAAAATCAATTTTCTCAAGTAGAGAACTTTTCTGTTTCACATACAATAATTAAAAGAAAAACACTCATTTTTCTGAAAGCTTTGGGGGAAAAACAAACGTAAGGAGAGATCTAAAGTGTTTTGTTGAATAAAGTAAATCATACAGAGAGAATTACAGCCATGAGAATGAATGCATTTTCCCTGGCAAATAAGCAATGATAAAGCCATTCAATTAATATAATTTTATTCTTTCCCCAAATAATTGAGCTGTACTATCACAGGCATATGCCCTTACCTCCATGCAGAACTAGCTATGTAGCAAACACCACAGACTTTGAGGAACTCATAAATTAGATACGGAGGGATGATATATTCTCTGTCATGAAGATATTAAATACAACACAAAATTGGGTTATATGACAACAGACTTATTTATCAACAGCATTGAATTAGGCCTCAGATTCCTGTTAAAGGAAAGGCATTTTCATAAATTCAACTGCTTGAAAGTACATACTAGTGAAATATTTCATGGATTTATGACTACTGGAGTGTTGATTCCAACAGTACCATGTGTCATTTATTACATATGGCTTTATTTTGGAATGAGGGTTCATCTTTCCTTTTTTAAAATATATATATATTTTTTTTTTTTTTTTTTTGAGACAGGGTTTTACTCTGTCACCCAGGTTGGAGTACGGTGGCAGTGGCATGATCATGGCTCACTGCAACCTTTACCTCCTGGGCTCAAGATATCCTCACACCTCAGCCTCCTAAGTAGCTGGGACCACAGGTACACACAACCATGCATGGCTAATTTTTGTATTTTTTTTTGTAGATATGGGGTTTAGCCATATTTTCCAGGCTGGTCTCAAACTCCTGAGCTCAAGCGATTCTCCCGTGTCAGTCTCCCAAAGTGCAGAAATTACAGGCATGAACCACTGGGCCCATGGCTCATCTTTTCAATAAGATTGCAAGGCTCACTAGGTCAGGGCTTTTTCATAAATGTCTCTATATCTTCTGCATATTGTACATTGCTCAGTTTATACATATTACCTGGAAAAGAAGGATATTTACTACGTAAGATTAGTGCCATACCAGTCTGTTAATAAGGTAGTGTGAAGAGATACAAATAACATAAAATGTAAAATATCCCCTTTATCTTTCTTGTAAAAAAATCAAACTCTAATAGCAGAGTACTGAATTCATTTCTAGGCTAAGAAGGGGCCTGAGCCATTGCACAAATATCAGACAAGAGTCACAAAGTAATTTGAGGGCAACATACAGTTGAAATTATATATAAAAAAAACCAAAGCACTTATTGGTATGCAATTATACAGTATGAAGAGGGCTTCTTTTTTGTTCTGAAAAGCAGATTAAGCAGTTGGCCATTTTGAATTGTATAAGAAAGTAATATAATATCCTTTGTTCCTAACCTAATCAAATGATTTCATTGCTTCAGATCAGAGTGCTGTTTCTGCATGGACAGTGTTGGCATACACCTGTGACAGATTTCAGAGCTGTAAGAAAAGGCTTGCTGAAAATCCAACCCTGTCTTCATTGAGGCTGGAAATTACACTCTTAATAATGTTTCCTCTGTAATAAATGTTAGCTACTGCCTACCGCACTCCTTTACAATTCAAGGGATCTTATGTGATGTAATTTAGTTCTTGATATCCATAGGTACTAGTGTTGCTTGTTTATCAGATTGTCTCTACTCTGAGGGGAAAATCAAGTGTTGCAGGATACATGTAGTATTGATTAATCAGCAGAGAAAGTTACAAAGAAGAGAGAGTAAAAGACCCTCAAGGAATAGTGGAAGTATTCTAATAATTAAGAAACACCTAATATTAATTTTTTCCTTTACTCGTAGAAGTAATATGAAATGTATGCACTTTCTAACTTTTATTATTCTAGAATTTGATAAAGTCTAGAGATAGAAATTAAAGATAGTATTTAGTTCTTTCAGAATGTGTTGTTATATAAAGGAAAGCAAGCCTTCTTGTTATGCAAAAAATAAGTTAATGAAAAATAGGCTGTTAAATCTTAATTGTTTAGTATTGATTAATAAGCTGTAAATAATTATGGTGGTGATATTAACTGATGCAATCACAGGACAATAAATTTATACAGGATTTTGCAAAAAAACAATTCAAGTGTGCTTTAGAAATAAAACAATGGCCTCTATTTACTTTCATAGAAAACAAAATACACTCTAAACAAGTTTAATTATAAGATCAAAAATATCACTTTAATGGATTTTTTTTCCTCATTAAATTATTTTAAGGATTTGTCTTAGTTTATTGAGTTACTTTATTTTGGATCTAAATTGTAACCTATCATTTAGAGGCATTAATATCATTTATCAGCCTAAAAGCGAAGGTATTCTCTAGCATAATGTTATACACCTCACATTTAAATTATTTCTGTATTTTTAATAAATTGTTCTCATTTGAAAAGTAATACTGTATGGTGTAGTTCAAAATATTTTCCCAGAAAAAATTATTTATTGAATTATTTCTCCATTTATTCCAATATTTATTTCATGTTTGTTGTACTACTCGTGTTAACACTATTAGGAAATCATAGTGAACAAAACAGTAGCCTAGGGAGGAAACAGACAAATAAAACAATAGAAAAGCACAATAATAATGATATGGGTCAGATATGGTGAGACAAAAATGGGAGCATAGCTTTTTAGGTTGAAAAGGGTTTGAAAAGACTTACCAAAGACAGTGTTTGAACTGAATACTGAAAGATAAAAAATAGCCAAGAAGAGTCACGTGAGGGTGGAGGGAAGAGTCTGGGCAAAGCCTCCTTCCCATTCACTATCTGCCCAATCCCCAGGGCTGGAGCATGTGACGTCATGACCCATCAGCTATGGAGTAAGGCAGAAGTGAGAATCAATGACTTCATTCCGGGCCAGCGGTGTCCTCTGTAAGAAATACCTCTTAGAGCAAGATGAAATGTGTTGGTTTGTCGAATTTAATTTCATATTATTTGTAAAGCACTTTTACGCAGATGTTTGTTGAATAAACAAATTGAAACTCAGGAAATCTGCCTGAACTGGATATCTAAAGCTTGGGATTATCAACATATTCCTGGCTATAAAACCTCAGGGAGAGTTGACATCAGTGAGGCACGTACCCAGCCCCATGGAGACACCAAAAAAGGTTGTACGGAGGCAGAAATCACAGAAAAGGAAAGAGATGTGGTAATGGAGAAGGCATGAATCCATCCACAATGATTTTAGGAGGTTTGGTGATTAAAAGGAGTTGAGAATTTAAGGATAGTGTGAACTGTGAACTACCTCCAATCTCTAATTTTATTGGATTTGGTTTATGATGGAAGAAATACATCATAGGAAGGCTGAGGGGAATTATCCTATACAATAAAATGTTTTAATATATAAGAGATTCCATCAAAGAAACAAGGGTTCACTTTCTCAATTTCATGTTAAGGAATTACCTTTGATCGCATAATGTTTGCAACTTTTTCTTTTTCCATGGAAATAGGAAGGAAGAAGGAGATGAAGTGTTGAGATCCAAGAAGAGAGGGCATAGGTCAATGAGGGCATTTCCATAGGAGATATTTTATATATATATAAAGGCAAAGACATCAAACTTTTTAAGAGTAAGTAGTGGTAGTGCTGACAGATTTAACAAATACAAATACAGGATGACTAGTTAGATCTGAATTTCAGAAAACAATAAATAATATTTTAGTATACTTATGTCCCATGCAATATTTGGAAGAATAGGTATTACTGAATGAGGGAAGTATGGGGAGTGAGCAAACACCTGAAGTAGCATTGTAATTAGTAGATGATTTAACTTCCTTAAAAATACATAGTAGGAGTGGCAGGTGATGTGTGTGCCCAGAGCAGGTAACTGGCAATGAATTTATGTTGCTTCCTTTTGCATGGTTCTGTAATTTTCTTCAGGAACGTTCAACTGCCTATATAAGGAGGATTCACAAACATAAGTGGTAGCTGCTAGGATTCATGCAGAGGGGTGGCCTTGCTGGACCAAGTGTGATGGCAGAAGGTGGGTGCGAGGGAGTTGGGCATTTTCAAGAGGAGTTTTCATGATCAAGGTAGCTTACAAAGGCAGCAATCTCAGGAACACCACATTTCTGGTGATGAAAGTGTCCATGCTGTCACCTCAAGAATGGGTAGCCAAATGAGATTCAGTAAAATGAAACTGAACATGAGGTGATCACAGAGGTGAGAAAACAAGTGGCTGGAAAACTTAGCTACATAGATTAGAAGTCACTGACAGTAAAGAGAAATCTATGAACTCATGCTAAAACCATGAGTGAATGACATTATGAAGTTATTCAACATGTAGGTAGAAGTCCGCAAATCTATAGGGATGATTTCTTTAGTTTTTCTTTTGCCTCAACCACAGATTCTTTCTTTCTTCTTTGGGTGGTGAGTAACGGGAAGAGATAGAAGTTGTGCTGCTACAGGAGTTCAAGACCAGCCTGGCCAACATGGTGAAACCCCATCTCTACTGACAATATAAAAAATTAGCTAAGCGTGGTGGTGCGCGCCTGTGATCCCAGCTACTCAGGAAGTTGATGAAGGAGAATCGCTTGAACCCCCAGGAGGCAGAGATTGCAGCGAGCTGAGATCCTGACACAGCACTCCAGCCTGGCTGACAGAGCAAGACTCCATCTCAAAAACAAAACAAAATGAGAAGTTGTGCTGTTAATGAGAGCAAGCTTCTCTTTTCAATTTCTTGATGAGCATGGGATCTTAGGAAGGCATATCGGTATTTCTGTGTTAACTCAAAATTACATTCTATAAATTGATGGCTAAAATCAACATTGTGTAATGTGTTTCATTAAGGATTTCTTTTCCTGTAATGGTTAAGAATCTATTTTAGTGCTTATCATAATCACATATTTCATTTTTCCAAGTGTATTTATTCGTTTTGAATTCCATTCTACATTTTTACTACATATTAAAAAAAAAACTGAAATGTAGTATCAGCACATACAAATGTGTTCTCAACGTAAATAGGATTTTAAGAACTTATGTCTGCACCACCAACATTAGTTGTACATCAATCTTGTGTCTTTATTTTTGCTTTTCTATCACGCTATTTGGATTTTATTTGGAGCCCCATTTTGTCTGCTAGCAGAAAATTTTTCCTGAAAATTCTGTAAAACTCAGTCAGGGAATTGCCTTTCCATCTTTATTGTCCAAACTCTGCCGATTTAAAACTCCTGCCTTTCCACTCCAGCTGTGATCTGCACTTTTGTTCCTGGGAAATCAAGTTGTCATCTCTATTTTGCAAGCCAAGATGGTGAAGAATACTCTTTGACACCTGTTTCTTCACAGGCCCAAAGGTAGGTAAGATACCTTCAATATGTAAGTCCTCCAAATCAACTGGGTTCTGATCCTTCACTTTCAGACTTGACTCTCCAAGATAGCAGGATGCAAGGCCTCCTCTCATCAATACTGCCTCTTACTTACCCTACAATTTTTTCTTAACTTGTTATCCCCTTGCTAGGAAGATCTTTATCCAATCTCATGAGGATAATGGCTCTCTCTGAATACATATTCTTGCAAGTCTTCCTGTCTTTAATTTGAGCCCTGTTTTTTTTTTTTTTAAGCTAATCAGTCCTTTCCTAATATAACCAAAATTGTGTCAAAGATAAGAAAAACAGCAATATATAGAAATATTACAACTATTTAACATAACCACAAATGTATATGCATACAGATAAGGACACAAACACGCGCATTCTCTCTCTCTCTCTCGTGTGTGTGTGTGTGTGTGTGTGTGTGTGATGTCAGGTGATACTGATAGCAATGGAGAAAACATAGGTAGGGTAAAAAGGGTCTCGAGTGAGGGAGTTGGAAAATTAGGGGAGGCCTCCTGAGAAGTTGAACTTTTAGTGGTGACCTCAATAAAAAGGAAAAGCACTGACCAGGAAAAGCAGTCAAGGAAATTCCAGGAAAGGCATCCAAGCAGAGAAAACAGCAAGCAAACCGCTGAGTGACCAAATCAGAGTGAGGGAGAAGACAGAGAGTGACAGGAGAGAGGAGAGAGAGAATGAATGAGGAAAAAGATTGAAGTTGTTGGAGAGGTGGGCAAATAAGGATCAGATCTTTCAAGTTCTATGAGTCATTGTAAGACAGTAGTTTGATGGGAATGAAATTTCAAACCAATCATCAGAAGATTTTGAGTAGAGGACGGACATGATCTGAGTTCCATTTTTAAATAATCACCCTGGCAATTTGGTGGAGAATTAATTGGCTCTTAATAGAGGAGCAAGGCTGGCAACGGGAGACCAATTAGCAGTTTACTGCAACAATTAAGCAGAGAAATGACTGTGGTTTCACCAAGGAGTAGCTGGCTTCAGAAATAGTTAGATTCACGACATACTTTGAAGGCAGAGCTAACAGTGTTTGTCGATTGATTAGTTGTAGTTTATAGAGAACTCATGCCAAGTTTTTGACAATGATTTTAAAACTTTTTCAGATGGTGATCCTTAGTCAAGTATATTTTATTAATATTTACTTTAGACTCTTAGAACACATTTATTACTCATGTCATAATCACTTACGTATAAAGGGTCAATGATTTACCCAATGTCAAAAGTGTCATTAATGGCTAAGCAGAAGAATGTGTGTGTAAAAGCCTTTCAGATGATGTTATCAGTGCTTCTCTGTAAGAGATTATTTCTAATGACACACGAAAACCATTTTCCAATAAAATTGTTCACTGTAACTTCATCTTTAGAATTGCTAAAACTAAAATTATCATACCCAGTTTTTAAAATAGGCCGGGCGCGGTGGCTCACGCCTGTAATCCCAGCACTTTGGGAGGCCGAGACGGGTGGATCACGAGGTCAGGAGATCCAGACCATCCTGGCTAACACGGTGAAACCCCGTTTCTACTAAAAAAATACAAAAAACTAGCCGGGTGTGACAGCGGGCGTCTGTTGTCCCAGCTTCTCGGGAGTCTGAGGCAGGAGAATGGCGTAAACCCGGGAGGCGGAGCTTGCAGTGAGCCGAGATGGCGCCACCGCACTCCAGCCCGGGCGACAGAGCGAGACTCGGTCTCAAAAAGAATAATAATAATAAAATAAAATACTACTACTTAGCAAATAATACCTCGCTCATTTTAATGAGATATGTAACATTCCAGAAATTGATTTAATGTAATGGAATTTAACTTTTGCTTTAAGTGTATCTTGTACACAGAAAGTCTACTTAAAATATGCACACTCCTTATATAATTTCACAAATGTTCAGATAGACATGGAGATTTTAAAGCTATCTGTTGATCAGTTTTTAACTCCAGTCTAATCTTAAATATAGTATTTTTTAAAGGTTTACGACATGATTAACTGAGATATCGGTGCATAGCATAATAATTATCACAATTGGATTAATGCACATATCCTTCACGGCACATGATTATCATCTAAGTTTAACATTTAACACTTAAGGAGCTACTCACTTAGACAATTTCAAGCATACCATAAAGTATTATTAACTATAGTCACCATACTGTATATTAGACCAGAATTTACTTATTATATAACCGAAAGTTTGGACCCATTGTTGAATGTCCCCCATCCCACTTCCCATTATAATCCTCAGTCCCTGGCAAACACCATTTTACCCTCTGATTCTATTTATTGGACAGTATTAGATTCCACTTATAAGTACGATCATACAATATTTGTCTTAAAAATTATGCTTTTTATAACTTGCATTTCTGTTGTAGCTTATATGAATTGATTTCATATGTTACCTTGATGTATTATCATAACTACTATAAAGAGGTAGATCATTATAATTATTAATATGTTATAACGGGGAAACTGAAATTTGAAGTGATTAATTGATTTACTCAGTTATTTAGGTAGCAAGAGTTTTATCCAAGATGTGAATCACAATATTATGACTTCAAGTTCTCCAAAGAAACACTGCCCAATAATTTTCAAGTGGAGAATATCCCGGGGACAAGGTGTCTTCATTAGAGCAATCTAAAAGTGGCAGGACTCATGACTGATGGGCTCATGATGAGGAGGTCAAGAACATATTTAGATGTGACCACAGTGAGGTAGCTTTCTGGAGAGAAGAGACATCTTGCATGGTGTAAATGTTTTGTCAGATGCTGAAACTGACACTAGCGTGAGACAATAAATTGCAAATAAATAACAGGACCAGGATCCAAACTAATTTTCTCTGATTGCAAAGTCTACAGCATTTCTATCAGACTCTCTTCTACCAACATTAAATTAAATATGTAGGGATTACATTTAAGTAGTTCATAGAGACTTCAAATTGAACATACACACACATACACACAAATTTCTATGCACACATGTAATAGAAGAGTACCAAATACTCCTGAAGAAGCACATGATAAATATGTAGAGTCATAAAAATGCTGTCCAGTGAAATATGAAGATCTGGAAAAGCTGGGAAATTATACTTTTACTTCATCGTCATTGTTGCTATTAGAGTGCTGTGTTCTATCCTATGCCTCACAATGTGAGAGGGTTGTGAAAGTACACAGCACAGCAGCAAAAATCATTAAAAGACAGGAAAACAGAATCTACGAGGTTACCCTAAGGAAAGTAGCCCTGATGAAGATGCAGAAGATGGAAGTTCAAATTTTAAAAGTACCCTCATTCATCTCAAGAAAAATGTGATGATATTGATACCGACAGGAGGCAGGGAAATTCTGGATAAAGAAGGGTGGGGACCCTGGTGAAGTCCCACGCTGAAGCCTGGACCCACTGCCCAAAGTGAGAACATGTATTCCTGTTTTCCCACCTGAATGTTGCCTTTTCCAAAACCACCCTGGCCCACCCCACCTCCCATCCTGTACCCATAAAAACCCCAGGCCCCATCGGCAGAGTGGCAGAGTGGCAGAGAAGGAGAGAAGAGAAGGGGCAGCTGGATATCAGAGAGAAGCAGCTTGATTTCAGAGGAATGGCTTGTCGGTGGGACTTGGGGGAAGAATTCTGCCAGGGACGGTCAGACTCCAGGGGGAAGACCACCTTCGCACTCCACCCCCTTTCCAGCTCTCCATCCCTCTGAGAGTCACTTTCATTGGCAATAAAATGTCCCGTATTTACCATCTTCAATTCATTCATGTGACCTGATTCTGCCCGGACACTGAACAAGAGCTCGGAATATAGAGGGCTGTCACACTGAGCCATTAAACACCTAACTGTCTGCGGACAGCAAAGCTGAAAGAGCACACTGGAATGTCAGGGGTTCTGGGCACCACCCTAGGTGCTGCCGCAGGACTGGTGCAGAGTTCGTTCCTGCTGGTGCCCAAAGGCACTCTGCCGGCTCCTGTACCAGCTCACCCGCGTGCTCCCTCTCCTGTGAGGGGCTGAGAGCTGCAAGCTGAGTAGAGGAGACATCCCCTTCATGAGTCCCATGAAGGGGCCAAGGGAATTATCCTGTTTCAGTATTTTCTCCCCTTATGTTAAAATGAGAAAAACATGTTTAAATTAGCAACATATATGCTTCCCGTAGGTAAAACATTTCACGTACTGAGGAAATCATAAAGCCTTTTTGTTTGTGGCATCATTTCATGGTGTAAATAACAACAACAAAAAAGATAACCAAGTGGAGGTTGGATAAAATGTTCTGATAATATTATTTTTGAATTTGATACCAGTAAGGTGGTGAGACACAAGGAATCGGTTTTAGCTCTCACACATTCTCACGTATTATAAAATCTTATGTGTCATTCTTTAACGTGGTATCATTTTTTAGCACAGCTATTTTAAAATAACTTTTTAGGCTCTGTTTCTTTCATTTTTCTTTGACTTAATGGACTATTTTTTCGAGCAGTTTTAGATTCACAGCAAAACTTTAGTGAAAAAGAGCAAGATTTCCCACATAGCCCCTGCCCCCTCATACATTTGTGACAATTGATGAACCTGCATGGACACATCATTATCACCTGAAGTCCACCGTTTAAATTACAGTGCACTCTTGGCATTTTAAATTCTGTGGGATTTGTCAACATAAAACTCCTGCATGTGCAACAGGTGAAATAAACGGGTATTTTCCTGAGACCAAGGGTCAAGGGTCAAGTCACCTCTACTATTCCTGACCCCGGAAGTAGGGACTCCCGGTGCTCTAGGAAACCTTCCAACTATGGTGCCAGTTTTAAAAAACACTCTTGGAGGGCAAAGTACTCCATCTGGAGCCAGGCCCATCTGGATATGGCATTTCTCTAGCTCTGTGACTTTGAGTAATTTGAAATTTTCTTGTTTCGTTTTCTGTATTTCCAAAACAGAAATCATACTCAAACCTCACAGGTATCTGGGAAGGATGCAAATGAGGGACCATATATGTAATATTTACCATAACACCTGGCACAAGTAGTAATTCAGTTAAGTCCTAGATTTCCCTAAACTTTCCAAACCTTACATTAATTGAGACGAACTTCATTAATGCTAACTCCATTTTCTCTACAGAACGATGGTGAAAGTATATGACAAAACTGCATTAACAAGTTTTGTAAAACAGAAATTAGCAAGATGTATTATTACCATTACTATTATCAACAGAAGTCATGAAGTACCCCACAAGGCCAACCTCAAAACAGGTTAATTTTGATATGAGGTAGATACACTAATAAATCTCAGATAATTTTTTGAAAATGACCAGAAAGTTGAAATTTGCACTATTCTTTACAAAACTATCTGTGGGTCTTTAATTTTATCATCCTGTCTCCTGCCTCAGTTCTTTCCATGTGAGGTTATTTCTGCATGGGAAAAATAGAGAACACAAAAAAGTTTCTATTTGTCTCATCAGCATACGTGATACCCCCAGTAAGTTAAGGAGATACGTTTCGCCATTATCTCACAGCACACAGCACTTTGCTGAAACTGCATGCCTATAAATGCGAGATCCAAAAGCTTATGCCTCTATATGGCTTGTTATTCTGTTATTTGACTGAATAAATTTGAATGCTATCCCACATTTTATTTATCTTATTTCTCTAATTATTAAAATAACATATTTTCTTCTTTACCATCCAATTTGTGTGAACATAACAAGAACAAAGATTTAGTGATGATACAAAGCATTCAAATTCATGTTTGTGAGGGAGTACATATCTTCTCATTAGCCTTTGTGTAGATTTGCAGGATTATACAATAAATTATGTTATTTTACTTGGTCTTCAGTTAATTCTATTAGAAGCCAAGATTATCATTTACAATTCAGTGATTAACGTTGGAGTGTTTTGTTGTGATTTTTAGCTTACCATAAATAATAATCTCTATATTATCTTACGTTGACTTCTCATAAAAGATTAATGTAGAATTAGTGACAGCAGGATTCTCATCGAATGCAAATCCCATAAAAATTTACGCTTCTCAAGCTGTAAATTGAGACTCCAAAAGGCACTTCTGATTTACATCTGTTATCTCTCATTATAAAACTTCTAGTTCTGCTTCAAACACATACATGAGGGGCACAGAAACACTTGGTGTAAAAAGCAAGAAGTGTGAGGAAATGTCTTCAGTGTAATATACTGTTTAGGATAATGCGTTCATACTTTTCTGTTAACATGTATCATGGGAATATTGAAGCTACCATGATTCCACGTACATTGATAATAGTGAAACACCCTTACATCTCAGTGTCTTCTAAAAGACACCCTCTATGTAACTTTGCATGGCATGTACTGATTTGATAAGTAAAATAAAAATAGCAAGCAATATTGTTAGATATTTTAGAAGTGATCTAATCAACTGGCCTGCATGAATGCATTTTTGCTACAAAAGTTATAAATTATACATAATCCAGCATAATTTTAAAACATTAACATAATTTAACAATACACATCTATCACTTGCTAAATGAAAAGCTGAAGGCTTTCTATCTGACAAATTTGACTTTGCTGCTGTTTTATATGCTAGCATAAATTTATTGTTAAAAACATTTCAATTGTATCAATTCTCATTTTTTGGTCAATTAAGGAAATATCGACTTGTTCACATAGTTTTCATATTTTACCATCAACAAAAACCTTGTCTTGTACTCTATATTGTAACAAAGTTCTGTGCCAAAATATGTCTGTCCTCAAAGTATATTATGTAAATAGAGTGAAAAATGTCATTTGTTTTGCACTTACCCTTGGTTTTATACATCTTTAACTTCATAAAATAGAGTTCTACAAAACCATCTTTTCTATAGAATGTTGTAGGAAATGATTTACCACTTTACTATAAGTTTGTCTGGCTGGTAGATAAAAGAGAGGAATGAATACCCTGCCTCCCATACCACACCATTATAATCTACTTGTTAAGAATGCTCCAGGGCGGGTGCCACCACCTTATGTTGTGGTGCTTTTAGACTGAGGACCATATGTGGTGCTATCCGAGGAAACAGCAGGCTTCAGTTACAGCTCTGTGTGTGTGTGTGTGTGTGTGTGTGTGTGTGTGTGTGTGCATGCACATATCTGTTTCTCTGCTCTAACAGCCCCTACATTTATACATCATTGCCATCAGTGCTATATATGTGGTATTATTAATGTGTTTTTTGTGCACTTGTTAAGTATGCTGCATACAGAATTGTTTATACGCATCTCAATATTCACAGCATTATAACGTCAAATGCAGCCTTTTGTATCATACAGCAGTATCACCCACAAATATGTCTGAACATCAACCGATTTATTTTGGAAAAGATGAAAAAGATTTGACTCCACAGATTGTTTTCCAGCTAAAGAGGTGCCCTTGAGGGTGCGCACTTTATCTTCTCTGATAGACAGAAGAATATGAATTGAAGGCAGGAGTGTAGACCCCACTGGGTCTACTATGAAAATGTCCATGGTACAGTGGCCCATAACCTGTGAGGTCACACTAAACATCTCTGGTATATTACCGGTATATGAATTTAAGTTTATTTGAACTTATAGTATGTATTCTAAAGCTATTACTCTCTCATCTCTAGGCTAATACAAATATAAGGGGGAAGCTTACAGCAAAAGGACTGAGAATTTCTGCTTCCTTAGAATCAAAATCTTGAAAAACTATGAAGAATATTTTGGAGATGTATTCACTTTGGATTTGGAAATATCAGTATGAAATCATGACTACTATCATAGGCTGAAAATGACTTAAAAATACATAGTCACTTCCTAAGGAATCTGGGTTATGTTAAATGGTTTTCTAAAAATATATATGAAATATATAAAATATATATTACATACATTAATAACATGTAATATATTATTAATTCATATATAATAATATATGATAGATTATATATTCTATATATAAATGCATATTATATATATATAAAATATATAGTCAATTCCTAAGGAATGTGTATTGCATTATGTTGCAAACCAGTGACTATTACCTTATACAGTAGAGAGGATTATGCTGAGGATCATGAGAGCAGGCATTTATCCCAGATCACCCACAGGGACCATCGTGCTTGGATTCTTGTAAGCCCTTGCTGACCAGATGAAGAGCAATTTGGGCATCAAAATAAAGGTGCAATGGATTGTAAAACTATTGAAATATACATACGTTTAAGTCCACACTGATTACAGGTGAAAAGAAACACAGAAAGACAGACATGAGAGATAACCAGGGGAAATTCTGACATTCAGCCACACAGGGAGAAACAGACCATGTGAAGGTGGAGGCCCCAATTGGAGTGATGCTGCCACAAGCCGAGGAATGCAGGCAGCCATCAAGAGCAGAAAGAGGCAAGATTGGTAGCACCCTATCAGCTCTGGAAGAAGTAGGACCCTGCTGACACCTGGACTTGTGATTTCTGGCTTTTGGAACTATGAGAAAATAAATTTTGTTTGTTTTAAGACAGTTTGTCATAATGTATTACAGTACCATCCTTCAGTGTGGCATCCAGTTGGATGGAATATAGAATAACAGATATCTATGGAATACAGGTCATAGATATCTATATTCCTATGCAACGTGTGTGTATATATGTGTGTATGTATGTGTACATATGTGTGTGTGTTTGTGATTGTGTTAGTTTCCTGTAGCTACTGTATTTTCTTCTCATACAGAGATGACATCTTTCACACATGAGTTTGTATCTCTTGTTTTGGGGAGATGAGATTGCTCTTCTTGTATCTATCTATCTATCTATCTATCTATCTATCTATCTTCTTACGCTGTGTGTGTGTATATATATATCTTATGTGTGTATATATGTATGTATATCTATGTATCATATCTATCTTATGTTCTGTGTGTATATATATATAGTACTATCTTATGTGTGTGTATGTATGTGTATCTATATATCATCTCTATCTTCTTATGCTGTATGTGCATATTTATATGTAGATAGATATTGCTTATGTGTGTGTATATATATATGTATACCGATGTATCCTATGTACTCTATCTATCTATCTATCTATCCATCTGGATG
Source organism: Colobus angolensis palliatus (assembly GCF_000951035.1). NCBI lineage: Eukaryota > Metazoa > Chordata > Mammalia > Primates > Cercopithecidae > Colobus > Colobus angolensis. The sequence goes on from NW_012114252.1 coordinate 15,607,688, forward strand.
TATGTATATGAACTCTTTGCTCAGATAAGGGAAAGGACATGGAAGAAAAACTGCCCCTGTAGCAAGGCACATAACAACCAGTTATGCAAAGCTTGCTTTCTTTTTTTCTATTATTATTATACTTTAAGTTCTAGGGTACATGTGCACAACGTGCAGGTTTGTTACATATGTATACTTGAGCCATGTTGGTGTGCTGCACCCATCAACTCGTCAGCACCCATCAACTCATCATTTACATCAGGTATAATTCCCAATGCCATCCCTTCCCCTCTCTCCCCTCTCCATAATAGGACCAGGTGTGTGATGTTCCCCTTCCCGAATCCAAGTGATCTCATTGTTCATTTCCCATCTATGAGTGAGAACATGTGGTGTTTGGTTTTCTGTTCTTGCGATAGTTTGCTGAGAATGATGGTTTCCAGCTGCATCCATGTCCCTACAAAGGACA
>NW_012114252.1:15609007-15611500 GCF_000951035.1 Colobus angolensis palliatus
GATCCAGTTTCAGCTTTCTACTTATGGCTAGCCAATTTTCCCAGCACCATTTATTAAATAGGGAATCCTTTCCCCATTTCTTGTTTTTCTCAGGTTTGTCAAAGATCAGATGGCTGTAGATGTGTGGTATTCTTTCTGAGGACTCTATTGTGTTCCATTGATCTATATCTCTGTTTTGGTACCAGTACCATGCTGTTTTGGTTACTGTAGCTTTGTAGTATAGTTTGAAGACAGGTAGTGTGATGCCTCCAGCTTTGTTCTTTTGACTTAGGATCGTCTTGGCAATGCGGGGTCTCTTTTGGTTCCATATGAACTTTAAAGCAGTTTTTTCCAATTCTGTGAAGAATTGGAGGCTCCGTGGGTGTGGGACCCTTCTGACCAAGTGTGGGATATAATTTCCTGATGTGCCGTTTGCTAAGACCCTTGGTAAAGCACAGTATTGGGGTGGGAGTTACCCGATTTTCCAGGTGTTGTGTGTCTCAGTTCCCATGGCTAGGAAAAGGGATTCCCTTCCCTCTTGCGCTTCCCAGGTGAGGCAATGCCTCACCCTGCTTCAGCTCTCGCAGGTCAGGCTGCAGCAGCTGACCAGCACTGATTGTCCGGCACTCCCTAGTGAGATGAACCCGGTACCTCAGTTGAAAATCCAGAAATCACCCATCTTCTGTGTCGCTCGTGCTAACAGCTGGAGACTGGAGCTGTTCCTATGCAAAGCTTGATTTCTAACATGATTCCTACCATGGAGAATCTGGTCTCTTTGAAGAAACATCCAATTCCAAGACTGAAACTGGGATGACACAGAAAAAACTTCCGATATCAGGATATCTTCCTGTGGAAGGAAATTGGGGAGTGCCAAAAAAAAAAAAAAAATAGACAGGTAAGGGTCAAAAATAAAGCAAGAGCCAGTTTCAAGGAGCCCTTGCTGACCAGATGTAGAACAATTTGGGCATCAAAATAAAGGTTCAATGGATTGTAAAACTATACTGATAATAGATAGAAAGAAAGACAGAAAGACACACATGAGGCAGAGAGAAGGTTCCCCCCGGGTGGCATGCGGAGGGCCACCTGTGCAGAGAGCTGCAGAGGCAGCAGGTCACGGGTTTGTGGTAAGAATAGTGAAGATGGACAGGAGTGTGAAACAGGCATCACTGGAGGCACAATGCAGGAGAAAACAGTGATTAGGGGCAGAATATTTACATATTCTCAATGTGTTTCTTTACAGATTGCTTTTTAATTGCAACGTTTCTCCATTTACTGAGAAACAATCAGTTCCTTGACTGGCTGTCAAAATGAACATCACCAACATACCATATTTTTCCAGTATTTCCATTTGGAACGACAGGAGAGAAATAAAATGTCTCCACATGAAATTCATACAAGGAGTATATAGCCTGAATGTACGCATAAGGCAGCATCTGACAAAACTAAATTGAGGAACACTCTGTGGACTAACTGGCCCAATTTCTTGAAAATGCCAGTGTCATGAAAGAAAAAAGGCTGAAAAATAGTTTTTAAAGAAAGCCTGTGTTCTAAGTAGACATGACAAAAATACAGTATGTGATCCACACTTGAATGCTGCATTGAAGGAGAAAAATGCTTCATGAAATAGTGTTAACTTTGATACAATCAGAATGTGAATGACTGAGGAGGTGGAAACATTCTACGCAGGGTGGCAGAATAGGACACCTGAAAATACGCTGGTTTGGCATAGGGGTTATTTTGCGCTAAAGGCGCCAAGAAAACAGCAGCTGTAAGAAGAGCAATTTAATCTCCCTTTTCCTTCCACAACACAAGGGATACAAACTCCTGTGTGAAAGATGTCATCTCTGTAGCAGGAGAAAATAAATGTTCTTCAATGAGAAGTCATAGCTAAGAGAGAATTCTTTACAAACAGATCTTGTTAAAATAATTCTTTTTTTATTTTAGCCTTCCCACATAGTTTAGTTATACTTCCACAATTGCTTATCTTTGCTGAACTTAGTTTAAAACCATTTATGTTTTACTAACTCTTTGGGTCTTCATTTTCTTATGAAGAATCCCTTGTTAAATCCAGAGCTAACTTTATAACCCAGCTGTTAGGAAACAGAATATCCTTGCTCTTATGAAATACACCCTGAAGTTTTGTGGGGTTTTTTTGTTTGTTTTTTATTATATTTTAAGTTCTAGGGTACATGTGCACAACTTGCAGGGTTGTTACATATGTATACATGTGCCATGTTGCTTTGTTGCCACCCATAAACTCGTCATTTACATTAGGTATGTCTCCTGATGCTATCCCTCCCCTCTCCCCTCACCCCACGACAGGCCCTGGTGTGTGATGTTCCCCCTTCCTGTGTCCAGGTGTTCTCATTGTTCAATTCCCACCTATGAGTGAGAACATGCAATGTTTGGTGTTTTGTCCTTGCAATAGTTTGCTGAGAATGATGGTTTCCAGCTGCATCCATGTCCCTACAAAGGACATGAACTCATCCTTTTTTATGACTGCATAGTATTCCG
>NW_012114252.1:15612410-15642140 GCF_000951035.1 Colobus angolensis palliatus
AAGAAGATTCCATGCTCATGGATAGGAAGAATCAATATCGTGAAAATGGCCATACTGCCCAAGGTAATTTATAGATTCAATGTCATCCCCATCAAGCTACCAATGACTTTCTTGACAGAACTGGAAAAAACTACTTTAAAGTTCATATGGAACCAAAAAAGAGCCCGCATTGCCAAGTCAATCCTAAGCCAAAAGAACAAAACTGGAGACATCACGCTACCTGACTTTAACTATACTGCAAGGCTACAGTAACCAAAACAGCATGGTACTGGTAAAAAAACATACTCCTCCCACCCCCCATCTGCCTCCTGTATCTGTTACAAAGGCCTAGAAAAGAACAGACACATAGAAAGGAGAGCACAGCTGACCCTTGAACAACATGGGTTTGAAGTGCCCAGGTCCTCTTATAAGCAGATTTTTTTTTTTCCCAACGAAAAATTGACCAAAAATACAATAGTCTCAGATACACAACTACATGTATGAAGAGCTGACTTTTCCTCCGTGAGGATTCTGCAGGTCCTGCTGTGGGGCTTGAGTATTTGTGGATTTTGGTATAATTGGGTCCTGGAACCAATCTCCTGCTTCTACCAAGGGATGACTGAATTTGGGTGAAATTTAAAGGAAAAATAAACACTTCAATTAAAAGGCTCTAAAAAATAGGTAATAAATGTAATGTGTTGGAGAAAGTGGTTATATTTCTTTCATGCAAAAATTTTTAAACAATGTCTCTACACGACATAGCCTCTCACTCTACCACAGCCATCAGCTCCCTTCAAACCTGTTTTCCAAGTGTTCCCATAGTGAATGCGGAAGACTGGACCCTGTTTTCTACTTGAAAGGAAAAGCGACAACCCCACGGTGGAAATCTGGCCTGGTCACTGTCACAGGGGCGGCATCAGTTTAGCCGCTATTACTCCTGTGGGAACCCGGGTACCCCCTCGTAGGAAATAGCAGGAGAATCCATTTAGCTGCTATTGCTCCTGTGGGAACCCGGGTACCCCCTCGTGGGAAATAGCAGGAGACCTCCATTAAGTACTGAAATGCACAAACACATCAGGAGCAGTGAGAAATCCCCTTAACAGTGCTTTTCTGAATTGCCACCAGTTCCGAAAAAGAATAAAGAATATATATTACCTTTATAATTAGAAAAAAAAAGTTAGTTTAAATGTGTGCCAGTGAAATTTCTATTTGCCTATCAATGTTCAGATTTCCTGTTATCGCTTCCAGAATGCCTTCATTGTTTTCTTCAGGACACAACTCTATATGAAACTTCATGTCCCAAGAATGAGCTCTTTTATTTATATTATTATTTACATATGTCCCATGTCCCAAGTTCTTGAAGCTGCTCAATCATGTCTAAACATCTTCATGCTTCCCAGAGGATTGGGAAAAGTGCCACCCTTTATAAGTGTTCATTCAACTGAAAGAAATAAAAGTGTTACTTTGGACTGTTTTATCACATATATATATACATATATCTTATATTGAGGTCGTAGAGACCCTGGGGTTATGTCCTGGTCTGATTCATTTGCATTGAAAATACACAAATGAGGGGACCATTTGTATTTAGTCTCCTTTCCAAATCTCTGAGTGCTACTTCACACCATAACCTGACACTAAGAACCAGATGTTGTAAAGTAATGTCCCAGTGCTTTTTGAATTTATGAGAGATTTGAGAGAAGGTGGATTGCTGAAATAAAAATACAACACTCTGAGAATCTCGTATGCAGGTGTGCTTGCAGACTCACCAGAGGACTCCATATTATTTTGATGTCCATGTTTCTTAACTGGGGCACCGTGCCATGTTGAATAATATCAATACAGAAACTTCTACTTCAACATGTGCATGTCTTTGTAAAACTGAAAAGTAAAACACTATTCTGAAACAGTTTGAAAATTGTGAAGTGTTGACTCTTGAAATATTGCTGAGATCAGCAAAATCTATAATTGAAAAAGTGTAGGTCCAGCTTTCGTGGCCTAACATGAGGCTCAACCTAATACTGAAAAATTAAAAATATCTTCTAACTTGTTTTTTAAGGTGTGCTCTAGGATTTCCTCCCTAACATATATATTTTTTAATTTTAACACATCATTAAGGTAAAATGTTTCAAAATTAAAGAAAAAAGATTTTTAAAAGTATATACTTATATTCTCACCTCTTCTTAAAAAATTATAATTTAGCCATATTTGCACGAGGATATTTTTGATGACATAAAACAAAGCAGAGGCCAGGCTTGGTGGCTCATGCCTGGAATCCCAGAACTTTGGGAGGCTGAGGCGGGAGGATCAAGAGGTCAGGAGATTGAGACCTTCCTGGCTAACAGGATGAAACCCCGTCTCTACTAAAAATACAAAACAATTAGCTGGGCATGGGGGCAGACGCCTCCCAGCTACTCAGGAGGCTGAGGCAGGAGAATGGTGTGAACCAGGGAGGCAGAGCTTGCAGTGAGCCAAGATCACTCCACACCACTGCACTCCATCCTGGGCGACAGAGTGAGACTTCGCCTCAAAACCAACCAAACAAACAACAACAACAAAAAACAAAACAAACAAACAAAAAATCAGATATAGTTGAACCTTCCTTTTTGTTTCCTCTCCCAATCTTTTTCCTGTTTCTTTTCACCCCAAAGATGACCACTATTTTTAATTTTTTATCTTTTAACTGTGTTGTTAAACTGGAGCTTCTAAAAATTAAGGAGTTCACATTTGATGTAAATATATACTACATATCATGGTGCATCTTGCTCTTTTCATGAGATATTTTAAAATGTGCACCCATTAAAACGGGTGCACCCGTCCCTAAACTAATCATGTCACTAATGCACGTCCATTTGTCTTTGTCTTCCAATCCGTTGGTTTACCTTTTTTAATTGTGATGGAAATTTATGTGGCTTGGAAAGTTCCCTCCCCCAATATCCTCACCTAATCTGGGTGTTGCCAGAATGCTACCTTTTTCTCAATCTCATTTGTCTGGAATACTATCTTATTTTAATTTTAATTCTCATTTGACTTAATATGTTTCAGTTTTGTCATTTTTGAAATATTTGTTTTGCCATACCATTCCCTCGTCTCTGAATTACTTGTGCATATATACCCTGATGATTTCTCTATGGGGTTGCTTGATTATTTGTATATTTGCCTTACTTTACTGACTTTCAATTAAAATTTTGAATACAAATTACTGGTTGGTTCAATGTAATGCAAACATCACTTTGGGGGTATTCTCTTTTGAACATATATATGACGTATTTTATTAAATAAAGCTTTAAGTTTTAATGTCACATTTATTGATCGTATGTTTAATCGTTTCTGCTGTAGCATATTTTACTTTACTGTGAAGTCATTAGAATATTTTTGTATTATTTTCTAGAAGTTTTATCAATTACCTACCTTGAATTAATATGTTTTTAATGGTGAGATAAGAAGAAACAATTTTTCTTCACTAGATCTTAAATAGTACTGCCTTTCCGCACTAATTTGCAGTGTCATCGGGGTTATTTATCAGGTCTTTATATGTAAGAATCTGTTTAAGTTCTCTTTCCTGTTGCATTGGTCCATTTTATTCTCTCTGTTGGTACCACACTTTCTTGACATACACATTATTATTTGTTTTCAAGTATATCCAGGTTATTTTCAGTTCATTAGCCTTTCATAAAATTGTAGGTCAACTTCCCAAATTTAATTTTAAAAAATTATATGGGTGTTCAAAACGCTGAATATATGGACTAGTTTCAGAAATAGTGACATTTTACAATATCCCTAAGCTTATTATATTTCCCATTTTTATATCTTCTGTATTTGGTAATATTGTATATTAATTCCATAAATGGTCTCACATATTGGTTAATATAGTATCTTACAGGTTTGAATACTGAGAAGATGGATCCTTTACTTTCTTATTACATTTTCCATTAGTGTGTGTGTGCACGTGCACACATCTGTGTATTGATGAAAAAGTGAAATTAGTCTTTAGACAATCTTCCAATGCATTGTCTAATACCTAAGTTAATGTAATCATATTTTCTGTTAATGAGGCATGTTTTCTTTTCCCTAGCATTTTTAAGTTTTGTTGCTATCATTGGTTGTGTGCTTCTTTCCTGGCATTTTGCACTTTTGGTTAAAATTTCTAGGTGGATGTTGAATAAAAATGATGACAAAGAGAAAACTCATTTCAACAATACCAAAACACTTCAATTAAAAGGCTTCTAAACTTTTACCACTAAGTCTGCAATATGCTTAGTTTCGATACAGGTTCTTTTATCACATTAGTATTTTGACTATTCCCCCATATTTTAAAAGAAATATATGTGATATGTTATATATTAATTTATTTGCAGTGTTAGTGTTGTTTCAACCCAGTTTTTAACATTAACATGATTTTTTCCCTGTTTAAATAGATAGTTTCTTAAACAATCCATTTAATACAGATTTTTGGAGCTCAACTGCTATTGCAAGATGATTTTATTGTTTATTACTCTTGATTTATTTAGCTGAGTATAATATTACCAGTTGACAATTATTTTCTCTGATTACTTTGAAGCTGTTAATCATTGCCTTTAAGTTTTTTTTAGATTTTGGTAAAAAAACACACATAATGAAATTTACAATATAACCCTTTTAAGTTATATTAACACTACAATTCAGTAGTGTTAAAAATACAAGTATTAAATATATATATTCAGCAGTGTTAAATATATATTAAATATATATATTTAGTAGTGTTAAATATATCTATTTAAGTTATATTAACACTACAATTCAGTAGCATTAAATATATATTTATATATTAAATTAATTTGTTAAATTATTAATATTTATTACATTAAATTAATTATAAAATCATTTAATACAGATTTTTGGAGCTCAACTGCTCATGAAAAATAATTTAACTAATTTATTAAATTAAATATATATACACATTGATAAACAGATCTTCAGAATTTTTCATCTCACAAATCTGAAATTCTATAGCCACTAAGACCCTCCCCTTTGCTTCCTCCCCACATCTCTTGATAACCACGTATCTATTTTTTGTTTGTGTTCATTTGACTACTTTAGATATCTCATATATATGCAAACAGTTTTTTGATTTTTTGTAACTGCTTTGTTTTACTTAGCGTAATATCCTCAAGGTTCATCACGTTGTAGCATATAACAGAATTTTTTTCTGTGTATTTAGTTTATTTCCATCTCCTGGCTATTGCCAATAACATTGCTATGGACTTTATGCTATTTATTGTTTCTGTTTATCTAATTTTCTTCATATATATGTTTCTTGTAAAAATATTTTTTTAAAATTTATATTAGTACTAAATATTTAATATTCCTACAACCTACCTAATTTTTTTTCATCTTTTGTGGTATTCACAGTCACTTGAGGTGAAAAAAACTCTACTCTTTTTTTATATTCTGGGAAATTATGTGTATCTTTTATAGTTTCTCTGTAACATATTTGTTTTCATTTTTGACTTCTTTTGTAATTACTATTAGATATATTTTGAGAATTTAATTTTTATTCTACTAAATAACTGGGATGTAAAAGTAAATTCCATGACTTCAGACCCAGTGCTCATTTTATTATATCTCAGGGACCGGGATAAAAATATAAACTTGTTTTTTCATCTTTGGTAACTTTCTACCTATCTTTAGAGTCTCTCTTTTACCCACGATTCTTTGTCATACTCTCCTCAGGGGTCTGCTAAATCTGAAGAAAATTAATGAAGGTGATTCCTGCTATAAGAAAACACAAAGATTCTAAATGCAAAGATTCTAAAGGTGTCTCTTTCTTGGAAACCTGCAAAGAATTACTACTAAGGTATTATCAAAGAGATTGCTAAAGTTGGATTTGTATTCTACTAAACAAAAATTAAATTCTCTTACTATTCTAATGTTTCTTAATATTTATATTTTTGACTCTGTATGCTACATTTTGTATAGACCCAGTTTTTAACATTTTTATTTTTTATTACTCTTGATTTATTTAGCTGAGTATAATATTTTGTATAAATCCTTTATTTCTATTTTGTAATTCACTATTTTTTCACTGTGGTAATCACATTGAGTCTGAAATCTATCCCAATTATTTGCTATATTAAATTTAAAGGGCATACTTCCAATGTATGTAATTGATCTTCTTAAAAATCTCTCTCTTCTTATGTTAATATGTCTGATTTTTATTCAAACTTTTACACTACATTGGTTTGTCTAAGTTACTTTTGGAGCCAAGTAGCTTGTTGTAAATTATAGAGATACCTCAATTTCTCAACCCCACACTATTTTATATAATTATTTCTAATAAAAATCCAGTGGTAACTGGAAGTAAATTGTTCTATAATGAATAAAAAGACTTCAGGAAAGAAAAATTATTATGTAGAGCCTAGTTATCAACATCTCAATTAGGTATGAAAATCTTATACAAGAAGCAGAATGAACTTCGTTTTCTTCCAATACTGATCCTGAAATTCAGTAACGTGATAACAAATGGCCTCTTCCTTAGGAAGTGTTTTTTTTGGGAGGGCCTTCATTTCAATGACCATATATGCCTGATGAACTTCTACTACTATTTGTTTTCCCAGAATACCCTTTAGTCTAAAGGACTTTGGAAAGGGAAGCATAATGAGTAGATAGAATGAATCCCAAGTTGGAGCTTGCATAAATTATAGAATATAATTTTTAGGTGCATATCAAAGACAGCATTAGATAAATTAAAAGTGAACTTAATCCTCAGAGAAATACTCAAGAATGTTTAAATTAATATGTACATTCACATGCAATTAAATTTTTTTTTTTTTTTTTTTTGAGACACAGTCTCACTCTGTCACCCAGGCTGGGGTGTAGTGGCGCGATCTGGGCTCATTGCAAGCTCCGTCTCCCGGGTTCATGCGATTCTCCTGCCTCAGCCTCCCGAGTAGCTGGGACTACAGGCGCCCGCCACCAAGCCCGGCTAATTTTTTGTATTTTTTTTTAGTAGAGACGGGGTTTCACAGTGTTAGCCAGGATGGTCTCAATCTCCTGACCTCGTGATCCGCCTCTCTCGGCCTCCCAAAGTGCTGGGATTACAGGCTTGAGCCACGGCGCCCGGCCCACATGCAGTTAATTTTTACGAATGCTTCCTGAACGGTTAGCATTGGCTGGTTAAGTGTTTCTATGTCCCCTATTAGTTATCATGTACATCCTGAGGAAACGAGGTTATCTTCATTCTACTTTATTGTAGAAGAAAAACTGAGGCTCATAAAACCCAGCTCACTGCCCCAGGTCATATAATAACTGGCAGAGCTGGGATGTAAAAGTAGGTTCCATGACTTCGGAGCCAGTGCTCTTTTTATTATATCTCAGGGGCCAGGATAAAAATATCAACCTGGTCATTCATCTTTGGTAATTTTCCACCTGTCCTTGGAGTCTCTCTTCTACCCATGATTCTTTGTCAAAATCCCCTCAGGGGTCTGCTAAATCCATAGAAAATTAATGAAGGTGATTCTTGCTATAAGAAAACACAAAGATTCTACAGGTGTTTCTTTCTTAGAAACCTGAAAAGAATTACTACTAAGGAATTACCAAAGAGATTGCTATAGTCGTATTTTTCTTAGAAGGTAAACAATTTTAAGTCTAAAGGCAATGGAAATATTAAAGGCAAACGGAGGTAACTTCATGTTTCATCTCCTTCCAAGATTTAGCTGCAAATGTCCAGGAAAAAAAAAATAGTCCAAGAGGCAATTTGCTTGCTGTCAAAGGATACAATTTTAACAAATTAAGTTGTAAAAATCAAATAGACTCTTCTTAGCAATTCATGAATCAGTCATCCTTTCCTCTAAAAACGAATACGCTCACATGAGCTGAACAGAGTGGGTGGGCTTAGGACTCAGAAAAGGCTGAAGAAATTGGAAACCGGGAGCAAAAAGAGGACTGGTCTGTTACTGCTGAGTAGTATTCCATTATCTGGATGTGTGCTCCCGTTCTTTTTATTTATTTTTGTTTTTATTTTTTTAACTTTTATTTTAGGTTTAGGGGCACACGAACAGGTTTGCTAGATAGGTAAATTGCATGTCAATGATTGCTGTGCAAATTATTTTGTCAGCGAGGTCACAAGCATAGTCCTGAACAGGTAGTTTTTCCAGCCTCACCCTCCGCCCGCACTTCACCCTCACGTAGGCCCCGGTGCCTGTTGTTCCCTTCGTGTTCACATATATTCAGTGTTTGGCTTCCACTTATAAGCGAGAACATGTGGTATTTGGTTTCTTGTGTCTGCATTAGTTTTCTTAGGATAATGACCTCCAGCTCCATCCATGTTGCTTCAAAGAACATGATCTCATTCCTTTTAATAGCTGCATAGTATTCCAAGGTATATAGGTGCCACATTTTCTTGATTCAGTCTACCATTGATGGACATTTAGGTTGATTCCATGTATTTGCTATTGTGAATAGTGCTGTGATGAACATGTACATTCCTGTGTCTTTATGGTAGAATTATTTATATTCCTTTGGATCTATACCCAATAATGGGAGTGCTGAATCATATGGAAATTCTGCTTTAAGTTCTTTGAGAAATCACCAAACTGCTTCCACAATGACTGAACTACTCATAGTTTATATTCCCCCCGGCAGTGCCTAAGCACTCCCTTTTCTCCACAACCCTGCCAACATCTGTTATTTTTTGACTTTTTAATAATAGCCATTCTGGCTGGTGTGAGATGGTATCTCATTGCGGTTTTGATTTGCATTTCTCTAATGATTAGTGATGTTAAGCATTTTTCCATTGATACACTCAACAAAATGGACCAATCTCAAAGGCATGCTGAGTGAAACAAGCCAGGAGAAGTAAAATTACAGGCACTAAAACAGATCAGTGGTTGCTTGATGAAGGAACGGCCTGGCTAAAAGGAGCGGCACATGGGAGTTTGGGGGTTACATGGAGATTCTATATTTTAGTGTGGTAGTCATTCTGTGAATGTATACCATTGTCAAAACTCAAGGACTATAAACCAAAAAGGGTGGATGTTATGGTATGTAAGTTATGCTTCAATTTTTTAAAAATCCTTAACAGATAAAATAATGTCTCGAAATTTTAAATACATAGGCTCAAGCGGGGGTGGGGGGAAGGAGGACTGATCATTTCAAGTTAATTTTCTTTTAGAGATTCTTGTTTGCTTGAAGGATTTGGGTTTCATCTCTCTCCTGATTTCTTGGAAAGGCAATGTCTTAGGTTCTGGTGGAATCTTTGTATGGGTGACCATTCAGGCGAGCTGTCTGTTAACGCCCCTATCCTAGTGCCCACTGATGCTGGCCACTGTGTTCCTCAGAAGAGCAGTGCCAAGTGACTTTGGAAGTTTAATGAAGTTGCATACTCCCCATTACTGCAGGCTCCCAACACGGAAGAGTACTCACAAAAGCATAAAGAATGTCTTCCCCTGCAACCTCCCCCCAGTGAACCCAATGTCTACTTTATTTCTTGTTTGATTTTGCTCCTGACAGATGCTTTTCCTGAGGTTTCTTAGCAAATTCTATCTTACCATTTCCATTGCTCACTTGGTTGTAAAAGCTCAGATATAAAATTTAAAATCAGCATAATGTAGAACTATATATATGACAAAACTACCATAGACATAACTGCCTTTTAGTTTATGGAAGCACAGGGTGAATATAATGAACTTAAAAGCAGTGTATACTCATGCTTCCACTAAAAAACAAATATAATTTTTATATCATATACAAAATATGAAAATCGAGACCAGTTCTCCTCATTAATTATATCCAATAACATTTATAGTTGAAATACTGCGAATAATCGAATCCTGCAAACATTTTTACACTTCAGTTCCAATTTCCCAAGGGGTCTGGAAATTAAGTTTTAAGTTCGTTTAACTAAAACTGCCAGGAGTTGCAAAGCCACAGGGGTAGTTAAGCACAGAGAAATCATGCATTGAAATTGATGCCATCTGACTGAATAGGAGTGGGTGGCCAGATCCCAAATGGGAGATGATAAGTTTGTCATTTCCTTTCAGCTGACTGGACTTTCCAAAATATTCCTCCTGATCTTTGTGCTCGAGCCCCCTATGATTTCGGGTTTGTGGTCAGAAATCTGGAGCCCACATTGAACTTGTCTCTGCTGACAGATTTCTCTTTACTTCTTTCCAGAATAGCCTTTGAATAATTTATTTGAACTACATTTAAAATTTATTAAAACTAAAATGTGTTATTTTCTATCACAAAGGATGAAGCTTAGGGACTCAATTGATTCTTTTGTTGACTAATGATTTCAATTTATGGTAATGAGAAAACAACATAAAATAATATAGGTAATAAAATAGGTAAAAATAAAATAAAAATAGGTAATAAAAAAAATAAAAACAATGAACACAAACAAAAAAGCCACACACACACACAGAGTAAAAAACAGAGCTTATACAGACTAAACTTATCATCTGTTATTATTACTATATTATAATCAGTCTCTATTCAATCGAGTCAAGCATCTAGTCTTCACGAACATCAGGAATGTTTAATCTTAATTTAGATTTAGTCCTAAAAGATGCCAGTATTCATATAGCATAAAGATAATTGATTGTGTCACTCAATAAATACAAAGTTTAATTTGGTTGATAAAATTAATGGATGGGTGTGTAAAAAGTAATTATCTAAAAGTGTTAATATACCAAACATTATGAAAATGGTCCTTATGGGAATGCACAACTCACCTTACAAAACTGCATGATAAAGTGTAGGAGAATATCACCTCATCTCTGCAAACCTTAGTTGTATCTGTAACATGAAATGAATGAGATGGGTGACCTTGGAAGTATTTTCTAGCTCTCACAGTCTGCAAAAGGGTGACTTAAGTATGAGGAATACATTTCCCCAAACCTTCACATGATTCTCAGTTCTAGAATATCAAGGGTCAAAAAAGAATAAGAAAAACATTCACAGCCAGAAATAGTAAAGGTGGAGGTAGATTTTATGCCCTCGGTACATAACTTGCCTGCTTTGGTATATCTCTCACTCTTGGAATAATTTGCAAATTTGTGCTAGGAATAGAAGTAGAAACTTCTAGGATATCTTCTCTCTCCCTGTCATAGAATGATCTCAGGACTCGACTTTCTTTAACTTATATTCCTTTTAATTCCTTCTCTGAGTGAATCTTATCTCAGTTATCTTTGGTCAATCACTCAGCAACACCAAGCTATAATCTAGCTAGCAATTAAGTTCCGAAGTATTTTATAAATAGCACAAATCAATAAATAAATGTGATATTAATCCATTTGCCATAAATCATTTCTGCACTCAATGAATGGCTATTTTCAACCTCATTTTGTACACAGACCTTTAGTGTTGGCAAATGAGAGCACAGATATCTTGGAACAAAGGGAAGAATCAATTCTGAGGCAGAGGCAGAGCAGTTGGGAGGAGCTGCCTTTTCTTCCCAAGGGTGGAGTGCCTTCCCTGTTCTCACTACATCTGGCAGCACAGATGGCAGGAAAATTAATAGGAGGGAGACGGTATTGACCTCATGTGGATATAAACAAGTCCTGAGACTACACAGGAGGGCCAATCTGATAATATCCTTAGAAGAGACCTTGAAAGTTCATTGAGTTCAGCTCCCTGCTGCTGAAAAAGCCATGCTTGACAAAGTCCCATGTCCTGAGCTAGCATCCTTTAGGTCGCATCCACAGAGACGCTAGGATAGGTCACTGAGAAAAACCATGCCGTCCATCTCCCTAGGTAAATATGAACGTCTGTTTTATATTAGTAAATTTTCTTGGCGATAGGGGTTTGGGAAAATGACTGCTTAAGTTCTTTCTATCACATGCATTAAACCCATTACTGGAATCATCAAAAGCAGAAAGCCTGTAGAAAGATGTTCATTCTCAAACACTTTAGTAGAGTTAATTCAACTGGCTTGTTTCCAGGAGATGTTGGTAATTGACATGAATCACTAAATAAATGTCCTCTATTGATTATAAAAGCATTGATCCAAAAGTGATCTGGGTTTTGTAAACATTGTTTGTGGCAGCTCTAGACAGATGTTTTCAGTGAGCTGACCTCAAATTGATTCCCAATCCCATCTCTGTCACCAGCCCTCATTACAATTGCCTTTGTATGACATAGACCCTAATTCAAGGCCTGTTGTAGGGTTTTAAAAATGGATTTGCCTTTCTGATTAAAGAGACACCTACATCTCATGTGGTATCTTTCCTTTCTTAGTTTTCCTGAACACGGAGTTGATGATACAGTCATGTTGTATCAAGTGATACAACCACTTATCCGTGGTTTCACTATCCATGGTTTTAATGTTCCATAGTCACTCATGGTCTGAAAATATTAAATGGGAAATTCCAGAAATAAACAACTCTTGAGTTTTTAATTGTGAGCCATTCTATGTAGTGTGATGAACTCTTCCACACTTCCGCTCCAACCTCCCTGGAAGAAGAATTATGCATTGGTCCAGTGGTTTTATGCTGTCTAGGCTTCCCACAGGTGAGTCACTTAGCTGCCTCGGTTATCAGATCAACTGTTGTATCACAGAGCCTGTGTTCAAGTAACACTTATTTTATTTAAGAATGGCCCCAAAGCACAAGAGTAGTGATGCTGGCATATTATAACAATTGTCCTATTTTAGCATGTTATTGTTGTTAACCTCTTATTGTGCCTAATTTTTAAGTTAAACTTTATAATAGCTATGCATATATAGAGAAAACATAGTCCTGTATATTGAGAGTTTGCTATTATATGTGGTTTCAGGCATTCACTGGAGACCTTGGAATGTATAACGGGGGACTACTGTATATTGCAACCATGGAAGTAAAGCAAGAGAACTGCAAATTACTAACATTGCTAGTATGTATTTTAAGCAACTTTCCTGGCAATACGTTTTTATTATGTGAAATTAATAAACTTTAATTCGAAGCCACATTTAATTAACTTTATTTGAAAACACACCTAAGTGATGCACTTACTATTGTGTAAATATTCTTTGTAATATCTTAAGAACAAAAAGTCTATGCCATGGTAGTCAGAGTAATATTAATCTTTCTCTTTAAGAATTACTTCCTCTGCTATATTTAGGTTTATAACCTGGAAAGCACTTTCAAACGCTATATCCCCATGAAACCTTCTCCTTAGCCGCGAAAACTTTCTCACTCCAAGCAATTTTACTCTATCTCAACTAAAGTGGCTATTCCTCCTGCATATTATCACCTCCATTTAAAATCAAATTTGGAAAAGGTACTAGATAGTCATGCATGCCTGAAAAACTGTACAAAATAAAACAGAAGAATAACTTTTTTATGAGGAAGGTTTAATGGTTCTCTCATTTAGTTTGTGTACAAATCTTCAAAAAAACTTGATAAAACACTGATATTTGGCCCCACTTCCAAAAATGGATCCACTAGGTCTAATTGTGGAGTCCAGGAATTTACATTCCTAACCAGTCCCCAGGCAATCTTGATGTTGCTGGTTTCAGGACCACATTTTTTGTAACATAGATATAAATAATTTCAAACAGTGCTCATTAACAACACCTGTTACACTTGCACTTCCTTCAACATGGGGAGGCCCACTGTCTTTGGGAAAAGTGTTGCCCACATGGTATCTTAAAGCTGTTTCTATGTAATACGACCAGCGCATTAAATTGGCAAAGTGCCAGTTGAAATTTAGTCCAATAGTCTGATTTTCAAGACATACAACTCTCAAACTTACTGAAAACATGTATGCAAATAACAAATAAATGTTGTCTTACTCCAGGTCTGACAGCTCTCGTTTTAATGGTTTCCCACAATTTCTATCTCTGAAAATCATTGTGATCACCGACTGCTCTTATGACATATGAATAATCCTTAAAAGCATGTTAATGTTGTCATATAAGAAAATGCAGAGTTTAAAATTCACAGAAAAATACATGACCATGTTATGATACAATGACATTTTCAATTTTTAGAAACATTTCCATTTAAATAAGGAAGAATGTGTGTTCACCACTAATCAGTATTCTTTTCTTCTATTTCCAGTTTTAATCACTCACACACACACTTGTGCTCACAATGACAAGTTTTGTGTGCTGGTGGAGGCAGGGAAGATATCACTCTATGCTTGATGGAGAGGGAAGGCTGCTCTGATGAATTTCGTGCAGCAGGTGTCTGTTAGACTATTATTTAATCTCTGCTTTGGGAAAGAGCAATCAAATGATAGCTGTTGGTATTTGTTTAATAAAAACTCCAGATGTTGACAGTTTCCCCATGGCCATTGATATATAATAATTCGCACACAGCTGCAAAAAAAAAAAAAAAAAAGAAAAGAAAAGAAAAAGAAACCAACCATCAAGCCCAACGACTTCATGATTACCACTGGGAATAATTCTTTTTCCTTTGTGTGTTTTATGCACAGCCCTCATGGCATGACTCACATATTTTTCAAGTGTTAATTTGAGCCAGTTAAGTGAGATTTATTTGCATTTATTCTCTCATACTTTTATAAAGAGCTGTGACACACACCAATAGGGGGATTTTAATATTTTCATGGGACAATAGAATGTCATCATTTCAGCTCTCTAGTTAACCTGAAAATACATTGTTATGTGGGGCAGAGTTTGGAAAAATTTCTGTTGTACAAGTATGTTTATTCAAATTTTGAACACAGACAAAGATAATAAAGCACATGCTGCTGATTGGTTAAAGACTAATTCAAATTTGGATTCTCCAAGATTTATATTTTTCCCAGGGTATTGAAAAAAATATTTCCTCATTTTTATTATGTACTATCAGCTAAATGCCAGAAACGTCAACATCCTAAATTTGTTCCACATCCATAGACAGATTTTTGGATCTATTTCTGAATTGCTTCAGAATCGATGGATGGTTTACACTGGAGAGAAAAGACGAGTATGCTCTGGATTTTGTAAGACACATGAAGCTGGCATGCATGTTATAAGAATGAAAATATTGACAGAAACACGTATCACGTACATGTCTTGATTAGTCCTTTCAGTTACTTCATGGGTATACGCTGTTAGGAGGGTGCAGGTGATTCTCATCAGTCATTTAGGGAATGAGGCCCCAGCCTGAGATGCCGGTGGCCAGGCTGCTCTGCGGCAATGCACATCGTCCTCCAACTCAGTCAGAAGGTGAAATTTCTAAGGTATTCAGTCACCAGAGAGGCAGGGATTTAGTTCTGCCTGCTCTCCTGACCTTCGGAGTCCTTGCAAGTGATCTCACATTTATAGCAGGGTTGCCTGGCTTTTCTTTCTCTCCTACAGCCCCATGCTTGTCACTGTTTGAATGTGAATGGCCACAGCTACATAAAGCCATACTGAAATCACTAACAAGGTATGGTTGAAAATTTGCATTATAAACACTAGGTAATCATAAAATACTGTATTAGATGCCTATTGCTGCTAAAACAAATCACCATATACGTATTGGTTGAACACAAATTCATTATCTTTTAGTTCTGGAGGTCAGAAGAAGGAAAAGGGTTTAATCGGGTTGAAACAAATCTGTCCTGAGGGCTGTGACCTTTCTGCAGCCTCTGGGAGAGATTCTGTTTCCTTGTCTTTCCCAGTATCTGAAAAGGCATTTTTGGCTCCTGGCTCCTGCCCCTTCAAGACAAGCTAGAGGACCATCTACACATTGCTCTCCAACTCTGACCTTCACTTCCTTTGCTGTGTGTTATTTTCTCTCTCCTTGCCTCCTTCCCTCTTGTGAGAATCCTTGTGATTACATTTAGTTCACCTGTCTAAGCCAGCATAACCTTCTCGTCACAAGAGCCTTATCTTAATCACACCTGTAAAGCCTCTGTTGCTAGGTAAGGTAACAAAGGACCCATAGGTTAGGACGTAGACATCTTGAGGTGGCAAATATTATTGTGCCACAAGTACTCTAGAAATTACATACACTCCTTGCAAAATTCAAAGGAGAGAATGTAATTCAGACATGCTCTACAGAGTTAATTATAGGGCATGGCCATTACAAAATAGTTCTGTGATTTATATAAAGTTTCAAACTATTCTTCCAAAAATAGTACATACATATATGTGTATATACTCATAAACACACAACCTACCATTCTGTAAGTTGTCTGTTTGTTGATAGTTTCTCTCTCCATATATATACATATATATGTGTGTGTGTGTGTGTGTGTGTGTGAGTGTGTATACACCAAAAAATGATTAAATATAGCCAAGGCCTAAGTAAGATAACTTAAGAGGATGCAGGTAATTCTTATGAGTTTTTTATGAGTAACATCACTATGAGCATATAAAATTATTACAATATAAAATGAGAATATTAATGTATATAACTTAATATAAACTGATTTGCAAATAAAATATGTAATAGAACACGTGTAATTGACTCTTGTTCTTTAGGGTCTGTATTTTACTTACTAATGCCATTTTCATTTGATGGTAAAGGATAATTCAGAAAAGAAAGCAGGGAAGAACAGAATGTGGTGACTGTAAAATAGGGGACATAAAACTCTTGGTTATTCTATTATGGGAGGGACAAGAGCACCATTAAGAGCTAAGGTAAATACATGTGCGTGTGATGAGTTTCCTGTTATTTACTGTATAAATTTAAGTTCTGTAATACGTATGACACAGAGATTGGGTAAAGTGGTAACATAAATAGAGAAGAGGTGACTAAGGTCAAATATAGTGAAACGTTTTAATGGAGATTAATTATGAAATTGAGTTACATCTTGGCTGCTGTGTAGAAACCTGCTGTCATTTACTTGGAAGTTGTTAGGTCCTCATAACACTGATAGGTGTGTGTCTGGGTGCTCAGTGCACCCATCCACTTGACATGCCCTTAACATATCAGGTTGGTGAAAAAGTAATTGCGGTTTTGCCATGACTTTTAATGACAAAAATCACAATTACTTTTGTATCATCCTAAGAGTTTCTACCGTTCCCAGTGTGACATTCAGAAAATCATTTCATATGTGGAATGCGAGGTATTTTTTCTGTGGTTTTCCAAAATGCCAATGATTGTGTATATGGAAAAATATGGATATTAAAATATGCAACTACTTATTTAAAAAGAAGGGCCACAAAGAAACAACATTTCAATACTTTTCCTGTGGTCCCCAAGTAACTGGACTATGCAAACTAGGTACCTATCTACAAAGAAATTATCTTGGGATTCCACATTCCTCTTCCAGATTCTACCTCTGTTTTTTTTTTCCTTCTTATCTGACTTCACATTCATTCGTCAACTCAAAGCCAATAGCATTGAAACAATCGTCAAAAGTCAAAAATGTCTTCGCTGCTTAAACATTAGTCATTAATTTTGCTGAGTTTCTCAGCAGCTGCCAAGACGCTTGATGAGTCTTCTGACTTTCAAATATTTTATTTTGGCATTGGTGAAAATCCACACTTTCATGGATTTTCTACTATCATTTGGCTGGTGCTTATCAGTACCCTTCACTGGTCGCTGCACTTCCATTCATCCTGTGCCACCTATTGCATAATCTTTGTTCCCAACTTTCATAGCTTCCAATACCAACAATACACTGTTGATAGCAACATTTATATCTCTATTTACAAACTCTTTTCTCATCTCATAGATACGCAATGGTATAATAAAAAACTGACATATGTCACACACTTATTTAATCATTTTTTTCTTTCTAATATTTATTTTCAGTTCAGGGGTACATGTGCAGGTTTGTTACATGGGTAAGTGGGTAAATTGTGTGTCATGGGGGTTTGGTGTACAGATTATTGTGTCTCCCAGGTAATAAGCCCTGTACCCAATAGGTAGTGTTTCAATCCTCACCCTCCTCCCACCCTCCATCATCAAATAGACCCTGGTGTCTATTGTTTTCTTCTTTGTGGCCATATATAGTCAATGTTTAGCTCCAGCTTCTAAATGAGAACATACGGTATTTGCTTTTCGGTGCCAGCATTAATTCACTTAGAATAGTGGCCTCCAGCTCCACCCACGCTTCTGCAAAGGACATGATCTCATTCTTTTTCTGGTTATGCAGTATTCCAGGGTATACATGTACCACATTTTCTTTATCTAGCTTACCATTGATGGGCATTGATGCTGATTCCTATTGTGAATAGTGCTGCAAAAAAACATATGTGTGCATCTAGCTTTTCTGTAGAATAATTTCTACTCCTTTGGGTTTATACCCAGTAATAGGATTATTGGGTCCAGTAGCAGTTCTGTTTTAAGTTATTTGAGATATCTCCAAAAACTCCTGCTTTCCACAGTAGCTGAGGAATTATACATTCCCACCAGCAGTGTATAAGTGTTCCTTCTCTCCACAGCCTCACTACGTATAGAAATGCTGCTCGTTTTTGTACATCATTGATTTTGTATCTTGAAACTTTGCTAAAGTTGTTTATCAGATCCAGGAGCTTTGGGGCAGAACCTATGGGATTTTCTAGGCATAAAATCATATTTTCTGTGAAGAGAGGTAGTTGACTTATTTTCTTCCTATTTGGATGTCTTTTATTTCTTTCTCTTCCTTGATTTCTCTGGCTAAGACTTCCAGTGCTATGTTGAATAGGAGTAGTGAGAATGGGCATAGTCATCTTGTTGTTCCAGTTCTCAAGAGGAATATTTCCAGCTTTTCCCAGTTAAGTATGGTATTGTCTGTGGGTTTGTAATAAATGGCTCTCATTATTTTGAAGTATGTTCCTTCCATGCCCAGTTTTAACATGAAGGGACATTGAATTTTATCAAAACCCTTTCTGTATCTCTTGAGATGATCATGTGGTTTTTGTTTTTAGTTCTATTTATGAGGTGAATCATATTAATTGATTTGCATATGCTGAACCACCCTTGAATCCCAGGGATAAAACCTACTTGATCATGGTGGATTCACTTTATAATGTGATATCTGATTGATTTTGTTGAGGATTTTTGCATCTATTTTCATCAGGGATATTGGTCTGAAGTTTTCATTTTTGTTGTGTCTCTGCCAGTTTTGATATCAGAAGAATTCTGGCTTCATAGAATGAGTTAGAATGGATTCCCTCCTCCCGAATTTTTTGGAATAGTTTCAGTAGGGTTGGTACCCGTCATTCTTTGTATGTCTTGTAGAATTTTACTGTGAATTCATCTGGTCCAGGGCTCTTTCTGGTTGGCAGGCTTTTTATTACTGGTTCAGTTTTGGAGCTCGCTTTTGGTCTGTTCTGGGTTCATTTTCTTCTTGTTTCAATCTGAAGACGTTGTATGTTTCCAGGAATTGATTCATTTCTTCTAAGCTTTCAGGTTTGTGTGCGTAGAGGTGCTCCTAATACTCTCTGAGAGCTGTTTTGTATTTCTGTGGGGTTGGTGGTAATTTCAGCTGTGTCATTTCTGATTGTATTTATTTGGACCTTCTCTCCCTTTTTCTTTCTTTATTAATCCAGCTAGTGATCTATCAATCTTATTTATTCTTCCAAAGAACCAACTTTTGGTTTCTTGATCTTTTTAATTTTTTTCTCTCTCAGTTTTATTCAGTTTAGCTCTGATTTTGGTTATTTATTTTCTGCTGCTAGATTTGGGGGTTGGATTGCTCCTGTTTTTCTAGTTCCTCTAGGTGTGATGTTAGGTTGTTAATTTGATCTCTTTCTTGCTTTTCTTTCTTTCTTTCTTTTGCTTTTCTTTCTTTCTTTCTCTTTCTTGCAGACAGGGTCTCACTCTGTCACTCAGACTGGCATGCAGTGGCATGATCACAGCTCACTTCAGCCTCAACTGAGCCCAAGCATCTTTCTAACTTTTTTATGTGGGCGGTTAGTGTCACATGTATTTTAAACTAAACATATTCCAAACTGATAGAAGACATTTTGCCTCGAGCTCGCTTCTCCTCCAATGTTCCCTGTCTAACCAAGAAGCTAATCTCCACTCCCACCAGAAACCACTTGCTAAATCCTCTTGATTTTACTTCATACACATTTTTCAAGCCCTCCTGCTTATTGCTACTACCACTGCGAGTCTCCTGGTGCAAGCCATACTCATCTCTTCACCAGATAACTTTATAATTACTCGGTGCTCATATCTTTTTATCCTATGCTCCACTCGGGAACAAGAATGATTTTCTTTAAAGAATTAAATATGATCTACAAGCGACTTCATACTTTTGGCTCTGTTTAAAACTCCAGAGTTAGGATCGACTTTATCTCTACCCTCCATACACTATACCCTCTATTTGCGCTGATCTTTCTACTTTTCCAATGCCACAAGACTTGTCCCTATCTCGGGACATTTGTATTGGCTATTCTCTACGAGGAACATTCTGCTTACATACCACTTTTTCGTATACCCCTATCTGGTCTCGTAGACTACATTAGGCATACCTTTACAATCACGTGGCATGTTTTATGCATGTGTATATCTCTATTTACATTGCATGATGATTTCATGGACCAAAATCCAGTCCATTGTTCCACTGCCATAGCTAAGACCTACACCTCCCTAACACACAGTGATTTCATAAAAAGTTTAACATATGAATATATCAATTCATAGATGATATGAATAACTTTTTTATTACAGAAGCTGGGAAGGGTCAGTTGTAGATAGAGCTAAATAAAAAATGTCGAACTACGCTGTCAGTAATACGAGATTTTCTTGTATAAAACTGCAAAGTCATGCCTCCTGATGAAATTATAAAATAAATCACTGAAAAATAATACATGCAATTTAAAGAAATACATTCAACATCTTTGAAAGAGTGCATGGATTAGACCAAAATTAAAATGCTAAAGTGTAAATTCTGGTACAAAAAGTTAAAAGAAAATTAAAATACTCAAAATTAAAAATATTTAAAAAGAAAATAAGATTGATAATTTAAATATTAAACTACAAAATTAATAAGCAAAACTACAGAGAAAATTTGAAACCAGAAAAATATAGTCAAGGTAATAAAAGCATCAATCAAATTATTCAAAGAAAATATTAATACTAAAGTATATTAAAGGATGCTTGAACTGGAAGCATTAAAAATAAATAGGCTGAAAGAATTACAATGATGTTTGTAAATTTACAGGAGCATAAAATGAATACAGATATAGGTAAATAAAATAAAAGTGTGGAAATATTATATAAATTAAAATTCAAAAGAAAGAGTTATAAATCGCTACAAAATATACTATAACAATAAACGGCCAATAAATTTTTTATAATAAAGAAAATAAATTCTTGATATTAAAGAAAAAGCATAGCCAAAAGCAAAAAAAAAAAGAAAACAGAATCTTCTGAGATGAAGCATTTTCCAGAGCACAGAGAGCAGGATGAGGCACTTAGAGGTAGAGAGCCAAGGGTGAGGGAAGGTGAGCAGTTCATCAATGTCTGGGACAACTCACATCAAGCAGTTCAAACTCTCACCACCAGCTGTCCTTTCCAGGTTCACCCAGAAACACTGCTGTAGTAGTCTATTAAAATTTTAGTAACATTTTGCATAGAGTGAGTTTTTAAAGAGTATTGAAGAAACTGAAGATTGAGTCTACACTTGGATCTAAGTATTTCAATAAGTCTTATCTGTTCACAATTTTCACCCATCAATCATTGACTTTAAAATAAATGACATAGGACTACATACATATGAATATATAGAGTATGATATATATTTATATATAAATATAAGTCTATATAGATACACACTACATTTATATGACTATAGATAATATATATTTATATAAGACTCTCTATCTTATATATAAATATATATTTGTCCCTAATCACAAAACACATTTGCATATAACATAGGTGAAATCAGAAAATAATATCTGTAGTTCGGACTTCCTTGATATTCCCTCAGAAAAATAAAGACACCTGGAAAATATGATGAGAAGTACTAGGGAGTACTAATTTCAGCCTCTACAAGCAAAATATTATTTAAATCCTGCATTCATTCATTTTATTCACTTAAAAATGTTTTCCAATTATATAACTTCTGGGAATATCACAAGCATTGAATAGATATGGCCAAGAAGCAACTGAAATCCTCTACTTTCAGAAGCCTGCATTGCTTGTAGAAGGTATATATTAAAAAGTATTTGATGTCATCCTACATGGTAACTATAATTATGAAGGAAGCATAACACACCTTAGGTGAATATCACAGGTAGACTCAACCTCATTTAAGGGACTATTTTGCCCCACCAAAAAGTGACTTTTGATCTGAAGCCCACAGCATGAAACAGATTGCCCAGGCAAGCACGCCAAGGGTACAGAAGTAGGAGTGTCTTAAACAGAAGAAACAGCATGTGGAAGTCGTTTTCCAAATTTAATATGTATCAGAAACACCTGGAGGGCTTGTGAAAGTGTGGACTACTCAGATCTGCCCACAGGGTGTCTGATTCAGAAGTCTAGGATGGGACTCCAGAGTTTGCATTTCTAATAAATGCCCAGATGATGTTGATGCTGCTGTTCTAGGGCCCTACTTTGAAAAACATTACCATATAGTATAGTTTTGACATGAGAGAGCACCAGTCAAGCAAGGGATGAAAACAAGCCAGCATTCTTAAAAGATGAAAGAAAATGCGAAGCAATCTCAAGGTGCAGTTTTTAGGTAGATCAAGACGACGCCATCAAGCATCTCTTAAGCTTTCATTAAAGATCTTAATCTATAGGTATTGGAGAGACATCAAAGGTTTTAAGCAGGAAGGAACAATTTGATGTGTTAAAAAAATTTCATTCTAGCTGTGAATGTGGGTAGAGAAGGGCTGGATAAGCATACAGGGCTGAAAATACCAGAAAGAGCATGGCAGTTGTGATGGTCTATGGTGCTTAAGGGAATCAAAAAGGCACACACAAAAAATAGGAGTTTGACAGGATACTTGGCATTAAAAACAGACAAAACAACTAACAAAAAAAGTGGATCATTTATTTTAATGAGACCAAATATAGTGCATTGATTTAAAAAGAAGTAATTCTGTATTTTAAGGGTCTCTTGGTTAAGGAATAACAGAGGAAGGGGAGACTTCTGATCCCATAAAATAAAGAAGTAGGTTACCATGAAAATCTTCCTACAAATAGCTAAACACTCTGGGTTCAATCCAGCCTTTAAAAATAATCCTGGCACTAAAATTGGCAGCAAAATCTGCAGGGGCTATAAGTGAAGAGGAAGCTAACAATCAGGAAACGGAGAGGTTGGCAATTGCTCAACTGAGCCCTAAGGTGATGAGAGGCTTGGGAAATATCAGACATCTCTGCCCCATGGATTGGGAGGAAATGAAACTCATGAATGGGATGAAAGCCCTGATCTTTGGCAATGCTAAAATCTCAGTGACAAGATAACTTAGGCTGCCCAAAACATGAAGTTGAGAGGTAGTATGACTATGACACTACTTATGTCGATACTTGGGGGTTGACGGTAAGGGTATTTTTCCAAAAAAGTTGAATTCTCACGCTGGCACCTTGCTTTCTATTAAGTTGATTTTATATTACTGAAGAGCTGTTTAATGATCAGGCCCATATGAATATGCATCAGCCCCTAGACAATGACAGTCTAGTATAAGCCACAGATACAAACTCAAGGCCAATTTGGAGAATACTTCAAATACTGAATAGAAATAAGTAAAGGAAAAAGGAAATCATATCTAACAAAAAGAAATAATCCACCATACTGAAAAGGAGCAGGCATAACAATAAGCAGGTTAATCTCCACAAAACTTGAAACAAGAGAAAAACTAAAAAAGTCTAATGAAATCAGTATTCTTAAAAAGATGACATGATAGGAAGAGAAGTATTAGAAAAGAAAAAAATAGGCATTAAAGAGAGTGACACATACCTGAAAAGGGATCAAATATATCTTTTGAAAAACAAAGAGTTATTCAAATTGAATTCTTAATGAATTACTTAAACAGCAGATTCGATATTGTTAAAAAGAGGAATAGGGAATTAAATGATATATGTGATGATATTACCTAGTGTTACCATCAAAGATGTATTGCAAATAATAAAGAAAAAAATGTTGTCATAGCAATATTAATATCATAAAAATATACTTTAAGAAGTAAATAAATGCAACTGCTCTTTAGGAATAGAGAAAGTTAATGAATAATAATATTTTTAAAAAGTATAACAAGTATGCATAAGATGTAATATCCTAAACCTGTGGCACATACTGTTATAAGACCAAAGTATATGAAATAAAATTCACAAATGTATCCCCCAAAACCAACTAATGCACAACATAATTAGGAATTTTAACACCTTCTATTTATAATAACCCTTTTTCAAAATGTTTTAAAATAAGTGATCCATATAGATATGGAAAGAATTAAAGAATATAAAAATATAATTAGCAAAGTGAAGGAGAGATTGTTACATCACACATAAAAACATGAATATAATTTTGAAGTGTAGACAGGTAATTTCAATCACGAACATAGGAGAAAAAAAGTCTCAACCAAGACAAAGACAGATGATATGTCATGCACACACCATACAATTCTGAATCCATATTTTGAAAAATCACCAAAAGTATCGTACTTTGGAAAATAAAAAATCTATATTTAAATAATTCATGTGTTATAAAACAAAGAACAGAACATACAAAAGACATACTACTGACTAAGGATAATATTAACAAATGGTATCTCAAAACGTGGAGGCTGCAACTGTGGCAGTACTTTGGAGGACATTTTCCATTTTAAAATTCATTTTCACAAACAGGCTGAGAAATGCATGATAAATATTTAGTTCAGAGAGTTAGATAAATAACGAAAGAGTAAGCACAAAAAATATTTGAGGAGGAACATAATCAATATATGTCTACAGAAAATATTTTTTAAACCTGATTCTTTAACAAGTAAGTACTGTTGATAAAACTCTGCCATAGTGAATCAAGAAAATATAAAGAATGTACACCTGCAAACACTAGAAATTAAAATAATGTAAAACAATAAATTCAATGGCTTAAAAATCAAAATTATCTAAATAGCTTTACAATCTACATAGAATAGACATTTTCAAAAAGTAAAAATTATTAAAACTGACTCAAAATGAAATGTAAGCCTTAATAAACTACTAGTAAAAATTAAAGCTGTAGATTAATTTCTCTAGTTTAAAATCTGTTTTAAAAAGTTCTATAAAACCCTCAAAGAAGTTACCTCGAAATCATACAAATTGCCCCAAAGACTTAAAAGAGGCCAGAGGACTGAGAAAGAGCTTCCAAACTCATTTTATAAGGCTGCCATAGCTGTGACAGCAAAAACAGGCAAAGATAGCCTGAAAAAGGAAAATTATAGATAAATCAAAGTTAAGATTAGAAATGCAAAAATGTGAGGTATAATATTGGTATCACAGCACTCTCACCAAAATTATGAAAGTGAATAAAACACCGAGGAACAAACTAGGTTTAACCTACAATGGCCATAATGGTATCATTAGCGTTAGATAAACTATATGTTAAATTCTTACCATACTAACAGATTAGAGAAGAAAAGGTGATGTGATCATTTCAATAGATGCAAAAAAAAAAATAACAACCAATAAATCTAACTGAACCAAAGCATCCAGAAATTAAGGAGAGAAGATAATTCCCTTCATTTGATAGAAAACAAGTATCAAACAAACTATCCAAAATAATATATAATGGTACAATTTTAGAAGCAGTTCAATTAAATTATGAAACAGGCAAAAGTTATCGCTCTTACTATGCGTCCACAGCATTTTATTGGAGGTCTTGCACCATGGAACAACATATAAGTAAGAAAAAAGAAATAAATAATTAGAAGGAAAACTCAAACAGCAAAACTCATTAAAAAAATATGAAAAATGTGATTCTATAATATAATATTTGAGAGAGCATGAGATGATACAAAATTTAATAGCATTATTATCACTGAGTAAACATGTCAATATATAATAAAAATGAAGATACTGTCAAATTCTGCTGCATACCAGGAAGGGGGAAAATCATCTAACGAATATGTTTTTGTTGTTATTGGTTTGTTTTTCATTTTGAGACAGAGTCTCACTCTGTCGCCCAGGCTGGAATGCAGTGATGTGATTGTGGTTCACTGCAACATCAGCCTCCTGGGTTCTGGTGATCCTCCCACCTCAGTCTCTCAAGTCACTAGGTCTACCGGTGTCACCACACCCAGCATTCATTCATTCATTCATTCATTCATTTATTTATTTATTGTATCTTTTGTAGAGATGAGGTTTCTCCATGTTGCCCAGTTTGGTCTCAAACTCCTGGGCTCCAGTGATCTGACTGCCTTGGCCTCCCAAAGTGCTGGGATTTCAGGTATAAGCCACAGCACGTAGCCTATGCTAGTTTTTAATAAAGTCAATTACAATAATTTGTCAAAGAACTTGAAAGTGGAAATATACTTTTAAAAACATATGTTTCTCACAAATAGAAGTATATTATTCAACATATACTTTTCTCAAATCATAACAACTCCGTGCAATTCCAATAACATTTCCACCAGTTTCTTTCTAATGAAACTGAAGAAAAAAATGCTATAAGCTTCATATGGAGGAAGAAAAGCCCAAGAATGGCCAAAACAAATAGGAAGAACTAAATTTGTTATTTACCATTTAGGTAAATTCATTACGAAGCTACAGTAATGGTTGCAGTGAGCCTAGAGTGCTCCACTACACTCCAGCCTGGTGACAGAGGTGTCACGGTGGACAGTATACGTGTCCTGAAGGAATTAACCATGAAGCATATGTACATGTAAAATTTTCTAAATGTATTGTAACTTTTTATGACAGGTGAAATTGCAAAGCGGCATGAAAAAATATGTTCTTACTGTGTAGTCTACACAAATATCATCTATAAGGCCTCAAAAGGGAAAAAACAAACTAAAAGCTAGATAATTTTTTTATATTGAAATAAACATGTCCTAAATTGAAAGATATCCACGTCTGGGAGATGATATTTTCAAAATACATAACTGAAGAAATGATTAGCATACTGAGTATATAAATAATTAAAATCCTAATTATGTTCAAGTTGAAAAAATAAAAATTATCAAATCATATAAACAAGCTATTCATAGATTTCAAGACAAATGAATCAAAAAAAAACATGAAAGATAATTGCCTGTACAAATTAACAGAATATATCAGATTAGTGAAGTATGCACAAATTGGATAACTCCAAGTATTAACAACATGGAAGAACCATCATACTCTGGTATTACTCATATGCACAAGGATGTATGTCCTCTGATGCTTATAGGTGCATTATTTGCCATCAAAATAGAGTAGAAAGTTCTCTAATATTAGGAGGATAAATAAAGATGTTCTACTGAACAATGGAATGATAATCAGTAGTTTAAGTGCATTCGCTAGATACACATTTTACAGTCTTTATTTTGAATGAGCAAGTCAAATGATCCATATAATAAGATATAGTTTACACAAAATAAAAAAAGTAGAAAAGAAAAGATACTATTATTTTTGTATATCTCTATCGTCTACCTATGTATCTATCTATCTGTGAACCATCTGCAGAAATTTCTATATCTAGACATAGCTATAGATATGTTAAAAAGTCTAAAGTAATCTTGGATTATGATATAAAATAAGAGATACCACTGGGTCAGGGAGAAAGATCCTGTTTTAGGCAATATTAAGAGCTGTATTTAAGGGAAAGAAAGAGCAAGTAAAAATCACAAAATATTAACACGTACTTGCTATTATTTTTATACTTTTTACTATGTTTGAAATATTTTATAGTTAAAATGTTCTTCAATCTACCTTGAAAAAACAGGAAAATGTGTATTTTGGAAAATACTGAAGTATTGGCACCTTCTCAAAAAGCAAGGACACTTTTCTTACTCAGAATTCTACATAAATACCCACTAAGAGTACATGTTTAATAAAAGCTGTATTTATGACACCACACAGAGGAAAGGAGAGCTTCTGGAAACAAAGTGATGTATTACTGCTACAAAGTCTTAGCCACATTGCTATAGTAGAATTTAGATGCCACTATAAAATGTCTTTTAGGGTGTGGGCAGTGGCTCTCACTTGTAATCCCAGAACTTTGGGAGGCCGAGGCAGGTGGATCACTTGTGGATCACTGGTAGTCTGGAGTTTGAGACCAGCCTGGCCAACATGGTGAAACCACATATCTACTAAGAATACAAAAATTAGCCAGCCATGGTGGCGGGTGCCTATAATCTCAGCTACTCTGGAGGTTGAAGTCGGAGAATTGCTGGAACCCAGGAGGCAGAGGTTGCAGTGAGTTGAGATCGTGCCATTGCCTGGGTCAACAATAGCGAGACTCCGTCTCAGAGGAAAATACACACACACACACACACACATCTTGTAGTCCTTTGGGTATATGTGGCATTGCTAGGTCAAATGGTGTTTCTGGTTCTAAATCTGTGAAGAATCACCACGTTGTCTTCTGCAATGGTTGGACTAATTTACATCCCCACCAACAGTGTAAAAGCATTCTTATTTATCCACAACCTCGTCAGCATCTGTTGTTTCTTGACTTTTTAATAACCGCCATTCTGAGTGGATAAAGAAAATGTGGTACACATACCCGATGGAATACTATGCAGGCATAAAAAGGAACAAGATCATGTCTTTGCAGGGACATGGATGAAGCTGGAAGCCATTATCCTCAGCAGACTAATGCAGGAACAGAAAACCAAACACCCCACGTTCTCACTTTTAAGTGGCAGCTGAACAATGAGGACATAGGGACACAGGGAGGAGGACAACACACACCAGGGCCTGTCAGGGCTACAAGGGGAGCATTAGGGAAAAGAGCTAATGCATGCTGGGCTTAATACCTAGGTTGATAGATGCAGCAAACCACCATGGCACACATTTACCTATGTAACAAACCTGCACATCCTGCACATGTAACATGGAACTTAAAATAGGAAACAAAAAAAATCTGAAAGTACTTAAATGTCCATGGTTAGGTAACATACAAACAGGGTTGAAACCCAATTATTTAATTACAAGTTAATTTCTGAAAATGTGCCCAATTGGTTAGAAGAAGTAAGGCACAAGGCTTGTCTTGTTGCATTAAGTCTATTCAGGAGAAAAATCCTTGTTATGAGTGTGGTCCATGGATAGAAAGCAACAGCACCAACTGGGAGCTTGTTAAAAATACAGAATCGGAGTCACTTTCCTAAACCTATACAATCAAAGTCTGCCTTTTAATGGACAGATGTATGTGCATTTGCGTTTCAAAGGCATTGCTATAAAAGTAGTTATTGGAATAAATCTAGATGCTTCCTTGAGAAAACACTTAAGAAGCACTTACTGATTAAAACATATCAATTGTTTTGCCCATTTTCTTTTTTTATATATATATATTTTATAGCATTTAATATGAGGGTTAGGACTTTTAAATATTATTTCATTTAATCTCCCCCACAGTCCTGAGAGGTTGGTATTGTTTCCTGAATTTTCTTTTTTTTTTTTTAATTATTATTATACTTTAAGTTCTAGGGTACATGTGCACAACGTGCAGGTTTGTTACATATGTATACTTGTGCCATGTTGGTGTGCTGCACCCATCAACTCGTCAGCACCCATCAATTCGTCATTTATATCAGGTATAACTCCCAATGCAATCCCTCCCCTCTCCCCACTCCCCATGATAGGCCCCGGTGTGTGATGTTCCCCTTCCCAAGTCCAAGTGATCTCATTGTTCAGTTCCCACCTATGAGTGAGAACACGCGGTGTTTGGTTTTCTATTCTTGTGATAGTTTGCTAAGAACGATGGTTTCTAGCTGCATCCATGTCCCTACAAAGGATACAAACTCATCCTTTTTTATGGCTGCATAGTATTCCATGGTGTATATGTGCCACATTT
>NW_012114252.1:15643790-15648432 GCF_000951035.1 Colobus angolensis palliatus
AACACCAAAAGCAATGGCAGCAAAAGCCAAAATTGACAAATGGGATCTAATTAAACTAAAGAGCTTCTGCACAGCAAAAGAAACTACCATCAGAGTGTTTTGCCCATTTTCTAAGGAGACAAGTGAAAAAAACAACATACCTTCAATAAAAACCACTTTCAAAAAGGCAACTTGTATCTGATTTATCTGAACACAGAAAATTAAAGTGAGCTTGAATTATTTGTTTATTTTATATCCCATTTTCAATCAGGAAATAAAGTCAATCACCCAATGCCATACTCTAAGTCAAAAATTCCAAGGTTTTCTGACAAATCAACAGAAGGCAACAAATTTCTTTCTTAAGAGATAGATAACGGGAATACTGGATTCTATTGTGGCCTGTGTCCACATCCCAGTTTGATGCTGAGTCTAATACAAAGTATCTTTATGACCAAATACAACAAAACAGAATAAACAAACTATTAAATTTCACTGTGCCTTAGTTTGCTATGTAAAAAAGAAAATATTATAAAAACACCTTTGTGTTTTGTTATACAAATAAGTACATGCAAGAGACGTTTTTGTCAGTTAAATATTAATTTGCATACATAATAGAATTTTTCAAATCTCGCCCTCGTTCCAAAGGTAAATTTCCTGCTAGGAATGGTTGACAGTGACTGTGTGTGTGTGTGTGTGTGTGTTTGTTTTTTACTTCAAATTTCTGTAGAAAAACGTGATGCTGGAGCCTGTTTTATACTTTGCTTTTCATTTTTGGTGAGGTTTCAATTCTACATATCTTTCCCCTGATCTCTACAATGAAAGTTTTGTTACAAACTAAAGAACACCAGAAATTTGTCTGCAAAACAAGACATCCTATTCGGAGAGCATAACATGTTTCATCTTGACTTTTGATGAAAAGTTAGAAAACTAGAATTGATTCAGTGAAGCTGCACTTCACTGCTGAACTTCACTGTTTTAAAAGTTTCAATTTAAAGAGGAGAACAAAAGTTGAATAATGAGTATTTTCCAGGCATGTGAATTAAATGTTTTAAATGAATCAATGTTATCCTTAGACAATTTCAGAAAACATAATGCAGGATCATTGGTATTTCTATTTTTTATTTAATAATCACCATCCTAAAGAGAACAAATATATTTAAAATTAGGAAATCACAATTACAATGTCTAGCTCAAAACACTACAAATATTAGGGGAGGCTGACTATTCTGTAAGATCATAGTGTACATTGTATCCCTTCTGTTATTTTAGCAATCTTTAGCTAAAGAAATTTATATATTATGTGTTAAACTATTTCACACTCTCTGAATAACTCAAAGATGAAGATATCGTATCTAATTTATTTTGTTAAATTCTTCCTCTTACATCATTGTACTATACTATTGTTGCTCTTTCTGATGCAAGTACCAGGAAGACAGCTATTTAATTCTTATCTCCCTTAGAAAGGTATCTGTGAATTAGCACTGACTTTAACAGGAAAATTAAAAAGAAAAAGAAAATACAACTGTGTTAAAACTATAGCTCTGTGATTTCTATCAATAAAAAATAAAATTCAAATATGATTGTTTTTTCATGAGCGTTGTTGATAATGTCATGTGAATAAATACAGGGGCAAATGTTTAAAACTGCTACCTAACATCCAGGTTCAATTCCAACAGGTAAGGTGATTAGAAATTGTCACTGTCACCCTTGCAACAAGAAAAACACTTGACAAAACTTAAAATCAATGACTTTACTTAGACTCATCAGAAACTGAAGTTGCAGGGCAAATTGCCAGCCCCAAATCTGGAGAGACAAGAGAATACAGAGAATTATAGCCAAGATCAATCCATCAGTTTAGCTACAGCAGAAGCCCCTGGAGCCCCACACTGGTAGGAATGCCTAAGTGGTAACTGATGAATTGCTGGAGACAGAGTGTGGACCAGCATGAGAGCGGCAAAATACTTAGGAGACGACCTACACTTCATAGGATTTTCCTCTAAGAAGCCAACCGACTTTTTCATTTTGAAGAGGCAAGCAAAAACGAACAAACAAACCCCAAACCAATAAGCAAACAAAGAAACAAAAGTTTGTGTTTCTAGTGGGGAGGAGCAGAGAAGGAATAAAACATTGGAAACAAGCCCAGAGAATTCTCCAAAACGAAGACCTACCTGTTAGCAAGGCTGAGACTCTACAAGATATTTTTTCTACTTACGACAAGAGAATTATCCAACGAGGACAGACTCCAGCCTTCCTGTTGTGTCCGGAATTGGTGGGTTCTTGGTCTCGCTGACTTCAAGAAGGAAGCTGTGGACACTCGCAGTGAGTGTTACGGTTCGTAAAGATGGTGTGTCCGGAATTTGTCCCTTCAGATGTTCACATGTGTCTGCAGTTTCTTCCTTCTTGTGGGTTTGTGGTCTCGCTGACTTCAGGAGGGAAGCTGCAGACCTTTGCAGTGAGTGTTACAGCTCTGTCGACCCTCAGTTCAGCCCAGAAGTACAGAAAAAGTGGAAGCTGGTTCCAGACAAACCAATGCTCTCAACTCTGAAAGAGTCGGGGGTTGTTAGAGAGCCCTTTCCCAGAAAGCCTGACTCTCGTGTCTTTAGTCTGGGGGCCGCGCTAGTTGCTTTTAACTGGCCGACAGGTGCCCGGTATTTAGCCCCTGAATTCTAAGGAAAAATAGGACAGAAGGGCAAGCAAAAGGGATCTGTTGGTGCTCGCCGCTGGGCGATAGTCGAAGTCCCACTGCCTGGGTGACAGGCAAAAGTCTCACTGCGTGTTGATAGGTGAAGGTCCCATCTGGGTCGCCAAAATGTGTCCTGAATTGGTGGGTTCTTGGTCTCACTGACTTCAAGAAAGAAGTCGCAGACCCTCGCGGTGAGTGTTCCAGTTCTTAAAGATGCTGTGTCTGGAGTTTGTTCCTTCTGATGTTTGGACACGTTCAGAGTTTCTTCCATCTGGTGGGTTCGTGGTCTTGCTGGCTTCAGGAGGGAAGCTGCAGACCTTTGCAGTGAGTGTTACACTGTATTAAGAAGAAAGGAAGAAATGGTGAGAAGCAGTAGTGAAGTTCACATCCAAGGTGCACAGAACACCAAAACACTGAGCTTAATCCTAAAATTACATATTCTCTTCTCTCCACAATTCCTCACATCAACCCAGCTCTACAATAATGATGGGTTATAGGTAAAACAACAAGGCAGAGACGCTAATTAAGAAAGAGATTTTAGGGTGAACTAAAGACAAAAGGGGATACAAGAATAAGTGCACAAGAGAAAACAGACACTTCTAGCCCCAAGAAGATGTAAATTCTTCATTACTAGTCACCTAACTGTAATGTGTCAACATATGCAAGGCAAAATAAATAAATTAAATACTGAAACGAGAAATAGAGACAAATCCACAATTACAGTTAGACTTCACCATCCATCTTCCAGTAGTGTTACAATAAAAATTTGATAGACAAATTAAATTTAACAGTATTGAATTGAGCAAAGAATGATTTGCAAATTGGGGAGAATCCTGTCCAAATAGGTTCAGAATGACTCCCGTGCTGTCATGAGGTCAGGAAGAAACTGCAGAAAACAGAAGTGAGATACAGAAATGGCTGGATTGGTTACAGCTTGGTGTTTGTCTTACTTGAGCATGGCTTGGACAGTTGGTCATGTGAAGGGAAAATATCTTGGGCCTCCAAAATCACTAAGCTATACGGAAATGTCAAGCTGGGAACTGCTTAGGGCAAAGCTGCCTTCCATTATGTTCAAAGCCATCCCTCTGCTCACTGAGATAAATGCATATCTGATTGCCTCCTTTGGAAAGGCTAATCAGAAACTCAAAAGAATGCAACCATTAGTTTCTCAGCTACCTGTGACCTGGAATCCCACCACCAGCACCCTCCTCCACCTTTTGCTTCAAGTTGTCTTGCCTTTCAGGACCTGAACCAATGTTCATTTTGAGACGAGACAACGTGCTAGCAGCCCTCACTCTCAATGCCTCCTCGGCCTTGGCGTCCACTCTGGTGGTGCTTGAGGAGCCCTTCAGCCCGCCACTGGATGGCCGAGGCCAGAGCCAGCTCTTGCGGGGAGGTGTGGAGAGGGAGGTGCGGGTGGGAACTGGGGCTGCGTGTGGCGTTCACAGGTCAGCGCGAGTTCCGGGTGGGTGCAGGCTCGGTGGGCCCCACACTCAGAGAGGCCAGCCAGTGCTGCCTGCCCCAGGCAGTGAGGGGTTAGTACCTGGGCCAGCAGCTACAGGGGGTGGGCCAGGTCCCCCAGCACTGCTGGCCCACCTGCACTATGCTCCAGTTCTCGCCAGGCCTCAGCCACCTCCCCATAGGGCAGAGCTCCGGACCTGCAGCCTGCCATGCCTGAGCCCCGCCTCCCACCGTGGGCTCCCAGGTGGCCCTAGCCACCCCAGTGGGCGCTGCCCCCTGCTCCCGTGGTGCCTGGTCATCCCATCGACTGTCCAAGGGCTGAGGAGGGCGGGTGCAGCACAGGACTGACTGGCAGCTCTGCCTGCAGCCCCTGCGCGGCATCCACTAGGCAAAGCCCACTGGGTTCCTGAGTCAGGTAGGGACTTGGAGAACTTTTATGTCTAGCTGGAGGATTGTATATGCACCAATCAGTACTCTGTGTCTAGCTCCGTGTTTGTGGATGCGCTAATCAGCACTCTG
>NW_012114252.1:15648482-15730982 GCF_000951035.1 Colobus angolensis palliatus
CTCCGTGTTTGTGGATGCGCTAATCAGCACTCTGTATCTAGCTAATCTGATGGGGAGGTGGAGAACTTTTATGTCTAGCTGGAGGATTGTAAATACGCCAGTCAGCACTCTGTGTCTAGCTCAGGGTTTGTAAACGCACCAGTCAGCACTCCACATCTAGCTCAAGGTTTGTAAAAGCACCAATCAGTACTCTGTATCTAGCTAATCTAGTGGGGACTTGGAGAACTTTTCTGTCTAGCGCTCTGTGTCTAGCTGAAGGATTGTAAATGCACCAATCAGCACTCTGTATCTAGCTAAAGGTTTGTAAACGCACCAATCAGCACCATCGAAACGGACCAATCAACTCTCTGTAAAATGGGCCAATCAGTTCTCTGTAAAATGGACAATCAGCAGGATGTGGGTGGGGTCAGATAAGGGAATAAAAGCAGGCTGTCCGAGTCAGCAGTGGCAACCCGCTGGGTTCCCCTTCCACACTGTGGAAGCTTTGTTCTTTTGGTCTTTGCAATAAATCTTGCTGCTGCTCACTCATTGGGTCCACGCCACCTTTATGAGCTGTAACACTCACTGCAATGGTCTACAGATGCTATGATTGTCTAAGGAGAAAATCCCAAACAGGAAAATGAAATGAAATAAAATAAAATAAAACAAAAAGCACACTTGAACCTAATAAGTAATTATAATAGGGTCACCATATACAAGATTGATATGCAAAAATTAATGGCCTTCCTATATACCAAAAATGAAAAACTGATATTTGACATTAAAAACACAATATCTTTCATAACAGTGCTGAAAATAGAAACACTTAGGGATAAATCTAAGAAAGAAAATACTATCTATATGCAGAAACACTGATAAAATAAATCAAGAAAGTTATAAATAAATGGAGAGATGTTACATGTTCTCAGATTGGGGTACTTTGAATAGACTATAATTTTTAGAGCAGTCTTAGGTTCACAGCAAAATTAAACAGAAGATACAGAGATTTCCCAGATACCTACCACCCCTGCACATGAATAGCCTTCTCCACAATCAACATCCTCCACCAAAGTGATACATTTGTTATAATCGATAAACCTACACCGATCCATCATTTTCACCAAAGGTCCACAGTATCCATTAGGACTCACTCTTGGTGCTCTCCATTCTGTCTTGACAGATGTATAATGGCAGGTGTTCACTACTATAGTATTATACAGAGTAGTTTCACTGCCCTAAAAGTCCTCTGAACTCCACCTATTCACCCCATTAGTGTTCTCCACTAACCCCTTATAATTACTAATTTTTATACTGCCTCCATTGTTTTGCCTATTAGAGAATGTAATGAAGTTGAAATAATATAGTATGTAGACTTTCAGATTGGCTTCTATCACTTAATAATATATATTTAAGTTTCCTCCAGGTCTTTTCATCGCTGGACAGCTCATTTCTTTAACCATTAAATGATATTTCATTGTCTGGATCTACCACAGTATACTTATCCATTTACATACTGAAGTACATCTTAATTACTTCCAAGATTTGATAATTATGAATACAGCTGCTATAAGAAATTGAATAGGCTTTTGTGTGTACATAGTTGTCAGTTCTTTTAGGTAACTAACAAGGAACACAATTGCTGGATCCTATGGTAAGAATATGTTTAGTTCAGTAAGAAACTGCCAAATTGTCTTCCAAATTCACTCTACCATTTTGCATTCCCACCAAAAACGAATGGAAGTTTCTGTTGCTCTGTAATATTCTCTCCAGCATTTGGCATTGTCAGTGTTCTGGATTTTGGCCATCCTAATGAGTTTGCAGTGGCATCTCATTGTTATTTTAATTTGTACTTCCCTGACAACATATATTGGGGAGGATCTTTGCATACATTCATTTGCCATCGGCAAGTCTTCTTTGATAAGATTTGTCAGCAATTTTTAAATTGGGCCATGTGTTTTCTTGTTGAATTTTGAGAGGTTTTTGTATGTTTTGGGTAACTCCTTTACTAGATATATCTTCTCAAATGTTTTCTCCTATTCTGTGGCTTGCCTGCTTATTCTCTTGACAGCATCTTCCTCAGAGAATAAAACATTTTTAAAATTAAGTTTAGCTATCATTTTTTTTTTCTTTCAGTCATTTTGCCTTTGGTGTTGTATCTAAAAAGTAGTTGCCAAGCCCAATGTCATCTATGTTTTCTGATTGTTATATTCTAGTGGTTTTACACTTTTGCATTTAAGTATACAACACATTTTGCATTAGTTTTTGTGAAGGGTGTAAAGTCTGTGTCTAGCTGCTGGTGCTCCATCACGATGGCTCAACCATGACAAGATCAACTTCCCAAAGCCCTAGCTCCTAACACCATCACTTTTGGGGTACAGATAGCATTATGTAAATTTTGTTGGGGGTACAAACAGCTTAACGCCCTCTTATTTAGAAAAGCATTTGACCTTTGTATGTTAACCGTGTATCCTGCAACTTCACTACAATCACTTCTTAATTGTATTAATATTTTTGTCAATTATT
The DNA here is from genome assembly GCF_000951035.1 of Colobus angolensis palliatus. Classification (NCBI taxonomy): domain Eukaryota; kingdom Metazoa; phylum Chordata; class Mammalia; order Primates; family Cercopithecidae; genus Colobus; species Colobus angolensis. The sequence goes on from NW_012114252.1 coordinate 15,650,985, forward strand.
TCAGATTTTCTATATAGAAATGTCTTCTGTGAACAAAGAAAGTTTCTTTTTTCTTAAAAATATCTATAGTTCTTAATTTTTCTTTTATTGTCTTACTGTATTATTTAGGCTTTCAGTACAGTTTTGTAAAGCAGTAGTGATTTGTTGTACTGGATGTAGTAGTGCACACCTATTATCCTAGCTCTTCTGCTGGGGGATCTTAGATGGGAGGATAGCTTGTGTCCAGGAGTTTAAAGATCACCCTAAGAAACATAGTGAGACTCTTCTCAAAACAAGCAAACAAGCACCAAGGCAGTGGTGAGAGGCGGCATCTTTGCCATGTTTCTGATCTTTGTGGGAAAGTTTTGGGTTTTCCACTGTTGAGTATGACGATAGCTGTAAATTTGCATAGATATTCTTTATAAAGTTGAGGAAATTCTCCTCTATTCCTAGTTTACTTATGGTTTTTATCATGAAAGGGTGTTAGATTTTGTCAAGTAGTTTTTTACATCTATTTGTATGATCACTTGATTGTCTTCAATTCCTGTTGATATGATGGATTACATTAATTGATTTTTTAATGTTGAACAATCCTTGCAAACCTGGGATAAATTCCACTGGTTGTAATGCATAATTATTTTCAAACATTGTTCTATTTGCTTTGCTACTATTTTCTTGGGACTTTTGCATGAATATTCATGAGAGTTTATTTTACATTTTTGGTCCTGTCTTTGACTGGTTTTGGTGTTATGATAATAACAGCATTTCTTCCGAATAAGAGACCACCAACCATGCAGTGGTTCCGGCCAGTCTACGTAGAATGTGCAGTAAAGGATACATATCCTCTACTTCACCTTTTGACATCAGAGGGCTAAAAACTCCACCCTTGGATCATCATGAAGGGGCATGGTATATGTGAACATTTTTCATTTAATAAATATTCACGACATATCCTATAGCTTATTAAATATGTGTATTCTCCCACTCTGCTCAGAATAAATGCTCATTCCTTTTTCCCTTCCCTAAAGTGTCTGTTGCTGGCTTCTGGCTGGAGACTATGCTTCCCAGCCTGTCAGAACAGCCACCCTGAAGGCTGCATCCCTTTATGAGAAATAAAGCTCTACTTTCCAAATGTAAAAAGCTTGTCGTTCTTCAGTTGACAAATTAAAATGAATCATAGGTATAAACGTAAATAAGATACTATGAAACTTCTGGAATAAGACACAAGAGAAAATCTATGTGTTCTGGACTTTGGTGATAAGAATTTAGATGTAATACCTAAAGCATGACCCATGAAAAGAAAAAGTGGTAAGTTTTATGTTCTTACAATTTAAAAACATCTGCTCTGCAATAGACACTATTTAAAGCTTGAAAACAGAAGCCAGAAGCTGAGAGAATATTTGCAAGCCATGTACCTAATCAAAGAATTTGACTCCAAAACATACACTGAACAACAAGAAAACTTACATACAAAATAGGCAATAGATCTGAAAATATAAGCACATAAAGAAATGCTCAAAATAATTTGTCTTCAAGAATTGCAAATTAAAACCATAATATGAAATTCCTCTACATACCTATTAGAATGGCTAAAATCCAAAAAGCTGACTATACTAAACGCTGATGAAGATGTGGATTGACAGGAACTCTTATTCATTGCTGGTGGAAATGCAAAATAGTACGCCCACTTTAGAAGACAGTTTGGCAGCTTCTCACATATTTAAACATAATATCACCATACATCCCAGCAACTATGCTCCAAGGCAGTTCTCCAGTTGCTTTGAAAAGTTATATCTACACAAAACCTACACACAAATATTTATAATGTCTTATTCAAAATTGGCAAAAAGCAAAAGCAATCAAGACCATCTGTAATAGGTGAATGAATTAAAAACCTGTGCTACATCCACATGATGGAATATTATTCAGTAATAAAAAGGAATAACCTATTAAAGAACAAAACACATAAGGAAACTTAAATGATATGGCTGAATAAAAGAAGCCTGTATGAAAACATCAGCATACTATGTGATTCCAATTGTATGACATCCTGGGAAAGGCAAAGCTATAGAGGAAATAATCAATGGTTGCCAGTGGTTCAGTCTGGGGTAAGGGATAAATAGGTAAAGTACAGAGAACTATTCTGTATGATACTATAATTGTGGATACATGACAATATGCAATTGTCAATAAGAACTATACAATACAAGCAGTGAAATTAAATGTGTGCAAATTTACTTTAATATAAAAAATAAGAGGTCACGGAATTTTAGAAAGAAATGCAACATCTGAGGGAAGTAAGTAGGGGGAAATTGGTGATCAAAACAACTTTTGAAATGAGTGGAGTCTGTAAGACTAAAGACCAAAGAATGTACAAATAAGCACTGTACCCTAGTTGATAAAGTTGTATTCCATTAGAGTATGTACTAGGGTTCTCCAGAGGAACAAACCAGTAGGATATGTGTGGAGAGATATACTGGGGAAGATTTATTATAGAAATTGTGTTAACAATTCTGATACTGCTATACGTGTTTACTGAATTTGAACAATTAAGTAAATAAATGAATAAATGACAGATTACAGGGCTGGGTTTCTTATTGTCAAAATTGGGATTTACAGGCTGGGCACAGTGGCTCATATCTGTAATCCCAGCACTTTGGAAGGTCAAGGCAGGTGGATCATGAGGTCAGGAGTTTGAGACCAGCTTGACCATCATAGTGAAATCCTGTCTCTACTAAAAATACAAAAAATTAACCAAGAGTGGTGGCATGAGCCTGTAATCCCAGCTACTAGGGAGGCTGAGGCAGGAGAATTGCTAGAACCCAGGAGGCAGAGGTGGCAGTGAGCTGAGATTGTGCCATGGCACTCCAGCTTGGGTGACAGAGCGAGACTCTGTCTCAAAAATAAATAAATAAAACACTTTTAAAAATGAGATTTACACATAAACAAGGTGAGACATCTAGAATGATCTATCTAATAATATATTATAGTTAGAGAAACCAGTATTAGTTCATATTTTACTTAATATAGATACAGATGGCTTTATAGGGAGATATTTATAAACTCGTGCATAAACGTGAAGTGCTCTGTCAACTGACAAGGCTAAAATAAATGACATCCCAGTAGCAAATAGTCCATCAGGTCTTATTTTCCAATGTTATTTTCCAATAATAAATATCATGTCTCCTTGAATAAATGGCTGATTCTATGGTTGGAGAGAGAAAAAGAGAGAGAGAGAGAGAGAGAGAGAGAGAGAGAGAGAAAGCCCAGAACATTATGTAGTGTCAGAAATTACTCAGTAAAACTGCTAGCTATTGATGGGGTATGTTATTTCTTTTTCCAAACATTTGCTTACATTGAACCAGGCGCTGTGCTAAGCTCTTGTAACAATTTTCTCTTTTAATTGACAAAATCAGCAATTGTCAGGCATGCAAATTAGACACTTTTGCTTGCTTATTATAAGGTACAATAAGGTATAACTATTGGTTAGAAAATAAAATCATGGCTCAAGTAAGTTATAGAACTAGAAATCAAACGAAGGTCTGTTTAACTCCTTGGTTCACTTTCTTTCCAACTAAATCTTGAGATTTCTACATTAGAAATAATCCACTCACAATTATTTAGATGCATCTATGATATCAGCAAGAACAAGGAACATGTATACACTCAAGGAGTGTACTTTTTAAGCTTATTAAAGTTCACCGTTTTGAGTTAAAGTTCTATTATTATTTTTCAGGCAGGTTCCATCTATGTTGTAAATCAAGATAGACAGACTTCCAGAAAATTCATATGATGAATAGTCATGGCATTAAAGCAGAGAACCAATAATTGCTAGGTCATTATAAGGAAGTATAATACACGTTGAAAAAAATCAGATTTACTCATCCTGAGAGGCATGTTGTCTGCATTCCTACCTAGGGTTTAATGCCAAAGACATCAATGACAAGTAATAGAAGCCAAGATCTATGTCCATCTATGACTTTTCATAGACAATCAAGAAATTGTGTTTACAAATGGACACTTGCTTATGAAAATTAATAATTACAAAATCAATCATTATAGCATGCAAAACTCCTAGTCTTCAAATAATAGCTAATATATTGTCAACTGTTACTTGATGATAATTTTCAAAATATGTGAAAATAGTTTCACATAAGTATCTTTTAAAATATTTTAGACACTATAACATTTATTTATTCCCATATTTTCTTAAATACAGTGAACTGGGAATGGTGACTAGAGGATCATGGATCTCTATCTTCTACACAATTGATACATCAATGGGGACTGCTGGTTTTCTCTGGATTAATGTCACCTATACAATTTTAACTGCATTTATGAACAGTGGTAAGCATTGGTGATAGAGGCCAAACCAAACTTCAAGATCAGTGTTTCATGCACAGTCACTTGAGTATTATAGATATTGCTATTGAATGGCAGCCTTCGTATTTCCACTTGAAAAATTATCTTCTTGGTAATAATTGTAGAGAAAATATCTGTCGATATTGAATTAGTCTACCTTGAAACAGGATTTAGCTGTATTCAGCTGAGTTGCATTTTATAGAACATAACGTAAGGATTACTTAATATGAAACTCTTATTAGTCAATCACAATCCCACAGTGGAACTCAGAGGTTCTCTGGCCATGCTTTGGCTCAGTGATATAATATAATATGAGACTATCAGGTTTTTATAAAATTTTTTTTTATATTCCAAGATTATTGAAAAATTTATGCACAGTGATATGTCATGTGATAACTATTTTCTTCTCTTTCTATAGGGTAGAGGATAAAAACATTATGAAGACAGGTCTAAATAATGCTAAGTTCAGTATTCATATTGAGGGAACTTTGGTAATTTGAATCTACTCACTGTCATCATGACTTTTTCAAATAATTTTTAAGACCTTTTTTCCTACGTGTGCAGAATCTTCTTCAGTCTGTTGCTTTTCTATATGAGCACTTTTCTTTTCCATAGATTTCAAACCAGAATTTCGTGCATATTTTCTTAGTTGTTTAAAGGAAATTGTCTTTGGCCAGCAATCTTAATGCTTGGAATATTTCCAGGTGTCTGCACTAATTTTAACTGTTCTGCTACACAATGTAGATTGTTTGAGTGTCAGGCTATTGTTGGGATAGTTCAGATATAAAATAACCATTTTTTAAAACATAAGCCTTTATGATATTTTGTTTTTCATTGTTTACAATCTCTAATACATCACCACAGTAGTTTCTTATATTAAAAAAGAAAACCACACACAAAAACTTACAGACTAATATTTCTCATCAAGGTTCTCTTTTTAAGGAGTATTATGTTTTTATAAAGTGTGTTTGTCCTTCTAAAAATGTTTGAAATTTGATGAGTGAGAAAGAGCTCTCACGTTCATCCATAAAATAGGTAGATGACCTATAATTTCTTCCAAGGTGACTTAAGCAAGCTAGGTCTAAAAATTAGAGTGAAACATAAGTTTAATCCCTTATAAATCCTCTATTTATAAAGTAAACAAACAGAAGAAACTTTAAAAAATCTTTTAATTCCAGGAAGAATGTTTTTTTTTTTTTCCAGTTGATACCTATGTCTTCTTTACTTTGTACTTATGTTAAGTTCATTAATCCACTTATACAAACAGTTTAATAGCTATTCTTTGCTATAACTTTTGTGTTAAATATCCAGGTCAAATTACAAAAAACAAAAGTCTTGGAGAGAAAAATCTGTGTATGAAGTTAGTAAGTAATCTGACCTTATGAAAACAGCACGGGCCTTACAATGCTCCTTCACCCCTAATTTATTTTCAGCCCTTCAGTTCTTTTCTTCCTTTTCTTGCTTTGTTAAACGATTAAGTTGTAAGAAATCTTAGAGGAAGTAGCTATGCATTATTCAAAAGTGCAACCCCCACATGATCCATGACAATTTCTTAGTCCCAAAGAAAATATAGGCATTTCATATTGAAAAAAAAAAATTAGCAAAATGTATTTTTAAAAAATCTATCTTTATTCACCTATGGAACCAAGTAATGAAGAAAGAAAAACTACAAATGGGAAACGTTCAATTTTCTATATAAAATTTTAAGGACTCAGGCAAGATTGTCATGATAATTTCAAACAGAGGAAGTTTTGATAAATATTAGAACATGAGAAGTTAAATTGGATATAAGAACCTAATACCTCTTAACCAAAATACATCTTAAAAGCATTTATACCACCTATGTTGCATCAGAAGAGGTTTTCTATTAATAGTTATCTTCTTTTAGAGTTGAAGTGTATATTAAGGGAAAAACAGGTCAATATATGAAAGAAATATTTAAAGGAATCGGGTCATCAAAAACATTACGCTATCAAGGTTTCCAGTTTCTTTAAAAAACAACCAGAAAGTAACATATTATAAATCAAAAACTAATTATAAAAAGAAAATTACAACATATAACAGTAGATCTAATTGTGATTTATTTGGCATTTTTACTTTGATTCAGATAAAAGTTTCTTTTGTAGTTCTGATTAAGCATCACAAGATTAATGGCGCACTTGGATAAGTACTTGAAAGATCTTTCAAGCTGGTGCTTTTGGAAACCTGACTTTAGAGGTTCACTCGTAAATTGCCTAGAACTGATCACAGTTACATAAACACTTAATAAATGCAATAAATGCAGACGTAAAGAATTTTCTCTTCTCTGGCTCCCTTTTTTGTTCTCCCTCTCTACTAAACTTCCTTTGTGATCTCATTCAATAAATGCAGTAAATGCAGATGTAAAGAATTTTCTCTCTTCTCTGGCTCCCTTTTTTGCTCTCCCTTCTCTACTAAACTTCCTTGGTGATCTCATTTTTCAGAGAGTTTGTTTCTACTGCCGTCTGGCAGCTACAGTACTATGCCCAAATCCACATCCTTAAATATAGTCATTACTCACTGCAGTCCCCCTTTTTTTACCTAGTTCCTAATACATTTTCATATTGGGCTTGCCTATTAAGATCTAATGGGTACTCTACAGTACTCAAATCAATTTCTGCCCCAATTCTCAAGTAAATAGTTATCCAATCATTTGTTGGTTAATAATTCTATTTTGAGACCTAGAGATCTTGGATCCAGAATTCTGATTTAGGTAATGAATTATACTTGAGCAAAGAGTCATCTCTGGATTTCACCAGAAAGTTGCATGTGGAAAGGGAAAAGATTTGAAGTATGTCACTCCTTCACCACTTATTTTTAATAATGAAGATCTGGTTTGAGCTATTCAAGCACATGGTGTTATTTTCTGAAAAAGGATGATGTAGAATGTGGTAGGCGGAATCTCTTACTTGTAATTCCACTGGAGATACCCTAAGAGAGAAGTTGCAGACCATAGATACTAAGTAGAAACATGAACAAAATTTGAATTAAAATGCAATCAGATCATTTCTGTTCAATATAGTAACTCAAAGAATAATATACTCTGAGTGTCTCATGGAATTACCATAAAACATACATGCTCTGCAAGAATTTCCATCTGAAGAAGTAAAAATGATAACATTATTCATTGTCGGCATGTTTAAGATTGTTGTTTCTTTTCAAATAAGAAAGAATAATATACATTGATTATTCATCCATTACGTTATGGGTTGAAAGTGTCTTCTCAAATGTATATCCATATATTTTTGGGGGATCCTAATTTCTAGTATCTCAAAATGTGACCTTATTTATGAATAATATAGTTGCATATGTAATTAGATAAAATGAGGCCACGCAGGAGCAGGGAGTGTTGTAATCTAATCTGACTGATGTCCTATAAGAAGGTGGCCACATGCAGACAGATACACAGAGAAAACTCCAGGTGATGATGAGGGCAGAGATCAAAGTTTTTCAGTTGCAAGCTAAGAAATTCCAAAAACTGGCCAGACGTGGTGGCTCATGCCTGTAATCCCAGCACTTTGAAAGGCCGAGGCTGGCCGATCACGAGGTCAGGAGATCGAGACCATCCTGGCTAACACCCTGAAACCCCATCTCTACTAAAAATACAAAAAATTAGCCAGGCGTGGTCGCACGTGCCTGTAGTCCCAGCTACTCGGGAGGCTGAGGAAGGAGAATGGCTTGAACCTGGGAGGCGGAGGTTGCAGTGAGCGGAGATCGCGCCACTGCACTCCATCCTGGGCAACAAGAGCAAAATTCCGTCTCAAAAAAAAAAGGAAATTCTAAAAATTGCCAGCAAACCACCAGAAGCTAAGAGGCAAGGAAGATTTTCCTAAAGATTGCAGAGGGAGCGTGATGACCCTGCTGCCAAGTTTACTTTGAAGTCTGCCCTCCAGGACTATGAGACATTAAATTTCTATTGTTTTCAGCTACCTTGTTTATAGTATTTTGTTAGGGCAGCCCTAGGGACCTAACATATTTCCCTTCTTGTAATTTAATTCTAAATATTTACTTAGAATTTACTATGTACATACCATTGTGCTGGGGCAGGTAATGCTACAATAGTGGTTGCTTAAGGAGGGAAAAGTAATGAGAGTTGACTGCGAACGTGTGTGGGGTTTCTTTTATGGAGAACAAAATATTCTAAACCTAGATTGTGGTGATCGCATAATCATGATAATATACTAAAATTATTGAATTGCACCATATTAAGTGCAATATTAAGTGAGTAAATTGTAAGGTATATGAATCGCATCTCAACGAAACTGCTTTGAAAACGGTCTAAAGAGACCCTCATTTTAAGCAAATCACAATGAAGTTGAGGACCATGAAAACTAATTACAGCAATTTCTGGTTAACGGAAGCATAAAGCAGAATAAGTGAGGGAACCACGCTGGAGAGTCCCTCACCAGGATGGAGGTCGCTGGGCAGGGTGATAGTGAGGAGTGGAAAAAACAGATAGGATTCTCAACAACAATGGTAACAGGGCTGTGTCTAAGGATAAATGAGAGCCAGTCATGGAAGGAATGACAGAATGGCATTGTCATCAGAGGAGGACATGCTAACAGAAAGAGATTTCTGTCCTGTGATCCTGAAACAAGAAGAAACCAAACTAGTATCCACAGGTTACTCAACATTGAATCTTGATGAGTCTTTTGGAATGAAGGAGAAAGTAAAATAAGCCTACAGCAATCAGAAATATATATGTTCAAAAATAGTTGGCATTTTGGTATGTTTAGTTTGATTTCAGAACATAAGGGTGCCTCTTACTAATCACAAATTTCCATATATTTATGTCTATAAGCATATAAGATAGATAAACTTAGTGGAAAAATTATTGCTTTAAATATTATTTTAAATCTGTTATATATAGGATTATATCAAATGTATCTGGATGTACTATTTTTCTCAGACTCTTCATGAAGCATGTAAGTGGCTATTTTTCAAAGACATTCTCTAAGCACTTTTTGAAAAGATGAGTTATTGTTTGTTTGGTGGGTTTGAATTGAACTTGAAAATTATGCCACCTGAAGGCTAAGGTTCTGTTCTAAGCCAGTAAGAATGTTCAGTTTAGCAGAGGACACTGAGATTATGATCGGTGCTAGAGTTTTAACATAAATATCATGTGTCTACATATGTTTGTGGGGTGGGTAATTGTGGTATATGCTTATAATGGATTCATATTTTTAATGGAAATATAAGAATATAGAATTCAAAAAATCTTCTAATTTATATTTCTGTTGTTTATTTAAAAATGCGTATCAGAGACAGCATAGTGCAGAAATCAAGAACATAAATTTTGCAGTCAGGCAAATTTGATTTTGAAATTTTGTTCCACCTGTTTAGCTGTGAGCATTTAAGCAAATCTCCTAGTCTTTCTCTGCATGTTTCTTTATTCATAAACTAGAGATATGAAAATAACTCCTCAGGTTGTTACACTGAGGGTTAAATAAGATAATGATGTAAAGTGCTTGCTAAGCACAGTAAAATTTTGTTTCAGGTGAATTAATAAAAAGCTTTTTAATATCATTTTTGCTTATTCCATCTAATTTCCATTTAACAAAAAAGGAGAAACATACATCTAATCATATGATAAAACACAAAACGCTACAGCAGAGATGAAATCTGACAGCTGACTATATTCAACAACAAATATAAATCAAAATAAGATAGAATTAAATAGTTTATGTATTAAAATAAACCAATGATTTTATATCCAATCATCTAGGCCAAAATTAATGTGAATTAAAGTATCTATTTCACAGTCAAAAACTGAATGGAGAGAATGTATCACTAGCTGATCTACACCAAGGGAAACATAATGGGTGTTTTCCAGAAACATGGAAAAGAATCACAGAGGGAGGGCGAGAGAAAACGATGAAGAACAATGAAGTGCTAAACATGATAAAATATAAACATATAGCGTATAATAAAATAGCATACAATTGGGGAGGATACAAAAGTTTTCAGTTGATTATAAGGCATTGCATTGCTTAAGAAGATGACACAAGTAGCAAAAGTATTAGATCTTTAAATGAACTTCTCCTTATTGTATAACAGACATCCACTAAACTGCAAATAATTAAAGTACAGTTTGTTGAATAAGTAGTTTGGTGAATAACTCATATAAATAACAACCTAATCAAAAAACATGAAATTATCAGAATACAGAAACCTCTAAAACACATAACTGTCCTCTCTAACAGTAACCTTTATTATTAGATTAATGCTATATTAATATCAGCTAGTAATATTAATATACATATATAATTCGATTTTGCTGTTTTTCAACGTTATACAAATTTTAATACGTGATATTTTATGTCTGGCATTTTATTTAACAGCAGCTTTGTCAGAAACATTCATGTTGATGTATGTTGCAGTAGCTCACTAATTTCCATTACTACACAGCATTCCTTTATATGAACATGCCAGAAAGTATTCCACTCTCCACGGACATTTTAGGTTTCCTCCTTTTTGTTTCTCTTAAAGTTTTATCATTGTGGAGTCAAAATGTTGACGTATTTCACATTTAATCAGTGAATTTTAGGAAAACACAAATGTACTTAAGATATACAGGAAATAATTTCAATAGGAATTAATGTAAAAATACAGACGGACTTCCACAGATTCAATCACTTACCTATTAACTTAATTCCAAAACACGAACAATTGGGCCAGCGCAGTGGCTCACGCCCATAATCCCAGCACTTTGGGAGGCCGAGGCGGGCGGGACACGAAGTCAGCAGGCGACCGCCCTGGCAAACACCGTGAAACCCCGTCTCTACTAAAAATACAAAAAAAAAAAAAAAAAAAAAAAATTAGCCGGGCGCGGTGGCGGGCGCCTGTAGTCCCAGCTACTCTACTCAGGAGGCTGAGGCAGGAGAATGGCAGGAACCCAGGAGGCAGAGCTTGCAGTGAGCCAAGATTGCGCCCCTGTACTCCAGCCTGAGCAACAGAGCGAGAGTCCATCTCAAAAACAAAAACAAACAAAAACACATACAGTTCTATTAAAATGAATTGCAGAAACAACAAAGAAATTATGAGTCATCTTTGTGAAATCTTTCTCATCAGAAGGTACTGGTTTTTACGCCTGACAGAAACTTCTGGAGGGCCTGCTAAACTATTAAACGCTGAGATTGTCTGATGAGGTGGGGAGCCAAGCCTGGAAAAATCAGCCACTTCCAGCTCTGCTCACTCACTCTGTGCATTGTCTGGGAGGGGGATGCAGGTGGGTGGTGGGGGCTTATGGTTTACTGAAGAGATGGCTCTTTCTTAACATGGTCAACAGAGAATAAAATTTCAACTCTTTTCACCATGAAGTATCACAAGATAACATACTTGGTATCTGTCTCATGTAAAGTTTCCAAATAGCTACCAATGATGTAACTCAAAAATGACAACACAAACTGTCTTATATAGGTGAACAAAGTAAGAAGAGGGATGTATAAAGAGTAAAATTGTAAAGTGTGTAGACCATGTGGAGAGTGGCAGAGGACTTAAAGATGGCAATAAATCATTGAAATAGTTTTATCTGAAGTTTTTTTCTCTAAGCCTTGGCTCTTAGCATAATGGCATTCAGCCTATTCTAAACACACACACACACACACATATCAACGGTTCTCCACCAATCATTTGGTAAGCCTCTAAAGTGTACATTTTATCTACCCCTTCTTGCAAATCAAAGTTAATATTATTATAAATACAGTAATAATTCAAATATTAAAATGTCTTGTATTTTGCTTAAAAACACAAAACAAACTTTTTATCATTTTTTATATGTTGGGGAAATTGCAGATCATGTCATGCTTCTCTGTATTCCTAAAGTAAAATAGTCAAGCGAGTCCTTAATGAAGTAAATTTTATGATGAAAGATGCTATTTCTATATTTTACCCACCATAATACATATAGATTCTAGCATATTGTTTGTCATATATTAAACACTCAAAAAATTTAATGTTTGAAAGAACGTGTTTATTTAGATGTAGTTAGTCAGAGGTAATTAGTACTGATCAGGTTGTGATGCAGTAAGGAGTATCTCAAAATCTCATTGCCTTCCAATGAAACCATGTCTTTATTGTTTATGCTCCATGTCCCATGCGGGTTGGCTGGGTGAACCTGCAAACGCCCAAAATAGCAGAGCTTCCACCATCTTACTATGCAGCTCAATACAAGACGTCAAGGTTTGCCACAGAAGGAAAAAACGGCAGGAGTAATCACACATGAGCTCTGAAATATTTCCACCTTAAAAAGATCTCATATCACACAATTATGCCTAACTTCAAGAGGAATAGAAATCATAATCCACCTAACACCCCAGAAGGAAAAAAGAGTCAAAAATATTGACAAGCTGCAACAACTTCTGTCTCAACAAGCAACTACAATTACCATTATATGTTTAGTATAAATTTTTAATTGGGAGCCTCTAATAAATGCTAGTATACTATGATAAATTTTAATGGCAATGCCCATGGGGAATAAGGAATGTATGGGTTATTATGCGATAGATGATAGACAGACAGACACATATATCCCAACATACTAACACAATTTTATTTAAAAGAGTCAAAAATCATAGAGTGTAATCTCAATTCCAGCTCTTATCTGCTAAGTGTCCTTGGAGATATAATTTCATCTTTTAAAATATTAGCCTTTTCTCCTGGAATTGAGCAAGGGATTGTAGGGAGGAGCAAAGTATCTTGAGTGTGTGGAATATGCATTTGGATACTGAATGCAATACTTAATTCCTGAATGACTGTCAGTTACTTACAATAAACCCTTTGAACCTGTTTCCTTAGTTGTAAAATGGAGATAATAATATGCACTTTAATTGGTGCCATTAGTATCAAATAAGATGCTATGTGTGTTCACCAATGTGTTCTGAATTTATGTTATTAACAATTAATAGAATTATGCCTAATTCATATGATTACGTGAGGCCAAAATCTATTGGTAGAAATGATAATACTGGGGCAGCCCTTGGCACAAAATGGACACTCGATCTTCAGTGATCTGATATTCCAGATGCACCTTAGCAATGCACTCCACAAGCAGTTCATTAATACTTGATTGATTCAGCAACGTGGAGGAGAAAGGCAATGAATCCATATCAGAGTAAAACGCAAAAGTAAAACAAAGCAAAAGCAAAAACCAAGACTTTACCCACTTAATTTTTGGAAATGGTTAGTAAAAGCACTGATATAACTGATGACATGACATCCACGTTAGTATGTTCCATAATTTATTGACATAATTCGTGTTTAAAAAAAACAGAAAGCAGGCCGGGCGCGGTGGCTCAAGCCTGTAATCCCAGCACTTTGGGAGGCCGAGACGGGCAGATCATTGAGGTCAGGAGATCGAGACCATCCTGGTTAACACGGTGAAACCCCATCTCTACTAAAAAATACAAAAAACTAGCCGGACGAGGTGGCAGGTGCCTCTAGTCCCAGCTACTCGGGAGGCTGAGGCAGGAGAATGGCGTGAACCCGGGAGGCGGAGCTTGCAGTGAGCTGAGATCCGGCCACTGCACTCCAGCCTGGGCGACAGAGCAAGACTCCGTCTCAAAAAAAAAAAAACAGAAAGCAAAGGAAACATAGAACGATATAAAAATCACCTTGAATCCCTTCATATTGTGGTAAGCAATTTTACATTCTTTGATGCATGATCTTTTAAGATATTTATTCTTATATGTATAATAGCTTTTAAAGAAAGAGGCATAATTATACATCCTATTATAAAACTTTTTTACACCTTTAAAACCATTTGTGAAAAAAATTAAGCATCAGTAAATATTATTCTCTTTTATTATGCCAGAAGTTTTAAAGCACTTATAACATCCTCTGAAAAAGTTTAGAAATTCAGGCAAATTTTAATATCTAATTTATGGAAGTTTATCATACTATCTTTTTTGCTTTCTTTCACAAAAATGTTGATCATTCTTTGACTTTTCATTTACCATAGGATCTAGGGAACTCAAAACAGCCATTAGTTTTGCCTGTTGATTTTCATTGAATATAGATATAGGAAAGAGGTTATAGTAATGATTGAAGGGTAAAGAAATTCTTCTCATAATGTCCCTAATTTCAACCTATGAACATTACTCTTCTAAGCACAAAAGTAAGAACTTGCATCTGGAAAATAAAAGTCAAATAACTCTTGCATCACGAAAGCATATAATACTTATTTCATGCAAGACAGGATCGTTTTCCTCCGTCTCAATTTAGTTAGTTAATTATTTTTATTTCAAAAAAGAAATTAAGGTATAAGTAGTCACATATAAGAAAAGGTAATGTTTTCTATATTGGTTTTTAACTCTTCAACTTGCGTACATAGTCATTTTAAAGGGGTTTGTGTGTGTGTGTGTGTGTGTGTGTGTGTGTGTGTGTGTGTAGTTTTCTCTTCCTTGCTTTCCTGCTGCCTAGGACACAGTCTGTTTGACTTAGCTTTTCATCCCAGGCACTTAAGGATCAGGGAGTCCCGTAGAAGGAAATGCGGCATCAGTCACACTGCAGTGAGTGTCCCTAGTCTCCAGGGCTTGGCTCCTCAAGTCCTAGCAAGCTTGGCATCTCTCTAATGCCTTCAGAGAGACTTTTTACAATCTGTTTTTCTCATATTTTCTAGTTATTTTCACTGGGAGTATTGATCCATTTAAAAATATAATTTAGATTTGTCTACACAAATTTATTAATTCTCACAGCAACTCGGTCAATCTGATAACACTGTTTCTAATTTAGCATGACATAACTAAGGGTTTCTCTATTTAAATGGCTTACTTCTCCAGTCTCAAGTAATGGGATGTAATCGCTGGGATTCGATCCTACTCTGTGCCAGTTCCAATGCATCCTCCCATTTATATCACGTCCCAGACAGTGTGTTGGGTGCTTGATGATGCATAATTATTTGAATTAAAATGGCACTGTAATAAATGGCATTGTAATAAATGCTAGCGTCCACGCAGAATTTGTTTCTTAGATTTCTTAATAGGTAAATAATAATAATTTATTGACAATAAATTATATTCGTGTGTTCTAATAATGTTTTAGAAATCAGTAAACTTAATCCATGGAAAAAGTGCCTGATAGCAAACAGAAACAGTTCACAGACAATGAAAATAACAATGTAATATAATTTAATCCTAAATGATTTTTCTAAGATAAAGTCTAATGTAAATTTCTAGTTCTTCCGTAATTTTGATCTGTGAAACATAATACTTAAACAAATTCAAACAGCATTAGTGTAATAACCAAGAAAGAACTAGCCATACATTATAAAAAGATATGCTAAAGTAAGTCTCTTTCCAAGTTATTGACAATTACTCAAAAGTCATGTGTTTACAAGCCTAACTTAACCACTTGTGTGATTTTCCTAGGGAGTACCATAGACGAGACTAGAAAATGTGGAAAATTGAGTATGGTCGATAGGGGAAAAAGAAGTTTACACAATGTAGTTTAAATTTATGATTCCAAGCACGCCTACTTGAAATCTGGTCTACTTGCACGTTTTTTCTACCTTACTGATCATATCACTGTAGGTAGTAAATGACAGCCATTGTAGAAGCAGCATTTCCTTGCATGTTTATTGATGAATACCTTAATAGAGGTAACCGTAGAAGGGCAAAAGGCAAAGGCTAATTCTCCTAGTGCTTTGTGGATCTGGGATTATTTGCACAAGATGGCCACCCATGAGCATGCACAATGGCTTCCCCAAAGAGGTAAATGAAAGTTGGAATGAAAAAGTGTCTTTCTTAACTTTCTGAAAGTTTCTGGGTTATAATAGAAAAATATATACCAAATGAAAAAAAAAATCAAGCATCTCAGAAATCTCAATAGAAGAAAGAAATATCAGATGAGACAGGAATAAAAAGTAAAACTGATGGAATTGTAATGAGATAAAAGAATGAAGCAGGCAACCTAAGATTTGGGTCTACAGTATTCCCCTTGTTCATACTATTAAATAGAAAGTAATAGTTTTGCATTTTGAAAGCAAGATTAAGTAAAGTGAAATTAAAATGACAAATGATTATTTTAAGAGTAATCTTTACAGGTATAAGTGGGATTCCAAATATCTCAGTCCTCCACACATTATTATGAATTACTTAAAGGCATTTGGAGATGAATGTAATTCACTGTAATGATTGTCAGAGTAGGAAAGGTAAGGGAATATGTTTCAGAAACATCCTTAGTTAATTGTCATAATAAGAGGTATCTTAAAATCAGAGACAGACTGACGATCTCATCAAGAAGGATGCTTTAAGAGACGTTTATTCATAACAAATGTCTATGTTTAGAATTAGAAAGACTATGAGGCTGAGTTGCTTCTATCAGCTGTAGGAGTCTATTAGAAACAGGCATGGTGAATATAATCATAGCAATAAGCAAAAAACACCATTACAGGAAGAAACAAACTTTGAAATACATTAACCAAACCCTCTAAAAGGAATCTTGCTTTTTCCTTTAACCTTTCTGGACATATCTCAATACTGTTTTCTTCTCAATATGTCTGACATATTAATACTTGCCAATACTCACAAAGCCTAAAGGCAGGCATGTGAATGTATACTGTTCAGTCTTAGTAACTATCACTGAAATACAGACTTGAAGGTATCATCTTACTAAGGATTTCTCTAAGCCCTCAGCTATCTCTTCGTTTTGCCTAGACTGGCAATTGTGCCATTTCTTTGCAAGTGTGCAAACTCCTGGCAAGACTTGAGGGGAAAAAAATAAGCTTATTGAGGGAAACCTCACTCATCAAGGGTGCCACATGCCTAAGAGTATCAGTCTCAATAACAAATCACACTCTCTTTGCTGCAATTCATTCAGAGATCCAGCTGGCAAGAACTCAGGATGATGTTGGATACAGGAAGTAGATTAATCACTACTGATCTATTAGGAACACCAAGAATCATCTGACACCGGGAGAAGGGTCAAAATTATAGGTAGTGACAAATTTGAGGAAAATTTTGCTTTTCGAAGCCATGTGAAATGTTAGGGTTCTGTATAGATTGGTTTCGTTGTATAAAAAGACACTTTCATATGTATGTGAGCTGTCTCTTTAATAAGAATGATAAAATGAAACATCAAGCAATTATTTAGTTTTGTGAACAACAAATCTAAAAGCTATTAAGTCTTTTGAGAGATGATGAAAATAAAATGCTCCAGCACTAAATCGGATGTTATTAAAAGATATGAAAAAGACAAAAAGTACAAATCAAATACCATAAACAACATTACAAAAATTAAAAAGGAAAAAAAAGCACCACTAATCAGAATATTATTGTTAGATTAACTTTCTAAGGGTAAAAAAGAAATATGACATATTATTTAGTTTAATGTTAATAATAGGAAACTTTATATCAATGATGTGAAACCATTCCTCAAAGATAATGTTGTCCTGATGAATAGGCTATTTAAAAGATGAATAACAGCTAATGGTCAATTTGACCCTCAGTTGTATATTCAGAGTTGGTCCGGATAATTGACAGTCCCAGGCAGTTGCTTTGTGCTGTTGTATTTGGGGTATGTCAAAATGGCAATTTTCTGTGATGGACACGTCCTAATCACAAATTAGAATTAACTTAGCTCCACTGGACTTGCAGAGGCCCAGCTTTATAAATGTCATTCCCATTTAACAATAAAATGCTATTGTGCACATCACATTTTGTGGTTTAGGGATCATATAATAGCCATTCATAGTGGGCAGTTAAGTTGCATAATCTCTTGGTTACCTATATCAAGGTGTCAGGTGCTCGATCTGAGGACCTAGTTTTGAAACGGAGAATAATTGTAAATAGAATAGAACTAGTACTGTGGTTCTCCTAGTGGGGCTTTTCAGAGGCTTCTTATTTGCTACTGATATGCCTAGCCCGTAAGACTTGAGAGTCAGGGAAGCTTATACCATATCTAGGAACTGTTGCAAAATTGGATTTGGTTCGGGTCCTCTAAAATGTACCAGCCTAACAGACTTTGGTCAGTGGGCTGAACAGTCTACCAAAATGTGCCTTTTTCTTTATGGTAGATAATGCAAGATACAGAAAATCGTCTCTCAGAATATTTTTAAGATTCCAAGATCATTGTACTGCTAAGAACCTCTCCAATTTGTGAGGTCCTTGGACTTACATGAGCCTTGTATCTTTTCTCTGTCATATTCTCTTATTAAAGCCAGCTGCATTCTACTCACCAGATCCAATTAGCACAGTATCATCAATGAACAGAGAGTATGATGTTTTATGTACTATTAAGGTGACTGAGGGTCCTGAAATCTATATATTTCAGACAGCAGGAGAGCAGATATTATTCCAAGTTAAGAAAGGGTGATGGCACTGCTGTCCATGTCTCAGGAGGCAAATGACCTGGCTGTCTTTGTCAAAGGCTGTTGGAAAGAAAGCATAGTGCTACATCGGTAGTTGCATGCCACATGCCAAATGCTAACACTGTTTGATCCAATAAAGATAACACACAAACTATTACAGTTGGAATTAGTGAGAATACCCAATTATATTTTTAATTATTCCTTTTCATTCTGCATTTACCACCTGCCCTTTTCAACTGGTCATTCAGGCCAATCATACAGGGACATGCCAGGAAAACTCCTGTACCTCTTGATGGTGGCACAAAATTCTTCTGTGCTTTTATGGATGCAAAAATGCTTTCTGTTGGTTACTGTGAAGGATGATGGGTGAAAGGGGACAGTTACAGGGACTCTGCTTGTCCTTTCCTAATATAATAACTCACTTTACAAACATGGTAGCCAATGTGAAGATCCTGCATGTCACTGAATATATCTATGCCTTCCAAAAGAGATGATAACTACAGGATGGATTTGGGGTTCAGTTGGACCCCAGTGAAATGGACTTAAGCCAAGAATCCATTTAGCCCTCGACCTCTGTAAGTTCTTACTATTAGCAATGGATCTTGGTGGAAGTTCAGCAGATAGGAACACAGACAACATAAATCACAAATTCTAGCTGTTGCCTTTTTACTAATAGACACTCAGGTAAATGTCTACAGGTACCTTTAGGAAGAGGTTTGAAGAGATATGCTCAGATACCACAGAAGGCTGTGAAATAAGTTCTTCCTCCATTAAACTGGCTTCCTATCAGTTAAGGAGCACCAGTTTTGTGAACTGACTTAGGCTAGTATCTTAGTTCAGTCTGCTATAACAGCACACCCAAGACTGGGTGGCTTAAACAATTGACATTCATTTCTCCTAGTCCTGGAAGCCAGGAAATCCAAAGTCAAGATGTCAGCGGATTCTGTGTCTGACGAAGGCCTACTTCCTGGTGTGCAAGTGGCTGTCTTCTCCTTGTGTCCTCACAGAAGAGAGAGAGAGGATTTCATATCTTTTTCTCTCTTTTTTTTTTAATGGAAATGATTCTCTCATGAGGGTTCCACTTTCATGAACTACCTACCTTTCAAAGGCCCGCCTCCAAATACTATGTAATTGAGAATTATGGTTTCAACATATGAATGTTGGGGTGACACAAACATCCAGTTCATGAATCTTCACTACCGCAACTCAACTCGATTTCAACAACCTTTACCTTATCCAATTATATATGTCAAACAGTACCTAAAAGGGTTACCCATCTACTTCTTTCTGAGAGATTAGTGATGAATCAGCAACAACCACAGATGACTCAAAGCTTATTATGGTAATTGGGTGCACCTTATTTCAGAGCTAAATGTTACTATTTGATCTCTACCACTGTGGAACTACTGTTAAGAAAAGAAATTGTATGCATCGAAACAAAACTAAACTAAACTAGACCAAAAACGGGAAATCTCTCCCAATAGAGAGAGGGAGAAAAAACATAAAAACGTAAAGAATTGATCAAAAAGTAAATTGTTCGTTAAAAAAGTTTTCATTTTCGAATTTTGTAATGTTAGTTCTATTCGACAACTGTCCTTAAAATTCCATATTTTGTGATGTTTTTCTGTCATCATAAATCAATATGCATTGTATTGTTTTCATTGGTAATACTATACATTTTACTTGAAGAAGGACTTTGAATTTGTAGCAGCCACAGGACTCACAAAACTTTGCTCAGCCCCTGAGTCTACACGGATTGCAACATCAACCAATGTACCCATGATCTTTGGAGGAGAAATATTATTACATTTCTTTAGGTCCTGGTGAAGGAAAAGGTGTCCAGCCTTAACAGAGATACAGTGGGGGAACAGGAGAGATGACAGCAGGTTCTTCTAAATTAATCTACTCCAACATTCCTTTTCGCTAGCGCTTTTGTTCCTTCCTTTAGTGCAGGGGCCAAAAATTCTTTCTTAGAGAGTACCAGACCACAAATATTTTAGGTTTTGTGAACTGTACAATATCCGTCAAAACGATCTAACTGCCATTGTAGTACAAAATATGCTAGAACTTAAAGTATAATAAAAAAAAATATGCATAGATAAGGCATTACTGAGTTTGAGCATCTGTGTTCCAATAATACTTTATTTACAAAAACAAGTTGGGTGGCTGGGTTTGGCTCATGGTCTGGTTGATTTCTGATACAGAGTTTGCCAGAGCAGCTTTGTAATTCAACCCCATTGATTAAGATAAATCAGATTGAATTAACTAACTTAGTTAAACTATCAGTGCTACTTCCAGCTACTTACGTTCCCTGGAGGGTATATCTCCTTGTTATTTACGCTTTTTGGAGTAACACCCTCAGAATCCACTCCAACATGTTCCCTAGATTTCTGTCAATCAAAATTGAAAAGTTTCCGCTGCTTTTTGGGTGTATAGAATTGTTTTCTCCCACAGGAGTTTTTTACTTCTCCAAGTGGGGTCTGTTGGAATCTGATGTTTACTGTGGGTCTGGGAGCCATGAGGGTGATGAGCAGAAAAGACAAGTGCTCCAGTTGGAGTCACTGCAAGAATTTCAAGTGAAGCCTGATTCTTTCATTCAGCAGAAAATCCTTACTTTACCAGATAAAGACCTTCAGGATGACTTAAGGATTAAAAGTTACTAGCCCTGCTTTTGTCTGCAGGGATATCTCAATCCCACATCTCAGTAGCACCCACTCTTCCCTTAGATCTCCTTAGTAAAATAATTCCGGAGGGTCACATTCACTAGTGCTGCAGTTCTGTGACAACTGCAGTTGGGAACTGGGCTTGATTTTCAGCCATATCTGCCCTGGAGCTATGGCAGATTAAGGCCATTTTTAAAGCTGTCTTGGCGGCCCTCTGAGTGCCCCATTTGAGCCTTGAGTTGGGCTTACATTCCGGTCTTTTAGTTGGTTTATTTCCCTGGATATCCTTTTTAAAGCCACAGCAACAGCAGCCTGAACTTTGCTTATTACACTTATCACTCTAGTTATGGCTACTGAGTCACAGTCATTTGCTCTCCAAATGCCTTGCCCTCTACCTGCCCTCATGATGCCACCATATGTCACAGATCACCGTATTCCATTTTCCCCAGCAAGGAGATAATAAGTGCATTCATTAAATACGTGAGTGATTTAACACTAGAATTCCACTCTAAGGTTCTGTTTCCTCCAGCCAATTCTGGTGACAATTTCTATATCAAAGTCCTAGAAGAAATTGATGCACTCTTAGGAGGTGAATTGAAGAGATTTAATAGAATACAACGAGTAATTTATAATGGTGTTGGTGGTCATGTGTTATCCAACTATGAATAATAAAAACCCTAGTGTTGATAAGCATGGAGGCATTACTGCCCTGGGGCTGAAAGGGCAAAGAAAGGGAGCATTTATTGCAACACAGAAACCAGTAGCTGTAGAAGAGGACTGACCAGCAGAAGTTGTGCCTTTGAAGAGGAACACAGCCAAGGCCAAAATGTGCACTGTTAAGAAAGAAGCCAGAGAAATAAATATCCTTGCTGCGCTCTCTCTTCCTGCCATCTGATGACTGTTGGTGTTGTCTATTGGCTGACGCCAACCAGAAGACAGAATACAAAAGAGCTGGGTTTACATGACCCGTAGACGTAGCTTTCTGGGCCACAGAGCAGGGTGAAAAAGAGTAGAAAAGAGAGCCAAAGAGGCAAAATTAGAATATGCAGGACAGAGATCTTAGATTTTGGTCAAGCTACTTATCTTCTACTAGTCTCAGTTTCTTTATATGCAAAATAATTTTTATTATCTACTAACTAAGCAACAATATTCAAAGTCCATGTCTCATGGCAAGTACTTACTAATTTATAGTTGTTGATCTTATTATTTTGAGATTAAACACAAAATAGAATAATAGAATGGTCCATAAATAATGTCATTTTTGGTGCTTAAAATACCTTGAATGAATGTGAAAATATTTTACATATTATCTGAAAAACATGTATAAGAAAAAGCTTATTATTTGCATTGAAAGACAACTATATTTAAGGACAGATTATGGAATGATGCTCAATTAACAGTAGTTTTTCTCTTCATTACTTGGAACTCTACAAAAAGAATATTCAAAAAAATCTCTTCTGGGGTAGAATTTCCCATAACTAAAATTCTTGTTACAGCTATGCAATAAATTGTCAGCAGACAATCATCATTACTTGCAACCAATGGAACTTAAAGATTAATTATGTAAAAGGCTACATAATTTCCTAGTCTCAGGGGCCTCCCCAAAATTACTTTCATTTATGAACCATAGTAGCTAATATTCATTCCAAAGGGAAAAATATTTAAATGACTATTTGCATATGAATTAATAGTGATTAGTAAGTACCAAGGTAATTCTGCAGTGACTACCAAAACAGAAGTACAAATGTTAAAGATAAGAAAAGAAAGTATGTTAGAATTAACTAAAAGATGTCCTAACACAACTGCCATCATCAGGACACACTGGTTTTGTGCGATCAGCTTTCTTTTTTTCTTTCTTTTATTTTTGCTTTACATATACCACGGCCTATGTATTAGCATAGTACCTGCTAATGACAGCCAACACTTGCTGATGCTCATTCTCTCCGATATCATCCGGGACCTTCAATAGCATTCAAGATAGCACCTTCATCTTGCATTCTCTTTGTAAACCCTTCTCCAGGAGTCAGTTTTTATCCATGACTGGTGATCTCATAAAAATAAACTGATACTGAGTAGGGTGCAGTGGCTCATGCTTTTAAATCCAGCATTTTGGAAGGCTGAGGTGGGAAGACCACCTGAGCTAAGGAATTTACCAATCTGGGTAACATAGTAAAACCTCATCTCTACAAAATGTTGAAGAAGGAGAAGGAGAAGAAGAAAAGTCAGACACACACTTGTAGTCTCAGCTACTTGGGAGGCTGAGGCAGAAAGATTGCTTGAGCCCAGGAGGTTGAGTTTGCACTGAGCTACAATTGTGCCACTGTACTTCAGCCTGGATGACAGGCTGAGAATGAGAAAGAAAGAAAAGGAAGAAAAGGAAGGAAGGAAAAGAAACTGATGTTATGTGCTTTATAATATGAGTACACAACATTAGTACATGTGAAGAATTTTTTACCAAAACCAAAATAAACTAGAAGACAATCAAGCCATTTTTCAGCAACCAATTTACAAAAAAAATATAGGGAACAGCCGAAATTGTCAAGTGACATGACAGGGCTTCAATCAGTAAAATGCAGATGCTGAAAAATTCTACAGGACAAACAATCTGATTCTTCAAAATACAAAATTCTTGGAAAACAAAAAGACTAGGACCTAAAATATAGTTATGGAACACTAAATAATTAAAATATTTAGACTTTGCCTGCATATTTATTTAAATAAAAGTACTAAAATTCAGGCTAAGAAATTTCAGCACTATTATTTATGATATAAAAATATTGCTAATGTTTAGGTATAATGATATTGTGGTTACGTTTCATATGAGTTTTGTATTTTAGAGACTGGCTTTCATGTGTTTGGAGATGAAATATTATGTTGTCTGGGATTGTTAAAAACAATTCTGAATCAAAGAGAAATTGGCAGGGATTTAGAGGAAACAAAAACTTCCCATGATTTGATGATTGCAGAGCAGAATAATTGGAATATATTGGTTCATTATACTACTCTATGTAGTATTGCATGGAGTTAGAAGATGTTATGAGACATGTTTCTTAAATAAGTTTTGGGGTGGGAAATCAGTAGAAATGGAATGGTATGTGTGGTTGAGATAGGGAAAACCGAATAAACAAAAAGGAAGGAAATATTTAAAAACCCAGAATGTTATACACATGAAAAGATAGTCTTTTCAGGCAGTAGTTTCCATGTCATACTTAGAAACAATGAGCTATAAGACTGGAAAGAATGTTGGGCCATGTTGAAGAGATTTTACAAATGTACTGATAGCCTTGAAGACAGGAGACAAGTGAGAAATGTATCCAAGTGTGGAGGCAAGAAAGAAGTATCTGTGTCATGGAGTAGGTCAGGGAATTGAGATGAGGTCACAATGCATGAGAAATGTGGTGGAAACCCATCTTATGAAATGAAGATACTCAATGTGGAAGTAAAGGAGGAAGGGAGAGAACAAAGGTATTTTCAAAATTTTGGAAACTGGTGATAGGAGAACTTTTGAAATACGACTACTAATAAAAGAGCCTAGGAAAGAAGGCTATTGGGATGTGTGGGAGATGTGAGGAAAGGGAAAATTCTTCTCAACTTCACCACTCCCAGCTCATAACAAATTCCTTTCAAGTGTTTCTTCCAATTATCACCTATGCCCATCATTTCCTTTTTTTATTGACACTGCCAATTTACTGGTAAGAACTCAAAGCTCAGATTGTTCCTTGTCCAAATTTTCCAAATCCTTCCTTTGAGCAAACCAATCTCTGCCTTATTCAGAATGCTGCGATAGTTCCCCACTGACCTACAAACAACGTCAAGAATTTTTAGTATTACACTTTTATTCTCTAACTACTGCCTTCACCTCTAGAGCAATTAAACTCAACATGATATTAAATTTACATCAGGCTAGTCTTTTATCTGAAGTCTGACTTCATGATTCTTTCAATATTCTGTTTTTATTTATGAAAAATATTATCTATGCCTCAAGGCACAGCTGTGTTTCCACTCTCTGTGTATAGGTTTTTCTGAAAACTAAGCCACGATCAACTTTTTCCCATTTGAACAACTTCAGCATTACAGAGAGATGCTGTGCCCATCTATCCTAGTGTTACACAAGGCAGGTTTGCCCAGTGTGCAGTCCGCATGACAACATGGGTCTGCATCTGCCCTTTCATGGTCTGTGGGCTTGGGTAGATATCTTGACTTCTCCGAGTCCCAGGTCTATATTTCCAGTGGCTTCTCATCTTGTTTTCTGTTGAAACTAAACTCCTCGCCCAGGTCTGCAAGGGTCTAGATGATTTCACTTCCCTCGGAATCTCTAATTTCTTCCTCTTCTAGCTCCTCCCTTGCTCAACTGTCTCCAGCATGAGGCCTCCTTGTGGTTCTTTGATCACAGTAGCATTATCCATCCAAAGGCAACCTTGTGTCTGCTTGTCTGGCTCTTCAGCAGATGGTCACATGACCCACCTCCTCCTTCCTTCATTCTCTGCTCATTTGTCTCGTCAAGGAGTCCTTTCCTAAACTTCCTCACTGATATATCTCTACCACCCCAACCTGTACACTCCCTGTTTTAGCTTAGTTTTTTTCTTTTCTTTTCTGTTTTTTTTTCCACATTAGCATCACTTTTACTGACTTCCCTGCCTGGAAGATGAGCTCTACGAGTTAAGTTGTTTTGCCTTTATTCACTGATCTATCAACAAAATTAGAACAAATAAATCATGTTGGGGATTGGCTCATATTAGGCTCTTTATTTTTTATAATATTTTAAAATTTAATACCTTACTATTTCTTGGGTAGAAATAAAGTGAGATAACTGATTCATGGTGCTTAATACATGGAAAATTTTAATGACATTTGTTATCTAGTTTAGATTATTTTATTTGAAAAATATCATAAACATGTTGAGCATGGATTATGTGTCAATTGCCTCCTTCCTTTAATTATTTGAAGCAAGAAGTGAGGTTTTATTGTCTGCTGTTTTGGAAGTATGGAAGAGAAAGAAGTAGCATCTATTTCCAAGGTTTGAAATGGTCAGATCAAGGAGAGAAACCACATGTAACTTTTATTATTTCTAGGACTTCAGTCACTTCTATGTTAAGTATGGGATCACGCCTTTAAAAACTCTAACCTTTCTCTCCTGTTACAGTTTCTAGACAAATTTAGAATCAGAAATTTGTTTGTGGGTTCCCAGGGAAACATGGCGCCATGGCAAGAGTGTGAAAATGAAAAGAAGGCATTTACGTGAAAGAACAAAGGGATAATTTGGACTATGAGCCTTGCTGTGAGTCAAGTTCTGGCCCCTGTATATAGAAGCGAACAGGAACAAATGTTCAAAACAAGAGCAAATGAAGTCAGGCCTGTGGACATTGAATACATCCTAGAAAATACGGTATGCATTTTGTCCTCAGTAAATAATTTAGTTGTTCTATAACTGCAACCGTTCTCACTACTGTTTTGAAGAATAAAGCTTACAGCATAATACTAGAAAAAATCATTTGGGCAAATGTTTTCCCATAATTTAATATAATATTTTCTGTAAGTATCATTTCAAAGCTAGACCATTTTTTACCCAGTCCACCCACTTCTAGTTCTGTGAGTAAATGTATTTAACTTACTTTAGGTGAGGGGAGGAGAGTAAAGGGCTTTAAGGGGAGGAGAGAAAACGACTTTAAGGGGAGGAGAGAAAAGGACTTTAAGGAATACCCTATCTAGAGATGACTCTAGATAGTGAAAGGCTAACTAGGCAGCAGCAGCACCATAATAATGAACACAGCTTTATCTAGAAGTATATAAATAGGAGACATTTTGTAAATATAAATAATTATGTTTGTTCATATTTTCCAGAGTCTATAAAATAATTCATAATGCTTCACATTCTGCTATTTACTCAGCTACAGATTATTCTCAAGATTGTTTTCTACATCAAAATCATTTTGATAACCATTTTTGGCATTTCAATTTTTTTATTCTTACGTCTTGTAGATGTTATATAAGTGAAAAATAGTTGATGTGAAACAAAATGTAAACATCACTAGCTTTCAAGACTGAAAAAGAAAATGATTAATTAAATGTTGATGCTATCACAAAGTAAATTTTATCTATACTTGCTTTAAATACGTACATGATAGAAATTAAAATAAATTACAACTATAAATGCTTTTTGTTAATTTTTTTTTTTTAAAAAAACAAATGACCTCTACAAATCCTTACTGTCCTCTATTGACCTCAAATACTACCTGGAAAGGAATCCATGTTTCTACTACAATAATTGTGTAGTTTGTCTTGAAAATGTTATTCAAAGACAGGTTCTACTCAGAAAATTATAACCAAAAATATACAAAAGCATTTCGGTTATAAAATAGAAAAAAAATATTAGCATGAACATCAACAGGAGAAGATTGTATGAATATTGATTTGAGTAATAAGTCTTGAGTCTCCATTCACAGCCAAACACTTCAGAGCTTTGACAAATGTATGCTTTTGGTAAATGTCTATCTTTCATGACATGCATTTAAGTAAACATTACATATAAGGATCTAACATTCTTCCATTCAAAAGCAAAACAAACAGAATCAGTTTCCAATGATTGCTTTGTCACTTATTAGCTGTGAGACTACAAGAAATTCACTTTAACTCTATTAGCCTGTTTTCCTATTTCAAACATTGTCATCATCAGTAATGTCCATCTTGGACAAGCATGCAACGTCCATCACCACCAGCAACGACATGTCAAGAATGGTCAACCATCCATACTCTACGGTCACTGGAATTTACTTTGAGAGAAGGGATTCTTCTAGTCACTATCTAAGTTATCCCAAATTTCTTCTATTTGCAAGATGCACAAATAAATTCTTGATTCCCAAAAGCCTTTTTGCACAAAGCTGCTCAAGGTTTGTTAACAGTCAGTTCTGGGTCCATCAGTAATCAGTTGACATTAAAGTAAAGAAAAATGTCATAATTACAGGTATGGCATAAGAATGACCATCAACTGTGAAATAGCAGTAGGAGCAAATGATAAATGTGATAACATGTGTTCCAAAATGCAATTCTATTTATTTAAAATCATCACTTGAACTTCTTGTTAAATAAAATCAGTGCATTTTTGAAAAAGAAGTGTCACTTAGGCTGGCAGGTTTGCACACTTTTTTTTTGGACAGGTTTGTTTACCTCTCACCGCATTCCATTTTTAATGAAAAGAACAAGCTATAAGCAAATAAAAAGCACATTGCTTTCTTTGTTTGATGATTTCAAATTCTCCATTATTCAGAGAGGTAAACATTTTAAAATTTAAAAACAAGTGTATTGTTATTATTTAGGAAATGATATTTTACAGAGGGCTTTAGTCACACTGTTTTGTCCTTGGAAACCAACTTTCATAGGCTTAAAACATAAAATTAATGTGGTATCATTGCTACGAGATTATTAATTCTGCTACACAGTAATAGTTTACTCACTAAAAAAGTCTAATTTTATTTGCTATGACGTCACTGAATACATTTCCTTAATCCCTACAAAATATGTTTTTTTCTAAGTTTGGGTTCTTACACCTACAGATATGGAAATGATTTCTCATATATTAATATTTACCTTTTTAGGCTATTAAACAGTATAACCTTGCTTAGCTTGCTTCATCAAATATGCAAGGTTTTAGCAACCTGATTCCTCATAACACCACTCACATTGTGCACTGGCAGCATTTCTGTTCCCTCTAATGTTTCTGTAACAGTCATACCACCAAGGAGGAGGGTGGGAGGAAGCATAGACTGCTGAAAATAGCAGCGTACCAGATTCTGTGAAGTGCTAGACCAATAATTTATATGTGGAAACGCTACCAACAGTCTGGAATGCGACACCATATTATGCAAGCAAGGGAAATATTGAAATTTATCTTCCTTTGAACAACAATGAAAAAGGCAGCACACTGTGGCAAAGCAAGCTATGAGGTCACTGCAATGTCATGGTGAATGCAGCTAACACTCGTGTCCTACTTTCCAGCACAGTCAGATTTTGATACACTTTTTGACATGTGCATATATGTGTGTAGACATGTGTATATACCATCATAAATGTAAACGTTTTCCTCAGGCAAATCAATACTTCTTGAATTGGCAAGAAGGAAATATCTCCATTGTTCTGAATATATTTGCCCTGTGTTTGATGAATCTATGTTGACAAGAATAATTATGTGCCTCCTACTCTTTTTGGAACTAAAATGTGTAGGTCAGGAAAAACAAGTACACATTTCAGGGGTTTTGTTGAATGATTTTCTCCTGTCTTTGTACTTGAGTCACGGAAATTTTTCAATGTGTCAGAGCTGCCAGCAGCTACCTCTCCTCTAAATATTGATTTTGACAGCATTTCTGCCTCATCACTAGCATATTCTATGCAATGTTTAGTTACACAATGAGGACCTATGTAATCAGAAAATAAATTTAAATGCATTTCCCTAGGTTCATAGAAATTACAGGCTGTGCTGTGCAGTGGGTTACTGTGGTCAACAGAAACCAGTCAAGATTAGTTACAAAGTAATTTATTTATTTATATATGCAAAAGTTTCATTTAACAGATCCTAGGTTGGAAAATAAATTTAAGGAAAAGATGACTAATTTTTTGAAATGTTTTCCTTAGGCCAGTTCTCTGCATTTACCACTCACATTATGGAAATTCAGCCATTTTATTCTTAGCCTTCTAACTTTTTAATCATAAAATATTGTAAAAAAAAAAAAAACCCACAAAATTTGAATTCTAGCTTTTTTCATCTATAACACATGAAACCATAAAAAATGAAACTTTTCAGGATCTTACAAAACTAGTGTACAAAATCAGTGCTGGGTAATTGATTTTCAGTATATTCTTGTTAAATTGTATAATAATGGTGCTAAGAACATTGTTACAAACGCTCCAAAAACACTGAAATTGTTTTGTACAAAGAAAGGGTAGAGAGGCTTGTTACCTTGACTGCTTAGTCTGTCTCCTTAACTCGTGGTACTATGAAGTTAAAATGGAGAGCTAGATGACTGGACTAGCTGGATTTCAAGGGTGTTTGCAACTCTCTAATTTTGATTCTCCAATTTTTGTAAATATCCCAAGGCCTGTGTTAAAGTACAGAGATGATTAAAAGCCATGCTCTGACACAGTGATTTTGTAAATATAGACACAGTTTATAAACTTTGAGTTTTCCTAAAACAAAGATGGAGTTAGGAAAAAAAATCTACAATATACTGAAATACATAGGATGATTTCTCTTAAAAAGGAACACAAGATATTCCAAAATTTCTAAGTAATTTGCCAAAATAATATTTTAGGGGAATGAATTATATAATTATATAGATATTTTTATTGCCATACTAGACAAATGTAACCTTGATCTACTTTTGGTTATGTTGAAGATTTTTAATTATCACTTTTTATATTCTTAAATTTCCAGATATATTATAAAGAGAAGGCAAAGTTAAGATAGAATAAATCACAAATAACTAACCAAAATACAAAAAAGTAGAGAATATCTCGTTTTAATAAAACCCTAGTAATACAGTGATACCTATAATTAACAAAGATCTTTTGAAACATATTCCTGATTCCCTTTCTTTATAAGAATACCTGCAGTATAATTCAAAAAATTTATTTGATTTTCAATTATTGTGGGTGCTAGTTTTAATAGGTGTAATTTATTATAAGAAAAGGGAAATTTTCAACTGGTTTAAGTGATTGGCATAAATTTTGAAATCAGCAAATTTCAGCACCGAAGGATTAAGGCAGTGTTTTTCACCACCAAGCAAAGTAAGTCATCCACTATGCATCATTTATTTCATATTAAATATCTCTCTGTAAACAAAGATATGATAATAGCCCTAGATATTATTGTATCAGGGAAATGTTTGTATTGATTGTATGTCAAATATTTTATCAGGGAAGAGTATATCAGGGAATGTTGCCACCATTTCCAACTTTCAATCTTTACTCCAACCTTCCTTCTTTACTTCTCAAAAAATGTTACAGTTTTACAACTCATAATGGGAGTTCTATATCCTATGTGTTTAGATAATATTCAGACAGCTACCATATTTTGATTTTTGTTCTTGGGATAGATAAATAAGGTCTCATTAGTCACAAGTTTAGAAAGTTAAATACAAATTGAGCATTCCTAATCTGAAAATCTGAAATGCTCCAAAATCTGAAACTGTTTGAGTGCCCACATGATACCACAAGTGGAAAATTCCACACCTGACCTCATGTGACAAGTGCAAGTCAAAACACAGACAGGTGCGTGACATTGACAGTGTGGATTCACCAGCATCCCAGTGAACACAGACCACCTAATGGTATCTGATTATGAAACAAGCAAAGATCTATCACAATGAAAATTGAAGAGAACTATGAATACTTAACAGCTTGGTTGCAGAAGTTTAATAAAAAACACAGCATTACATTTTTAGAGGTTTGTAATGATAAATCATCTATCCATCATTTTCAAGTTTGCCAGGGTCATCACTGATGAAAATCTGATGCCAAAACAAGTATATTAGGCTAATGAAACATCACCGTTTTGGTGTTCCCTGCCAAAATTGACTACAGCCAATGAGACAGCTCCTACAGGAATTAAGAACGCCAAGAACAGAACACCGGCACTATGCTAATGCAGCAGGCACACATAAGTGTAAACTCGCTATGATAGGCAAAGCTTATCTGTTTTCCAGGAGTAAATTTCTTAGTAGTCTGTTACTATGCTGATGAAAAAGGATAGGTCATCAGGGGCATCTTTTCTGACTGTTTTCACCACCATTTTGTACCAGCAGCTCATGTTCACTGCAGGGAAGCTGGACTAGATGAGGACTGCAAGATTTTGTTATTCCTCGACAACTGTTCGGCAGATCCTGCAGCTGAAAGTCTTTTTAAACATTCATGTTTATTTCATGTGTTTTCCCCAAGTGTGACTTTATTAATTCAGCTATGTGACAAAGGTGTCCTTAGATCAATGAAAAGTAATATAAAAAATCTTTCCTGAGTACCATGCTAGCCAGCATCAGTGAATAGTGGTGTAAATGTGGACGTTTCTGAAAAGGAACTTAGCATGAAGGATGCCGTGTTGGCTTTTGCCAAAACTTGGAACACAGGAACTAAATACGTAGCTATGCATGTCTAGCAGACCCTCTGGGTCTGCAACTATGCTCAGCGATGAAGATTAATAAGGTGGTGACTTTGAGGGATTCTGTACATCAAGTGAGAAATAAACGTTGTCTGACCTCTTTACATATGCAAAAAACATACCTTAAGAGTCCCTCAGTAAACTGGATGAAGTGAACATTGAAGAATGTTATAGACGTTATTGATAATAAGGTTCAGTTGTTCATTCATTGACTGATGGAGAAATAGCCAAAATGGTTCAGAATCAAGATGATCATGATAATAGCGGCAATGAAGATGACATTGTTACCCCTGCAGAAAAGGTGCCTGTAGAAGGCATAATGAAAGTGTTTAATCAGCTTATTGAAGGACTGAAACAGCATGGATTCATAGAGCAAGAAATCATGTCAGTTTATGAAATCAAAGAGAGCCTTGTAAGAAAACATATTGTTAATGAGGCAGATGACTGGAGGAAACACTTTAGAAGCCATCCAGTGGAATATGTCCTCTTCCTCAGACAACCCACTTCCTAATCCCTCGACTGCTTCTGGTGTTTCTTCTCAACTAAAATAAAAATAATATTAATACAGTGTACAGTAACTTTTAAATTAATATACAGACTCATAGGTGGAGACTGGATGCCTTCCTTTGCTTGTTATTGCTATTGTTTAACAGCTTATTTGTTTATTGTGGTGATGCTGCTATACTGCTTAGCTACCCTCAACATATTATTTTTTATTGTACGAATGGTATATCAATTAACTGTTAAGTACTTCTATGTGAATAGGTATAAGAAAATGATTATTTATGTGTAGCATATAAATTCAGAGACAGGAATAACATTGGTGTAAAACAAAATATTAAAAATATTGTGTAAAATTATCTTCAGACTATGTCTATAAGATAGATATGAAACATACATTGATTTTGTGTTTAGATTTGGGTTCCATCCCCAAGATATCTCATCATGTATTTGCAAATATTTCAAAATTTGAAAATGGTGTGTTCCCATGGTCTGTTCCACATCCTTGATTTGACCCTGGGTAGATAGATTCAGGTCCACAATGAAGTAGACCTGGTTTTGAAATTGCAGCTCTTAAATCTTGATGGTTTTCAGAGATGGGCCAATCTCATAAAGAGTCTGCATGTCCTTTCTCTAGTATCACTTGAGTGCTCAGAATTCTAGTTCTTTGCTCAAAAAGTAATGGACGGTGAAGGTGTTCACCCAAATGCTAATAGTCTCATTGTGATTAAGATGTAATACATTTAGAAAAAATATACAATATGTTTTAATGTAATTATTAGGCTGTATGTGTTCAGAGCTGGTTATCTGCAGTCCAGTGCACTATATACTCGAAATAGGTGTGTTTTGTAGAAGAGAAACACTTCTGTTATACTTTTCCTCACATATTTTTATGATTATGTATGGTTGTCAAACATAAATATCTTAAAAATGTTAAAGCCTGATAACTTCAATAGCGTTCTAGAGAGTAAGGTTTTGGCATCATTTGGCAACTGACCTTCATAAGAATGAATTCCATGAGTAAATAAATACTACATATTTATTTTTGCTTTGCAGTCTCACTGATGGAAAGGGAATGAGTGAAACACTCTCACTTAGAGACTCAGGAGGCATGATGAAAAATTTATTTCAGCTCGTTGCATAGGGAGCAAAAGGCTACATCAAATATTAACGGTACACTGCAAATAGGTAGCTTTGGATCTTCCAGTGCTCTGGGACATACATTAGTATATTTTCCCTAAAATTATTTTATGGTATATGTAGGAAATTTTCCTCTGCCCATTTTGAAGCAAGAATATCAAATAACGAATTACACTTAATTTAAGAGACATTGTTGGGAGACAAGATTTTTGCCTCTGGAGTCAAAGCATCAAAGCCTAGTAGTTGGTGATAATGATGAGAGAATAATTAAAAGATAAATTTAGGTGAAGAGTAGGGGACTTGTCTCAATAATCTATGGAAATTTCGAATTTCATTTATGAAAAATGGAAATCATTGAAGATTTCGAGTGAGGGAGTTTGTAATGAAATCTGCATGAAACAGCCACTGTAAGAGGTTTTTATTATCCTCATTTTACAGGTAAAAATATTAAGGTTCAAGATTATATCATATAACCAAGGACACACAGAGAAGTGCGAGCAGAGCCAGAATTCAAAACTAGGCCTGTCTGACACATCGATTTCCTTTTGCCCAAAGCGGAAGATAAAGAAGACTTAGAAGGCAAGAGTTGGAGGTGGGAGGTGGCTGGAATAGGTAATTTAAAGACAGAAATGAATAGTTTCAGTCATTAGTGACATATGGCCTTAGAAGGAGAGATGGAGAAGTTAAAAGATAAATTCCATATTTTGACATCGGGAAAATGCGTCATTAATATGAGTTAGGACATTGCAGAAACAAAGCCTGGCATGAAAAGTCAATCCTGTACAATGTTATTTTAAATTATTTAACAAGAATGGTCAAAAGCATCTATTGACTGAAGGTGTTTATTATATTGAAAATAACTGACTTTTAAATATGATGTCTCTTGTTTAATTACTGTGCTTCATATAAATTACCGTATTTGACTCTCGCAACCTCATGAAATAAATTGTACTAGTATAGATGTAGAAGTTAAGGCTTAGAGAGGATAGGTAACTTGCTCAATGTTATGCAGTGAGTACGTGACAAAGTTGGGGTCATAAGTGTATGATTTCTCATTCCAAATCCAAGATACCAGGAAATTCTTAGGATGTGATAGTCATATGCATTTTCAGCTTTCTTCAATCAAATGGAATACACATACATTCCAAACTAAATAGAACTAGTTAGCAACCTATTGACATGGAGCAAGGGAGATTTACATAAGCTTAAGGCATGACTTCTAGTTCAACAAAGATATAAATGTCTTTACTAAGGAAGAGGTGAAATAGTCTTACCTTTCAAACTGTGATTAAGGCAGACAGTCCTAACAAGATGCCCTAACAAGATGATGTATGGTCCTTTCGAAGGCTGTGAAAGTGGTCTAATGACCTTGGCGATTCCATCCTATATCCAAAGTATGTAACATAATAATGAAAATGTAATAACAGTCTTTACACCTATTCTCATTTTTTTCTTTAATTCTATGATATCGAGTAAATAGACAGTCTCATTCCAAGAGAACAAGTGTCCCTTTTCCATAGGCATTCACTTCATGTGGAATTGCAAGCTTTCCTTGACCCTACAATTCCTTACTGCCATCTCATCCTTTTGACCTTTCTTCTTTTTATTAATTAGAGAACCTAGAAAGCTCTTTAAGGATTTTTCTTGTAGAACACCTATAATAATATGTGTCCATCACACACAGAACAGTGTACACATTCTGACAGTATTGAAATAGGTCTGTCTTTAAGTCAATGAGTACTGCTCCTATGAGAGAATGTTTCCTTGAGGATCTCTAACTTGGTTTTCCGGAATAATGGCTTACAACTTAGTCATTTAAGAGAACATGGTAACATGGCAAACTTTTATTTAACAATTACTATGCATAATAATTAATGGTTATTCTATATCAAACACTATTTTTTTTTTCAAGGAGAGAAAGCAAGTGATATTTTGACAACCCAATTGATTAACCTTGGTAGAAACATTTTTTACAATTCACTCTATCCTTCTCAGAATCTAGTGGTATGATTTAAGAGAAATACCAAAATTCCAAAGTGTCTAGCAGTTCTTCCACTTGCTAACAGTCGGGACAGATAATCATTTAGGGCAGCAAGTTTATGAGACTTCGATACAGTGGCATTTGTTATACATTGAACCAAAGGGAGGCATCTCAGAAGAGGACACAGTCTTAAAGAAAGAAGAGTTGCTGTAACTTCTCTGTTACTTCAACTTTTAGGAATTCATTTGTTACATCAAAGATGGCTGGGTGGTAAGAATTGTCTTTTAGAGGAAAATAAATGGTATGTACTGATTAATGAGCTATAGAACAGGAAAGCATAATGAGATCCAATGGATCTGGAGCCCCAGGAAACAATCTCAGAATTCTGAGAAAAAAAAAAAAAAAAAAGGGAAACATTCCAGACACATGTTTCCTTCAAATTTCAGCAGATTGCTTTGTGGAGCAGAGAAAACTCTTATTGGTTTAAGAATGAATTGGTTTTTAATTTCAAAGGATACATTACCTCAATATACAACAGATACATGGGTTAGACATGCATTGTCTCTCTCTCTCAAATAATTCTAAGACTTGGGAATATAATTCTCATTTTATTTAGTAGAAGGTTTAGAAATTCACATAAGAAATGCCCTCATGAATTAAATTAAGTCCAGAGAAAATGAAAAGAAGGGGTAGCAGATGATTATTGCAAAATATTTTAACAGATATCAGTGGCTAATGAATGACATGGTGCCATTCAAGGAATAGAAATTTGAAAGTCAAACATTTTTCCAGTGTACCTGCTTATTCTTTTCTAATCACCTAGTGGCCTCTCAGATAATTTTGTGAAAGAATTTTGTGAAAGGAACTCTAACACATAATTTTGTTTGATTTTAAAGATGTCTACTGTATTAGTCTGTTTTCATGCTACTAATAAAGACATACCTGAGACTGGGTAATTTATAAAGGAAAGAGGTTTAATGGACTCACAGTTCCACATGGCTGGAGAGGTCTTATAATCACGGTGGAAGGCAAAGGAGAAGCAAAGCCACGTCTTACATAGCGGCAGGCAAGAGGGCTTGTGCAGGGGAACTCCCATTTGTAAAATCATCAGCTCTCATGAGACTTACTCACTACCATGAGAACAGTATGGGGGAAACTGCCGCCATGATTCAATTATCTTCACCTGACCCTGCCCTTGACACGTGGGGATTACAATTCAAGGTAAGATTTGGGTGGGGACACAGCCAAACCAAATCACGTACTGTGACAGAACTTTATATGAAACATATAAATGGTTATGAGAATTATTTAACATTCTTATTTAATGAGAAAAGCATTATATGTTTTTTTTTAGAAAAAGAAAATAGGGAATAAACTCCAATCAACCAGTTAAAAAATATAAATATCTACATAATACTTTAATATGGTTTGACTGTATATAGTGTTTTGTTTTGAATTGTACTTATGTCCTTAATATATAAGTAGTAATTTTTCACCTATGATTTTAAATAGTATCCCTCATAATTTTAACTGGATATGCAGTATCCTCTTTTGTTTGTTATAATTTAATCAAAGTTTTATAACAATATGTTAGATTTTTAATACTTACATATTTTAGACAATATGTTACATGTAAATTTCCCTTACAGTAAACTCTTAAAATGAAATTTAGCCTCGAGTGTATACATATTTAAAGCTCTAGGTACATTTTGCCAACTTGCCCAGCATAAAGAACCAATTTAAACTTCAGTGAAATGTATGACCATGTATCTTTACCACAGCCTTATAAATAATGCATAATGCATCTTAGTTCCCCATTTTATAGGTAAAATGGAATTTTTATTATTGCTTGAACTTACATTTTTTGCTTATTTTTCTACAATTTATCATATGGACTTTGGTCATTTGCTTCCTATTCTCAGCATCAGTTACATCATTTGTCCACTTTTCTACTGGTGTAGTCAATTACTTAATATTAGGACATTTTTATAAAATCAATATGAATATTTAAGCTATATACTGCAAATTATGTGCTGGTAGTTTTACTTTTTACTATACAGAAAATTCATGTGTGTTAAATTAACCACTCTTTTCTTTATATTCTCTTTCTTTGCCTGTTTTATGCCAGTAACGTAAATTCTCCTATGTTTCATTTCAGTAATTCTATAGTCCCCTTCTTTGTATCTGAATGTTTAATTCATCTGGATTTTATTACGGTATACGTTGTGAGGTAGGGGTTTAACTTTGTTTTCTTTTTCCATATGGTTAGCCAGTTGAACCAATACTACATCTTAAATAATGTATTCCTTTCTTTCACAATGTAAAATGTCATCTTTCTCGTATACCTTCAAGTGCATGTGCAATATACAGTTGGCCTGCATATGGGCTCCCTTTCCCATGCCGTCTATTGGTCTTTGTAGTCCTGCAAACCCATGTGACATCTTAACCACAGGCAGGTTGGAAGACATAAGACCCAAGAGTTTCCTAAGGGTGGAGGGTGGGCAGAGTAGGAGGGGGTTGAAAATTGGTAGCAGGAAGTACCACAGGGGGTTTAGTCTGCAGAGGAAAAAAAGTGCATTCGGTCCCCGTACGGGCCAGAGTTCATTTTGGCCGGGCGCGGTGGCTCAAGCCTGTAATCCCAGCACTTTGGGAGGCTGAGACGGGCGGATCACGAGGTCAGGAGATCGAGACCATCCTGGCTAACACGGTGAAACCCCGTCTCTACTAAAAATACAAAAAACTAGCCGGGCGAGGTGGCGGCGCCTGTAGTCCCAGCTACTCCGGAGGCTGAGGCAGGAGAATGGCGTGAACCCGGGAGGCGGAGCTTGCAGTGAGCTGAGATCCGGCCACTGCACTCCAGCCTGGGCCACAGAGCAAGACTCCGTCTCAAAAAAAAAAAAAAAAAAAAAGCAAATTTTTGAAAAGTCTAAAATTCTCCTGCCTCTTGGCACAAAACGTATCAGAAAGAATCCACAGGAGGAAAGTGTTATCCGGAGGAGAAGAGAAATGATGACAAGAACAAGAAATAAAGTTTATGTTTTTGTTGTTGCTGGTTTTTTTTCCCTTAGACATCCTAGCTGAGGGACATGCAGTGTCATTCTGAGCTTCAAACTGAGGTCAGCACACAGGTAAGGAGATGGAAGAGATGGCCCAGCTGTCTAAAGAAGCAGGAAAAACAGCATCCAGAAATTGGCTTGCAAATGTGGAGTAGGGTGATCTTTAATGTCAGTAGCAAATTGCACTCGATAGGGAAACTCTTTCTTTAGTTGTTGGGTGGCATGGGAAACGCTTTCCTAAGCCAAGTTTTTGCATGGACATATCATAAGCATACACACATTTTTAATTCAATATCTAATAGAAAATTTTGCCAAGAATGCCGGATGAGATATGAGATGTTGGTAAGTTGGAGAATTATGAGGGGAGTACCTTATTTCTAAGTATTAAATATTCTCATTTGCAACTTAAATTAAATTACAATGTACATACAAAATATAACCCGGGCCCTTTATGGCTGTGTTAGCAAGCACAAATGTTTCAAGTGGATTTAAATATGACATAAATATGAGGCATACAATATATTTTACATACCAAGAGCCTAACAAGATATAGTTACCGCAAATGTCAATGTCTTTCCAGCTTTTGATATGCATTCCATAAATAGGTACCCTATGAGTATAGCTCCATGGCTGGTTTACTTGATGGCTTGGAACCTTGGAATAATGTTGCCTCAACAAGCATAGAAACTCCAAGGGTAAGGAAGACAGGAAGAAAGTATAAATAAAATGCATTTTTAAGTATTAGGATTGGTGTGTCTCTGTATCATCTGCTTAGGTAAATGAAATACATTTTTTTTTTCTTGAGATGGAGTCTTATTCTCTCGCCCAGGCTAGAGTGCAGTGGCACAATTTCAGCTCACTGCAACCTCCACCTCCTGGGTTCAAGTGATTCTCCTGTCTCAGCCTCCTGAGTAGCTGGGACCACAGGTGCATGACACCACACCCGGCTAATTTTTTGTATTTTTAGTAGAGATGGGGTTTCACCATGTTAGCCAGGATGATCTTGATCTTCTGACCTCGTGATCCACCCGCCTTGGCTTCCTAAAATGCCCTGATTATAGGCTTGAGCCACCGTGCACCGCCTAAATACAAATATTTTAAAACCAGAAGGCCACATTATCAGTGAACACCTGTCAGCAAGAAACAAAGGTGAATTCATAGAGAATTCATAAAAAATGTGTTGCGGCCTCATACAGGTTCCCCAAACAACCTTCATAAGCCTAGGATGGGTTTTTTGTGTTTCTTTTTTTTTTTTTTTGGTATTATGTGGTTTTCACAATGGAGAAAAAATGCCTAGCTTAGTGCCAAGACCTCTTCACAGTCACCCAGAGAACAAGCAGGAAGACGCCCAGCCACAGGGAGCAGGTGGCATTCTCAGCAAGCCTGCAAATCTACACCAGGTTTATATAGGAAGAGGGGCACAAGTGGTCTCAGAGCACCTTGCAAGCCAGAGTGTGAGGATGAGCTAATTACCCGGAGTAAATTACCTCTCCCCTCCAAGGATTTACAGGCATATCGCTATCTTAGTACTTCTAGCCACATGCCTTAGGAATCATTAAGAACTGATATCAATTTTCTTTGACTTAATCATAAGCCATAATTTCTCATTGTTTTTAATTGTTTAAATAGGATTGATAGCACCTTTAGAAATCTTTTTTTTTCTGTGATCAAAAACAGAGCTTTGCTTTTTCTCATATAGTCTCTTAGACATAGCTCTCAAGCACGGGAAGTATGTTCCTGTAACAGGTGAAATTGTTTCAAGAGTCATTTCAATGAAAGATATGGTTATCTCTGTAAAGTAATACTTATGTATGTATTTTTAACTCGAATTCTTCCTCGTACTAGAGAATATGATATATGTGTCTAAACAAGAATGTATCAAAATTGTCCATTCTTATTCAAATTTTTATAAAATATTCTTCCATTTATACAATTTCACATTTTATTTAATACATATTGGGTAGTCTAGTATATTAAAAACATAGTATAAAACAGTTAATTGATTTCCTAAGACAGAATTATTTGTGGGAAAAAAATTATTGGCAAGTGTCTCAATCATCCTAAAATATTAGGAATGTTATCCTCACATTTTACTGAATTCTATTGACTGATCTGATTGGAAGAAATCCTTAGGAATAAGAACTTCACTCTTAAGAGTTATTTTATTTTATTATTTTTTGTTTTGTTTTACTTAAAGAGCAGTGTAATAGTAGATCTTAAGATTCAGATTTGACATAATTAATTCTATACGAGTACATTCATACATGTTGTTTCTCTGCTTTTTTTACCCCATTAGTTTAATGGTATAGTCATCTAATTTCATTAGAATGAGAGAATACATGCAGGCAACACATTTTGCTATGACATGGGCAACTGCCTACTAAGAAGAGGGATCTGTATGTTCTAGTATCTTGCTGTTCAGAGTGTGGTCAGTGGAGCATCAATATCTGCACTAATGGAAAACTCATTAAGGATACAATTTGTGAGCTCTGCCCAAGACAAGTTGATTCAAAACCTGCATTTTCACAAGATTTCCAGGTGAAGAACTGAGACTTCTGAGGTAATCTTAGAAAAAGCACGAATGAGAACTGGTAATGGGGAGGTGAACGTACAAGAAACCTGAAAGCTGCTGGGATGACTCTGTGGTCTGTCCGAGGGCTTAACTCTTTTACTGGGGTAGTGCTAAATGTGATCCTTTCTCCCTAATACTCAAATCTTTGGTAAAAACTTCTGCTTTCATACAGGTTTTGTGTTCTTTGAAATTTAATAATGGATGAATCAGCGACTCTGTGAAGAAGTTAAAAGTGGAAAAAGAGAAAGAGAGGGCAAGGTAGCTCAGGATTCAAAAACTGAGATGGGCAAGGACGGAGATGTCCTAGGAGACAGAGCTAGAACGGAGAATGTAACAGAGGTGACACCATAGAGAGGTGAGCTTGGATGCCTAAGAACTGTGGAAACCCAGAGAAGCCTGTGGAAGGAGGAGTGCCTGGGACCCTAGTGTCGGTTCGATCCTAATGGTCTGATACAGTTCAGCAGAGAACCGGATTAGACACACGTAATTAATCTGAATACATGTCTCTAAGATTTTAAATAGCTAATAACAGCTTTCTGAACATGCATATTTTTGGAAAGTGAGAATTGAAGGAAATCGATTTTCAGAAAGTTTATATTAGGCGTCATGGATTTTAATGCTAGATTTTGTGGCATTTTATTGATGGAAGTGGTAACATGAAAAGGAGTAGATGATGACTGCTTCTAACCAAGATAAAGTGACATGGACCAGATTTATCCTCCCAGAGAAAACCAGAAGTGGACAAAATATATAAAACCATTGTTTTCAAGAAACTGAGCATCAGACAAAGAATGCCAGACGTCTTTGATGGACAGAAACAAATTAGTTAAATCCTAGAATAGGCCTACCTTAATCCTAGAGAGAGTTTGCTGGTGATGGAGCAGAAATTGGGAACCCACACGGAGCCAGTGGTCTCCCTGGGTTGAGGAGAGAGACTGAGATGAAAATGTGGAGACACCAGGGTATCTGGAGGTCACAGGAAAGAGAACCGACGAAAAGGAAGCTACAAAGAGATGAAGTTCTGACGACCTCAGAAAGGGACCTCTTGAGAATTCAGCTGAACTGGTCATGAAATGAATGTGAGAAAATTACCCACGGCTGGCAAAATGGCCACCCAGAAAGGATTAGAAGAAACAGTCTCTGGAATACACACATGAGTGACAACAGTGCCTGTTCTCAGCAGGCTAGTAGTACAAACTTAGCAATTTAAGTAGAATACTTAGAAAGGTTTGTTTCAGTAGAGGCACAACATTAGTTCTAGTCTAAATCCTGCTTAGGTTTTTCCTAACAGCACTTGAAACCAAAACCCGAAAGGATCCAACTGATTCTAAGGAACATAAGCATGTTCCAGAAAAAAAAAAAAAAAAAAAAAAAATCGCTAATATTTATAGGAATACAAATATAGTCAAATCCAAAATAAATTTTATTAAATAAAAAATATTCAATACACAAAGAAGCCGGAAAATATTGTCCATAATAAGGAGCAAAATCAATTCATACAAACAGACCCCAGAAATGATACAGATGATATGAAAAGTAGTAGAGTACTAGAAAGTTGCCATCACATTTCACTTGCTCAAGAAACTAAAAAAGAGATGGAACTTGTTAAAAAGACAAACAAATAAAAAAAGTTCTAAATTAAACTTCTACAGAGGAGAACTATGGAAATAAAAAATACACTGGATTCAATTAACAAAAGATTAAATATTGCAAATGAAAAATATAGTGAACTTGAAAAAATAATAGAAACTAATGACAATTAAACATAGAAAGAGACTGAAAACATATGAACAGAAAATAAAGGAGCTAGTTCTGCAACATAAAAATAACTGGAGTCCCCAAAGGATGGGTGTAGACAGAAAAGAAAATTGAAGAAATAATGGTCACTTTTCAAATTTGCTAACAACCAAAACCCTACGTGTCAAGAAGCGCAGTGGACACCAAGGGTGGGGAAAACGTCACTAAAGCACAACAAATAAAACTTCTTAAATTCTGTGATAAGGAGAAACATTTTAAAAGCAGCTACGACCAGGGGAGAAGAAGAGGGAAGGAAGAAAAAGGTAAAGACATGCAAAAGAAAAAGATCGACCTTGAAGTTAGCCACAATCACAGCACTGTTAAATCACATACAGGAAGTTTGCAGAAACACCATGTGCTTATACTGTGCCGCTCACCATATTTCTAGTCTCAGTCTCTGTTCAGCAGTGCTCATAGCATGATTGCAGTGGGGAGGAAGCCTGTGAGC
Organism: Colobus angolensis palliatus; assembly: GCF_000951035.1. Classification (NCBI taxonomy): domain Eukaryota; kingdom Metazoa; phylum Chordata; class Mammalia; order Primates; family Cercopithecidae; genus Colobus; species Colobus angolensis. The sequence continues at coordinate 15,694,950 of NW_012114252.1, forward strand.
ACCCATCAGCTATCTATCCTTATAAGTTGTTGAAAATATTCAAAAATCTGTAATAGCCTTGTAATTATTGCTAGCATCTCTAAGAGCTCAATATTTTCTACATATTTTATAACTTTAGCTACGAAAATAATTATTTGCTTTACAACTTATTAGCAGTTCAATTTTAGAGATGAGGAAATGGAAGATGAGAGAGGTTAAGTAATAAATAAGAATTACAGAGTATTAGGTAGCAGATCCAGGATATAAGCCAGGATGTCTAAAATCAGATCATAAAGTAATTTTCAGTATAAAATATTACCCTTAGTCAATTCTTAGCATTCAAATAAGAATTCAACAAATCATCAAAAAATATTAGTCCTTTACTACAGGTATCTTTTAATCTTGCATATAAATACCTAGTTTTCCCCTGAGGTTTCTTTTATTATTATCTTTTCTTAAGTAGTCAGATTCAAACTCATCAGTTCATAGAAAGTAAAATTTACATCTATAACCCAGTCAAATTGTAAAGGATCTATCAAAATGAACTATACTTAGCAGAGATACATTTTCTGCTTCCAGCCAAGATGGAAAGAAAATCAGACAAAATACATGAATCAAATTGAACTGTAAATTCAATTCATTCTAAATAAAACATCCAGCAGGTCTTCACAGATACTTGCAAGCTTAATATACAATTTATACAGAGATGGAAAGGGTCTAGTGTAATCAAAGCAATTTTAAATAAAAGGGTAAAGTTGGAGAAACAAAACTACCTGGCTTTAAGACTTAGTATAAAGTGACATTAATCTAGATATCATGATCATTGGGTAATGACATAGACAGATGGATCATTGGAACAGAATAGAACGTTTAGATATAGACCTACACATATATGGACAACCGATTTTCAAGAAAGGTGCTAAAGCAAATCGAGAAAAGGTTGTCTTTCAAATCAATGGTGCTTGAATAAATAACTGGATATCTGTTAAACAAATGAAAAACAAAACAAAACAAAACAACAAAACTAGCACATATACTTCACACCTTATGTAGAAGTTAACTCAAAATGGGCTGTAGCCCTAAATGTGAAATCTGAAACTGTAAAGCGTTTAGAAGAAAACATATGAGAAGGGCCTTTCTGACCCAGGGGGCTCAGGCAACCATTTCTTAGAAGCAATGCCCGGTTTGATCTCTAAAATAACACAGTCATAAGTTGGACTTCATCAAAATTGAAAACTTTGATTTCTAATGGGACAGTAAAGTGGATGCAGAGTATAAGCACAATCTAATCTGATGTATATTTTATTTCCATGTTGTAACTTTCCTCTGTAGAATTTCAGTTTAGATCTTTTTTGCATCTTCGCTGTTGCTTTTTAATATGTTACACCTCTCCTTTAGTTTGTTCTCTTTCAAATACAGCCATGAGCTTCCCCTTTCCTCACTCAAAACCCTACCTGGCTTTCAGTGGCCGCACAATTGGGCCATGACACCTTAACTTGGCCTTCAGAACTCTTCATGGTCCTACATGGCCTGTCTCTCTCACCCCACCCCCTACCACTCCCTGGGTCACTGAAAGCGTGGGCTCTGTGTGTTACTATGTGACCTTGAGCAAGTTACTTAACTTATCTGAACCTCAATTCCTCATCCATAAGTGTGAAATAAACCTCTGCCACAAAGAGAGCGGGGTTTCACTTGTGTGACTCCAGTGAGTTCATGCCTGTAGCACTAGGCTGCACACACAGTCATAGCTCATTAAATGCAAGGGGACATATTTGTAAGTAATATATTTGTAATTGGCATAATGGATAAGGGGCTTGCATCTATTATACAGAAGGAATTCTTAAAAACATTAAGAAAACAAACAACTCCATCAATAATAAATGAGCAAAAGATTTGAAAGCACTTTTTACTGAAGAAGATATATGGATGGTAAACAACCAATGAACAGATGCTAGCCATTATTAATCACTATAAATGCAAATTACTACCACCGTGTGATACCTCTGTCTTTTAGAATGACTAATACTTTAAAAACCTGCCCATACCAAGTGTTGGTAGAGATGTTGAGTATTATACATTTGTTTAATATAGTTGCTGCTTCAGAATCCAATTTTAGACCTGACATAAGATATTTGAAATTCATTCATTCCCCATCACCTCTGGCCTGGTTAAAAGCTCCCCTCCCTGTGGCTGTTTGTAATATAGCCCACTTGTTCTTCATCTCACAGATCCAAAAACCTAACACGCCCTGCAGGTGCTGACCACAATAAAACTTAATTGTCAACATCAGAGTCATAAAAAGAAGTTCCCTGCTTCACGTGTGTTTTCTTTAAACCAGGTAATACACAACCATCACAAGAAACCTAAGGAATAAAGACCATGGACCTTAATAGCATTGCTCCACAGGTTCTGTCTCTCTCTCTCACTCCCCACCCACTGGGTAAACTTCTTGGGTCTACTTCCTGTAGACTTCCTGGCAGCCTCCCATCAGCACGCCTGAGCTCTCTGGACGTGTGAGTGGTAAGTGTCCTCTGTTTCATGCATTTTGGTTTCACTTCATTGTGTCTATCCTGACACACACACCTGAACTTAACGTTACTCCCAGTCCAGGCTCTCTTAGAGAACAGCTGTCCTGGTTAAAGGCCACTCTCAGGGAGAGAACTCAGCACCAAATTAGGAAGAAACAATTATAACGTGGCACACAAAGATCTCTCATATGCTGCTCGAGGGAAGGAAAAATATACAAACAGATTGGGAGTTTCTGAAAAGTTTAAAATTTCATGTAATCTAATCATTTTATTCCTTCATATTTGCTTGAGAGAAATAAATGAAATAAATGCATATATCCTTACAAACACTTATACTTCCTATATATAAAATTATTTATAGCAATTTCATTTGAAATAGTCAAAAAGTGGAAACAACCCAAATGTTCATCATCAGATGAATGAATTTAAAAAAATAGGTATACTTCTTAGCAATAAAAAGAATATACTGGCTACAGCATGGATGAATCTTAAAATAATTATTCCAAGTAAAAGAAGCCAGAACTCTTTTCCCCCAGCAAAAACAAATTCACCTTGTATAATTTCATTTATATCAATTTCTAGACTTTTCAAACCAGTCTTGTAACAGAAACAGATCCATGCTCCCTGGAGGTAGAGGAGGGAGGACCTCAGGAAAGGCAGGGGAGACATTACAAAAAGGCAGCAGGATTCTCTTGGAGGTGATGGATGAGTTCATCATCCTAAGTATGGTGGTGGTTTTAGAAATTTATACATAGAAACACACAAACTTCAGATTGTATATTTTAAATCTGTGCCATTTGTTGTATACCAATTATGTCTCAATCTGTTCACACAAGTGGAAAACTAAGGATTCTACTTCTTTCTGCAATACTCACAGTGACTTCTTTTCGTTCTGCCTTCTTCTCATAGGACATCCCCAGTGGCCAAGTTGGACCTTGCTTCCTCATCTTCTGTGTGTTCACTATGTGCTGAGCACACCAGAACATGTTGAAATGCCTGTAAGCGTTTGATCACATCTCTGATTATTAAGGTAAAACTCCTCAAATTCGCAGACCAAATTTTATAGCTGTCGTATGTGAGTGACTGAATGAGTGAGATAACAGTGGTCCTTGCTTAAGGATGCTGTTAGGAGAATGAATAAACAAACAAACAAACAAAGCAAAAAGAAAGCCTTACCAGTTGGCTGGGAGCAGTGGCTCACGCCTGCAATCCCAAAACTTTGTGAGGCCAAGGCAGGCAGATTGTTTGAGATCAGGAGTTTAAGATCAGCCTGGCCAAAATGGTGACACCTGGTCTCCATTAAAAACACAAAAAACTTAGTCCGGTGTGCTGGCGTACACCTGTAATCCCACCTGCGGGAGGTTGAATCAGGAGAATTGCTTGAATGCTTGAACCCAGGAGGCGAAGGTTGCATTGAGCCAAGATCGTGCCACTGTACCCCAGTCTGGGCGACAAAGAGAGATTCCATTAAGGAAAACAAACAAACAAACAAAACAGCAACAAAAGAAAACTAACTAGTATTTGCTTCATGATGGTTGCAGAGTCTGAGACTAAGTGATGATTGACATTGCAAACTGATGAGTAAAGAACAGGGGCAAGTACTCTTGCAAATATTTACATACCATGTACAAATACCAGCAGGCTAGAAGAACTCCATAGACCATCATGAAGAAACTTATCTAATGTAACAGGAGGTAATTACACACAATAGAAATATTGCAGAAAGATGAGCTTCTAAGGTCAAGTGCAGAAGACTTTGGCTTAGATATTTTAGCCAATGTGAATAACATTTTTTGAAAAAGTTTTTCCTGAATCAAACACTTCTTTGCTGAGCAAACAACCAGAATTATCTACAAAGCCTTTGTAGTTGTGAGAATAAGGATTTTATAAAAACTCATATACATTTGTGTATCTATACAAATGAATTAGGATTAGAGCTCAGTCTATGCAAAAAGTAAACACACATACAATTTGAGTCTCTAAGTTTACTAATCAACTTGTATCAACCTAATAACAAGTTTTTATAATTTCTTTATATCTTTGCTTTTATATTGAATTACAGTATATTACTTTAGAAGTCATCTAAGACCAGTTTTTTTATATATACAGTAGGATGCTATCCACATACTCAAAACAATATAAACATCCTACACTTCAGGTCATTCAAAATAACTCTTAGAACAATTTGAAAACATATTTGTTAAAGTAGGTACTACAAAAGAAACACAATGACATATTATTTAAATTATAATTCAGTGTAATATTGCCAAGATAATTGTTTGAGAGTATACTTTTTGCCGTATTTTCCTTGAATAGAAAAACTGATAAAACTAAAAAGAATAGTTTCTGTGATCTTTCTCCTAGATCTCCATGTGGGAGATATAAAATACCTGTTTTTAACACACTCAGGTTTTGTGTTGAGCAGTTTTCCCTTTGAATTCTGTCTTAGGGCCTCACTTTCTGGAGTAAAGGGACTTAATCTCATTATAATGTCAATCTCCTTGCTTAGGTGAAAGCTGGTTTTCCTCTTCACAGCCACTGAATCTGAATTAAGTAATTGAGTTCCACGATTACTCCTTCTTTCCCTCACTGGGAGCTCCCAGCCTCACACAGATGACTGCAAACATTCTTCCTTTTTTGTATTCTTTTGCTAGGTCTGCCATAACCAAGTACCACTGACTGGATGGCTTATACAACCAAAATTTATTTTCTTAAAAGTATGGAGGCTGGAGATCTTAGATCAAGGTGTCAGCAGAGTTGGTTTCTTCCGAGGACTCTCTCTTTGGCTTGTAGATGCCTGTCTTTTCTTCCGTGTGTCTTCACATGTCTACATTTTGTGTTTGTCTGTGTCCATGTTTTGTTTTCTTATAAGGATGCCAATTATATTGAATTAAAGCCCACCCTCACAGCCTCATTTTACCTGAATTACCTATCTAAATACCCTACCCCCAAATACCATGATATTCCGCAGTACTGGTGGTTAGGAATTCAACCTATGAATTGTGGGGGACAAAATTCAACTCATAACATTCCTAAAGGACAGACTTCAAGGTTGACTTTATTTGAATGCTGTTCATAATTCTCTATGTCTTTTGTAAATAAATATCTCTGTTATCTCTCAATTTTATACTCTGAAATTATTCTGGTGTGTTTTCTTTTTATTTGTATTCCTTTGGGAATCCCATTCAATAAATTATTATCTTTCATTTCCATAGAGTGGATTAATCTTTTGTTTAATTTGGGGTCCTTGACTGCAGGAAACAGGAAACAGAATTCACTGCAGCTAGTTTAAGCAAGAAGGTATTTATTAAGAAATATTAGGAAGGTCACAGAATCATTGGAGGAATTATAGAAACAGATCGGAGCATAAACTCACAGAAATGACTGCAGGACATCATCACAGAGCTAGACTGAAGGGAAAACGATGCACTCCTGACCTTCGTCTTGCCTGAATCTGTTGTCACAAAATTTTTCCACAAAATGGTTAACTCACACTGTTTCTTTAAGTTATTTATTTACAAATCCATTTTATGTTTGTAAGACTGAGGGAGCTTTTAGAATATTATTTTATAGTCTGCTTTCAGATCTAAAAATTGTGCTCAGTTCATTAAAATCCATTGAGCTATTTACATGCATGTATGTTGCGGTAGATAATAATTTCAAAAGTTTTTGGTAACTATAAATACAAATATGTTCACCACACATCTCACATATTAGCTTCCTAGTCATAATCAAAAATTTACCTCATGAGCTATTTCTACTAATATTATTTTAGCCCTGAGGTTTCATTACTTTGACAGCCAATGTCATGGAAACAAAATAAAAAATGACTTCAATAGTCATCATTCAGTGTCCCCCCTTTTTATTTGGATATTATATTGTTTGTACGTTGGAAATAACTATTTCCTCACAACCTGGTCTTTGCAGTGAATAATAGATTTGTTCAATAAGGTTTTGACCTTGTCACTCTTCTGAAACAGTTACTCATGTGTCACATTAAAATAAGCCTTTGCTATGATGGTATTTTTCTCAAGCTGTTTGATTAACTCACTGGTTATTTCACTTCAACTTTGTTCTACATTAAAAAGCAAAACAAAGAAGATAAAAATTAAGAAAATTTATACTTGCATGTTTCTCTTCTGATAAATTCTTCTAATTTTCTATTAAGACATCTGGTCTCTTCCATAAGACATTCAATAGCCTGAACTACATTTTAAGAAGTCTTTTACTAAATTCATCCTTCACACCCACTAACACAGCCACTATTACCATTTCTGGAATTTAACACTGTAACTTTCTAATCAATGTGCTATGGTCAGTCAGGAAGATTTTTCTGTACTGTATCTATGACATGTTAAAAACAGTGTATGTGTGCTTGCATATATTCTTTATTTCTAGATTTTTTATAATAAGGTCACTAGTGTACCCTAAATTTATTATAATTGGAAATATTTCTACTACTTTTACAATGTCTATAACAGCAACCTGACAAAATAAGTCCATGTATAAAATAACACAAATATATATGTGTGTGTGTGTATATATGCAGATATATGTATATGTGTGTGTGTGTGTGTATAGATATATATGTTTTTTTTTTTTCAGATTGAGTGTCACTCCTGTCGCACTCCTATTGCCCAGGCTGAAATGCAATGGTGCAATCTTGGCTCGCTGCAACCTCCGCTTCCTTGGTTCATTGAGAATGAACCAATGGTTGAATTGGTTCAAGCAATTCTCCTGCCTTAGCCTGCCAAGTAACTGGGATTACAGGCATGCACCACCACACCCAGCTAATTTTAAATTTTTAGTAGAGACAGGGTTTCACCATGTTGGCTAGTCTGGCCTTGAACACCTGACCTCAGGTGATCCACCTGCCTCGGCATCCCAAAGTGCTGAGATTACAGGCATGAGTCACCATGCCTACCCTAAAGTAACATAAATATATTGACCATAAGAATGAACATCATCTATTGGACACTTAACATGTACCAGGCAGTTGTTATCTCCATTTGATAAATAAGGGAAAAAATATCTTAAAAAGGTTAAATAGTGTGCCCAAATTTATACCACTAATAAATAATAATTTATTTCTGAAATACGAATTCAGTAAATATTTTGTGTTTTCTACTAATTATTCTAGTCAAAAGGATACAGTGGTGAAGATAATGGACTATATTCTTGCCATCCTGATATTTATATTTAGGTGGGGGGGGACAGAGAAATTGTAAAAGCAATCAAATATATGTCATATCAAATGGTGTTAAAGACTATGAAGGAAAATACGACATGGTAAGGGAGAGAGCAAGTGTGTGCAAGTGGTCGGGGTGGAGAAGATTGGCTCAGGGAGGAGACATTAAGAGAGAGACAAGTGAGTAGGGTCTTGACACAGAAAGAGCAGCAAGTGTCGATGCTCTGAGGTGAGAAGATGTTGGAAGAAACAGTGAGGGGAATATAATGTAAGAAAGGAAAGTAATAGGTGAGGTAAGTAGGGAAAGGGCCTGTGGAGGAAGTGTTGTAGAAACTCTCTCTGGGCAAGATGGATGGACATCTTGAAGCAATGCCTGAGACAAGGATTTTAGGCTAAGCTATTTATATGGGAGAATATTGTTGCAAAAACCAGGACTAAAGTGGTAAAGTGAGACACGGATAGGAAGAGAAGAAATACAGAGTTCACTCACAAGCAGGTTGCCCAGAGCAACTAGAATTATGCCCTGCCAGGACGCTTTGGGAATGATACATCACATACCTCAGAGTGTCCTGACCTAAGGACTGAGAATACGGGAATACTTATCCACTATTTTCTTCTGTCTGTGGTTGATAGATGCTCCCAGGGCATTGACTATTTCTGTACTTCTACCTTAACTCCTCATTCAGTATTGTTCCTAGAGCCAGAGGAAATCCCTGGGAAAGGAGCTTCAGGTGCTTACAATAGCAGTTACCTGTAGGGTCTGAAATAAGGAGAGCTTAGAGAGGGAGTGAAAAGAGAAGGGACCACTGACAACATTTTGACTTAGCCATTGGGGGGTTTGGAGCACAGAAGTGACAAGAATGGATTTGCATTTTTACAGACCACGTTGGCTATGAGGATGATAACCGATTGTTGCATGGTCAGGATGTGGTGACAAGAGCAGAAACAAGGAGTTAAAGTTAGTAAAATTAACAAGGAATTAGTTCTCTCATCTTGGTGAGCAAAGCATGGCCTTGAACAAACACAATAGCTGTAATAGTGGTGAGAAGTAGAAATATTATAAACACTTTTTGAATGTAGAGCTAAAGGGATTTGTCAATGGATTAGTTGTACAGTGTAGGACAAAGATCCATTAAAGTTGTCTCTAAGGGATATTTCCAAGGAAATGTAAGAATGGAGCTGTCATTTACTGAAATGAGAAAGAGTGCAGGATGAGCTTTTCTGAGGAAATAAGTGTGAAAACAATAATCTCAAACCTTAAAATGCTCCTGCAATGCAGATATTGCTATTCCCATTATGGAGATGAAGATAAGGTGCCCAGAAGGACCAAGAATTAGCTGGAATATCTTAAACATATTAGTGTTATCTAGCAAAGGAAACCATGTTTGTTTACAAGGTGATAAAGGATAATGCCTGTCACGTACCTAATATCTAGTAGGTACTCAGTTAATAAAGGTAATCTTATGAAAAACTCTTTTGCATATTTTACATACAAATTTGTATTTAGAACTTATGTTTATTCCTAATCGTAGTGTTTAAAATTCAGCAAGTTTATCTAAACAAAATAGCTTCCAACAAAAAACGTAGACTTTGACAAAATGAATGAAATTGTCATCCACGAAGAAAAATTAGGGATAAATTAATTAGAATTTTATATGCAAAGCAAATAAAACTTCAAATAAAAGTATAGTCCTTGTAATAAAAGCAAATTAATTTTAGTAAAACCACACAGGAAATATATAATTTGGTCACATTACAATAAATGAACTGTAATTTAAAAAACCTTGGCTACTTTCCGAGAAAATGAGATTACTCACTGCTTTCATTAATGGCCTCAATGTCTTAATAGTTCCAAATATATTCAACTCTAAGTTATTCAGTGACAGATTAGTCAACATTCAGGTCACTCTGTTACAGAATTCTCCTAATTACTCTTCTAAGTCTTCAAGTACTATATCTAAGTTTACTACTTATGACTTCTAATGGCTGAAGGCAGAGGAAAATTACGTTGTAGAATCTGGCTGATTATAATTGTTTTATGAAGATATATGTAGAGAAGAGGTTGACACTTAAGACTTTCATAAGATTTTTAAAGGTTACTTTGTAAAATATGGAAAACAGAGCAAACTATATTTTACAATTATTATATGAAGTAGAAGATAGTGTTTTTGAAGATCAGGTATCTATGATGAAAACTAATTATGAAGTATGCAATCTCTCCCTGAACTTTCTTAAAATAAGTATTTTGAATTCTTTTTCAGGTATCTCAGAGATCTCCATTTCTTTGAGGTCATTTCCTGAATAGTTACTTTGTTCCTCTGGGGTGAAAAAATAATTTTTGCCTCTTTTGTCTTTCGAGTGGCCTTGCATTGAGGTCCATAAGGAGCAGCCACCTCTTCCTGCCTTTTCAAATTGGATTTGGTGAGGAAAGATACCCGCCTGAGCCTGGCTGCTAAGGCACTGGCTGGGTGTGGCATAGCATCTCTGGTTCCCAGAAGGGCACAATGACTTGGTCTTTCTGCAGCCACATCAGCTAAAGTAAATGTTGGCAAGACTCTGGGGGTTCACAACAGCCAAAGCTGTGAGTGGCTGTGACAACTAGTGCTGTTGGAGTCCTTGGTGATGAAGGCTGGTGGGTTTATCTGGTTTTCCCTTTCTCCTGTTGGATGGAAGTTCTAGCACTGGCATGTATGCAGCTATAGCAATTCTGTGATCTGGTGTGTAGCCAAAGTTTCCACGGCAGTGGTGCCAGTATTCAATGAGATAGAAGAGAACACAAATAAATAGATCACACAGGCCAATATCCCTGATGAACATAGTTGCAAAAAACCTCAGCAAAATACCAGAAAATCAAATGCAACAGCACCTTAAAATAATTAGACATCAATATCAGGTGGGATATCCTCCTGGGGTGCACGGATAATTCAACAGGTACAAACTAATAAATGTGATATATCACATTAACAAAATGAAGACCCAAAAACTATGTATTCATCTTAATACCTGCAGAAAAAGCATTTAACAAAATTCAGCATTTTTTTTAAATAAAAGCACTTCACAGATTATATTTACAAATAATGTACTTCAACATAATGAATGCTGTATATGCCAAGTCCACAGCAATCATTATACTCAATGGTGAAAGCTTTTTCTCTAATATTAGCAACAAACTCAAAAGGCCCACTGTTGCCCCTTCTGTTCAACAAGGTAATAAAAGCCCTAGCCAGAGCAATTAGGCAAGAAAAATAAATAAAAGACATTCAAATTTTAAAATATGTAAAACTGTCTTTGTTTACAGATTACATAATCTTATATATAGAAAATCCTAAAGACCAAAAAAATTGTTAGAAGTAATAAATGAATTCAGTAGAGTTGCACAATACAAAATCAATATATAAAACTAAGTTGTTTTTATACATAAACCAGACAGTATCCAAAAATGAAATTAAGTAAACAGTCCAATTTCAATAGCATCAAAAATAATACAATATTTTAAAATAGATTTAACCAATAAAGTGAACATCATATGCACAGGTCATTGATGAAAGAAATTGAAGAAGATACAAATAAATAACGTTTTGTGTTCATGGATTGAAAGAATTAATATTGTTAAAATTATAGCTCTAGCCAAAGCAATTTACAGATTTAATGCAATCCCTAACAAAATATCAAAGACATTCTTCACAGAAATAGATCCAATAATCCTGAAATTTACTTTGAACCTAGAAAACCTCAAATAACCAAATAAATTTTGAAAAAGAAGAACAAAGCTGGAGTTCACACTTCTCAGTTTTAAGTTATATTACAAAGCTATAGTAATCAAAACAAAATTGTACTGGAATAAAAACAGGCACATACTCCAATGGAACCAAATTGAGAAAACTGGATAGTTACATGCAAAATGAAATTGAATCCTAATATTAAATCACTCAAAAAATTAACTCAGTTGTATTAAAGATTTAAATATAAGACCTGAAATTGTAAAATTTATAGAAGAAAACATCATAAAAAAGCTCTATGATATTGGTCTTGGTAACGAATTTTGGCTATGACACCAGAAGCACAAACAGGAAATGCAAAAGTAAATAAATGGGATCACATTAAACTAAAAAGCTTCTGAACAGCAAAGGAAATGATAAGCAAAATCGAAAGGCAACCTTTGAATGGAAAAAAATATTTGCAAATCATGTATCTGATATCTGATAAGGGGCTAATATCCAAAATATATATATATAAGAAAGAAGAAACTCATACAGTTCAACTGGATAAAAGTCAAATAACTTGATTAGAAAATGGGCAAAGAAATATAATTGACATATTTCCTAAGAACAATAAATGAACGACAAGTACATGAAAAAGTGCTCGACAATCTCACCTATTATCAGGACAAGGCAAATCAAAACCACATAGAGATAACACCTCACACCGATAGGATGGCTCTTTTCAAAAAGAGAAGTGATAACAAGTATTGACAAGAATGTTGGGAAAAAGAAATCTTTGTGCACCGTTGGCAGGAATGTAAATTGGCACAGCCATTATGGAAAGCAGTGTAGAGTTTCCTCAAAAGATTAAAAGTAGAGCTACCATATCATCCAGTAATTCCCCTTCTAGGTACATATCTACAAAAAAACAAAATCAGTAGCTCAAAGAAATATTTGTACTCTCACATTCATTGTAACATTATTCACAGTAGTGAAGAAAATAAAACAACCTAAGTGTCCACTGACAGATAAACAAATAGATACATGACTAGAGATATATATATATATAAATATTTAAATACATATCTAAATATATATATAATAGCTGAACTATTATATATAATTATAATTTACATATATTATTCTTTATTATACAATATATAATATATATTACATAACATATTATATATAATATATTATAGCTTTATTATAGCTTTATTATATAATATATAATATACATTATATAATGCAAAAATACATTAAAACATCTTTATAGAATTATATATTATACAATAAACAAGCTATAATAAAGATGGACATCTTGAGATTTGGAACAACATGGATGAAACTTGAAGGCATTATGCTAAGTGAAATGGGTCAGACAGAAAGCAAATACTGTATAATCTTACATGTGGAACCTAAGAAATTCAAACTCATAGAAACAGAGAGTAGAATGATGGTTTCCAGGGATTGGAGGATGAGAGGAATGATGAGATGTTAATTAACTGAAGGTTATAAACTTCCAGTTATAAAATAAATAAGTTCTGGGGCTCTCTTGCATAGCATAGTGACTACAGTTAACAATACAGTATTGTATATTTGCAATTTGCTAAGAACGCCAATCTTAAATGTTCTCACCACGAAACAAACAACAACAACAAAAACAAACAAAAAAAGATAACTAAGTGGGGTAATAGAGATGTAAACTCACTTGAATGTGGTAATCATTTCACAATACTGTGTATATATCAAAATTGTTATGCACATTAAATTTGCCTAATTTTATTCATCAATTAGATCTCAGCAAAGCTGGAAAAGAGGGAAGCATCAAAAAGAAAGGAAGAAGCATGCTGTATCTCTAATATAAATACAAGTATATTCTGTAAATCATGAAGAATGATTATTTTCAGAAATCATAGACTTTCTTAAAAGTTCAATATTCAGTGAGTAAAATACATTAAAATATCTGTAGGCTATTGGAATTGAGAAATGAATAGATACTTAAATAGTATAGATATTTAGCTGTCATAACTTATATCGTTTGAGCAAAAATTGTAAAAGCCACTATATATGTTACAAATGGTCTTCAATTTTTAGGTTGCAAAACATAGAGCATGAACTTTATAAACTTTCATTCCCCATACTTTATATTGTGTCTCTTTTAATCTTCTCTCCTTGCCTTTCCCACAAACATTTGTTAGTACAATAATTTCAGAATCTACATAAGGGCAAAAAAACTTAAATTTTTTTCTCCTCCACACAGGAACAAGAAGATTCAAAAGTATTAGTCACATGGTCACATACATTATGGTAATTATTCCTGCAAAAAATTATTGCAGTCTCTTTTTCTAAAGAGTGGGTGGCATTATTTGTCATCAAAATTAGGGGGAAAGTAACTTAAAAGCACACATTCTATGAACATATTTTATTCCATTATACCCATATACATTTAAATAGAGTAATACATTTTGTATTTTCCAGTAACCAAGTACAAAGTAATGAACAACAAGATATTAAAGGGTTATACCTTAGTATAGTAGTTTTCTTGATTATTTACACTAGAGGATGATTGGATATTAATGTGATTATTAAAAACAAAATATTATTTGACTTATTTTTGAATACGGCATCAGATATTTCTTGGCAAAACATTCTATATTGTTCTTAAGTATTTCTATTTGGTAAATTTAGTTTGCAGAGACTTTCACCACGTCATAGTATGAGTATGTGACAAAACGGGAAATGCTAGAAAAATGTATTACTATTTGTTTGTGAATGAGAGTGTAAGAGAGAGGTTACATGATGCTGAAAAATACACAGCAAATTCAATAAAGAAGCTGTTTATTTTAAATACTTCACTCATTACCATAAAGTAAATTAAGAAACATTGAAATAACCTAGCTGTTCTTACATCTTGCTACTTAATGTATTGTCTCAGTATCACTTTCAAAAAAAGATGTTTGAAATAGTGTCTGCAATCTACATTTTTGATCTGCCTAAATAGCTGCTGGCTTCAGCAGAACATTAATGCAAATCTAATGTACCTGCTGGTATGATTAGCTGAATCAAATGATGGCATTTAAGTAACACCTAAATAATCTTAATTAGGATCTTCGACTCATCTTAGCACTTAGAACTCTACAGATGGATAGTCTTAATTATCAGCCTTTTGATTAGGATAACAGTCCTAATCAAGATGATGTGAGCCTGATAGACAGAGTATCAGTAAATTAATGGCTGCTGTTAAGTGGGAACATAAGCAAAAACGATAGAGCCACTTTCTATGAGAGATAGGATGATGTCTATGCAAGGAAATTTAAATTGTTAGCAAAAAGATCAGAGTAAAGAACTGTAAATTGGGATTAATGTTATTGTATCAGATGTACTTGAGCCCTTATTTTCAACATGGTGGTATTGCATGATTACATTAATGTAGCATTTTCATAAAAATGACAATGCAGGTTGTTTTTACAAATGTTTCTAAATTCCATATTGGTAACTTGGTAAAACTCCATAGATTTGAAATGTGTTAACCAAAACTATTGGAAATAGATTTCTTAGGATAGAAGTTATGAGATGATAATATGAGATGCAGACAAAATTTAAATATTTTTGCTTACTTGTTTCTCCAGAAATAGAATCTTTTCTGAATTTTAACTTTCCAAATTACAAACTGCCTGATTAATTAGGCATAAAACACTATGAAAAGTGTTTTCTTGTAGTTGGACAAGGACTCCTTGATTTTGAAGCTCTCCTAGGATTTGATACATGAGAAAACGAAACAAGCATTGTATTTACACGCTTCGTGTGGGACTGTGAAGTGATGTAGAATTGATTTAAAGAGGGTCTTCACTTATTTTCATTGTGTAAGTGACCATACTAGATCTTCAGCATGAAGGCTGTTGTACCATTCTGGCTTTTGCCGAAAAACTTTCCCTAAGGCTCAGTCCCAATCCTCTGTGTCTGGTGCCTCATCTAAACTTCTCTCGGCCTCCCAAGCACGCCTCCTCCATCACCGCTACCTCCTCACTCATATTGTAAGATCATTCCTGGCATGTTCCTCCTCTCTCTCTCTCTCTCTCTCTCTCTCTCTCTCTCTCCTCTCTCCTCTCTCTTCTCTCTCTCTCTCTCTCTTTTCTGCTCTTCCTTCTGTCTAACATGATTTCTATTTAGACTAGTGAATCTTCACAGACAACCCTGCCTTTTACTGAATGAACATTTAAGTTTAGATTCAGAATTCACATCTTGAAACAGGAAATGTTGATAAAGGTGACATCAGAACTTAGACACACTGTTATTTCCTAGTGTGAGTAAGTGAGGAAGGCTTGAGCCTATAATTGGTTGAGAGGAAGAGAACAGCAACACATTTATTACTGTTCAGCATTATATGCATTAAAGATACATATAATGCATTGGCTGGGGGATGTGGAATTCACCAGATGTTTGCAAACTGTGCCAACTAATGCAGGTTTCAAAGAACAGTGTTTATTATTTTGTGCTTAAATACTTTATCCTTATAAGGATAATATTTTATCATCCTTATAAGGATAATACTTTATCCTTATAATGATAATAGTAGTAGTAGCATATAATAATTATGTGTGACCAACCATCCATTGGGCACTATTACATACAATGAGAGACATCTCCATGCAGAATCACAAACACTTCATCTGCTAATTTATTTGCTAATTAATCCAAATCCTTGAGAAAGGAAAGCTGTAGAAACACTGCCTCAGAATCCAAAGTCACTGCAGAGCGTGGAATCACCCACTTCTCTGACCTCAGAGTCTTCCATGTCATTAACAAGCTTCCTTTCATATACCTACTCACTAAATGTTTCTCAAAATTCTGAGCTGTGTGTTTTTCCTATGACAAAAATCTGCTTTCATAATCTCATCTCCTCATAATAGTCGATATTCACCTATTTGTACCTGAGTATCTTCAACCCTGACACCTCTCTGTTTCCTCCACCTATACACCCAAATGCTTTGCAGATATTCCTATCTGGGTGTAGTATTATGACTGTAAATCTAAATGCATTATATTTCTTCTAACCATTGTGTTCCCATCATTCAGGTCCAGATCTGTGCAATCTTGTTTACTGTCTTCCCCTCACTGTTTATCTGCAGAAAATTACCAAGGCCTCCTCACTCTGTCTCATACATGTTTCCTGTTTCTCTTTCATTATCCCCCATTGCTGACTGTTCATGCCCTGCCACATCATGTGTTCTTCATCTTATCTCTATCAAGCTTCCCCATGGTCTTTTCTTCCCTGACCTGTCCTTCATTTAATAAAGTTCAACTATCACAAATGGAATCAATCACCTCATATGGGAAAGGATTGAAGTTTTTGCAACTGGAGCAGACAAAGAACAAAGTTATCTTTGACTAAATCTAGTTCAGTACTATCTGGAGACACTTGCCCAACAGTCTCTGGCTATTGAGGAAGCTCATCTCCCACTTCCCCATTACTACTCATCTAGAGATATGTCAAATTATCTCTATCCATTTCTACTTCTGGAATGCACACTCAGGTTTGGCACCCACCTGCAATGCTCACCTCTGCTTATTACCAGCTCTTTCAATTCCATTCCAGTCTCTGGAGGGTCTCCAAGTTTTTAGGTGCCTTTCTGACCATCTGCTTTCACACTTGAATTTTGTTAGGTAAAGCTAAGCTTTTCCCAGGATTTTCTTATTTCTATATATTGTCTTTTTTCAATTAAAGGCAGGAACATTTCCTGACCACTTGCTGCCTCAACTCTGATTGTACCTTAATCATTCTGCTGAAGCCCCAGCAGAAGAACACAAATTGTGAAGATTTCATAGACATTAATTAGTTCCCCAAATTCATACTTTCATAATTTCTTACACCTGTCTTTACTGCAATCTCTGAACATAAATTGTGAAGATTTAATGGACGTTTATCACTTCCCCAATCAATACCCTTGTGATTTCCTATGCCTGTCTTTACTTTAATCTCTTAATTACGTCATCTTCATAAGCTGAGGAGGATGTATGTTGCCTCAGGACCCTGTCATGATTGCATTAACTGCACAAATTGTTTGTAGAGCGTGTGTGTTTGAACAATATGAAATCTGGGCACCTTGAAAAAAGAACAGGATAACAGCAATGTTCAGGGAACAAGAGAGATAACCTTAAACTATGACTGCTAGTGAGCTGGCTGGAACAGAGCCACATTTCTCTTCTTTCAAAAGCAAATAGGAGAAATATCACTGAATTCTTTTTCTCAGCAAGGAACATCCCTGAGAAAGAGAATGTGCCCCTGAGGGAAGGCCTATGAATGGCCCCCTTGGGGGTGGCTGTCTTTTACGGTCAAAGCTGAAGGGATGAAATAAGCCCTGGTCTCCTGTAGCGCTTCCAGGCTTATTAGGATGAGGAAATTCCCACCTAATAAATTTTGGTGAGACAGATTGTCTGCTCTCAAACCCTGTCTCCTGATAAGATGTTATCAATGACAATGCACGCCCAAATCTTCATTAGCAATTTTAATTTCATCCCATCCTGTGGTCCTGTGATCTTGCCCTGCCTCCATTTGCTTTGTGATATTTTATTACCTTGTGAAGCATGTGATCTTTGTGACCCACACCCTATTAGTACATTCCCTCCCCTTTTGAAAATCACTAATAAATACTTACTGGTTTTACGGTTCAGGGAGCATCACGGAACGTACCAAAATGTAATGTCTCCCCCAGACACCCAGTTTTAAAATTTCTCCCTTTTTTACTTTTTCCCTTTATTTCTCAGACCAGCAGACCCTTAGGGAAATAGAAAAGAACCCATGTTAAATATCAGGGGTGGGGTTTTCCCCGATAACTATGTCATTGGAGAAGTTATATCTGGTCGTGACCTATCCGATGATACTTAGTCTTGATTAACTTCTGTATTCCTTCACTATTTGCATTTATTTTTTACTCATGAGTTGTCTAGTAAGAAAAGAAGACAGTAAACCAGTTGATGTTTTTAAACACATACATCTCATAAATAAAGGAAATGTACTATTGTAGACTTAAGAAAAGATTGTTGTAATGTACAATAACTGTCAGCAAAGGATAGAGTTCAAGTTTTGGTGGATCTAGCAGGATGCCCGTATCTTGCCCTGCCCTTCAATTTCCTTAGAATTACTCACTGTCATCTATAGTCCATCTTACATCCAGCCAATAAAGGAAACTTTAGGGCTAGTGTTTTTATATTTGTTGGTTGGGAATATCACGTAGATCTAGAGTTATTATCTTATCCCCTCAAATATATTCATTACACAAATTGTTTGTAAAATTTCTATATTTCTTGAAGGTACCAGGCCACCTGTGGATCAGCCACTTCAAGGAAGTGATATAAATTTTTCCTTTAGGCATAAAGACTGGGGATGGTAAGTCTTATACCATGAACTAGTTGCACAGAAAGAGCCAAATTGTCAGCTGCATTTGCTGTAATCATCAAGAAAGTCACAGCAGCAAGTACATACTTAGGTTCAGGAAAGGATGAGAGTCTAGCACTGTTCTAGAGTTGTTGTCAGAAAGACACTGATTGTTTTTGAAAAAAATAGTGAAACTGGTATTATCTTCATGTCATATTGTTCAATTAAAAATTAGTTATATTTTTACAGATCACTTAATTACATTTTAATAACTGGGATGTTCTGTAGGGTTCCACTAAGTGACAAGAGCCTTGTTGATTGGTTCCTGTTGACTACCACTTAATTAAGAGTACAGTTTTCCTTCAATATTTTAAAAAATATAAATTGAATGTTATGGTTCAGTCTTCTTAAATTTGTATTTTCCTTGTTATTACATGTTATGTCTACCAAAATAGTTATAACCTTCAAAACTAGTTATTAAAACATGAAATACTAAGAAAATAGTAATAATGCTATATCACACTATAAAGCAAAAGCAAATAATGAGCCAACTCCAGTGCAAATGTGGTGTGTGAACCCAATGGTGGGTGAAGTTGAGTCATTAAGGGTGACAATTTCATGGAAATATCTGGAAGAGCAAAGCATGGACAAAAGCATGGATGACACATACGTGAAAACTGGACTTTATTGGTTTAGTGATCCTCAGTGCAATATCTGCCACAAAACTTTGTCAAATAGAAATAGGAATTCATTAAAATGTTTATTCTCATCAAAACAAGCAAACCAACTAAAATTTCTGAGAACAAGTTACAAATATTTTCTTGCACAAAGTTAATTTTAATTAAGTTAGATAAGACAACAAAGCTACAAAAGCAGCATTTGCTGTCAGAATCTTAATAGTTTAAAAAGGCACAATTTACCCTATTTCTGGCAAGTTAATGATGAATATATTCCATCTGAAATCAGAAAAAGAAAGCTCTTACTAAAATCCTTTAATCAAATCTCACTTAGACATAAAAACAAATTTAAATTAAATTAATAATAAAATAATAGCAACCAATGCAAAAAATAAAGGACTATATTATTTCTTGCTGGCTTATATTTTATTTTAGATTCAAATTAAACATTATACATTAAGAATGTTAATCAAGTCCACATGCATCAACTGTTTGCTCTAAAATTCTTTAGTCTGAAAATCTGGTTTTGTTTATTTTTGTTGTCAGTCATCATGTGACTCAAGATTTACCCAATTTACTGGCACCATTGATAAAAATATCATATATAAATGATACTGGCTCTGTCATTGATAGGACACCTATATTTTCTTTACATTAAAAATATACATTAGTGGCTTTATGTTATTATTTTTGAATCACGTATTTCAATATTGATAACCAATACATATGATCCTCTAAGTGGATACCTAGATATTCAGAAATACTGACAAATTCTTCCTATTTAACTTTTACTAATGAGTCGTTTTCACATCCATTTAACTTAGCATCAGGTATATTTTTCCGTTTACAAAGAAAAAGATGGTGAATGTCAACAACATTCATAATGTCATCTATCGAGGACTTATGTTTCCTTACAGCTTCCTGGGAGTCTATGCAGTCCTTAAAAACCAGTGCATAACTGACATCGATTTTAATTATGAATCTGATCATATCAACATTCCTGTTAAAAACCTTTTATAATTTCCCATTCACTAACTGGTTGAACTTGAACTCAATCTAACATTCATAGCTTTGTTCATGGTTTGTCCCCACCCTTTCTTCTAAGATTTCTCTGCCATTGATCTCACGGAGCATGAACTCCAAACTAGGCTTTCTTTAGTTTTTAAGAACATTACTAACATTTTTCCTCCTTCTCAGTCTTTTGTATCATTTCTTCAATCTAGAATTTCTTTTTCTTTCTCAGTTTTCATTTTTTTCTGGCCAAATTTAGGATCCACCTTAAATGTTCTCTTCATATGAATAATTTTCTGATGTCATCAAAAAATATTATCTTCATTGACCCAGTAGCATTTGCAATCATGTGTCTGAGTGGCATTACTTAATGGCAAGGATACATTCTGAGAAATGCCTCATTAGGTGTTGTCATTTTGCAGATATCATAGAGTGTATTTACACAAACCTAGAGGGTTTAGCCTACTGCACATACAGGATATATCACCTAGCCCATCACTCCTAGGCTACAAATCTGTACGACAGGTTATTCCACTGAATACTATAAGCAATTGTAACACAATGGTAAGGATTTGTGTATCTAAACATAACTAAACATCGAAAAGATACAGTTAAAGTAAAGCATAAAATGTTTTTAAATGGTACACCTGTATATGGCAGCGCTATTATAATCTTGTGTGAACACCATCATATATGCACCTCTTAGTTGATGAAAATTCCTACAAAGCAATTTTGTTTAAAAGTGAATATTCAATATAAAAGTGGGTAAATTTCTCCAAGAGAAAGTAAAATTAATGCCACACAAAAATATTCAACTCTTCCAATAATCAAAGAACAAAGGAAAGAAGATTTATATATGTATGTATGTATGTATATATGTATGTATTTGCTTATTAGATTACCAAAAATTTAAATATCCCAAAGAATTTCATGTTGGTAAGCATTTGAGAAAATGAGCCTGAAGCTTTCTGAAGTAATGACAAAAATAACAACTGGTTCAAAGACTTAAACAACACTTTTGCCACACTAATCAAAATAAAAACTGAGTAAATTAATGGCCAGTAACTTCTATGTTCAAGAATTTATCCCACTAGGATAAAGTCACCAAAAATATGAAAAAAAGGTCAAAAAATGACCATTATCAGAATGTTCAAAATACTAGGAAATTGTATACAGCCTAAGTATTCATTGACACAGGATTCATTAAAGTACGGGATATAAAAATAGTAGTAATTAGAAATGATTTTAGATTGTTAAAGACAAAGGACATTTTCTGAAAGAATAAGAACAAACTGAGTAGAGCTCAAAATAGATGACTCAAAATTTAATATTACAAATATGTACAAAACTAGCTGAGGATAAAAATAAGTAAACTTACTGAATATTTACTGTGTCCGATGCTTTCTTCTAACTTTTTTTTTTTTAAATTTCCATGGTCATCCTAAGTGGGAAATTGCCAGGGACTCATAATTACTAATATCAAAACAAGATTTTAAATAAGTTCTATTTGATTCTGAAGGACATGTTCTTAGTACTGAACCCTGGAGGGTTTTTCTTGTTTGTTTGTTTCTTTCTGCATTTTCTGTTTTATTTTGTTTTGTTTTTGTTTTTGTTTTCTGGGAGACTTTTTTTCTCTCCATGACGTAAGTGTTTTGTGGAAGAAGCTAATGGCACTATGGGAAAGACAATTATGCTATTTTTTACAAGAAAAACTGCCTTTAAATATCCCATTTCCTTTTGATTTTGGAGTCCAATACATATGTAAGATAAAAATCTCTACCAAATTATAACTAACCATCATCTGAATTAATACTATAAGAAACACACGACATATTCATTAAAATATAAATTGAGACCACTGCAAATGGAGATATATTTACCAGTATACACTATTCAAATACTTTTCTACTATTATAATCTCTATTTTCTACCTTTTCTGAAAATAGACATGTAACATACTATAAAATATCTCTTCTTTCATGTGAATACTTTAGCCAGAGCTCTGTCACTGTTTCTAAAGCAATTGATCAAGAGCAGCTCACACAGGTACTATTCATCCTCCACGCTTTCATTTTTTGGGACATGCTGCATTGATAATTACATTTATAAGAGGCCTGAAGAGAATAAGTGAGTTTTAGAATTAACAGTGAACTAAATAATGTCAGTGAACTAATTTTGCTTTCCACTGGTATCATTAATGTTCATGTGCTGTAAGAATACATATATTCACAGGAACAAGCAAACATTTTAAATCCTTCACTATGTAAGTGAAAAATCCACACAGAATTATTCTGGCTTCTGAAGTATTGAAAACGTCAGAATGGCTTTCATATAAAATATTTCAAAGATAAGTTTATAATAAGAACATATAAAATCTGTTAGCACAAGGAAACATGTGTCATCCTGTACAGAAACTATTATTTTCTTTTTTTGGCTATTTTTTTGATAAATATATTTATGATTCTTTGTTCTATTTGTTTATAATAATACCTAAGTATAGTTGACACGTTGACACCAAAAATAAAGTCCAGGTCATGAACTTTAGAATATAATGGGTCATTATTCCAGTAACAACTTTTTTTTTTTAAAAAAAAAGCAAAATTGCCAAATTCCAAGAAGTCCCCATCTTTGTACATCAAAGAGGATGTGAAAAATAAGATGTGGAAAAGTTGTGACACAAATGCACTCAGAAATCATCTATTGGTTGGGAATTTAATATAAGCATAGTGATTTTACTTAATATTTCTGTACTGCTCAGTTATAATTTGCTGAGAGATGGGTCTTAAGTATCCTTACCTCCCACACACAAACACACACACACATGCAAATGTTAACTAATTGTAGTGATGGATATGTTAACTAATTTGATTGTGGTTATCATTCCACATTTGATATATATGTGTATCAAAATATCATGTTGCACACCTTGAATGTATACTAATCTTATTTATTATACAATCTTATGTATACTAATCATATTTATCAAGTATATGTCTATAAAGCTGGAAAAAATAAGTAACTTATTGCATACACATTTATTGCATTCCAGTCTTCTGTTATATATCAGTCACTGTGCTCACCTCTAGGGAAAGTGAAGAAAGAAAAAGGAGAAGAAGAATCTTCCAGATGCGTTTCAGTCCCTGCAGAGTAGAATCTTCCAGATGCGTTTCAGCCACTGCATTCGAGGTTTGCATCTGTCATTTCATTAGATTGCCACAACTTTTCCAAGTAGCAATACTAGGATTACATATTTTTAGTAAATTTTAATACATGTAGCAATAGTAGGATTATATCTTTTAGTAAATGTAGAGTCTTAGAGCTCTACACTGTGTGTGGTGTTGGTGTTGGGTCAGAGTCTACAACTTACTTTGCAAAAATAACAAGTACATCAATGTGGCTGACTGAGCTTGTTCTAGGGGAGTATTGCGGGGAAGTAAAGTTACTCTTTCCAATCCAACTATTACAATTTGGATAGAAAAGTAGATCAGTATAGTTCCTTATCCTTCCCATCATAGCAGGGATGGTTAAAAGGCAGGGGTAGAGTGTTAGTGGGTTGGGTGGGGAGTGAGATTAATCTGAAGTCGTCTTAAAAATATGAGGCTCTTCTGTGTTCATGTTTCCGTTGCTCGTTGGCTGTGGTTCTCAAAGTGGGATTTCGGACCCTTAGAGGGTGCTCACAAAACTTTCAAGGGGTCCATAATATTAAACTGTGTTCCTAAAAGACACAGGGCACGGTTAGGACATTGTTGTCCGTTTTCACTGTGGACATTTACAGGATGGTACCACAGCAGAAGCCGAGGCCATACCTATGACTGTGCTAACCTCTATCTTGTCTTCACCACCTCACATTCCTGGGAAAAAGCAAAACTTCGGATTCCTATGAGAATGAATGTCCTGAGGAAGTCGCACAAGTTAGTCACGTAATGAAATCTTGAGCCTTATTTGCAGGCCTCTTTTTCTGAAAGAACGTCAGCCCTGCAGCATGTGATGGTTTTCTTGAGGAAAAGCACCCATGCATTGTTGGAGCTGTGAGCTGAACTAGCTGCTTCCTTTTCAGAGAACACCACTTCTACTTGAAAGAAAAACTGACAGAAACGAAGTTTCACCACATTTGGGCGTTTGGCAGACTTCCTCAAAAATGAATGAAGCGAGCCAGTCACTTCAGGAAAACAACTGGCGGTGACTGTTGCCAGTAGCAAAACTCAAGCTTTCAAGGACTAAGTAGAAACGTAGAAAACTTCTCTATCAAGCAAAGTTTCACAGTTTCCGAATACTTGAGTGTGATATGTCTTATACTAGATAATAAATTATGTCAATGTTCGGAAGATTTATATGTCAGAAAACCAGTATTTTCCAAATGACCAGCGCATGATGCTATAAAATCATTGGTGAGTAAAGTTTGTATTCAAAGTGCAAGATAGATTAGTGCCTTTTCATTACAAAAGAGTGCAAAAGTGTATTCATATCGTTTCAGATTACATATCACAAGAAACTTTAAAAAATCCATTTGTAAAGCTTTTGGGTGGTATGAAAAACAAAGGATATCCCCAATTATCTGCAAAGGCTTTTTCAACCATTATCCATATCTCTGTTAGGCTTGCTATTTTTTTCTTATACCTTAATCAAAACAATAAATTGTGATATATTGAATGAAAAAGCTGACACGAAAATAAAGCTTTCTTTTATTAGGTGAGTCATTAAAGAGACAGGCAAAAATATTAAGCAACACCATTTCTTCTCACTCACCTGCTTTTAGGTTGTGGAAAATATAGTTATTTTAATGAAACTAATATGTTATCAGGTAATGCACATTGTGTTGTCATTTTAATGAACAAACAACTTAAAATTTTTTGGATGATTTAATTTCTAATATGGTAAATATTGATCAATATAACTATAAAATCAAAAGATTTTTGGAACACTCAATAATTTTTTTAGAACCTAAAGATCAACTAGTCTGAAACTGCAGCTCTGAAGCCACCATCTAAAGCATGAGACAAGAATGTGCCTTTCTTTATTTATATAATGGAAATACAAGTATGCTTTGTTTAAAACGTCATTGAAAAGGCATTAAGGAGAAATAAATAACAATTAAGATAAATGTACTCCCTTCCTCCCATTGTGGAGTCAAAGCCTAACTTCCAGGAAACTCACAAGAAGCCAGATTTCCTTCGAACACCTCCTGAATAAAGAGGCAAAGGCCTTCTTAACTCTTACAATTTACAAGTGGCTATGAGTGCTTTTATAATTCCCACAATAATTTCTCCATGTAGACTTCCTAAATAATAATTTCTTCTGTTTTATATTCTCTTTGCTTATGTTTATATCAAACAAGTTACCACTTAATCAAATGTCGATTTCCATTGCTCACTGTGTAATTTTAATTTTCTTTGCCTCTTATTTTGTGGATCTTAATTCTAAAACTAGATGATCACAAACTTATTTGGAAATAAGCTTGTGATCTAGCCTTCTTTTGAACCCCATTGTGCTCTTCACAATATTTTTTCAGATGAAACAGTGAGCAACATTTGATCTATGACTGTTAATCGAAAAACACCAGTGTCCCAAGTTATCGTAAACATAGGCACAATTGACCTTTGGTTCTTTAAATATGTTTGGTATTCCCCAAAATACATCTCCCTTTTGTGTAATACAGCTATTATTCCATATGTTTATAAACTGTTTAGACATCCTAAAGTTATAATTGCTAAATAGCTATTTTATCTGAAAATGGATATTTTACTTAAAATGCTGGATTACTCTTAACTAAATAAATTTAATGATTTATTCAGATTATAAATAAATATTTAAGGAAATCATCCTTTTATTGTCTATTATAGAGCCAGCACATAATTTACTGTTGCTTATATTCTTCAAGTATTTCTATGAAACTTCTTAGAAATAAAAACTTGTAATTGAAAATAATTTTATTGTTAGCATGAAATAAACATGCCAATTTTCATGTCAGTATTTTAAATAATGTGTATTTTTCTGAAAAATTACTTTTGGTTACAGATAGCTAAATATAAGTAAACCTGGATTACATACCTATTCTGATATATATCTCTCTTGATAACGATGGGTATGTATGTGCGTGTGTGTGTGTGTGTGTGTGTGTTATTAAACGATGTGTAAAAATAGGACAGAGATCTAAGGGAACCCTGGATGACATTTTGATTGTGAAATTTATTTCTTAAATTGCTTCTAGTTTGCCTCAGTAAATTGGTCATAATAGTTATCACAGTAATAATAAATGTTGTCTGTCTGCTATATTATATATAATTCAGTTTTAAATAGTTCAGTATGTCCACTTCTATACATTTATATGCAGTAATTCACAGTAGTCTATACACTAAGTATGTATATTAGTATTTAAAGTGTCCTCATTGCAATACTACAGTTGGAAAGTTATATCCCAGAAATTTGTTACTGTAAGTGCTTTGACTATCTTTATTTTTATCAATATGAGACGGCTTGATAGTTAGTAAAATGGATGTTAAAGTGAATCATGGTGTTTAACATACATGTGTTGACTAGAAATATCTTTTAGGGAACCCAAATCTTTCATGAACTACATAAAAGCTATGAGTCTACTGAGCACAAACTCTTACACCACTTAGAGTGGAAACTTGGCTTTGAGATTATTAAACCGTCTTATATTAAGCAACTCAATAGAGAATCAGACTTACATTAAAATGCTGATAAATCCTGTTGCTAGAATACCATTGTCTCTTTTGAACGTCTCACACGAGGTACTCTGCTAAAATTTAAAAGGCTTCCAACTCTCTTATAACGAAGGTGGGGTAACAGTTTTCTGGCCTATGAGCTACTAACATTTGTATGTGTAGTAGATTTTTTTCTGAAATTAGCCTCTGATATAACTTATTATTGGCTATAGATTTTATATGGTAAAAGACCTATAACCTCTCCTAGAGAAGGCTACAGATATTTGCCAGAAAGTGTAATTACCAATGGACAGGTCAATTTAGGTCAGTTTGTAATAATATTCTATTTCTTCCAACATAGACTATAAGGCAGTTTATTTGAGCATGTAAAAGAAAATGGAAAAGGTAAATAATGAAGGAAAGTCAGTATCTAAAAAATCACAGAGCAACAAAGGGTGAAGAAAAAAGTCAAGAAAATAATAATATAAAATCCAATATGTTAATTTGAAATGTCATATGGTTACAGTAATTCATATTGTATAGTGTTTGCCATAGGCTAATAACATGTATTTATTTAACTTCATTTCATTAGCAGACAATATTTTTATTTTAAAACCCCAGGAATTTTTTGGCATTTTCCATGAACACGTTGTTGCATTGGATGAGTAATCAAATTACAATTATATAACTATGCATTTATAAGTAGTCTTTATGCACATTATAATTTCCACATGTATTACTGTGAGGATGAGTTAATTCAGAAGCAAGATGGCTAGGCTAAATCACCTACATCTTTTTAAGTATTATTTGTAGAAATAACATCTAATTAACTCAATATTTAACCCCAAAAATGTTTTCCTTAGAAAGATGGTGAATTGTTATTTAGGTAATTATACATTTATAGTCTGTGAAATCAGTAATTAAATGGTAACTAAAATGTACTTACATGTTTACACACCATAAAATTACGGTATTTTTAACATACTGTAATTAATTTATATTTAACATACACTTGCGTATGCTTGATTAAATGTCAATTAGGTACATATTTGTGAAAAATTAACCAGTACTAATTTATGAAAATATTCAGGTAAAGCTAACCATTTTTTTCCTTTAAAAATTTTCTTTATGTTGGACTAAAGGTCACTCTCAATTCATTTTTTTGTTACATTTCTCTGCATGATTTTGTTTCTATTAAAAACCATTGACTGTAACTCATTACATAATTCACAATGAATGGGCTTAACTTCAACCGGTGAAATAAAATGAAAAACAAACAAACAAAAGGTTTCTAATTAATACAGATTATTTTATGAGATGAAATAGTCATGACATTATGTTTTTTTCTATTTCTTGTATCTGTCACTATATTTTTCCCCTCGTTATTTTCTCTATATTTTCTGATATTTTAATAATCAAGTTTGGCTCTATGGAAATTTTTCTTAATTGTATTTTGCACAAAGTTTAAGTAAAATGTAGTTTCATAAAAGTTCATAATTATCATATCACTATTTTAATCATGTGTATTGTTCTTAAAAATTGCTACTGGTTACAGATAGTTAAATATGAATAAGTGTGGATTATGTAAACCATTCTTAATGATATCTAACTCTCTTAATAATATTGTGTGTGAGTGTGTATGGCATTAAAAGACCCATAAAAATAGGACAGAGACATAAGGTAGCCCTTGATGGCATTTTGATTGTGAAAGTACTTCTCATTTGCCTTAGTACTAATTGGTCTCTATCTAAGATTTTTCCCATTAAAAATTATATGCTTCTCTATGGTAGGTTATAGCTGTCAGGTAATTATGACAATGACATTTTCATAGGAAGAATCCATTAGCCCACATGTTTAGAAAAGTTATACATTTCAAAATGGAGACCAGAATTCTAAGGGTTTTGAAAGACAGGTGTAAACACACATGTACACACATATACTCATGTATATGCAACACACAGACACACACACGCTTTTGGATAACAAAGCATCTTATAGACAAGACTTCCATGTCTGCACAAAGTTTAGCGAGTATTATTGTATTTGAACCTTTGTATGGGCTTCAACCATCATTTTTCCATTTGCTGTAAATAAATAAAAGTGCTTGTGGACACAAGAAAATTGCTTGATAGGTTACTATTTGCTGTTAGGAATCAGTTCTATAGTGATAGCTATGCAGATGGTCTCAAGTGTCTTGTGATAACTGGTTACTTAAGCTAACATTTCGTTTTATTAAATAATATTGCAATATTATATGTTGTAAAGTTCTATTTTTTGCACATTGTTGCCATATCAATATGCTACTACATTCACAAAAAATTAGCATATGTGGTGAAACAAGTAATTGATATTATAAAGACAAGCAACTAGTAAGTCATTTTTGGTTTAATTAGCAACTGTTTATTTTAGTTATAATGATATAGAAATTGCTTGGAATCGTGTACATTTGTAGCTAGAAATTAAATGTAGACAAAGTGCATTGTGATCCGATCTGCTATGAGGGGCCATCGCAACAGTTTTGCCAACTGTCCATAGTTTTTACCCGAATGAGGAGCCCCAATGTTCAAATTGAAAAGATGTCTAAGGACTCATTAGGATGTTCTCTAAGATGGCATACCACATGAGGGACCAACACAAAGCATGACAATGACTGACTGATTAGTGCCACTGACTTAAAGGGTACCAGTACAGAGAACCATATCCAACCTGGGTAAAGTCATTGTGTATCATCACTATTGGCTCTCAACAACTCATTCACTGAGAGCATAAAGCATTCCAACGTGGAGCAACATCAGAAACAGGAGTTTCTCACTATTATTCACTCAATTATCCAATTCGTTCAAAAACCTCTTACTAAGGAAGATGCTCATCAATCCTTGTTTATTACATTTCTCCAATTGCTTAATAGGAAGCATCATAGAGAGGCACATATAAAAATAATTATCTTTTTGTTTTCAGAAGTCATTGACCAGAAGTGCTGGTAAATTATCCCAAATTTATTCCTACCTTTGAATCATTCCTAGTCTTTTACTCTTGTACCAAATACTTCCCATCCTCCAGTATATGCAAATGCATGCACTTGAAAGAAGGTGTCTCTAAATTAAGATTCAAACAGTAGTTATGGAAACAAGTCAACTATATTC
Source organism: Colobus angolensis palliatus (assembly GCF_000951035.1). Taxonomy (NCBI): domain Eukaryota; kingdom Metazoa; phylum Chordata; class Mammalia; order Primates; family Cercopithecidae; genus Colobus; species Colobus angolensis. Next base: position 15,725,220 of record NW_012114252.1, read on the forward strand.
TAACCTTTATAATGAACACTCTGTCTCTTAACACTCTGTAGTAATAAAACGTGTCAAATCGTCCCAGAATGAATTATATATTTAATTGTCAGAAAATTGAAAGCTGTAGAAAGTGATTTGGTGCTGTGGTAGGGTGCTATGTCCCCACCCCATCTCATTTTGAATTGTAATCGCCATGTGTCAAGGGAGAAGCCTGATGGGAGGTGATTGGATTATGGGGGACTTTTCCCCCCATGCTGTTCTTATGATAGTGAGTGAGTCTCAGGAGATCTGATAGTTTTACAAGCATCTGGCCTTTCTCTTGCTTGCACTCCGTCTCTCCTGCTTGCCTTCTGCCATGATTCTAAGTCTCCCCCGGCCTCTCCAGCACTGCAGAACTGTGAGTCAATTAAACCTCTCTTTTATAAATTACCCAGTCTCATGTATTTCTGTATAGCCGTGTGAAATTAGACTAATGCAGTTGAGATGGACAATATTTAAGATATGCACTTGGCGTTATGTAATGGAAAATATCTTATGTTTTAGTGAAAAGGAAATATGGAAGATACTGAGTAACATTTTTCTGAAAATCTTAATGAAGCTTTAGTTTTTGTTTAGGAAATATATCATGCTGATACATTGATATATACTTTACATACCTATATATATATATATCCATTCATCTACATATTTATTAACATATAATGATACTTTTTTATTAGATGCTCTCAAATATACAAATGAGTTGCTCAACTGTGTCAGCTTTTGAGTTATTTAAAAAGTACTCACAGCCTTAAGTACCTTCTTATTTATAATCGTATCTTTGCTCTAAGCACTTCTTATGTAGGATAAAATTTTGAGTAACGTTTCTGGCCTTTGTTTAATAGCTTATATTAATATCTTTAGTTTATGGTAGTAGTTAGCTGCTCTTCATTTAACTTTCTTATGTTTCAGTTGATAAAGCTGCTATCCCCCCAAAAATCACATATTCAAATTTGTAACACAACAGAAAATTTAGGAAATCACTAAGATTAAAAAAAAGTTAGAGATAAATTAATTTAACTAGAGCAGAAATATATTGGCAAGTCATCACCAACCTGTGTAAATATATCACTGGGCAGGAAGAAGGCAGAATGAATAATTGTTTCCCAAGATATCAATGCAAAGGAGCTCTTGAAAGACGTGCAACTTTGGTACCATAATCAGGGAGAGCATGGAAAGGATCTCCCAAGTCAGACTCACCTCTATTCCTCTTCTCCATCTTTATCCAAGCATAGATTTACCATTGAATACAGCCTTAGTTTGAAGAAATATAAATAACACAGATGAAAGGGATTAACAGCAAGGACTCATGGGAGCCTGGAATATCATTTAACTAGATAGGAATAGAGACAGGAAAAGTTCTGGATGTACTAATTCTAAAGATTATACCTTTTCATGTTTTTATAGATCAATGAAAGCAAAGGAGAGTGGCGCTGTATTGCAAATTCTCATGGTCACAAGAAATTCTCAATAGTCAAAGGAAAAAGAAATAATATAAAAAATATTAACCCATCTCTATTAATGATGATACAGTAACAACAACCCCAAATTATCATTTACATAATACAATAAAGGTTTATTTCCCATGTACACAGAACTGCTGTGGGTCTCAGACCATACCGCAAAGCAGCTGTTCTCCACCACAAGCCAGATACCTCTAATTTTGTTTGATCAAACCAATTTATCACAACTCTGCTTCCAATATCATTGCAGCAAGGGTGCAGACAGAAACTGGTAAACCCTCCATGGGTTTTCCACTGCCAAAGACAAATTTTCTTTCCTAGTAACAAGGGTAAATATAGATATACATTTGCTTACAAGGAGAAGCAGACATTGGTAAATACTACTAATGTCTACCAAACAACTTGATAAGTATCTGCTTGATGTGTGGTAAATCTGGTCCAGAATTTTGAAACAACTTGCTTTCTGAATGAGATTCTCTTAATCTTCTAAAAATAATAATAAAGAAAAACCCAGCAGTTAATATAAACACTTATTTGGAAATCATTGGTACCTCCCATCATGATATTTTAAAATTTTATTTGGCACATAAAAGAATGAAAATAAATTTCAAAAATGGCAAAGTAAAACATTTTGAGAGAACCAGCTACAAAAAAAGAGCAAAGGGGTTGGGTGGAGAAATGGAAAGATAACCAAAGGAGATGAAATGTGAACGAGTAGGGCTTATATAAGAAGACTAAGAAAGAAATAACACTATCAAGAGTATGACAGCCATATTAAAAGTACCTTAACTATAATAAAATGGAATTTAGAAAAAGGGGGAAAATGAGGAATGAAATAAAATATATGGAAACAAAGGATTAGAAGAAAGAGTGAGATATTTGTTATTGAAGAAACCAACAAATAAAATGCAGCTTAGCCGCCAGTGTTTCTGGAAAAAGAACTGAAGTGATGTAGTAGAAAATATATTTAACTGTAAAAAATCCAGGGGCCTCCATCAGAGTGGCCCCCGATGGCAGCCACAGCTGAGATCTCAGCACACTGCCAGCCAGCACTAATCAGCCGTGTCAGGGAGTTGCCTTGGAAATGAAAGTGCCAGTCCCTGCCAAGCCTCCTAGTAGATGCCTTGTGGAACAGATATGAACAATTCCTGCCAAGCCCTACACAAAGTACAGCTTTGGGGACACAAAAAATAATTGTTATTTTAAGTCACTAAATGTTGGGGTAGTCTGTTATGCCACAGGAGATAACCATATCTTTGGCATTATTTATTAAAACAGAAATAGGAATCCTTTCAGTAAAATGTGCTTTAAAACTGGATTCCTCATACGAGATACGCATTCACTGGCACTTGCTGCTTGAAGACATGAAGAAATGGACCATCTTCAGTGGGCCAAGGTGGGAGATCATCCTGTAGCTTTATAGGTATGAAGACTAGAGAAATGTGAGTTGGATATATGCATTGTTGAAATGACTGATCCGTTTATATAGATAACCAATTAAATAATTTTATTTATTTTTAGCAATGCTATTCTGGATAATGACTGGAACATTTAAAACACAGTAGGTCAAAATGAAGATGCCGTGCAAATAAGAGATGAGCAGTAGAATATATGTTGAGAATATCACCTTGTGAGTGCTTTAAGCAGAGTATATGTTATACTAAAATGTTCTTATTACTATTGCTATACATTTGTCTTTATAAATTTGATTCATCAATGAAAAGGCCTATTTATCAGACAGTAATACAACGTAAATGTAACAATTAAATTACATAACGGAAGTATTTCCCAGGAGAAATACTTTGGCTTCTTTCATGGAAAAAAAAAAAAAGTATGTAAGTTAAAAATATAAGCTAATGGGAAAGCTGCATTTGAAAGAACATTGTGAATTATTTCATAATTGTACATTCATTTGACAGTTACACTAGGCAAAGTAATAATATGGTTCTCTTAAAAGTCAGAACTCTGTCAAAATCTGTTTCTAGGGGAAATTATTAGATTTAACAGGCAATTCATCTGCTTATATTTTCACATTGCTTAGTGATTTCTAACATATCTTGCAAGCAATCATACTCAAGGCTTTCTTAATATTTTAATGAATATAAATTATCTCATTGAATCTCAAAAATTAAATCAAGCAGAATCCCCTATTTCACTTGACATGCAGACAGCAATATTGAGAAATCTGATGTTTGATCGCCTATCATTTTTCTGAAGGCTACTCCTTCCAAATCTCTTTGTTGTTGTATAGCTACATGTAAAAACTTTCACAGAAAAATATAGTTTTGAAATGTTGAAAAACATCCAATTTGTAGTTGTTAATACTTCTTTCCTGTATGTGGACAAACAAAGAAACAAAGGAACAAAAATGTGTCTGAATCCAATTCATATGTAAATTGTGAATTACTCACATCAGGCAAATACATTAATTTTTAAATTTTCAATTGAGTACATTGTGGACTCCAAAGTACTGCTGTGTCCACAAAGTAATGAAACTACAGTTTAAATTTTTTTGCCTTGATATTTGGCATGTGTATATTAATTATCATTTTTCAGATTATGTAACAGATTTATTTATAAATTTATTTGCAGAAAAAGCCAAATAAATGTTTAAAAAGCATTTTCACCATAATTTCTAATAATTCAGAAGCCATTAAACATAATACCAATGCAATCTAATTTCCTCAGCATTATTCTAACATTCGTGTTTATAACAAATTAGAGTCACACTTGCATAAAATTTTAAAGTTGGAAGGAACCTCAGAGAGCACTTCATTACATTCCTAATTTCACTAAGAAAGGGATTCAGAGAAGTTACAGTGACTTGACCAAAATTACTAAGAGCGTTAATTGTAAAGTTCTCACTTGAATCTATTTTTCCCAGTTTCTGCTCTGGTACCATTTCCATTGACACAGAGCATAAATCTCAAATTTCATGAACATACCTGAAAGCATCTCAACAGAAAAGTGGCAAGTAGCAAAATTTTTAAAAGTTCAAATTCCAAAGCAATATATAATTTTATGGAAGAAAATACTAGAAATATTATTTCCCCTTGTCAAAAAATTTGCTAATGTATGATTTTTGTTTTTTGTAAATCCTTTACCAGTATTTATATGCATCATCTATAATTTTTCTTTATTATTAATATAAAATATTTAATACACACCAAACCCAATATGTTATATATTTTTATAAAGAAAAATAATGTATAAAAACTAAATCTATCATGTCACCAAAGAAACTGAATGTAGTAGTAACTGGCACAAACTTTTGTATTTCGTCCTCACCCCACCTCCTGCCTCACACTCATAAGTCACCACTATCTTGGATCTTGTGTTTAGCTCTCTCTTGTCTTGATAAATTATTTTATCACATACATATGCATTACTAGGAAACATATTTTTAAGTTTTATTTAGTTTTAAGCTTTACAAAAGTAGCCTTATTCTGTATGCAATCCTCTGGGAATTGCTTTCTCTCAGCTTCTGGTTTCTAACCTTTATCTTGGGATGATCCACGTAGATTTAGTCCATTCGTTTTTACTGTTGTAAACAGTTCTCTTTTTGGTAGTATAAAGCAAATAATTCATCCCTTCTCTGAGGAAATAATAGCTTCTGAAATATCTTGAACATGACTCCTGAAGCACATATGCAGACATTTCTCCAAGTTTTAGCTGATTCAGGACAAGCGAGCCTCCAAATTGGGGTTTCACCCAGGGAGGTTCCTGGCTTCACCCAGGAAAGAATTGAAGGTCCAGCCAGTGTTGTTACACAGCGATCTCTCATTCAGCTATGACGCTTCTTTCGGAGCAGGTCTAATTCACAGGCAGTGCTCCCAGAGTCCCCAAAAGATGGGCTCTTGGCCACTGTACTTATTTCCACTTATACCCTCCTTCAATTACCTGCAAACTGAGGGTCAGGCTAATGTAAATTGAGGCTCAAGTTATTTAGAACTTTGTAGGCAAAGGGCGGCAACTTCCAGCTGGTTGTCATGGACAGCGGCAGCAACTTCCTAGACATTGCCCGTAACACAAATTATCATGACGCTGGTGGGAGTGTCTTATGCTAATGAGCAATGAGGGCAGCTAGGGATTGGTTTGGTTACCATCTAATGGTTCCTGTCAGTTTCTTCACTTCATAACTATGCATGGAATTTCTGGGTTATATGCTGTGCAAATGCCAAATTGTTTTCCAAAGTGGTTCTACCATTATCTTCCCTCAGAAATATATAAGAGTTCCTGTTGATCCATATTTTATCCAATAGTTCATATTATTATGCTC
>NW_012114252.1:15735982-15760834 GCF_000951035.1 Colobus angolensis palliatus
CAGAATTATAAATACCGTTTCCAATGGGCAAAGGAAGGGAGAGAAGAAGGATCTTGTTTTGGCTGACTATATGCAAGTAATTTGTAATGCCTGCAGTTCAACTTAATTGCAAGTAATAAAAAGTCAACTGTTATACGATGAAACTAGAAAGCTTGGCAAGAACCAAATTCGAAAGGATTTCTGGATAACATGCTAGGATTGATGGTATTAGAGGGCCATTGAAGAATTCTGTGCGACTGTGACATGAGGAAACTGTTTAATTTTAGAATAGTCATTGTGATGCAACATTTTATATTCATTAGATGTGAGTAAGAATGTATATAGAAGATCTCAGGCAGAAGGTTAGAGATGATTAACAACAATGCTAATATTTACTGAACATTTATAATACAGCAAGCATTATTCTAATTTCTTTAAATACATTAGCCCATTTAATCATTCATGAGTTAGTTATTACTAACTGCATTTTATTTATAAGGAAACCAAGTTACAGAATATTAAATAGCTTCCTCATAGTTGCAAAATTTCACAAGGTAGAGTGGAAATTAACGTCTATCAGTATACTGGAAAGTGCTTAATTTTGCCCTACCAACTTACCGGAGATAAGCATCAAACTCCTCTTGTTTGTCTTAACTGATCCCTTCGTGCTCTTTTTCTAACTAGGCAATCACTCTGTACTTCCATACATGCCTTATTGACTTCTGTTTTTGTGATTTCACATAGGCAATTGGCATACGGGCAATTCTTACTTCATCCTGTAGAATCTTTCAGAACCCTGCTTGAAATTCTCACTGAAATTCTACTTCTCTAGTATTTCAAACTTCTATTTTCCCTAGTATTTCAATCATATGGATATATTACTTTTACGTGCTTGAGTTGCCCCCATTTATAATTTTTTAATTTAATCTTTCATAAGATTTCTTACTAGTAAGAAAATCACATCGGTTTGTGAATTTTGTATTTCCCTAAGGCCCACACAGGACAAAATCTTGAACACAGCTGTGTTTAATAAATCCCGTTTACTGACCTATTAGCAGCTCATGATTCAAAAAATATTTCTGAAGTCTTTCTTTGCTAGAAACCTCAATGGTTACTGGAAATAATGAGAAGATACCGGAAAGAATCACAGAGCTATACTGTACTTGTCTCTTCCTCATGGAACATGAACAGAATACAAATCCTGACGAACGTAGGTGATCCCTGTAACTGGAGCTTATGATAAGGTGAGGAAGGGCTTGCGGAAGAAAAGGAAATCCCTCTAGTGGCTTGATGGAGCACTAGCAGTTTCCGCCATATTCAGTAAATGCAGAGAAGAAAATTAAGAACTGGACAAAATGACTGAATAAGGACACAACTAACTGTTCATGTGTCAAAAAATGGTAAGAAGGGAGTTGATGCCTCTTATCTTTTAGAGACAGTCAGTGGACTTCATAAGTCCTTTCTTTCTTTGGTATACTCTGCCTTTCCTCTACCATTTTTTCTCTCATTTCCTTAAGGTCTCATTTCTATCTCTTACTATTTATTACTTTTGCACTCCCTTGTCTGCAAACAATAGCAGCAACAAAAATCTACCTGCCTTCAGCAGGAAAATTAAATTACCTTCTTTCCTTTGATCTGTAGGCTTCAGCTTTCTGTCCCTCTGTAAGATCTTCACATCTAAATTATTTCCTAATTGAGGGTTGATCATTTGCCTCCCTCTCTACCTGTCATGGCTTCCATTTTTCCTTTATTCTTCACTCACCTTCTACCATGTTGAATTTCAGTCATCATTTATATTTTTATATTAAATATTTTTCCTCCATGCAGTATAAAAAGCATAAAAATACAACAAACAAAGTTGGGGTTCTGACAGTAACTAACTTCAAGACTCGATATTTATAATAGAGGGACAATTAACAGAGTGCAGCATTGGTGAAAGGATGTAAAAATAGATCAGTGGAACAGAACAGAGAGGTCAGAAACAGACATAAATACAGTCAACACATCTTTGACAAAATAAAGACAATACCATGCAGTAAAGATAGATGTCAACAAATGGATCTGCAGCAACTGGACATCTACATGCAAAAAGCAACAACAACAACAAAGAAACAACAAACAAACAAAAAGAATCTAAGTGAGGACTTTACATGCTTCACAAGAATTAACTGGATGTAGAAAATGTGGCACATATACACCATGGAATACTATGCAGCCATAAAAAAGGATGAGTCCATGTCCTTTGCAGGGACATGGATGACTCTGGAAACCATTGTTCTCAGCAAAGTAAAACAAGGACAAAAAAACAAACACTGAATGTTCTCACTCATAAGTAGGAGTTGAACAATGAGAACACATGGACACAGGGAGGAGAATATCACACACCAGGGTCTGTCCAGGGTGGGAGGGTAGGAGAGGGATAGCATTAGTATTAATTGGCATTAATGTAGAAGATGGGTTGATGGGTGCAGCAAACCACCATGGCACTTGTATACCTATGTAACAAACCTGCTTGCTCTGCACATGTACCCCAGGACTTAAAGTATAATTTAAAAAAAATTTTTTTTAAATCACATGTACCACATATGTACATACAACTAATATGTACCCATAATAATACATTTTAAAAATTACATTAAAAAATAAATAAAATGTAAGTGCGAATAAAAAAACAAAAAATCTCCTAGAGAATAACATAGTAATAAAACTAGATAACCTTTGGTGATGACTAGTTAGACACAACATCAAAGCCATAATTGGTGAAAGAAACAATTGATAAGTTGACTTCACAAGTTGGACTTCATTAAAATTAAAAATCTTCTGCTCTGCAAAAGACAATGCCAGATGAATGAGACAGTAAGCCACAGACCAGGATAAATTATTTGCAAAGGACACATATGATAAAGGACTGTAATCCAAAATATGCAAAGAACTCTTAAAACTCAACAATAAGAGAACAAACAACCCAACTAAAAAATGAGCCTAAGGCCTTAACAGACACCTTATGAAGAAGAAGATATACAGATGGCAAATAAGCATATGAAAAGTTGCTCCACATCATACATCATCAAGGAAATGCAAATTCAAACGAGATAGAACTGCGCACCTACTAAAATGCCAAAATCCAGAATACTATCGACATCTAATGCCAAGGAGGATGGAGAGCAGTGCATTCACTGCTGGTGGGAATACAAACTGATACAGTGTGGCACTTTCTTACAAAACTAAACATGCTCCTTCCATACCATCCAGCAATGATGCTTTTTGCTATCTACTTATAGCAGCTGAAAATTTATGCCCATGTAAAAACCTGCACATGGATATTTATAGCAGCTTTGTGTATCATTGTCAAAAGCTGAAAGTAATCAAGATGTCCCTCAGTAGATGAATGGATGAGTAAACAGTGGTAAGTCAGGACAACGGAATAGTATTCAGTACTAAAAAGAAATAAACTATCAAATCATGAAAAGATATGGAGAAGCCCAAAATACATATTATCAAGCGAAAAAAGACAGTTCTTTAAAGGTTATATATGATTCCAACCATAAGACGTTCTAGAAAAGGCAAAACAACGGAGGTTCGCAAAAAGATCTATGGCTGTCAGGAGCTGGGTGGAGGCAGGATGAACAGGTGGAACACACGGGATTTTCAGGGCAGTGAAAACTGTAGGAGAGGAATGGTGGACATAGGTAGGTGCCATTATCCAGTTGTCAAAACCTACAAAATGTACGTCAAGAGTGAATCCTAATGTACTCTGAACTTTTGGTGATTATGATATGTCAATAAGGTTCATCAACTGTAACAAATGAACCACCCCAGTGGGGATTTCAATAAAGCGGAAAACTACTCATGTGTTTAGGCAGAGGGCATATGGGAAATCTCTGTATCTTCTGCTCAGTTGTGCTGTGAACTTAAAGCTGTTTTAAAAAACAAACCCTAGAAAAAAATATAATTACAACTAACCCAAAGAACACTTACTATGCACCAGGCTTTCTATTCTATTACACACACACACACACACACACACACACACACATGCACACACACACAATGATTCAATATATGAGCATTTAATATTAAAATGAATATATATTTAAATTGATTTACTGTTTACTCAATTAATATTCAGCACAAACTATATAGTAGTCTTTTTTTAATAATCATCATTTTAAAATAGAAGAAACCAAGAATACAACGTTAGGTAACTTCCCCATGACATAAGTCTACTAAAGGGAGAGCTGGGTTTCCAACCTGGCACCTGAGTCAGGAAGTCCAGCTGCCATCCTGAGTCTGTTAGTCTGGGTACGATGCCTGCGATGAGTGATCTTACAGGATCATATACATGCCGTTCACAGTTTTCTTTAAATGTGTATTTCTTTCAATAATAACGTGTTCAGCACTTGTTTTCTCTGCTGGGATGGAGGCTCCCTGAGGGCAAGGAAAGCATCTGCTTACTTTCCCCTGTGTCCCACCCCGGCGCAGAGTAGATGTCAATAAGTGCTTGTGCACAGACTCCTAGGAGAGCAAGCCAATTAGAGAAATTCACAGCAAGAAGAGTCCCAACTGCTGAAGGTGTCGACAGCAAATGATTTACTGCTTTGTTGACTTTTACTTAGGGCAGAATAGAAAACTGTCACATGTGACTCAATATAAAGTGGTATTTTCTCAAAGTTATACCTCAGAAAAGGTATCACCTTGTATTTAAGACCTCACAAAGTATCTCACATTACAGGGCACTTTTGAAATGATTTAATTTCGAACCACAGAGTACTGTTTGGGGGAAGATATGTAACCTGAAACAACTTCAATTAATGATAGCTCGAATGCTTATAAAAGCCACCTGAAGTAACAGGAGAAAAAGAGACAAAGAAATTGAATACATGTTTATAAATTACTTGGAGGGAATGACCTCACCTCACAAGTTCAAAAGTTGGATGTCATTGTAAACAAGTATTTTATTATATGTTAAAAGTAATATAGTAAAGAGTCTACCCACATCATGAAGCAGATGAATTTATATTCATAAAGCAAAGTAAACTAATAATGTTCTTAACATGACATGAAGGGATACTTGTGGTTTGAGATTCAATTTCCAGTAGTAGCATTATAGACGGCTCCCCAAATGTGCTACATGTCACACACCTTGGATGAAGTAGCTAATATTCAAAATCTGAGCATAGAGTTTGAATTAAAATTTTAAATTAAGATATTATGAAAATATAATAGTTCTGTGTTGATAGTTTATGATGCCTAAGTAAAATTTGGTTTTATATACAGATTTAATCAAATAATTTGATATTAATTATATAAATATTAAATGCATTTATAATGATAGTTTACTACATCTAATTATAACACATAATCTAACACGATTTGTTCTATAATTTACATATGAATACTAATGTATACATTATAGATATAAGTACCAGGTGTGATTGAACACATATGCGTAGGTGAGTATATAATTAAATCCATTCAATGTTTACGTAGTCATATTGACCTAATTTTTTTAATCTTTTTACTGGAAAATTAGAGACATGTTTTTGTATTCACGTTCACCTTATACATGTAATTCCTGCTCTCCCTCCACCCTCACTTGACATCCATCCTTCTCAGCAGAGTCGTATACACTAACCTTAGTGACCCAGGGAGATTGGCACCTTCACCCAAGTGTGTTTTGTATTCAGGTCCAGAGTTGTACTCCCTGGTTGTGGGTATGAAGGTGACAGGTAAGAAACCAACAAGCCTTGGAACAGTCGTCCGTGAGGCAGGCAGGACCAATGTGCTCTTTCTACTTTCTCCTCTCCCTCAATTTTTTTTTTCCCTTTTCTTCATTCCACCTGAACTTTGAAATACCACCATGGATTATAAAAGTATTGCTAATTATATTTATCAAATACATTTATTTATATCTAAACAAACAATAATTATTTTAGGGGCAGTTACAATTTTGCGTAAATTATATTAGTGTCAGATTACCTTGTTACAAATTCTGTGGAATCATATCACTAATACCTGTCCATGAACCCTCATTTATTTCAGTTTTCAGGCTCCACAATGATAAATTCATGAATGGGAAAAAAACATCCAAAACATCGAAGAGAACATAGCCTCTGACCGTCCCAGGAATTCGTATCTACAAAGACGAATATACAACTAATTTTAAACCTACCATTTTTTCAGTTAGGGAGCATATTACTATTTTTTAACTTTATCCAGTGACATACTTCTTGTGGTGTACTCAGTTATGCTTGTAACAAACAAAACCCTCTAAAACATCTGTCGTGTAGGTGTATTCCAGAGGTTCTACATATAATTGCCAAACCACAAATATGTCAAATTCCTATGGGAATGTTTTATGAATAACATTTTTTCCTTTCTTCTTAATCTTCATGTTTGCCTTTAAAAATAAAGATGTTTTAAAGTGTTTATTAAATTCGCAGGTATTTTGTTATAAATAAAAATATCAATTTGAGAGATTTTATATCCAAGCAATTGTTTTAAATAAAATATTGTTTTTTAATCATTCATATCATATTCAAAAATAGCATCCTTACTTAATTCTCAGATAGCTGTTTTCAGAATCTAAGGATCATTTGAGGGTAGAACTGAAGAGAGAATGTCCATGTGTTCTACATTCCTCCCATGCCGGGCACCATGCAAAAATGCATCTCCAGCAAAAAGTGTCACCCTTCAATATGTTGTAAATTGTGTCTGTCTGTCTTGAAAACTTTGTAAGCGGGCAGCATGTAATATGTGGCAGCATGTTTTAGATCCAAATATCGGCCTCGGTTTTCTGAGAGTGGGCATCAAAGACAGTGGACGGATATAATCTGTTATAAATTCACAGAGACTTTCAATTCTTGCCAGGTGAGAAATTCACTGTGCTCACTACAAAATTTAGGGAGATACAAGTCCCTTTCTGTGTTTTAACAACTATTTAAACTTCCTTGTGATATTAACATGTTTTCCCACCGACCATTTTCCAGTTCTCACTTAACTTCTGAGAATTTGATTTACCTACACTTACAGGAGATACCAGTCTCTGAAAAGACAGCACAGCCAACAAGATGAGCGCTGGATTCGGAGCCAGGCTGCCTGGGTTTGACTCCATTCTCTCCTATTTTCAGATACGGCCTTGGATAAGTTTAATGTGTCTCTGTCTCAGCTTCTGCAGTTGTAAGATGAATATAATAGTTTCTACTCCTAGAGAGTTATTTAGAAAATTTAATGAGTTAATACATGATTGCTTAGAACAATTGCTGACACATAATGAAAACTATATGAGTTTGCTGACACACGATTATAGAAATGGTAAAGTGAAAAGAACCTATTTGCCTCTGGTTTTAGAGGCACCACTGTGCAGTAGCGAAAATCATTCATTCTCCTGTGGCCCACTGTGAAATGCCTGCTACATGCCAGCTTTTTCGTTATTTCCTGCATCAAATGCTTATTGAGCACACCGTGCATTGGGCCCCATCTTAAGTGGCAATGACCAATTCTGAAAACAATCAGGATATTTAAGCTTCAGGAGTTGGCAGCACAAAGGGGAGAATCTCACATATACAGAAAGATAAAGGCTCATAAGCACCTTAGGTAAGCAACTTTGCAAAGTAAAGAGGAGTGGGGCATTTTAAATTAAGGCCACCGTGGTGTGACCACAGCTAGTACTCTGGAGCCAGTACAACTTAGTTTAAATGCTAGATCTGCTGATTATCAAACTTCTGAACAAAAATAAATTATCTTACCATTTCAGCTTCCATTTCCTCTCCGCAAAATGTGGAGATCACATTTCTTTCTGCAAAATATGGAGATCACTTCATAACAGTGATGTTGTTAATAATATTTTACGATAATAGCTAATATTGATAGAACATTATAATTCAGGTAATAAGCTGCCGACTTTCTGTGAATGCTGAAGAATTATACATAAAGTTGTTTGACTAATGCCTTACATATTAGTAGCCATTTTAAAAACAGCTGTTAATATTTGTCTTATTTCCTTTAACATAATACAAATCTGCATGTGAGTTGAAGGGATAACTGCCTTCCAGTAGTGGATTGTTCCATTGGGTAGATTTTAGTTTCCTCTCTACTTTCTGAAGAGTCTGACTGAGTCTATTATCGGATCAGAAAGCCTTCTGTCCAGAGAGGTTTATGAAAAAGGGGTTCTGGAGTGTTTACATGCTTCAGTGAATGGGAACAAACCATTAATTCTGAAAGGTCATTGTACCTTCCAAAGTATCTCACATAATCTGAACACCTAAAATGCAGTGAGAGGTGCATGGTGGATGGAACATAGCCATTTTTAGTCTCCCCGGCAACAGACAAGTGAAGACACTATGGTCTTTCTATCCAAAGATAATGTATTTCCCAAACAGATAATAAGTCAGGCTCTTCTTAACTCAGGCTCACTGGTACTTGGTTAGACATAGAAAATACAATTATACAATAATTTGGCATGATAGATTCATTTCATTGTAATGTTCAGAAGGCAAAAAGAGACTGTTATGAGACACGGTCAGAGCAAGTTGTGTTAGTCAGCAAGGGACAGGATTTTTAATTATTTCTGAGACTGATGACAAGCTACCTGAAGGTTTTAAGCATGAGAATGTCAGGATATATTTTATGTGGTTTTAAAAGTTTATTTGGCTGCTAGATGGAGAACACAGAGAAGGATTAAATGTTGGAGTGCAAAGCCAGATAACAGGTATTTTAATAGTCCAGGCAAGATATGGAAGTGGATCAGTGACTCACACCTGTAATTCCAGCAATTTGGAAGGCTGAGGTGGGTGGATCACTTGAGCCCAGGAGTTTAAGACCAGCCTGGGTACTGTAGGGAGAGACCATCTCTATAAAATTTTAAAAAATCAGCCAGGCATGGTGGCACACACCTGTGGTTCCAGTTACTTGAGAGGCTGAGGCAGGAGGATCACTTGAGCCCAACAGGTAGAAGCTGCAGTGAGCTTTGATGGCACCAATGCACTCCAGTCTGGGCAACAGAGACCCTTTCTCAAAAAAAAAAAAAAATATATATATATATGCACACATATATATGCACACATATATACATATATACACACATATATGTATATATACACACACAGATATATATATATATGAAAGTGCCTTGGATGAGGCAGTAATACTAACAATAGAGATGGTATATTTTCATGAGATAGCTGACATATTTTTTAATCCCAACAACCATAACCCGGGAATGAATAGTAACAGAAAGTAAGCCAGAGAATAAACAACAACAACCAGGTCTTGATTTTTAGCTTGAGCAGTTATTGATTCTACCTCTCTAAGTGTGGAAATCTGAGGAATGCAATTTGGGCAGTGTGGGAAATGAAAATTTGTTTTTATTGTTAAAATTGAGAAGTTTATTAGATACTTAAACTGATATGTAAGTGGGCAGTTGAAAGGGTGATTTTAGAATTAGGATCTAGAAATTTTAGTTATATATTTGAAGATGTTGCATTGGATACAGAATGTAGTTGAAGAGAAAGTTTGGGACTAAATACAATTAATATTTAAAATCCTGGGACTGAACGGAATCACTGAATAATAGAGAATATTTAGAGGAACAAAGACAGCTCAGAATCCTGGGGAATGTCATTTAGAGAAGAGAAGAGATAGGAAAGGAGTTGGCAAAGAGGAATGGAAGAGAGATGTCTGGGAGGAAGAACAAAAGGCAAAAGAAGGCAGTGTTCAGGAAGTCAAGGGAAGAAGGGGAGATGTGGCTATTTTTTGATGAATGTTGCTGAACTATCACTGAGGAAGAGCTCAGAGATGCTGAATGTGGCAATATGGACCCTTTGGAGACCTTGGTAAGAGCAGTCTGAGGGAAGCGATGTGGTCTAGTTCAACTCAGTTTTTACAGGTAGTGGGACTCAGCAAATAACTAGAGATAGGAATGTCAAGATGTTTTGTTGAAGAAACGCATACTAAATTGGTTGGGGAATCGGAAATGAATGTGAGGTAAAGGGATATTGTTATACTATTTAATTTTTAAAATATTGTTGATATTAGGCCATGTTTATAGAATGATGAGGATAATCTGAACGTTCACAATTGCAGAAGAAAGTTTCATGGACATTTGGCAATATGGGATGGGATCCACCAAATTAAAGGAACAATTTGGCACTGGTAGAAGGGATCTTCCATCTTTCGTGATAGGTGCAAGACTAAACATTATAATTTCAGAAGCAGAGAGATGGGCAGTTATGGTGGTGAAATGATAAGCATATTTTCATCAGATGCTTTAGGGCACTCCCTTTTACATCTATGACTATGTGGAGAAAAGCACGATTGTCCCGTGCATGAGTCTGGCAGGCATCTCTAGGTTGTCCGTGTGATGCTGAGTCGTGGGCCTCCCTCTCCAGCTGGCTTTGTGCCTTGTCCAAGCTCAGTGCCTTGGTAACCCAGTGTCCAGATGCTGAGAAACTGGCATTTGCTAAAACTTTCCTCAACAGAAAGCTTGAGATAAATGTGCCCTTCATTTACTGTGCCCTCTTGCTCATCTCATAAATAAGACAGCAGTAAGGTCATAAAGTTTATCTCCCAAAGGCCATACTCATGGTTCCTCTAGGCCTCTTCATAGAATATCAGAACATAGAAGCTGTACACCTGCTGCAACTGCCCATATGTTTCTGTGCCAAATGCAGCTTGTTGGAAGTTCATGCATGCAAACTTGTGTGGATGCTATTGACCTGGCACACGGCAGGAGCCTTAAACTGAATCACCTCAAGGAGTGAAGTCATCTCCTCGGGTATAGGGTAAGTTACAGGAATGGACAAGAACTAGGTGGCCACCTTGCCTGTCTGTAGGCCACCGCTACTCTTGAGTTTCTGGGAGCTGGCATCCCTCTTTAGGGTGATAGTAATTCACTGTGAATACCAGAGAGCATGAGAATACAGGTGTCACTTACTACCCAGGTGTACTCAGGGTCCACAGGGCATTAACGCCTGTGATAAGGCAGGTTACATGGAAGGCAGCTGATGAAATGGCTGTTTTATATGCCAAGGGCCACACACTTCTGAGTAGGCAGATCATTCAGAAACCCTAAATTACAAGGGATACCTGGAGTGATTCTGCCACCAATTCTGTAACTTCACTCCTCTTCAAAGTTGGAAGTTCTTCCTAGTACTAACAATAAGAAAGAATAGCTGAAAACTGTCTATTCCAAATCACTCCATGCCCCTTAAAATCCTAGAGAAGAAATACTGAGTTACCTCTCCTGGGAGTACCCAGAGGGGAAGAGAAATCTTGGGATAGAGTAGATACATCCACGTAGTTGAGTAAAATCAAGAGCTTGGTGACAGGGAGTTCAGACAAGACTCTTACTGCAGATTTCCTTCTCTGAGTTCAGGACTCAGGAGCAGTCTACTTTATACTTGAGCTGGTTTTTGGTGACTTTGAAGCACATCCCACATAGCTTTCTGAGAGGCTTCTTGACAGCCTCACTGAGACATAAATGTAAATCAGAATCATTTTACTGAAGCCACTCTGAAACAGCATGTCACAGCACCATGGTTACAGAAAAATTACAGGTTATATAAATGATGTCAGGAAACGGAACTCTCTATACCCAGGACTCTGTGTCTCTGCCCAAAGGGAATACTAGAGGTAAGATAATAGGGGAAGAAGAGATGAACAAGACAAGGAAAGATAAATCATCACATAGACTTTTTTGTACAGCAGAATCTGGCAGTGTCTCTGACCCAGATGTGTGGTGTGTTCAAATATTCCTCAGTCAGAATATGACTTTTGATCTGGCTTGGTTTTTTGGCTCAACCCAAAATAACTAACAAAACAAAATAACAACCAAAACAAAATAACTCATCCATTTTGTTGCAAATAACAGAGTTTCATATTATTTTATGATTGAATATCCCATTGTGTGTATATACCACATTTTCTTTATTTTTTCATCTCCTGATGGACACTTGGGTAGATTCTATATGTTGGCCATTATGAATAGTGCTGCAATAAATATGGGAGTGCAGAGATGACTTCAATATCTGTCAATTTAGATTGTTCTTATAAGGGAGAGGAATTATTTTATATTTTGTTGATCATTTTATGACTTTACTAAGGAAATAAAAATTATAATTAATTTTAATAACTAAATACATTCTCCATGAATAAAGATTCATTCACAGTTCCAGATAGACCAATGGGTTTTAATATAACATTGTATAAAAGTCTTGTCAATGTGGTTTTAGTTGTCACTAACCTTTAAGAAACCACCATTTGTCACGTTTTGATGTAGTATCAAAGAAGAATATTTACAAATATCTGGAACAACTATGAAAATATCATCTCCCTTTTAACTACATATATTTTTGAAGTTGGTCTTTCATTTTATGCATCAGTCAAAACAACATATTGCTACAGATTGAATACAAAACAGCCAGGAGAATCCAGCTAGCTTCAATTAAGCCTGCCATTAAAGAGACTGAATAATAGGTAATGTATTTTCAGCCTTCTCACCATATTACAGTTCTTTTTCATAAAAACATTAATAATAACACTGTATGGGTTTATTACTGTCACTTTATAAGCACATTTTTTTAAAAAAATTAATGTCTAATAAGGTAAATAATATTGGTGTTGCTTCTCAGTAATTTTTAATAAATAGTGTTAGACACCTAGGATGCAAAAGTGTGAAGATCACTTTTTTGAGGTTCATAAGAAAGAGAACTTAGTGGTCCCCATATTCTTCACCAGAAAAATACCCGCTCTAAGTTTTAATGGTGATATTGTGAACTGCACCAACAGTCGATTTCTGAGAGACAAAGAGACAGAGAGAAGAAATAGTCTTTTAGTAGCCTATATTTATCAAATTGATCTTGCAGACAAACGCCTCGCCATCTGATCAGTCTCACACTCAAAATTCATTTATTTCATACTTTTCCCACATTTATGAACTGTTTTTCTCATTTATGAACTCTCTTTTCTATTTATGGACTCTCTTTCCCTTTTAACCTTTCTTCTCTTAGAGAAATGCAGTCCACATCTGTGACACACCTTGAGTTAACGTGCTCCTCCTCCCCGCTTCCCGGACAGCACTCATGGTTGAGCTGAGAGGTCCCTGCCAGTTCTTTCCTTCCTTAATTGTAACTTTTAATCTAAGTTTTAACAGTGGAGCTATTTAACAGGTCCAAGGCATCCTGTATTTTTCGGTTGGTGCAAAAATAATTGTCGTTTTCTTTTCATTACTTTCAATGGCATAAACAATTACTTTTGCACCAACCTAAATATTTCTCAGTTTTTGAGAACTTCAGGGTTTTTTTTTTCTTTTTTAATCATATTTATTATACTGTGTGTGCTGGCTTTTTTTAAATGTAAAAAACACATTTTGATAATTTAAAATCTTTTTCCAGAAATATAAAGATACTTTAGAAGCTCTCTACTGGGGGTCTTTTAGTTTTCAGCTGAGAAGACTAAGACTAGAAGAAGCTATGTGACTAAACTCATGGATTGAACGTGTCACTTTTCCGCCTGGGCTCTGTTGTCACGAACTTCCGGAGCCTCCATCTCCTCAACTACAAAATTGAATGCGTGTTAGTTTTCCTGTGACTGCCGTAATAATATACCATAAGCTGATCGACTTATAAAAACCAAAAACCAAAAATGTACTGTCACACAGTGTTGGAAGCTTGATGTCCAAGATCAAGATGTTGGCAGAGTTGGCTGCTTCTGAATGCCATGGGAAACAGCCTGTTCCATGCCTCTCCCCTAGCTCCTGGTGATTTTCTGGAATCTTCAGTGTCCCCTTGGCATGTAGACCTATGTCTCCCTCTCTCTCTGCCTTCAGCTTCACATGAAGTTTTCCCTGTGTGTGTTTCTATGTCCAAATCTTTCCTTTCTACAAGGACACCAACCACACTGGATCAGGCATTCACCCCTTGCAGTATGACCTCTTTAAGTAACCGCATCTGCAAAATGCCTTATTTCCAAATAAGGTCACCTCCTGAGGCACTGTGGGCCAGGACTTCAAAATATGAATTTTGGGGAACATAATTCAACCCATGACAGTAATATTAAAAATATTCTCTCAGAGATTTTTTTTTTTAAGAATTAAATGAGGCAAAGTATAGAGCATGCTTGGTGCAGCCAATGAAACATAGTCAAGGGTCAATCAACGAAGCTACTCTTTCAGCATTTATGTGTAAAATGGAATCAAAGACACTAACTCCTTAGTGATTTCATTAAGATTAATGCACCAATGTGTTCTAAAATACTTAGTAGTGCCTGTTATATATTAGTGTCCTAGAAATGGTAGCTTTCAGTTGGCTTAATGAGAAGCAAAAAGAAAAGCATCCCTTTTTCAGTATCAACACATCAAGTACTGACAAGTGCGGAAGAGGAGAAGGAATAGACTCCAAGAGGCAAGAATTTTTTAAAAAAGAATCTCTGCATGTAGCTGCCCTGTGGGGATGGAGCTAAAGAAAGAACAACTCAAGAAACAAAAGACAATCCATATGGCTGTGGTCTAAGTCACGTTTCCAACAGCAATTGTATATCTGAAAGCTTTAAGTGGGACTGTTAAAATATTCAATACATTCACTAATATTAGACATTTGCATGTTTTGACTATGATCTACTAACCAACAAACTTCATTTTTTCTAACATGACACCAAGTTCCTCAGGAATATTAATGCTAGGTCTATCTGGCACCATATAAATTGTTCCCAATTTTCCTTCTAGGTATGTTTTTCATTAATGGGCCAAGGACTAGAACTACCTAGGTAAATCATGCCCTAGGACAAGCCCAGTTTAATTCCAAGCATGTTAAGACGTATGCACTGGCTTTGGGAGGCATATTTTAATTAAAAATATAGATTTATATTTTAGATGGATGAACTGAAAAGTACCGTGTGACTCAAAGAGTCTGTCCACTTTTATCATAATTCCATTCACGGACTTGCCAGTATGTGCTCTAATCCTTTTCCTGATGTAAAAACATCTGCTTCTTAAGCTCATTTATTTATTTTCTTTGATGGTCATTTTGATCAATGCATTCCATATGCTTATTACACGATGTCTGGAAATGTTGCATCTAAATTCTTTGCATATTTTGAATCATCAATATTTTTGTATTATGGATTGTCAGTTTCCTACTCATCTAAAAAGAACTCATGTATTTTTCTCCCTGAAAGTAACTCCTTTTACTTAATATAATCTGATATTTTCCAAAATAATGCAACCAAGGAAATCTTATTTTTTTTTTTCCCTGTGAAGCCTACAGGGATCTTTTGATACTAATACTCCTAAGAGCATATTTAGGCTTGCCGGTTGAAGTTGTGCTGAGGAAATCCAAGATCAAAGTTCAAAGTGGATCAGGACCAGGGAAAAAGAAAGGAAACTAAAACTAAGTCTGTACCTAGGTACAAGGCAGCAGCAGGTCAGGGCTTGACGTTATGCCACTTCCGTGCAGAAGCCGTTCAATATCGCACTTTATCCCACTCTGTGTCACATAAATGTAATATCAGAATAAGCTGGTGTTGGCCAGCGCTCTCCACCACGGATTCAAATTTCAAGAATGACTTCCGTTTTACAATAAAGAGAGACTTAAAAAAACGTTTTCCATAGAGAGCCAAAGAAAATAATTTTGACTTCTAGTATTTATTTTGATATTCTTATATTATATTGATGAGGATATCATGTTAATTTTTTAAACTAAAAATTTAGTAGGTCCTTATTGCTCCTCTGCCCAACTCAAAAATTATTTTTCAGTGAAAGACATATTTACAATACATAAATCCTAACAGGTTGGGAAATTTCTGTACTTAAAATGAGTTGAAATTATTGATAAAATCCCAGGTAAATTATTTAGATCTCTTAAAGATACCAGATGTTTCATTAAGGTTAGTTTTTAGAGCTAATTACTGTTTGGATAATTGAGAAAAGTGGTGATAACCTATTTAGTATACATATTTTTTAATCATATAAAAATAAAGTCAAAATATGATGGCATAGTTAGATACAATTTGCATCTACTGAGTTTACTTTATACATGTAATCTAAGAAGTACAACATTTAAACAGGTGTTGAAATAAACAAAGCCATTGTCGAAACTTACAGAAATGCTCACTTCTCTTTTCAATATTCACTGTTTCGCTTTCACATTAGGAGATATTTTCTGATTACTTTCATTTTCTCTTGTCTGCACATGTATCTTGGGTTATACCCGAATGGCTTCAGAACACTAATTTTTTTTTTTTTTTTTTTTTTTTTTTTTTTTTTTTGTGGCCCAGGCTGGAGTGCAGTGGCGCGATCTCCACTCACTGCAAGCTCCACTGCCTCCCGGGTTCACACCATTCTCCTGCCTCGACCTCCCTAGAAGCTGGGACTACAGGCACCCACCACCATACCCGGCTAATTTTTTTGTATTTTTAGTAGAGATGGGGTTTCACTGTGTTCGCCAGGATGGTCTCGATCTCCTGACCTCGTGATCCGCCCGCCTCGGCCTCCCAAAGTGCTGGGATTACAGGCGTGAGCCACCGCGCCCGGCCCCAGAACACTAATTCTAAATAACCAACAGTTTCATTTGGCCCTAGTCTTATCTGGTCAGAGGTTCTATCAAATTGGCCAAAAATTCCTTTTGTATGAGGCATATCTCAAAGACTTTTGGTGTTTTAAGTCACAGAAGCCTATACATTTCTTCTTCTTTGAACGTTAAGCCAGTGATTCTTAGCAGGTGACAATATTGCCCTCACCCCACTGGGGACCACTGCAATTCCTGGAGACATTGGCTACTGGTATCTAGAAGGAAGAGGCCAGGTATGCTGCTAACATCCTACATGCACGGGAAAACCCACACAACAAAGAATAATCTGATCCCAAATGCCAATAATGTCAAGATGGCAACAATCCATCATAGGTGATTCTAAAATGTCACTTAAAATTAAAATTACATTGCATTGATTTAATTGTTCCTCACTCCTGCCTTGAATTCTCTTTTCTTCTTTACAGAGACTGAAGCAAAATTGGTATTTTATAAGGAGCGGGGTTCTCAGCAATCCAAAAAAATAAAAAATAAAAAAAATGTTCTAAATAATTGTCTACAAACAATCATCTCTATATCAAAATTTGAAGTGCATTGTAATATTCAAAACATATATTAATTAACATGTTTCATTTCCATTTTACATTCTGTTGATGCCATATACTTTTCTGCTTATGATTTTCATATTTCACTTGATTATTAATAATATTATTTCAAAATATATAACAAAGAAGTAGTAGAAATTATTGCTCATTCTATGATGATTTCAATCGTTTGGTTTTTTTTTAACATACAGCATGTTAAAAGTATATATGTATACTAAAAAAAGAAAGCTATTATGTAGTATTAACTATAATGATAATGACAATGATGATGACAGCTTATCTATTATCAGTGTAACTAACATTAATTTTGTACCTAACTAGCATCAAGCATGGTGGTGAGAACTTTACTTATATTATTAATGCATTTAAATTTTAGAAGTTTGAAGAATGTCAATATAAGTCTCTCTGGATTGAAGTTCCTTGTGATCTTTCCCATTTTAATACAATTTCCTCACTAGTCAGGAAGAGAATAAGCATTCAGTATATACAAACTAGATGAATTAATGTTTGAAGAATGTAATCTCATTTCACAGACTTAAAATACACCAGTCATCTATTTATTTTCCAAATCACTCATCAGCTTCAATATACAGACCAGGCAATCTTATTCGCAACTTCCTCTTACAATATAGTGTCTGGAAAATGTAGGTTTCATAAAAGAAACTTTGAAATGAATTCATGAATGGGTATTTGAACCAATTATTTTACACCCTACTATTTCATCAGAAACAATGTAAATGAGACTACAAAGTAAACCATTGGACATTGCAACAGTTTGCTTCCTTGGGGTTAACTAAAAAGTTGATGAGAAAAAAAAAGTCATTCAGATAAACCCTTATCACAACTAAGTGACTTTATTTGCTCTTTTTGACAATCTGAGTAATATCTATCTATCTATCTATCTATCTATCTATCTATCTATCTATCTATCTATCTATCATCTATCTATCTATCTATGTCTATTGATTGATCTGTCTATTTATCTTTCTGTCTATTCATTTCTGTCTACTCTGATGAAATAAATAAAGAACTGTGGGTTGTTTCATCTCTATTCAATAATGTTCATTATCAAAGCTTGATGTCTATTTCTCATAAAGCAAAAGTACCACAAAATTTAACAAGCACCAGGTATTATCATTTACAAGAGAGAGTCATTTCTCTTTGCTTGCTGAGGGGACAGATTCCCATCAACAATTTCATATTATTATCTGCCATCTGTGTGATGGCTTTACATAATTTCTTACACACCGTATCTTTGATAGGCCTTATTTCTGATACACAGAAAATACAATTAAGCTCTCATATGAGATCCATTACAGAGGAGGCTTGGAATAAATACAGTAGCTTTAATTTTTCCCTTTCACAAACCTGACAAGGCAGCTACTGGAAGGCTCGCAGCTACTGGAAGGCTCACTTATAAATCTTTGTTTAGAAAGAAATTCAAAATGATGAAGCTTCAGCCATTAACGACTAAATGTGCTATATGGTCAATGGGAAAATAAGTGTTTCCCAAGCTTCTATCTTACATACATCAAGATTACAAGAATATGAGATAATTTAGAACAGTAAATAATCATTTTGTGCCACTGAATTTTAAATCAACACCTGGGTGAGGAATGGTGAGTAGAATAGGAAGCCAAATACATTCAAGGAAGCACTAGCATTTGCTTTTAATATTCATAAAGTTTTAAAATTGAAGCTGTACAATATGTTGTATCACAGGTGGCAGTTTAGGAAATTATGTCATTTGATGGGAAATCGGCAGGTGTACGAATATTAGCGTACCAAATGAGGTTGGACACAGGTAGGATACTGATTGCTGAAAGGGAAAAATAGCAAAATACATATCCAATCTGGATATGTAAAAATCTGTTACAAAGTGAGAAATAGCTAGGACACTATTGTCCCTAAGAATTACATGTCAGAAAATAAGTTATGTTCCAAAAGATGTGAAAAATCACACTAACAACAACAACAACAAAAAACAGCATCCATTAACATAATGTGAAACATACAAATCTTAAGCGTTACCATCTTTTCACTTTCGGAAATTATTTATAGCTATGCATCTAAGACTTTAAGATACTGAACATCCCATCACCTCAGAGAGTTTCTCATGACCTTTCCAATTCACTCCAAGGAAACTCTTTTTCATTTACATAACTATAGCTGTCCCAGTTCATGGGATATTATAAATGAAATCCATCAGCATGTTATTATTTGTGTCTATTCTCTCTCACTTAAAATTCTCTTGTTAGGTACATACATGCTGTTTCATGACTCAGTAGTCTTCGTTCTTATCACTGACTAGTAAATAATTATTTGGGTAAACTACAGTGTTCTTGTTTGTTTCATCCATTCTTTTACTGATGGACAGTTGGATTATTTCTGGTTTGGGGCTCTTATGAATTTAGCTGCTAGAAAGGTTCTTGAAGAAAATCATTTTTATGAACATATGTTTTCCATTGATTTGGGTATGACTGGGAGTGGAATTGACGGATAGTACATTGGCTGTATGCTTAACTGTGTAAGTACGTGCCAACTAGTTCTTCAAGGTGGTTGTGCCATTTGACACTTCCACCAGCGAAATATGAAAGTGTCAGTTCCTCTATAATCTAACACAAGGTTTTCAGTATATATATTTGAAATTTTCGACATTCTAGCAAGCGTAAAATGATATCTTACTGAGGTTTAATTTATATTTCCCTGATAACTAAAAATGTTGATTATCTTTTCATGTGAGGATTTGCTATCTTAATATATGTCTTTTTTTGTTGAAGTGTCCAAATTTTTGGCTATTCATTTTTAAAAAATAATTTTGAGGCGAAGTTCACATAACCTAAGATGAACCATCGTATTAGTCCGTTTTCACGCTGCTGATAAAGGCACACCCAAGATTGGGAAGAAAAGTACGACATGGCTGGGGAGGCCTCAGAATCATGGCGGGAGGCAAAGAGCACTTCCTCCTTCATGCAGCAAGAGAAAATGAGGAGGAAGCAAAAGTGGAAACCCCTGATAAACCCATCAGATCTCGTGAGACTTATTCACTATCACGAGAATAGCATGGGAAAGACCGCCCCCATGATTTAGTTACCTCCCTCTGGATCCCTCCCACAACACGTGAGAATTCTGGGAGATACAATTCGAGATATGAATGGGGACACCGCCAAACCATATCAACCATTTTAAAGTGAATAATTTAGTAGTATTCAGTATATTCACAATATTTGTAACCACTTCCTCTGTCTAGTTCTAAAACATTTTCATTTGTCCAAATGAAAGCCACTTACCATTAAGCCGTTGTTCCTAGAGTCTGTCTAGTGTCTAGACTGTTTCCTATTCCCCTAGTGTCTAGCGACCACCAGTCGGCCTTCTGTTTCTATGGATTTATTCTGAGTAATTCGTATAACTGGTTAGAATGTGACCTATTGTGTAAAAATTTTAAAAGAGTTTGTAATTTGGCATAATGTTGTGAAAGTTTCTTCACATTGTAGCACACGGCAGTACCTCGTTCCTTTCTATGGCTAAATAATATTTCACCCTGTGCCCATACCACAGTTTGTCTGTCCATTCGTCTGTCCATGGGCTTTTGAGTTGTTATCAACTTTCGGCTATTGTCAATGGAGCTGCAATAAACATTTGTTTAGATGTGCTCTTCTCGGGGTTTTTTGGATATTTACTGAGCAGTAGAATATTGGGGTTATATTGTAATTCTGTGTATTTGTTGTGTGTGCTATTTTCCTTTTAAGTATTGACTTATAGGAGTTCCTTGTGTAGATATATACGTCTTTTGTCAAATAAGATGTAAATATATTTTCCATTCTGTGGTTTAAATATTCTTTTTTTATAAGAACACATTTTGAACTTGGAAAGCATTTAATTTATCTTTCTTTTTAAAAATAAATGATGCTTATTGTGTGACAGTAGAGTTGACGAAGAAAGCCCTTTACAAAATTCATTTTGCTGATAGGCGTAATGGAATGAGGGTCAGTCTACTGGGTGCAGTGTTTATACATTTCCCAATTCTGAAGAGGCGTCAGTACAGAAGAAGGAACAACGGCTTTCCCTTTCACTATGTGGGCTAATAACATTTGTGGTGGTTTTCTTTTCAGAGCAATTCTTGAGCACAGTTTTAGGCACTATTCCTATGAGCTCAGTTTTAAGCTTTGTTCTCTTACATAGCCTTCCCAACTCTGCCAGTTATCAAGTGTTTTAAAATAAACTGCATTCCCATACAATCAAGATTGACCAAATGTTCCCTGCAACAAGAACACTGACCAATATACGAACTAGGGATATTATACTTTTTATTGCCAGTTTTATGGGTGAAGTTGATTATCCAATATTTCATTATTTTATATTAAAGATTATTGAGACAGACCGTTTTAAAATATTTTATTGGCCTATTTTATTATCTTGTAAATTTTATATCTTTTGCCTGCTTTCATGAACAGGTTTCTTCATAACATTTTTTAGAAAATTTGTACATATATTGAATACCTATATGCCTTCTTCCACCAGTTAAGTTGCTATGTTTTGTAACCCACATTGATTTAGCTAGAGCTCTAGTTAGCTCATGAGTAGGGGACAGAACTGGGTTTGGAGTTAATTTTACCCTGTACTTATCACTTAAAACTGGATTGGAATTACCTTCTGAGTAAGTGTTCCCTTATTACCATGTCTAAATTAGGTATTTCCTTCTTTATAACTATTGTAGCATCTTCTCAGGATCAACCATATAATTTTTAGGGCCCAGTGAAAACTGAAACTATGATGTCCTTCACTAGAAAATGATTCAGAATTTTCAGGAGGTGCCAGCAGAGTGTTGGTCCAAATGCAGGTTCTTCTACAGGACCCAGAATGATGGCACAGCCTGGGCAACAATAAAGCTGGCCCTACCTCCTTCCTCAGTATTTATCAGAACTTGTAGTTATAATTTTTATAAAATATATATGGTAATGTTTCTGTTGCATTTGTTTTTTTCTGGAAAACTGCAAACTTCATGACCATAGTGACATGCACACTGTATTTCCTGGGTCAGCTCAGCATCTAGCACAGTGCCTGATGCAGCAGACACCGATAAGTTTGGGTTGAGTAAATGAATGAATGAAAGTTGAAATGAACTAATTGATCTCTATGTAATAATGTTAACATCTCAGTTACAACTAAAGTCATAGAGAGAAAACAAAAAAGCACTGTCTGTGCAGCAATGAGAAGAACACTACCATAGCACTGCACTTGCTTCATGGGAAACCCCTTCACCCTACAGTTGTATTGGCCTCATCCAGAGTGGAGTTACTGAAGACGAAGTACTACAATGCCTGCATACCACATCATTTAGATCACATCAGTCTACCCAGTCAGTAGAAGGAGAGGAAGTTGGTGCAAGTCCCTTAGTCAGATTTTCGCTTGATTCAACTCAACTCACACCCTGATTTTCAGGACTTCACCAATGTTTCCTGCTGGCATAACCCATAGAGAGTTTGCATTCATTGGTTCCATTGGTCTTTAGTACATTAACTAGTGGAGATGGGGTGCGACAGAGAATTGGTATGCATTACCTCTTTATATCCCGGCTGTAGGTATGATTTGCTCATATCTACAGTAGGCACTAAAAATATGTTTAATTATTCAACTTGAGACACTTGTGACAAAAAAATGATTAGCATTAACATTACATCTTTCTCATAACTTTCTTGGATATAACACAAAAAATAGAAATACAAAATAGAAAATACAAAAATAAAAACTACAATAAAAATAATAGGCAAAATTTAGAGTGTATACATTAGACTTATTGACATGTCAAATATTTTATAAATTGTTTTCCCCATTTGAATGTATTTCATATGACACTAAAATTACTTTTTTGGAGCATATCTTCCATACAGGTAAAAATAAGTAGTATTGAAGCTGTTTACAATATAAAACTTTATTTTAATCCATCTGCAACTAAACAAATATGAAATTTATACTGTTGACAAGGAATAGAGTATATGATGTAAGATCATATGATTACTGGAAAATTACACTTACCTAAAGGGAAAACTAAGCAATGGCTTCATTTCCTAATATTAGAACTTTCTTGGTCTCTGCTTGTCCTAAAAGATAAACAACAACTAGCATGCAACATGAGTCTTTCATTTACACAGGACAAAGAGTACATACTTACTCTCCTTGTATTCCAATATTAACTTGTCCTAATGGAAAAATTTCATTACCAAGTGAACGATAATTGCCCCTTACATCTCCCTCTGGGAAACAGGTTAGCAACAGACCTAGGACATCTTGAAATTTGGATTTCCATGTTCAGAAACTGCATATTATCAGCTAGATACGGTTGAGTTAGAGACATCTAGGCAGATGATGGGGTTCAGTTTCAGTGTTGTTCCTTTTCAGGTAATGAAAAGTAATGGAACAAGAGCAGATCTGTCCCCTCATTGCTAAATGCAATAAAAGAGCAGGCTTCCTTTCTCCATTTCAAATGACACCATCTTCAGGTTGCTGAATAAATCCTCCATTGTTGACATTCAAAGGAAGAGGAATTCAATTCCACAGCATCAAGAAGCAGCCAAGGACATGGTAATTGATACTCAGAATAACAAGGTAACCTATTTTCACAGAAAGGTCTTGAAAGTAACAAAAAAGACTTAGAAATTACCTGCAGATTCTGAAAACAGTGGCCACAGAATTAGGTGGTATTAAGTATTGTGCTGTCCTTTTTTTTTTTTTTCAGGAAAAAAAATACTTCTAAGAAAGTAGGGTATGTTGCAATTTAAACTCTAAGAAAAAATAAATATTATATTTTAGGTAACACTGAAACATGTCTTCATATTTTTTATGAAAGTAAAATGAATAGAGTGGTTTACAATAGTCTAGAAAACAAATAATTTGGTGTAGTACAAAATAAATGAATGTATGGTATATAAGTCAAATAATTATTTAGACACATAAATAAAATGGGATGTGCACAATTATGTGTGTAGTCTACAAATATATTCAGAACTTTTAGTCATAATGCTGAAATACTACCATTTTCTTAAACCTAAATCTGAAAAAGGGGTATAAAGAGAGGAATGAAAGATCACTGAAATGAAAATAGAAACTACCATCAACAAAATTCCTTTCCTAAATGTATTTCTCCATTTGTGTGTATGTGAGTGTGACGGTGAGACATATAATGTGTTGAGAATAAAACAATACTTATTTGAGTTGTCATTTTAATTAAGAATGTACATGTAAGATTCCTTAACTTAGGCTAACTGAAGACTTAGAACAACATAAAAGACAAATAGCTCAAGGGGGATTGGTCCACACGATTTAGTTAATATCTCAGAAGTTTCTTCTTTTGATGGGTCTTCAGTGGTTCTCCAAACAGAAAGCAAATTCTCCTCCAAATTTCTGTAGCTTTTTGTGGCCAGATACCTTGTGCTGCTGAATATATTGCAGTATAGTTGTTGAAACTCCTTAAGCGCAAGACTGATGTCAAACTTAATTACCTCTGTCTAAGATCAATTTCATAAAATGCATACTTACGACAGCAATTTGTTAGAATTATATCACTATACATACAGTAACAGGAAACCCTTCAGTGAATAATATTTGCGAAAATAGTTCTAGGTATCAATGTTTTAGCTTAAAACAAAACATATTTTAAAAATAGAAATGTCTGAGAATCAGTGAACATTCCTTGTCTGCCTATTAAAGATGAAAGCAAAACATAAATATTGGCTTTTCCCTAATAAACA
>NW_012114252.1:15761770-15793423 GCF_000951035.1 Colobus angolensis palliatus
GATTCTTTTTAGCCCAAAGCACCTTTGTTCTAAACCTAGCTTATTGATCCTAGGTCAATAGTTTCTTATCATGTTGCTCCCTTTATCACATTCAAGTTCAAATGATCCACTGTAATACAGGTAGGCAGTCAGGAGCTATTGAAGGCCCCTGGCAGTGCTTCATCTTTTCACTCTCCTGTCCTACCCCTCCCATTCAAGCACAATTTGCATAGTCAGTCAGCCCTGGTTGACGTGTTCATCACTGCACCGAGGTGCTCAATTTCAGAATATTCTCAGGCAGGAACAGAAAAATAACTTCTTCTGAATCTTCACTTTTCTGTATTCCCCTCTTTCTTCAATACTCTGATTAACAATTACCTTCTCCACAATGCATTATTCACCTTGAGGGCAAACACTTCCCATATTCATCTTTTTAGTTCTAGTACCTAGCACAATTTATCATCTATCCTAACATTCAAAAAAGATTTATTGAAAGTAATTGAATCATCTGAAATAATTTCTTCTTTTGAAATTACTTTAAAATGTAAGTATACTTTTATTGTCATTTTAATATTTTTCCTTAGTTTTCCTTATATTAGATTTACTTTTGTACTGGTCTCTCTCCAATGAGAATACAAAGTCTTACTTGGTAAGGTTAACCTTTTTATCCCCAAAAGACCTAGAATAGATTCTGTCATACAGCCGTAAACTCAAGCAAAATTTTAAAGAAAATATCTTTGGGATTTTTTCGATAGAAATCTATTTAAGTAGTTACTGGTTTATGAAGCTAGGCACAAAATCTATTTAACCCATCATTGTTGCTGGCATGTTAGGTATGCAATTTTTTAAAAGCATGTGCTAAATATTTATTGAGGAATATGAATAATGAAGTAAAACATAAAATAGAAAAGTATATATATATATATATATTTACTAATGGTTTGCAATAGGAGCAGTGGAGTGAGAAGCAGATAAAGAAGAATGCTGCATAGATTCTGATATGAAATTCTATGCCCTTATATGAGGTGCTGTAGTATTTAAAGTATAGGTAATTTATTATGTTGGAAATGATTGCATATATGTCTATATATGTACGGGTATATGTATGTGTGTGTGTGTGTGTGTATATATATATATATATGTAATTTGTCTTGATCATCAGCCAGTTATTGTTATTCGTTTCACCTCCATTTAACATAGATTTGCATATGCTATGGCTGACCACTTCAGTGAAAGTTAAAACCATGGCCGGGCGCGGTGGCTCATGCCTGTAATCCCAGCACTTTGGGAGGCCGAGGCGGGCGGATCACAAGGTCAGGAGATCGAGACCACGGTGAAACCCTGTCTCTACTAAAAATACAAAAAATTAGCCGGGCGTGGTGGCGGGCGCCTGTAGTCTCAGCTACTCGGGAGGCTGAGGCAGGAGAATCGGGAGGCGGAGCTTGCAGTGAGCCGAGATCGCGCCACTCACTCCAGCCTGGGAGACAGAGCGAGATTCCGTTTCAAAAAAAAAAAAAAAACCATGAAGAATTGAAAATTCTGAGCTCTAGTAAGGGGATTTCCATGTTTTCAGCTCAGTTACATTTGATAACATCATGTATATATGCATATATGTGAGAAATCATAACTATTTGTTGGGTGAAATCTAATTTTTTTAAGTTGGACATCCTGTCCTTCAGCTGTCCAGCTCCTGATATGCATGCTACACACGTGTGTGCATGTGAACGTACCCACCCACCCCCAAACACGCACATGCACACGCACACGCATTTACCACTTCATATTTTTCTTGTTCAAATTTGCCACCTAACCTACTTCCCACTTAAAATTCTGTGGAAAAGTCGCAGCCACAGCACGATGCAGCAACTGCAGATTTGCACAATGCCTGGCATCCTCATTAATCGATGTGAAATCCAGGAAGAATGTGGACTCAAAGTCTTTCCTTCACATGGGATGTGTGATTCTCACTATGAAAACAGAGCCTCCAGCACAGTGTTCGTCCTAAAGGAACTGCCCCTTAGTGTGGACTGCCTGGAAGAAAACTGTAAAAGGCTTTCTAGAATTTTATTTTCTTTAACGTCTCAGTTGAAAGTATATACTCTCTTTTTGTTATTTGATTGAATGATAGCCCTAAAAAAACTTAAATAGAAGATGTTAAAAATTGTAAAGAAAAGTGAAACAGCTGAATTACATACACTTGTATCTCCTTTGAACCCTAGGTACTCTATCCAATCGCTAAGAGAGAATTGTATAGCCTCTTTTATTACCCTTGTAAATGTACCCAGAGACTATTATGTGATGTGGGTGCATCCAATAAATAGGATAAATAAGTAAGTTTACAGCAGAGCCCTTTCAGGCAACCTTAAAAAGACCAGGCAGCTAAGCAATCACGTGATAGCTAGTTTCAGACAAGTACTAAAACTTAGCAGGCCTTCCTGAGTCGTCAAACGCCATCACTCACATGGCTGTGATTAGAAAACGTGAATGCTTCTTCCTTCTTTAGGGTTCCTACCGCCTTTAAAATTTGATTACATCTTACAGCAATATCTCAAACGTATCCTGTCAGAGAAAAAACATACCAAATTTTATGGTTTATTTAAGAATACCAGGCATAAATGTCTATGAGAAAGGGCCAAAGGATGTCACTGTACAGCATGAACTCAGATGTTCTATGTTGTTATGCTACCATTAAAACAAAAGAATAAAGAACCTTGCAGCCGCCGTTTGAAGCTTTAGCTTGTTTTGAACTTTCAAACTAGAAACATTTTCCTGAAATGTGTAGACAAATAGAGAACAAAGTGCTGCAAAGTGTGCCAACATTATAGCTTTGCTTCATTGTTTTTAAAACGTAAGCACTGAGTTTAGATTCTCTGTTCTCTTGGAATGCCATTTAAGTTACTAATAATTGGCTTGAAGTGCATAGCTTCAGCATTCTTCTTACTACCTTAGAAAAGTAGGAAATACTGCTGACTCATTGTTCTCCACTGCAGGCCCAGGAGCGTCAGGAACAAAAAATAATAATAATAAAAAATAAATAAATAAATACTCCTTACTGGATGTTTTAGCACGCTACGTTCTAAAGTAGAGGTTTGTTTTACTTTTCCATTTTTAAAATTGTATTTTCATAGCAACAAGACAATTATCGTGAAGAGATTCTAATCCTTGTTAAGCACCTAATGTATGTCAAGCACTGAGCAAGGTAGTGTTACAGCCTACACAATATTCTAAAGTTCAAATTGTGGGAAGAGTGCTATCCCTACCAAGAAGGTGGTGATCTTATGGGCCGCAAGTTGCCATGGCCTCTAGAACATGAGATGCACTTTCAGTCCGTGTTCCAGTCAAAAAACAGCCCTATATTGGGAAGAACAGAGCATAGGTTTGATCAGTCTAAGCAAATTTCTTTTCTTCTTTTTTTGAGACGCAGTCTTGCTCTGTCGCCAGGCTGGAGTGCAGTGGCGCAATCTTGGCTCACTGTAACCTCCGTCTCCTGGGTTCAAGTGATTCCTCTGCCTCAGCCTCCTGAGTAGCTGGGACTGCAGGCTCCTGCCAACATGCCCGGCTAATTTTTGTATTTTTAGTAGAGACAGGATTTCACCATGTTGGCCAGGATGGTCTCGATTCCTTGACCTCGTGATCCACCCACCTCAGCCTCCCAAAGTGTTGGGATTACAGGCGTGAGTCACTGCACCTGGCCCACAAATTTCTTTTTTAAAAACAAAACCAACACCACCACCAACAACAAATTGTCTCTTATCAAGAAATCCTTCAGATATTACTATATATAATTTGACCCTGAACTGTGTTCACCCTACTTGAGACTTACCCTAATGCTTCTGATACCCAAAAAAGTTAATGAGTTGGCATCTATTCCACACAAGTGTTTGTAAGCAGCTTTATATTCTTTGTGTTGCTGATGCATGGCACCAGTTGTTCTCAAAACAATCTACACACCATCATCATCTGAGACCTTTTAAAAGTACAGATGCCTGGGCTCCTGCCCAGATTTACACAATTTATAGTAGATTCTTCAAAGCAATCAAATTTGAAACTCTGCATTAGACTTTGTATGTATATACTGTGTATATACATATATACACACATTTATATATAAAATTTAATTTAATGTTTACAAAACTTCTGTAGGCAGGAATTTTACTTGTATTTTTTACGAAGCAGGAATCAGGCCGAAGAATGAATAATAATAGGCTCAAAATTGTATATCTAAGTGAATGGTAGGCTTCATATTATAAGGCAGGTAAATCTATCTCTAAATTCTGTGTTCATCCTATTTATCGCATTGCCTCACCCAAAGGAAATCAAATAGGGAACTCTTTCAGAGAACGAATGAAAAAAATTCTTAAATGAGGTCTCAGGCGATCGTGAAAAATGCAATAACCAAAGCATCTCCAGGATCTCTTACAATGTAACATTAATCAATTAATTCATCAGTCCATTCAGTGAGCAATCATTTATTGTGCTCCACCTATGTGCTGAGCACTGAAAATATGTAGAAAATAAACAAGTCAAAATAATCCCAACAGTATTTGTTTACAAGCAAATATCTGCAAAAGTAAAGTAAAAAATGGGTTGAAGTCAATTTGTCCCAGTGTAAATGGGCTTTCTGTAAAACATAGCATTTATGGGTTGATTTTTTTTCTCTGCAAAAGATGTGCTGAAGTCTTAATTCCTAGTGTCTATAAATGTGACCTTATCTGATAATAGAGTCTTTGCAGATATAATTAAGATGACGTCATACTGGAGTAGACTGGGCTATTAACCCAAAATGACTGGGGTCCCTGAGAGAAGAGACAGGGACACACACACACACACACACACACACACACACACACACAGAGAGAGAGAGAGAGAGAGAAGAATGCCATGTGGATACACAGACACACGGAGAGAAGACGTCAGAGACTGGATTTAAGAAACCGCAAGCCAGAGAATGGTAAGATTTCTAGCAACAGCAGAAGGCAAGACAAAGACATGGGGGCAGAGTCTCCCCTGAACTTCAAAGAGTGCATTTGGAACTCAGATTTCTCACCTCCAGAATCATGAGAGACTAAATTTCTGTTGTTTTAGGCCATCCAGTTTGAAGTGATTTTTTATGGCAGTCCTCGAAAAGTAATACTCAGGGATTCTCAAATTTTTGAAGTCAGAACCTCTTTAGATTCTTAAAATTTATCGAAGACCCAAGAGCACTTGTTTTTATGGGTTATATAATCAATATTTATTGTTTCATAATTAAAAATGGTAATTTTTTGAAATAGTAACTTTTTAAAAGAGTAGCATCCTCATTATGTATTAATATAAATAATATATTGTAAAGTAACTATTTTTTTCAAAAACAAAAGACTTCACTTAGAAGAGTGACACTGTTTCACATTTTTGCAAATCTCTTTAATGTCTTGCTTAATAAAAGGCAGCTGGGCTCTTATATCGACTTCTGCTTTCAATCTGCTTCAATATGTTGTTCTGAGTGAAGTATATTACGGAAATACGGCCTCACACAGATACATAGTTGGAAGAGAGTAATATTTACTTGTCTTTTCAGATAATTAAAGATATTCTTCTTGGATGCTACACCCAAACTCATTAAGTGGCAGTATCTTAAGCTTGTTGCTGTGTAGAATCCGAAAGTTTATAAACTTTTTATAGCCTTTTCTATTAAATCCATTGGTCTGTTAATATCCAGCTTTCACTTTGAATGGATCTTTATGCGTGCATAATTTTGTAGCAATGTGCACTATTCGTTATGAAAATACTGGTTTACTCACTTAGGGCTAATCTCCCAACATTGACACATGTCCTTATACAATAGAAAAAAACAATAGCACATGCTAATGTCAACAATCTTCACTAAAAATTCTTTAAGTTTTGGGTAACTAGCAAGCTCATGGTGACCAAGACAATTTTTTTATTCTAATTTTTATTCTAATTTTTTATTCTAATTGGTAACCGAAATTTTATAATTGATAGTTGATAATCTAGTAGTTATCCTTGAAGTGACATGCTCATTTTATTCAATTTGAAAATATGTCTGACATACACTGAATCCCTGATAAAGATCATTTATCTGTCAAGCATTCTTTCAAGTAAACATGGTGCTCTGTGATTAAAACTGCTAGTTCAGCTTGTAACTCAAGAACATGCTATTATCCCCAGACAACAATCAGAATTTGAGATGAAGCAGAAGTGCTTTCCGTGTACTTCTTTTATTACAGGGAATATTTTTAAAGTCTATTTAACTGTAAAAATGCAATAACATTTTACTGCGTCTGAGTTAACAAGAGAAGAAAGAGAAGAAAATAGTGCATCAAGACATGTAAATAATATTTGGCACTGTTTTCTGCTTTAGGAAATGTCCTACACCTGGACAAAAATCTTTCCCAATCATTTGATAGTTGTGCGACCTTAAATATTTTACAAAATCTCTGCAGGCCTCTGTTTCCTTAATGGCATGAAGAAAGCTTCCACAACATTATTGTAAGTCTCAGATTCGATTATTTATAAGGCATCCAACATGGGACCTGGTACTTCTTGGTGACGACAGAAAATTTAGTCCTTCACAACACCAGTCTTCTGACAAGGGCTGCAGTCCAAGGTATTAGAGCATTGACATTTATTTTTACCTGACATATACCAGATATGCAGTCACATTTATATTTCCTCCGTAGAGTATTGCGGGTGCAGAAATGGTAGACATGAGTACCTTTACTTACTGAGGGTGAGAAAGCAACAGCATAGGGAAAGAGAGATTTAATATTCAGATGTGACAGGATGTGGGAGCAAAATGTCAAAGTTCTCAGGAGAAGATAGGATGTAGATCACAGATGAAAAATAAAGGCCTAAATAGGAAGGATACCTCTTTGAGAACAAGAAGAAATAAAGAAGTTAACAATGAGACCTGTGCAGATCTATTTTCATGGGATTGAAATTGGATAGAAATACATTGTTCTGATGTCTTTTTGTTACCAGGGAGGGACTGAGGTCCCTGAGCTTCCTGCACGCCCATGTGGATGTGACAGAGCAGGAAGACCTGGGGCTAACTTGAGGGTCATAAGACCCGGTCCTGCTCCAGGAAGCTGTCTTCCAGTTTAGAGCAAGGGGCTGAGGGTCACAATGCTTGTCCCAGTGTTTGCTGGAAAGAGGAGCTGACAGTCAAAGGAGTCATCTCACACTCTACAGGACACTGCCCTACAACCTTACAATCAGGATAGTGCCATTATGTGAGAAATTCGACAGCTAAATTTCTTTGCTATATACTTGAAAAATACCATTCAGCTTTTTTCCTTCCAATGAGAAAAATCTGTGGAATATTTGCTAACACAATTCTTTTTATGTTAAAATATTTTCATTCGTACTAAATGGGAATGGGATTGTTTACTGGCCTCTAACTCAGAATGAGATGTCCCTGATGTCACATTCATAGTCTGGAACTCCAGAATTTTTCAAAGTACACAATTACCTGTGAAGACAAAGCAATCCAAACTTGTCTTTCTGCTAGGATTCAGTGGTATACAGTGACTACATTTTTCAAATTATTTCTTTCTCTATGTGGAGAAAAGATGAAGAAAGCATAAATATTACAGTGCTAACTGACTTCTAAATTGTCAAAAATACAGACATGGGAGTTCCTCTGTTTTGTTCTTTGTCCATTGAAAGAATTTACCTTATTTTATAAGTTTTTTCACTGTTTTGTTTTATAAATGTTTCAAGGAAATAATTTTTACTACCATGTGATAATGCGAATCTCCTGAAAGAGTCTCCAAAACGCAGTTCCATCGTGACTGAAATATTTGAAATAGTATATTCTAATCTAATTTTTTTCCTCACGTGCTCATTTCCCAAGGCGTTGACTATTTTTTAAAGCTTCCAGCGCAAAGTCTTGTGCGATTTTTTGGGTTCTCTTTTTTTTCTCTCTACGTCCTCCTTTTTCTCTTTGTTTTTAATTAATTAATTAAATTTTTTTTTTTTTTTTGAGACAGAGTCTCACTCTGTCTTCCAGGCTGGAGTGCAGTAGCCCAATCACGGCTCACTGCAAGCTCTGCTTCTCCGGTTCACGCCATTCTCCTGTCTCAGTCTCCCGAGTAGCTGGGACTATAGGCGCCCACCACACCCAGCTAATTTTTGTATTTTTAGTAGAGAGAGGGTTTCATCCTGTTAGCCAGGATGGTCTCGATCTCCTGACCTGGTGAGCCACCCGCCTCAGCCTCCCAAAGTGCTGGGATTACAGGCCTGAGCCACCGTGCCCAGCCTCTTTCTTTTTTAATATGATTGTTTTCCTCACTTAAATATGAACTGGTTGAGAAAGTTTTGTGGAGATATTCTACAACAGGCTACATCATGTGAGTGTGAGATCATGTGATTGTTTTTCTGCTGCCCTAATTACCCTATGGATTAAGAAGCTGAAATGTATCAGATTGTCTAATTTGTTTACCAAATAGAAAGGCAGGCATATAAAGTGATCCATTTCATTTGAATATTAGAGACATATTGTAAGCAGGAAATCTCATGTCCATGTCTTGAAGCATAATTCTCCTTTTGCTACAAAGGAAAGATTTCACCTTCTACCTCTTGACTTATAATTTGCTTTATTACTTGTCTTCCTTTAGGAAATAGCTCCTCTGTTGCCACTCTTTAGGCTACTTACCAGATTGTGTTTTATAAGCACCTGGTTTTTGTGGTAACATTCTACTATCACATGTATCAGTGCGCTCAATTAATTCTATCACTGCCCTGGAACTGCGCTTACTCAAGTATCTTTCCGCATAGAGTGAGGGGCTTAAGGTGAAGAATACATTTTTTGAAGTGTTGTATCCAAACAATGAAGCTGCTATTGAATGGATACTTGAAATAAATTAATAATTAAGAAATAATTGTACGATGATGCACCTACTTCCATTTCCAGCAGGTGACAGCCATTAATAGAATCAGGACACATTTCAGCCTGTGTACGTAGGATTTGTCTCCATTTTCCGCCTCCTTTATGTGGATATAATCAACCCCTCTAGCTCACACAGGCACAGAAACTAACTGCAGTTTCTATAACCCCTCCTGAAAATAATTTTGCCCTCCTAGAAGCTAATTATAAGTGAATCCAGTTCACAGGAGGATGAAACATGTTTACGTTGTGAATCTATGTAAGAAAAGGCAATGGCATATGACAGCAAGAAGCTATTCATATTGACCTAGAGAAAACAGACTTTTGCAAGAGGAGCGTAGTTAGGATGATTGCCCCCTCTTCTGTTTGAGACTATTGTATATGTGAGCCAACAGAGACAGAACTGATGGCTGATTAGACTTGTACGAATCAGAAAAATAGTTCTCATTTGGAAAACATAGGAAGCGAAACAACCACGCTGCATGGGAAAGATTTTCAAAACTGGAATAGAGGATTTCCCAATTTAAAAAACAATGGACGAAGGTGGCTTTACGCAGATCTCATGCTATTATTATTTTTTTCTACATTGTCCAGCTTTTATTGCCCAGCTGAACTTCGCTTTTCTGTACGTACACATCAGCACTGGTCCAACTGCTTCAAGTGCAAGCCTGCCTACAGGCAAGTTGAGTGTGACCTTCTGGATTCTGGGATATTCTTCTTTCCACTTCTATAATGCAGGAAGGGTCTTAAAAATTATTTTTTACAATTAGATCATCTATAGCTTTTGGTTAATAGATCTAAGATTTATTTTTTTCAGTGTGAGAACCTTGATTTGCGTTAAACATTTATTCTCATTATACAGTACAAGTCATGTGCATGGTACTATACTATGCAAATAACAATTCTGAGAATAATAGATTCATCTCACTAGATTAAACAAGACAGCTATTGAATGCTTAATTAAAAACAAATTGATAATAAGAACATATTTCCAGAGATTCAATCAAATGGCAACACATACAAAATCTACCAAAAAAGCCATCATAAGATAATTAAAATTTTTTAAATAATTAGCTATTGTAATAAATGCATAGTTGAGTTGATTTAATATTATCTAATTCTCTGGGGGATATATTTCCATAAAAGATGGGTTAGAGTATATTTAGCAATACCGACAATATCTTTTTTTTAAATTTATAAATGTTAGCAGTATGAAGAAGTAGCCTATTTATCTAAAGATGACAAATACTTAATTTTAAAAATATTCACTAAAATACCATTGCAGAATTTGAAATGGCACTAAGTTTTGGGTTTAGGGGCAAAGAGTTTAAAAAACATCTGGAGATGCTGAAATAACCTGCATTCATTTATGTTATTTAGGTTGTAAAATCATATTCAATCTTGACCCACTCAGGAAATCTAACATAAACGTCCTGCTGATTTTGACAGTCATACAGCAAAAACACCCTCTAATGAGCATTTAATAGTCACCAAAAGTTTTGCATTAAGTACAAAGCCCTTTTGATTACTTATTCCACTAATTTAAAGTAAATGCTTTTACAGATGGCATCTGTTAGGCCGCAGAACGTGTGCAGCATTCATATGCACTCATTGAAAATAGATTCCAGCTTCACTAGAAAGATTGTATCAAAAAGATCAAACATGAAACACTGAGTAAACATTTACCAGTGATATATTTTCTTTAAACCTCTTCATAAATACTTATCCAATAAGAAAGTACCATGCTTAGGGCCGAGCAGTAATTGAGAAATACCTTGGCAAATTAACACCTACCACTAAATGATCTAGACAAAGACATGGAGCTCTCTGTTCTACCTCTCATCTTCTTACGTGTGGAAGCATATCCGATTTCAGTCCCCTTCAAAGTGTATTATATTACCTACATGAAAAACGCCATGAAATACTTTCAGATGGCCGAGCTGATCGGAAAAAGAAACGACGATACATTGCAAAGAAAAATCAAAGCAAGCCAAAGATGGCCTTATAGACAGATAAATGGATAATTTTCTGGTTTTCTTTTCATTAATAGATTTGCTGTGATTAATAATTCCTTCAGACATCAAGAGACATTCTAACAGAGAACTAATATAAATTTAGTTAGGAGATTATGTAACTGAGCTTCATTTATTCATAAGAGATATCATACAATGAGAAGACATGAAATGAATCCAATGTTACTGGTGTCTAATTCTGTTTTTCATGATTTGGGAAGAACAGGAGCTCTCTCTGGCCTATGGAGTACAATATAATGTAGTAGAATCATAAATGGCTCCCCCATAAATGTAAACGAAGCTGAGAACATATCCCACACTTGCTAATAAAGGTCGCTTAGAAAATACCAAGAAGTACCCTTCTGATATCAAGTGACTCATTGATTTATAAGTTTGGAACTAACGAAACTTCAAAGGCAACAAGATTACAGTATTGAATAAGTACCAGCATCTAGTTTTGTATTAAGAAACTGAGTGATAAAATAAATTTATGTGAAGACTTTCTTTCAAATCTTTCATTTACTAATGCGGTTAAAAATGTATGCTTGAAAGCAAAACTACAATAGAAATATATCAGTTTGTCCAGGTTGGTACTATTGTATTGCAGGCTCGAAAGTTCTTTGTGGTAGAGTGCTGTTAGGTACACATGAGAGAGTTGGCAGCATCTGGCTTTGTCCCACTAACTGACAGTAGCATTCCCCAACGCCAGTAGGGACATTCAAACATGTCTCCAGCGATACAAAATAGTTGCTGGATGAAAACCCATAAATTAAATGAATCTGGCTGAAATATTAGAATAATCACTTAACTGAGGTTGTATTACATATGAG
Source organism: Colobus angolensis palliatus (assembly GCF_000951035.1). Classification (NCBI taxonomy): domain Eukaryota; kingdom Metazoa; phylum Chordata; class Mammalia; order Primates; family Cercopithecidae; genus Colobus; species Colobus angolensis. Next base: position 15,773,479 of record NW_012114252.1, read on the forward strand.
TACCTAAAACATATTTGAAACTCTAGTAATTTGTCATGCTGCTTCACATGGCCTTATGATTTTCAGACCCTGCTAAAATCCCAAGTCTTTGTTTTATTTTCGCTAGTATGCGGACTATTAGAAATGTAGGTTATGATTTCAATTTTTTTCAATATTCTCTTAAAGCAATGCATAGTTTTATGGAATGCATAGTTTTATACCTACTGTGAGACTAAAAGGTAGCTACTGAGTTTCTTAAAGATCTGTAAGCATTTGAAAATAAGAATAAAGCAGGTAAGAGATTGACAAACACCTTGTCATATAATAAATAGTTGAAGAAACTGTGATGATTATCCTGGGGGAGGGGGAAGAACTCAAGTGGGGGTTGGATTCATTAAAAGCTGTATACACTTAAAGCAATAACATTGTGGAGAAGCTGGAATGCAATTATTCAGATCTGTTTGCAAAATATTTATTAAGCACCTACAATGTCCCAAGGATTTTTGTTATGCTCTAGAGCTAAGTAAATAAATAATGTACTCTGATATGACACATCCACAATTAAGGCCAGTAAGTATACATGAATTTCATTTGATTTTTTTATTAAAAAAGATAATTACATATATGTAGGCATGTGTATATACACATATAAACAGAAGAATGAGGCCGGGCGCGGTGGCTCAAGCCTGTAATCCCAGCACTTTGGGAGGCCGAGACGGGCGGATCACGAGGTCAGGAGATCGAGACCATCCTGGCTAACACGGTGAAACCCCGTCTCTACTAAAAAAATACAAAAAACTAGCCGGGCGAGGTGGCGGGCGCCTGTAGTCCCAGCTACTCGGAGGCTGAGGCAGGAGAATGGCATAAACCCGGGAGGTAGAGCTTGCAGTGAGCTGAGAACCAGCCACTGCACTCCAGCCCGGGCGACAGAGTAAGACTCCGTCTCAAAAAAATAAATAAATAAATAAATAAATAAACAGAAGAATGAATGCACGTGATGACACATACAGTACTTAAAAATATTCAATGCCCAATAGTGTCTCTTTGTAGATAAAACTGCCATATTTTTCTTCTAATATCTAACATAATTAATTAACAAATCAGTTACTCAGAGATTTTTTAAAAAATCTGCCTGAGGTAAGTTTATACATTCTAGGATCAGTTGTAAGTAACAAGGGTTATTTCAACTAAACTAAAAAAACTGAAACTTGATTCAGTAGTAAGTTATTACTGTGCTTATACTTTCTTTCTTTTTTCAGAAGTTATAAGTTTAAAAAAATTACATTTATTGCCCTGAATGTTCAGTGGTTCAATGGAGTAACTAGTTTATCCTATATTTATATATTTTTATTTTTATACATAAATAAATGAGTAAAGATCAGGACGCTGAGAAAATAGCAGTTACAAAAAATTTCATTCACAGCGAGCGAGAACTTTTTGTGAATTATTTCTTTATGAACTTTGGGTCTTGGTCTATTTCTTTTTATCTTGTTAATATTCTCCAACGTAAAATTTCCAAAACCAAAGTTCTGGTATGTATGTTGCCTCCCCCACAACACATTTGCTTATGCAGCAGAGCCACGTTTCTTAATACTACGTGTATCCAAGAAAAGACCCTACTTCTCATTAAAGATCATAAGCCTTTGATCAACTCAGCTAGAATCCACTTCCTGAAACGCCAGGTAGGCCTGACCTTCCCACTCTCTGGTTTCCACAGAGCTTGCTGTCTGGACCTCAGTGGGCCACCCAACTCTATAGTGTTCTACAGAATGCTCTTATGCTCTTGTGCTCTTATGCTCTTGGGCACCCACCTTCTCATGTGAATACAAGGAAAGAAAAATTCTGTTGACTCTATATTAGAGTTGGTGTGAAAATTTGTAACTGAACTCAATACATGAAAGTAATTTAATGTAGATTTGAATAAAAAGATTCTAGATACTTACAAACTTCAGTAGCCAGCTAAATAGTATATATGATGTTTCATAGATAGAAGAGATTCAGAGAAGTTGTTGAACAAGAAATGTTTATATTTTCATTCTATCCTGAATACAAGTTTAATTAAACCCCAGAGGCAAAACAATAAACTGTGACTGATTAATTTAGTCAAAGTATGGTTGGACTCATGTTATCTGACCCCGAAATTAACATATTGACCCCTTCTATAAGAATAAACAAAGAAAATTGTAATTTGAAAATATTTATTACCACATTTGTTTTTTATTTTCTCATTTTTTAATTATCTTAATGTAAATACATAACCAACTCCAAATGTATATGTTGGATAAGACTGATATGTATGGCTGTCTATTATTTAGAAATTGATTATCTATACCTAATCAGTTAGAATCAAATTATATTTTAATTTATTCTTATCCTTTTACTTTACAAATTGTTTCAAAGATGTTTACAGTGATAATATAAATATAATAGTTATTGCCCTGAGTAAAAATTAATCCTGAATTTTAAAAATGAGAAGAGAAAATGTATAGTTATAAATAAAGATTATAAATGACATAATACTTAACCATAAAATCTAATTTTTGCTTTTCTAGATTCTGGGGAAAATAGGAGAAAACAATTATGTAGATTTTATTATCTACCAATAGAAAGCAAATCAATTCATTAAAATAAACGATCCTCTTCCTGACCCTAAGGTCAAAGAGAAGCTTATTTTGAATCCTCTCTGTAGACAGACACTGAACGACATAAATGGTAGCATCATTGACGCTGTTTAAAAATTCCGATGAGTGTTTCATAGTCCTGTGTGTTACTTGCCTATCAGTGCTGTAACAAATTACTACAAGTGTATTGGCTAAAACCACAGAATTGTAATGTCTGAGAGTTCCAGAGGTCAGAAGACCACAATGGGTTTCACTGGGCTTCACTCAAGGTTTCCTCAAGGCCATGTTTCCTCCTGGAAGCTCTTTGGAGGAATCCCAGAACCCTTTCCATGGGTTCCATATGTCTGGGCCCGTTGCTGTCTTCCTCCATTTCAAAGCTGTCGACATCAGGTGGAATTCTCATCATACTGCATCACGCTGACCTGTCTCTCCAACCTCTTTCCTAAATAAGGACTCTTGTGATTACAGTGGGCCCTCTCAGTGAATCCAGGCTCATCTCCCCATTTTCACATCAGTCTACTAGCAACCTGAATTCCATCCGCAACCTCAATTTCTCTTGCCATGTAACATACATATTTACAGGTTCTGGGAACAAATGTGGACAGCTTTGGGAAGCCATTAGTCTGCCAACCACACCCCGTATCTAATATCAGTCACCTGGGAAAACTCAAATTGCATGATTCTTTGTGTTGGAGAAGGAAGAGTGAAATGCAGGTTTGAAGTGAGACAAGAGTATTTATAATATGCCTTAAAAGTAGTTTAGAATATCCTCAGAATAGTTTGGGCACACCTTAGACTAGTGGTTCTCCATCACAGAGTACATGTAATGGAATGTCATAAATTTGTTTAACAGAAAAATGAACAGTGAAAGCTAGCTAATATTGAATTGTTTTAAACAGGGTTGTTTATATAATTATGGACAAAAGCCTCAACACTTCTGAGAGTCAACAGTCGGTGTTACCAACAGAAGATATAAACCAGCGTCGTCCCCAATGAGCTGGGGATTACGGTCATACTCATAAGCCAGGCTATTGCATCATTCAGTAAGAAATGGGTATGAATGGTATGTTTTGGCATATATAAATGTTATTATAGGGAGACATCATGCAGTTTGGAGGGGCAGTTTGAAAAACAGCCTTGATTTCCTTCCTAAATACCAGTTGTTACATGTGACATCTCAGCAACACTGAAAGTCAGACCTTGAAAACTCAGACCACTCTAAAAATGTAAAACTGAATGTTCCTTTATAGTAATTCAATGATATGGTTGTGAAACTTCTGGTATTTAATTACAGAAACATATGGGACACATAAAGGCAGGGACAGAAGGACAGTGTGCCATAGGTGTGTAGAAACACATACCTAGGACATGTGAAGTATTGACCTTCCCCCAAGTCATAGCTCTTCACCCCTCTTCTTGTATGATCTTTAGCATAATTACAGAGACTACTGTTATTCAGTGATACTCCCTATTCTACCCTTTCCATCACTGCATGGCTAGTCCAGGCCCTCGCTCCACACCTGCAACAGTTCACTCACACTCTAGCCATTCTCCTTCCAAGCTAACACGTTCCTTCAATACTTCAGATAACCTCCTGCTCAGACACCATCAATACTTTCCACTTACTAGAAGATCAAGACCAAAACCCTCAGCTTGGCATTTTGGTCTTTGCCTGACCCTTCCTGTGCTAACCTACATTTAAAGTCACAGCTATAGATTTTGAAAACGTAATGACACTCAGATCTGAATCCAGCATATCATCAAAGAAGAAAACAAAGCTCAGAAAGATTAAGTAACTTGACCTGCTCACATAACTAGTGACAGGTTAAAGAATAGGAACAAAAGTTATGTGACTAACAGTCTGTTCCTTGCAAATTCCCAACGCTATTTTCCATTCACCTCAATATTGTATTAGTGCTGGTCTTCGTTTCTACTCACTGTGTCATCCTCATGCTGTATTATTGTATTATTGACAGAAGACAGAAACTTACCTACTGTTAGCTTAACTAAATTATTGAAGATAATGTTGACTTTTAAAATGTGTCACCAATGAAAGTTAGTTTTATTTTGTTTCTTCCCTTCTAGGTGCTTTAGAATTTCCCAAGTTTTGGCTAAAAAATACAATTTATGTTAACTTTTTTATCTGCAACCAAATATCTTATATTCATTATATTTATTTCCTACAACATACAATGTACTATCTTATGACTGCTTTTCTCATCTTCCCCTCCTTCTTTCATTTCTTTACTATTCCCTCATAAAGTGTGTTTTTTTAAAGAAATATTTATGTTCAGTGATATTCTGGAAAGATTTTCAGTTAGTTTATGAGAAGGCAGGCAAAACAACAGAACGTGATAAGAAAAAAAGTAAGGCAGCAAAAGAAGTAAAAATATGTATGGGTACAAAGAAGAGCCAAGAAAAATTCTAAAAATGCAAACTCTAGTGACTCACATGGGGAAAACGGATGGAATACAATTTTGAATCTTATCTTTGTATCAAATAATGTGAAGAGTAAAGATATGCCAATTAATTAATTTCACATTTATAAGTTTTATATATACATATAAACAATATATCTAGATTATTCTGGGAAACTATATATGATCTAATAATATTTTAGAGTTCTTTCTAAAGCAGAAATTACATTGCATACTAAACTCTATGTGTGACAAGATGCATACAAGTGGCTATTTTGCTAAATATTGATTATCAATTTCACCTGATGAAAGGTGAAATGTTTCACAGTAAAACACGAATGAATGAATGAATTATTCAGAGATTTCTGGTTTTTATCCTGAGATATAGACAACAAATGAGCATAATTTTTAACCTTAAAACATGAAAAACATCTGGACAAGATACAAATTTAAGAATTTCCTAGAAACCATCAGATAACTGACCTTGCAGAGTAGAAACTCAGTATCTGAAAGAGACCAGTGAATGAAGGAAGAAACTGGACCAGAGAATTTGGTTATTTCAGACAGATACCCCCACATGTCATGTAGACAGATATGAATATTCAGCTGGAAATGTTTGATAAGTTAAAGAAAGCAAGTATGAGTCAGGATGAAAAATCCCTGGCTGTCATGGCACAGGGGATTCACCTGTTCTGTAAGCTTCTTTTTTACAGGAACCCTAACAGCTGTTCATAGCTGGAAAGAATGCTGAGAAAGCTTCTGCCTTAGAGAGAAGAGGTAAGGAAAAATAACAGTGGGCAGTCTTATCACCCCTGTGAAATAAATGTCTTTATCTTCAGAGGGAAATAAAAGCAAAAACAAAATCAAAAATCAAAACCATTATCCTGAGGGCAGACACTATTGCATCCTGGGGTAATGAACAAACAACAACAACAAAAATAAGCTCTTTCCCTGGAGGAGGAATCCCTAGTAGTTTTAGCATCACTTAGGAAAAAGGGACAGGAATCCTTGTGAAAGCCACATCTGCAGACTCAGGTTTAAGAGGTCTGCAGCACACCAACATGGCACATGTATACATATGTAACAAACCTGCACGTTGTGCACATGTACCCTAGAACTTAAAGTATAATAAAACAAACAAACAAAAAAGAGGTCTGCCTAAAACTGGATCTTAAAAAATGCACACTGCGTTCCTCTCTTCTCACCACACTAACAAGCACTGAGTGGAAATGACCTCAGAATGCAGTTGGGGGAGCTGCATGAGACAAATTCTCTCTGAGGAGTAAACCAAAGGGAGACTGTCAGCTAGACATGGAGACCTCAGTGGAGAGCACTTGAAATACTGTCTTGCTGCTGAGAGGGTGAACACAAAATAGATAGCTAAGGCCTAAGAAAAGCATACACATATCCAATGCCTCTCATTTAAAAACCAAACAAAACCAAACCAAACCAAAACAAAACAAAGCCCTCATCATCTACAATTTTACACATGTCCATCTTTCAACAAAACCATTTGAGATGTAACTAAAAAGGTAAAAGCAAATACAGTCTGAAGATTCAAAGCAATTATCCAAACTAGACTAAGATATGACAAATATTAGAACCATCAGAAAAAGAACTTAAAATTACTACAATAAGAAATTAAATGTTCTCATGGAAAAGATAGATAATATACAAGTTCACAGAGGTAATTTCAATAAAAAATGGAAAGTATAAGAGAGAATTAAATGGAAATATATTTTTTTAAAATGCACTTAGAGAGGAAGAATTTATTTTACTTGTTTAATTTCTATCTTGTCCAGATTTTCTTCATGTTTTAAGGTTAGAAATGATGCTCATTTTTTGTCTATATCTCATAAGTAAAATTTACTTTACTTATGATTAGACTTAATTCATAATAGGAAATAATCAGTGAGCTGGAAAGTAAGAAAGCAGCAATTACCTAAATAAAAATTTAAAGAGAAAAACATTGAAATAAAAATAACAGAGGATTCAAGAGCTGTGAGACAATATCAAACAGTCCAATGTATTTGTAATTGAATTCTTCTGAGAAAAAAGTGTGCGCAGCACAGAATAAATATTGGATGAAATAATAACTGAGAATTTTAGAAATTATTGGCAGACAGCATACCAGAGGCCCAAAGGTCACAGAGAAAACCAAAACTAACAAATATTCAAACAGAACAAAACAAAATGAAAATGACAAAACCTAAGCATTCAAACTGCTGAATGCCAAAGACAAGAGAAAATTTTAAACGTAACCGGATTAAAAAAAAAACAAAAAAAAAACCCACGTTATCTATACAGGACTAAAAATAAGAATTAGAGCATATTTCTTGTCAGCAGGCACAGCAGCAAGAAGTCAAAGTTGTGAACTCTTTAAATATATAAAAGAAAAGCAAAACTCCTAACCTAGAATTTGATGTACAAATTGAAAACAAGCAAGTAAAATTTCAAAATTTCAAAAATGAAGAAAAAACAAAGACTTGCACAAACAGAAAATGAAAAAATCAATTGCCTGGAGATCTCATCCATAAGAAATATTGAATAAAAATTTTGTATCAGCTGGCATCACCAGAATATTTGACTCATTTGAAGAATTAGAATACCAGAATGGAATAAAGTATATTTTGCTTATTTTTTTTATTGCTCTAAAAGTAACTGCTCATTAAGGTAAATTTTGTATCAAAGTATTATGTTTTTATAGAATATTTAAAACTAAAATATATTACAAAAATGGCACAAGAAATGGGGAAACAGAATTGAGAATATAATCTATCAGGTTCTTACACTACATATGAAGCTGTGTAACATTACTTGAGTTTACACAGATTATTTATCACAGTATACTATAAATCCTAAGACAACCAAATACTGATTTTATAAAAGTAGTATTAGAAATAAGCTAATATGCTGTCCCAAAATTTCAAAAGAAGAGTAATAAATAAATAAGCCAATAGAGAAGATTAAACTGGAAACCCCCCCCCAAAAAAAAAAAAAATCCTCAAGACAGAAACTGCAGATAAAGAGGGAAAAGAAAGAACAATGGAAAAAATAGAAAACAGCTAGTAAGAAGGCAGAGGTAGAATTTAATCCAGTAACATCAATACATTAAATATAAATGATCTAACCACAACAGCTAAAGCACAGAGATTTTATTATTGGAGTAAGATTTAATATGAATTGAGCAATTTTGACAATATTCACCGTTAAATGATTATCTCTGATTTTTTTCCTACATTCTAAATTTTAAACACTGCTGTTTATTACTGTATTTCTAAAACATAGCTTTGGCCATTGGCCATTGTGCCTTTGGTCATTGATAAACTATACAAAAATTACCTGAGATAAAAATTGCAATCATGGCTCTTCTTTTAACTGATTATTTTCAGATATGGTACTACTAAGAAGATTTATGCAAAAAATTTCAAAACCGTGCAGTCACATTTTTAGATTGGTCATATTATTTGTGACTGCTTGCATTCATGGAAGAACATAAATATAATTGCAATCTCTCTACTATCTAGACTGATCGATAATGATCATTTGTATTTGAAACTACAGCTAAAATTATGAAACAGTTCTGTGGAACCTATAACTATTTTTTTAAACCTAAAATTCAAGTCTGTGGGATAATTAAACAGAGTATGTAAGTGCCAAATTCAAGCACAATATCTTACTGCACATTAACTGTGTTCTAGAAATTTTATATTCAGTGTTTTAGAAAGAGAATTATGTAATTAGACATTTCTTACATTGATTGTTCCTTTTTGTTATCTCTTGATATTATTAGTATATTTACCTTGAACAGACACCTTGCCAAAAGTACCAAGCAGGTTGGAAACACGTTCCCGGCTAAAGATATCCTATTAATATGAGCATAACATAATGAGAGGCAGAATTTTCAGACTTCAATCTTTGAAGACTTTGATTGAACTGTTAGAAATGAGTACAATCTGCAGAACTAAAGGCTAAGAATTAACTTAATAATTTTGACGACGACTTTAAAATGATAAAATCATTTTTAGGGCATTAGGACATTGTCCCTGTAAAGCTTTGCCAGGTGATTATTGCATTTTCATGGATAATGTGAAACACACATGAATTGACCAATACATTCTATTTTTTATTATTATATTGAACAAATTTCTTTTAGAGGCAAATGCTGTGTTAGGTACAAATGATAAATGACAATGAATAGTTCACAGGTCCTTTATATATAAGAATTATACATTAAAATAGACAAAAAATATATGAATAAAACTGGGATGTAACTATAAGGAAGCATATAATAAGTGCCAAATGTACTTTAATGAACAATGGGAGGAAATATTACACTTGCTTGAGATAATTTTACTCTGGAGAATTTTTGTCCACCCTGTTCCAAGAAATAAAATATAGTTATCATCCAAAGAAAACTAAATCTTCGGGAAAGTTATTAAGTGTCATTGTCATGATATACCTTTCTGGGTCCTATAATTACCTTTCTTTCTTTACCCTGGGCAATCAAATTAAATCAGAATTGAAAGCACCAATTCACTTCTCTCATCCCGTTTCATTGTGTTGGGCTGTTCCTATTGTGCATCAAAAGTCTGAGCAGCCTGTAAATGACAGAAACTTAAATTATTTCAGTAGCTGAAAGTCCCAATTACTGAGGAAATAACTCTATACAGATAAGTAGAGTGAAGTAGGATGGTCAGCACAAATTGAAATATTCCCATCAAAGTACCATAGAACCAAGTATGTCACCATGCTGAATAAAATAGACTAAGTAAAACCTAATAGTTTTTACCCTTTTACATTTACTTACTAGTTCTTTTTTGCCATTTCCATTTTAGTTTTGAGAAGGAATTATGCTATGATCACTTGCAAAATTCTTATTAAGTCAATCAATCATTTTCTAAGCCCCTACTGAGTGTGTCAAGTTCTGCTGAGGATATGGAAAAAAACAAGAAAAGTTTCTCCTGCCACCAAAACCTCAGACACTAAAAGAAGAAACATATATAAAAACAATTACAAACCAACGTAAGATGAATAAAGACAACAATAAGGTGTCAGGAAATTATGAAAGAAGACTCTGAATTGGTGGCATTAGGATATAAAAGAAGGCATCTGAGAGCACGATCTGATATTTGATGAACCAGTAGGAGTTACTTAGGCATCTGGTTAGGGGAGCTCTTCCTAGACAGAAGGGCAGCCCTTCTTAAAGATCACATAAATAGTGTAGGGCAAATTCCAAAATCACAAGTAACCCAGTATAAATGGAGTGAAGACTGATGAAAGGAAATTGTCACGGGAAGGCAGGGGTCACATCATGAAGACATTTCTATGCATAAAATAAAGTCTTGATTTAGCCTCTAAGGTACTGAAAACTGTTGATGAGTTTTACCACAGGGGATGAGGTGCTCAAGACCACCAAATGAGTCATGCACTTTGGTCACAGATGAGTTTGCCAGGCAATGGAACCTCATTCTCCCCTTCAATCTACATGGTCACCTGGGCCAGATTCTGCCTGGAGGAAAGAACATCTACTTTGTGATCTATCTGTAAAGAAAATGCCTTTTGAAATAAGCTTAGAGATTAGGAGATTTGACCTGAACAGCTAGCTCTATGAAGAAAGAATTTTCTCTATTTTGCAATGAAAACAACTGAAGCTCAGTGGGGTTAGCCCTCTTGAATGGCTAAGAACACGGGCCCCAGGTTTGAAATTTACACCTGTCTTCGCTGACTATCAGATCTCTGACAAATTCATTCATAGCTCTGCACCTCAATTTTATCATGTCTCAAATTTAAACAGGGATGATAATTCTACCTATCACAAAAGGTTGTCATAACCATTAATTTATTATTAATGAATAATTTCATTAATCCAAATGATTACAACAGTTACTGACACATCTTAACTACTCAGTAAGTATTAATGGCTGGGTGCAGTGGCTCACACCTGTAATCCCAGCACTTCAGGAGACTGAGGCAGGACGATCACTTGAGCCCAGGAGGTAGAGGCTACAGTGAGCCTAGATTGCACCACTCTATTCCAGCCTGGGTAACAGAGTGAGACCCTGCCTCAAAAAAATAAATAAAATAAGTATTTACAAATTATATTTCACCAAATCTACTAAGTAATGAAAGGTAGATTAAGAAGCCCAACCCTGACTCCCAGCTAAGTAAGTTTGTCTATTTCTTTATGTATGTCATTGATATTCACACTTTATAATGAGATATAGTAATTTTAAAGCATAATTCAATTGGAGTACAAATTCTCCCTGTGACCATCAACAGTGGAAGTCTGGGAGAGCAGAGGAGTGAGGGGGGACCAATGGCTACATCACCTGGACAAGCCATGTTTGCTATGATATGAGTGTTTGCACTGTCTGTATAACACTTACTTCCACACACTTCGTTGACTGAGCAATTTGAGTATGATCTGGATAGGGCCTGTTCTTCCTTCTTTGAGATGCTCTCAATTTGCAATCGAATGCCATTAGAACAGGACAGCGAAGTTTATCCTTTGTAATTCAAAACTTAAAAGAGAAAGATGGTTCACGACTGTAATCCTAGCACTTTGTGGGGCCGAGGTGAGTGGATCCCTTGAGGCCAAGAATTCAAGTCCAGTCTGGCTAACATGGTGAAACCTCACCTCTACTGAAAAAAAAAAAAAAAAAGAAAGAAAAAAAATTAGCCCAGCGGGGTGACATGGCTGTAATCCCAGCTACTCAGGAGAATGAGTAGCTGAGAATGAGAATTGCTTGAACCCGGGAGGCAGAGGTTGCAGTGAGCCGAGATCCCTAGATCGTGCCACTGCACTGCAGCCTGGGTGACAGAATGAGATTCTGTCTCAAAAAATAAAAACTAAGAAAAAGGAGGAAGAATGAACAGAGTTGACCACTGGGGCCGGGTGCTTCCAGTCCCTGTTGAGAGGCGCTACCTTCTCACACCCATTCTTCTTGTGACTGTCTCATTTTATTTTCTATTTGAATACTGTTTTCTTTTAGGAAATGGCTTTATTACTTGTTTATTTATTTATTTTATTATTTTATTTTTGATTTGTGTTATTTTGTTTTTTAAAACAATATCAAGGATACAACATTTCTGTTGAGAAAAAACAGTCCTTCACTTTCACCTTCTTTGGGCCACAGCTGCTCTTACCTTGGGTCCTGAATGCATTCATCTTCTCAGGAAACTTCCACTAACTTTGTGGGGAAAGCTATCTGACTGGTAAATCATATATTATGTTTCTAGATTCAAAAATGTTTTGTTATAGTCATTATAAAAGTATTAGCTATGAAAGCCAAAGTTTCAAATCTACTTCTCGTTTATACAGAAAAAAAAAAATGTAAGGCTCAATATGAAATTTCACTTTACTTTTGACAAAGTTGCAACAGATCATCATTTTCTACTCAAAATATCCCTCCTAATTGATTTCACTTGCTGGATCAGGGGATACTGAATACCCAAGGTAGACTACTTCTGTTTCTACATTACATTAAGAGAATGTGCTCAGATACAGTGCTTAAGGGACAAAAACGTAAAACTATACCATCTGCATTTAAATGCTCAGCAGTTATTCCTTTGTAAAACCTCCAAGAGCATCAAAAAACTAGATAGAATTCAGAATAGAGCCATCTAGAAGATGATGGTAGTCACTCTGTTCAGATGTGATATTCCACCATAGCTGCCCAAGGCCTCAGGAGTGTTCCCTGAATGTGAGACATGGGGTCAAAAGAGATTATTTTGGAGCTTTAAGATTTAATAACTGCCCTGCTGGGTTTTGGACTTTCATGGGGCTTACAGCCCCTTTCCTTTGGCAGATTTCTTTTGTGGTGGAAGTATTTACCCAATGCCAGTACTTCTATTGTATCTTGGAAGTAACTTATTTGCTTTTGATTTTACAGGCTCATAGGTGGAAGGGATTTATTTGCCTTGTCTCAGATGAGACTTTGGACTATGGACTTTGGAGTTAATGCTACAGTAAGTTAAGACTTTAGGGGACTGTTGAGAAGGGATGATTGTATTTTGCAATGTGAAGAGAGTATGAGATTTAGGAGGGGCCAGGAACAGAATGATATGGTTCGAATCTGTGTCCCATCCTAAATCTCGAATTATCACCCCCAATGTTGGAAGTGGGGCCTAGTGGGAGATGATTGGATAATGGGAGCAGATTTTCCCCTTTGGTGCTATTCCTCTGATAGACTTCTCATGAGATTTGCTTGTTTAAAAGTGTGTGGCATCTCTGCCCCTCCCTCTTCCTCTTGCTCTGCACATGTGAAGATGTGCCTGCTTCCCTTCCCCTTCCGCCATGACAGTTCAACACGTTGTACAGGAAGCATAGTTGAGGTCTCCCCAGCAAGAACAGACTAACACAATAACAAAACCACACAGAAACCTAATATATGACAAAACATGTGGAAGATGATTTGTAAATGAGTTCTCAGTCTAAGATGGGCTCATTATTTTAATTATGAGGAAACTTTTCTTACTGATAAGGCAACAGCAAAGATCAGAAAGCTTTCAAAGTCATATAGACAGGAAAGCCTAGCTCCTCTTATTCCGTATAAGGTGAAAATAAAATTATGGAAACTGTGATCAGACTCCCCAAGCAGTGTAAAACAGGGAGAAGTGTCTAGGCCTACGCAATTGTAGTGAAGGGACCATATTCTGGTCATGTGAAACTATTTATTGCCTTGTGAAATTGCCTTAATGTTTCACATCACAGGCCTTTGTACAAATTGTGCCTTCTGCTTAGGATAGTGCCTTTCATATCTGCCTGGCAAAATACTACTTATCTTGTGAGAAGAACGCCCAGGGTTACAGCCCCTAGAAAGCCAAATTCTTCTTTTCTGGGAGGATCATATACTAAGCACATTGACAATTATAAATATTTATTAGTGAAGAAGCTCATAAATAAAAATTAATCAACCAATTCCAAAGGGAATGGAGTTTCTTTAAAATGTGAAACATGTTATTTTTAACAATATCAAAGTAAATTATATTTTACAGCAAAAGTTGTAAACACATGAAACACTGAAGATTTATAGGGGTCAAAAATGTTGAGACCCAAGAGAAACTTACACAGCTATGGGAGCTGAAACAACTCTAGAGATGATATAGATATTTATGCTATACAGGTAATATTTGTGATTTAGTTGATACATGAAAATACTACAGCCTTTTTTTAAAATTTTGTGGTAGCAAAAAATTATCTAGTAGAGGTTTTCTTTCTCATTTCTTTAGATGGGATATAATACTCATGTTCTCATTCTACAATTTCTTAAATTTTATTCATAAATATAAAATAATGTATATCATTAACAATGTATGTGTTAAAATCTTTTTTTCATAATTATAGCTAGCAATTGAACAATTCACAACATATGAAATATAAGTAAGTTTTGTTCTGTCAATATTTTTATTCTTTATTTCCCCAAATTTATCTTAAAAACCTAAAACATTAACAAATGCTATAATAACTTAAGCACTCTTAAGGAACACTGTCTTTTCCCATAACTGTGTTTTTACTGAGATTAATGACATGAGAATCACATTGCATGAATTTCTGAACCATAATACTTATGCTATACTCATGACAGGTGTAATGTGAACTATTAATCTGACTCTATGGAATTTCTCTCCAATTACCAATCAGGATTAATCTCAGCGAGTGCCAAGGACATTCTAACCTTCCAAGGCCACTGATGTGTTACATAAGATGTAACTCCATCTTTAATATGTTCCGAACAGCACCTAGAATGATATTAGCTAACATCAATATTTCAAAAATTGTGTTATTATATTGCTGACCTGGTTCTTTCTATCAAGATTAAGACCTGGTGGTACAATTTCTAAAAATAAACACAGTTTAATTTAACCTTTAAAGTATCCTTTCCATGATATACTTTAGTTCACAATTCCTGAAAAATCAAATTTCCTGATCACTATTGAAACAGCTTTAGAAGATATTCAGCATGATTCTCCTCTTCTGTCTCTCTACAGTATGCCTTCAAGGTGGTTTGCATGAGAGACAGTGTATATTGCTGTCTTGATGTTAATTCCCTGCTAAATCATAGTTTATGAGCTCAGATCCACAGGACATACCAAGAAAAGTTTTAAGGAAAGACAGACTAGAGATGCTTTCACGACAGCACCAAGAAGATACAGATTCCCAGTGCTCTGCTCAGGCATTGACCCAGTCACTTTGGGAGACTCACTGATGCACCGATACTTTTGTCATTCTACATTTTAGTGAGTGTCAGCTAACATGTCAGAAGTTGCACACACATATACATAAAATATATCTAATCTTCACAATAGCATAACCTGCGTTGATAAAATGAGGAGGGTAAAATAGCACAGGACCAGCACTTGAAGACTTTTGGATCTTATCCCAGACTATCTGACAATAATGTCTTGCTACTCTTCACACCTTGCATACGTTTCTTTCATTGCATTTAACATTGAGGCTAGACTCAGAAGTCATATGCTAAAATGAAAATTGCTAGAACTAAAAATTATCAATTAATGTTCCTGAAACCATTTTGTAATTTTTAGGACCTGGGAACTTGACACCTAAATTGGCAAGAATAACTATTTTTTGTCAGTTTTTCTTTTCCATGGACTATGAGGCTAAAAACAGATGAACTGGAAAAGGACAAAAGGCAAACTCATGCCCTCTCTTCTCCAGCACCCTCTCTTTTATCCTTCTACACATTAGCCAATTCTCCTCCCCTCAGGCACAGGGTTCATGTATACCCACTTGATGTCCATGCCTTGAGCCACAGCTAAGAGGTAGAAGGAAAAAGCCTGGCAGCTCATTGTTGGTATAATTACTTTGTGAATGTCCCCACCTGCAGGACAGTCGAACGGACCCTGGAAGGGGGAGTGGGAATGGAGGAGACAAGAAAACATGAGAAACGGAGACAAGACAAATAGCCTGATCAAGTCTCGTTTAATGGTGGCAGTGCAATGCCTTATATAGGCTGGCAGGGGAAGAGGTTGGGCCAGGGCGGTGACGGGGGGCTGGGTTTTCTCAAATTACAATTGCGCATGCGCCATTAATTGGTATTTCTCCCGGGCACGGAATTGCGCCTGCGCTGTAGGCTGCATTATCTTCCTGGGCGCGAAAAAGGTTGGTGAGCGCGGGAAAAGTTGTTAATGAAGAACCCGGAAATACGCCATCTTGTCTCTGATGATACGGAGCTTAAGCAACAGAAGCCGCGGCAATTTCAGGGCCTCAGGGCTCAGGACATGTGAACATACACGTGGCAGGTATGTACAGCTATTTTAGGGTCTTGATTCATAAATTATGCTTGATATTTACACTATTTATTCCATTGTTAATGACAAAGTCAGAACATTTTGTTTCTTTTTATTCCAAAAATATTTCTTTAATCAAATTCCATAATTTTTATTTAAGCAACAAAAAGCAGAAACACAATTAATTCCTTGTTAATCCAGCTTGCTTTAAAATTAAATAAAAAAGAAAATAACTGCAAAACAAAATTTATTTTCCCCACAACCCCAGTGTATAGTACAGAAGCAAATATACTAATAACACTAAATTTTTGGTGATAGCAAATTATAATTCTGGGAAAAAGTTTTCAATAATGTGTTTTCCACAATGAGCTTGGTACCAAAATATCATAACTTAGGCAAGTCTCAAAATCAATTAATTATACCACTGAAAATCATTGACAGTAAGAATCATTGGGAAAACCTTTTTTTAACGTACACTTTCAGTGATCATAAAAATGAATATACGAAGAATTATTTTTTGAAAGATTATTGTAAAATGTGTTGGGAGAATGCTTGTTTAGCTTTTTAAAAAATGCACCATTTTTTCTAGCAGCTTTTTATCATATTTTAAAAATGATTCTTTCTCTAGATATTTGTGATGATAAATGTGACCTCTTCATTTGTCTTCACAAAATATGAAACATTTCCAAATAGAAAATAGTTTTCAACTATCTGTTGCTGCATTACAAAGTAGCCCCAAATTTACCGGCTTAAACAAAAGCAATTTGTTCATGACTCTGAGACTAGGAACTCAGGCACAGCGGCGCAGTTCTGCTTCTCCAAGTGGTGTTCACTGGGATCGTTTACTTAGCTGCATTTAGCTGCTGATGGGTCAGGATGGGAGGTTTTAAAAATGGACTGAGTCCATGCCTGGGAGGGGCTGCTGACTGTTGGCTGGGAGTTCACCTGGGACTTTCAACGGTGGCTGTGCTTCTACTCCACATGGCCGTGTGGACTTCCTCACAGCATTGAAAGTGTCTTCCAAAGAAATGGTGGCCGACATACATGGAAAGTAGAAGCTGCTCATCTCCTAAAGGCAATCTGAGAAGTGACATAACTTTTCTTTTGTCACAAATTATTGTAGACTCCATTTCTTGATAGAGAGCTTCAAGATTACCAGGCAAAAAGGTCTTTAAGACAGAATGTATTGCTCTGGCCGTGTTTAGAAATACAATCGGCCATGAAATCTTTTTTTTTTTTTTTTCATATAACTCATGGCTTTAATGTTTTTTAAACATGACAAAAATATGTATTTTGCAGAATTTATTTCATGATATGAAAGCTTGTACTTCAGGTTCTAGAAAGATTAGTTGCATGAAATAATCTGATCTCTAAAATTCTGCCTTTGCAATATTTTATCAAGAGATCCAAGAACAGTTACTGCAATATTCATACCATAGTCAACTTTACGATTCGAAAAGACACCAGGTTTTTGGAGGGGAATGAATTGTGAGTGGACAGAGTCAGAGAGGAGATAAGACTCAGTTTGAGGAAGGCCTGTTGAGACACTTGTTTCATGTGACAAGCCGGTGTTTTGTACTCTGGTCATTTCCATAGGGATGGAGATAAATGAGCATATTTTGGACAGTTTATTTAACAGCATACTAACTTTTCATATTTTAATGTTTCTAAAGTTGAATGCATCTTATAATTGATGACATGTCAGCTTGATACATTGTTTTTCTCTGTATTAAAAGCATATGCTGTGATACATGGCATCTTAGATGCAAAGAAATATGGTACTTTGGGTGGCACAGAGTGCATATAGCACAAAGTAGATAATACTCATTGAACTGAATGACAGCCAAGTCGGATGAGTGTATTTCCTCCAGTTATAATGTGTTTTGAATATTATATACAGAAGCAGTTCAAACATGTTATGTGATTGGTGTGCCTGATTTTTAAATTGAGCTAAAGAAACATTTCAAGGATTTGACTGCAATTGATCAGACATGATCATACAGAGCTAGCATAAGGCCTTAGCGTTGTTTTTTTGGTCCGTAGTGTGAATAAATGCTTTCTGTGTTCTTTACATTAAATCTTGTCCTAGGTGGGGTGGATAATGTTCCCCATGCATTAATGCTCTTCTCCAGGTACATTTTAAGCAGCAGCTCACAAATAAGAACACAGCCTACAAAGTGAAAATGAGACAGGGAGGCATCACTGAACATCATTTAAGTCTTGCCCATTTTTACTCCCAGCCTTGCTAATTGCGACCTTTTCACTTGTCACTAACTGCAGACATCAAGCCTCCTTTCCAATAGTGAGTCTTTCTGAAAAATATTTAACATAAAAAAGTTAAGCCTAAAATACATTTTTTTGTTTTGTTTTGTTTTGTTTCGTTTCATTTTGTATTTTTAGTAGAGAATGAGGTTTCACCATGTTGGCCAGGCTGGTCTCGAACTCCTAACCTCAAGTGATTCACCCATCTTGGCCTCCCAAAGTGCTAGGCTTACAGGTATGAGCCACTATACCAGGCTTAAGGCTAAATTATCTCAATCAAAGGTTAAAAGACGTACTTTTTCCAATGTGCAGCCTCATTATATACTGATGAGTAAAAGTAAACATATCTATTACATAGAACTTTAATGAATTAAAATTAACAAGTTACAAAAGGGGCCTCGCTGAAGAAAACCTTAAATGCTATATATCATACTTGCATTCTCATCATATTGATTTTCTCGGGATAATTTAACTATTTTGAAATCATGAACAAAACAGCAGCAGATGTAGTACCTTATTATTTTAATAATTATATTTCATTTCCAGAAGCTCTCTTAGATGGAAAATACAGCTTATGGTCAGGTGACTGCAGCCACTATGATAGTGGATCACAAAAGTGAAGTTATTACTCGTTCAAGATTTATAAAGAGTTACTTCTGGAAGCCACTTCAACTACCTGGTATTTGGAGGTTTTATGCTGCTAATTAAAGCCACATGCTCTTCTAGTGACTGGAGAGGGTTGGATGCTGGAGTGAGTTTTAGCTGACTTAACCACACAGCATTCTATGCGTGAACACAATAGGCCTTATTAGGTTTGATTTCAATGCAATGATGTTCTCAAAGGATAGATAAAATTACTGAGCCCACATTAGAAAGACACACATTTACTTTTTTTGGTCCTCTCTGGAGTGGGGATGGTTTTCCCGTCATACTCACTCTGTCATTTTGATGGTCCGTGGCATTTGGCACCATAGCTAGTTGGCGTTAGAGAGCAGTCTGAATCCACGAAACAACAGAAAGCTAACCGGTCCGTGCAGGAATCTGCTTGTGATCTTGACCTTGTTAGCCCATTGGCCTAAGTGTGTCCTTGCCATCAAATCACTGCCATTCACTTACCTAGCTGCAATGACACTGGTAAATAAAAGGGTAAAGGCCTTTGGAGTTGGAATTATGACTTTCTCTTTTTGAAGTGTCTCCACTTCAAATTACAGTACAACACTGACAAGTTGTTTGATCTCTCATGCTAACCCACAGGATAATGGTAAGTCTTCTCCTTAGCCCTGCGGATTTACTCATGCGGTGGTGAGGTCTGTCACCATACCAAAAGCTTTGCAGAATCTCATTTCCCCATATCTTCATACAGTCTGCCATTTCGAGTACTTTTATTGCCCATTTTCAAATTTATTATAGAAT
>NW_012114252.1:15793523-15834261 GCF_000951035.1 Colobus angolensis palliatus
TTTATTAGCAACTACAATATAGTTTCTTGCTCATCATAAGCCATTTGAATACACAGTATTTATACATTTTGCCAGATCATTTTATTAGTTTAGATATATAATATAAATATAGGAGAAAATTTATTATAGAATTTTATTAGCAACTACAATATAGTTTCTTGCTCATCATAAGCCATTTGAATACACAGTATTTATACATTTTGCCAGATCATTTTATTAGTTTAGATTTTTAACATAAAAATAAAATAAACTTCCACAGTAAAATGTTTAAGAAGTTAAATATAGCCTGATAGTGTGATGTGTCATCATACAAAATGCTAGATATTATTATCATAGAGAAGTGATGTCTGATTTAATCTAGCATTACTTGATTTGAGTCCACCAAAAATCTAACCCTAGATGAAGTCTGGAAATCTAGATTAACGAAAGCTAATGTTTTAGGCTTGGTTTTTAAATGTAAACCAGAATGATACAAAAGTGATTTCCCTGAATTCCTTAAAGGCATACTTCAGAACGTAATTTAATGTAGAAAACTGAAGGTTATTTGTTAAAGTATGTTTGTCTGCTTTATACTTAATATTCAGAAATATTACTTTTTATGAACAAAATCTAATTTGGAACTTAGAGGTTTCTAGATTTGAAAATAGTGCCCTATTATTATTTATCCTGCATAAACAATATGATCCTTTGACATTTGTGTGCTGGTAATTTTCAAAATTAGTGTTTCTCACTAATGAAAGGTAGCTCACGCGTAAGTGGGCATGAAACAGTTAAATTTTAAAAAAAAACAGCATTCACTATATCCAAGGGGAAATGTGATGGTGCAATACAGAAATTAAATAATAAGATGATTATCTAAAAAGTGGCAGAGGTTTTTGAGGTGAAATTTAACAAGAAATTACATAATAGCCAAAAATGCCACAGCAGCTAAGGGGGAAATTCATTTCTAGGTATTCACAAGAAAGAGTAGGAGGGATTTTTACAATAAGCACTCTAAGTTTCAACTTTTGATCTGCGTGGTGATAGCTAGTGAGAATAAAAATAACCAGCTAATGGAGATTCTGCACTTTGAATTACAGACACTGATTCTGCATATAGTTGGCAATTTCTTCAACTATGCAATTAGTATGTCAAAGCTGATCCATCTCATGATGAAAATGCTGACCAGTTCAGAAGAGCTTCTGTATAATATGTTGACGATAAGTTTTCATCAACTATAAAGCTGATAGAATGAGATTTGAAAAACACAATTTGAGGATCACCGATAACATTTTATTGCCAGTGAGCCTACCACTGACAAAACTCTATTTCCTTCTCCAGGATCAAAAATACAGATTGTAAAACTAGAAGTTGGAGCAGCTGTATTCTAACGCATTCCCACAGACTACAGATACCTTCCTACATCTCACTCCATTAGCCGGTCCCCCAATTTCCATATTTCTCTACTAGCTTTACATTGAAACTCTCAGAACTTTCAATAAGGAATGAGAACTAAGGGGCTATATTTTATCCAGGAAAGTAAATGTTTTCTAGTAAGTCTGTTAGCAGATCTAGAGGAAAAAAAAAAAAAGACCTGAAATAGTAAATATTAGGACTTTAAATTTTTTGTTTCTGGTATCAGATTGCTTAGGAATGAGAAGCAGCTTCCATCTCATGCAGCCATGGGAAATGCCCGCTAAACACTGTTAATTGATTGGAAGTACACTGATGTTGCCCTGTGGTCCAGCTCGAGAACCCAAAGGGAGAGAAAGGCTCAGAATTGTTGTCAGCCAAACCCATACACTGGGTTGGCAAACAAAAGATCTGAACAGATATCCATTCTCGAAAGTGGCAATGAAAATTTATATAGTCTGTAATAAAAAATATAAGAGGACCAATGGATAATGCTGAAAACTCAAGGAAGAGGAGATGCTTGAAAAAAAAAAAAAAAAGGTACTTATTGTCAAATCCAGAGGTTTGAAAGATACGTTTTAAAAATTGGCATGCCCTATGAACCATTCAGAAGTAGGCATCAAAAGAACACAAAGCGGAAACACACCAGCAAAATCGTATCTGGAGGGCAAGAAACTAAGAACTCTAGATATTTTTGAAGGAAATAAAATGTGGTAAGGAAGCAACTTAAGATTGTATTTAAAAGGGAAAAAAAGTATGAAATCAAAAATGAATTCCTGATTATTCACGTCTGTCGAAACATGAGTAATTTGCATGAGCATGGCTTTCCTATTGATAAAAATTTAGAAAACTAGATAAATGTGAAAAGCAACATTTTTTACATATCAGACAAACAGGAGCACAGGGTTGTGAACTTTAAGGGAAAAAACGTGAACGGATGAATGGATGTCTCTATTTTTTGCCAGGAGGCAAAATCCAGACTGCACTGAAAGGAGGGAAAACCCACTTTGAGCTAGGAAGGCTGTCTGGGTTCATGAGACAGAGAGGCGCACACAGAGGCCAAAGCATTTCAATTTCGCAAATAGTGTACTGAAAACAAGGGGCTTTGCAGAGAAAAATCTCCATTAATCTGCATAGCATTGTCTTATGTCACTTATGCATTTAAAAACAGAAGCAAAAACAGAAGATCTAGATTAGAATATATAACATACTGATAATAAAAATTTTTAATTTTTTCCTCTAACATTACTCCGTATTCTGTATTTCATTACTCATCCTAGGTTACTTACATAATGGTCCAAGAAAACCTATATCATAAAAGTAACAACCTTATACAACCTAAACAAAGTATTAAGGGGTCAACACAGAGGCAGGGAATTGCCAGATTCAGTACATTTAGTTTCTAATCTTCTATTTCTTAGAATACTCACTTACTGAAAGAATAAAATACTATTTTTTACTATCTAATACAGTTATGCTTTCTTTTTAATCTTTAATTTTATTGGAGAAAACAATTGTAATACATTTGCTAAATGATAGTAATCCAGTACTAACCCTTTTAAGTTCTAATTGATTTTCCTTTTAATCATGTGTTTATAGAAGAAATGTCTTCCCTTCCCATGGCTTAAATCTTTACTTTATTCTGTTTTTTTTTTTCCTTTATATGGAAAACTGGCATACTAAATTATGGCTAATTTCAAATCTTTCTCAAAATTAATATCAAGTTACAATATAATAAGCTCGTAGACAATAGTATAAGATGTAGAAGAAGGGTGCACAAATATTTATATCTGTTAATACTAGGTTCTACCTGTTTTTCAAAAAAGAAAAATTGTAAAGTATTGTTGCTCCAGAACAACTATCTGCAGTTAAAATGCAGTCAATATAAAAATTCTGATACTCAAGTAGGTTTGGAGATATATTCAACACTACACAGCTAATAGGTGGTGGAATTAGGATTAGAATCCATCAGAGCTTCCCCTTAGGTCTACAAGGCCCTAGACAAATATGTTTTGGGGGGTCTTTGTCTATATAAATATCATTTTATAAAAATAGACATTATAAAAAGATTTCCAATGTCAGTAAACATTAGGAAAACTCAAATCAAAACCAAAATGAGACACTACCTCACACTCATCAGGATAGCTATTAAAAAATAATGCAATAGAAAATAACAGGTATTGGCAGGAATGTGAAGAATTGGAACCCTTGTACATTGCTACAAAGAATGCAAAATGGTGCAGTTGCTATAGGAAACAGTGCAGTGGTTCCTCAAAAATTAAAAGGAAAAATACTTTATTCATCAGTATTTTGAGCACATACCCAAGAGAACTAAACACAATAGGTTTTTCAACACTTATGTTAATAGCAGCATTATTCACAATAGCCAAAAATTGGAAGCCACCCAAGTGTCCATTGAGGAATGAACAGATAAACAAAATGTGATACATACACACAATTGAATGTTATTCAGCCTTATAAAGAAGGAAATTCTAACATACTACAACATGGATGAAACTTGAAAGTATTATACTAATACTTTCACAAATATACTAATACAGTCACAAAAAGACAAAAATTGTATGATTCCATTTATATGAGTTTCCTGGAGTAGCTCTATGAGTTTCATAGAGACAGGAGGTAGAAGGGAGATTGTCATGGGCTTGGTGGAGAAGAAAGTGAGGAATTGGTGTTTACCGGGTACAGAGTTTCAGGTTGGGAAGACAAAACACTTCTGGTGATAGATGGTGGTGGTAGTTGCACAACAGTGTGAATGCCTTAGTGCCAACGGACTGTGCATTTAAAAATGGTTATGATGGTGCATTTTATGTTATGTATAATTCGTTGCAATAAAAAATACAAACTGTGGGAGCTCCTGTGAAATATAATGATTCAATCTGGACATTTATATCAATGAGTAGAGCAGAGTGGATTGCATATCTGTTCATTGTTCAGTTGCCTTGTCTTTCTTGTCTGATGCAGGAACTATCTCTTTGTGTTCTTAATTGTCAAATATTGAGTGCTGGGCTAATTTTGTATCTCTTACCAGTAAAAAAAGTTAGCAACCCTCCTGTTACCCTCCTTGTGAGGCCTGTGTTTGTACTTGAACAATATAGTTGGTATTTTCCCTGCGGTTTCTTGACATAATTGTTTTAATGCTGGTATATCATCCCTTGTCACTTTGCATTGTCCATCCTGCTGCCTGTGACCTCTGAGTTTCAAGGACTCTCTTCTCTTTGATCATGACCACAATACAATCTAAAGTATACAGCAAAATGTGAACACTAATTGTTTTTCTGGTTATGTTACATTTACATTTAACTTTTTCAACTTTTAGAGTGTGAACATAGAACAATTTTCCAATCAGGTGCTCTGTGGTAATCTGTACACCATAACTGCTGTGTGTAGAGGATGTTGCTCTTCCCATGTGCTGGCCACACACCTGGTCCCCAGCAGGAAGGATAAGTATAGAGCTTGCATATGGAGCTTTAGTTTTATAATCTAAGATACATATTCAGTAAATTAAACAAAGTAAACAAACAAAGAAACACAAAAGTTATGATCAGGGAAAATAAAGCAAAAATAAATTAATGGGTCCTGATACACTGATTCAATGCTGTAGCAGTTTCCTCTCTTATTACGCATTTCATAATCCCTACCCCTTTGGTGTACCATGACTAACTTCTCCTAGATTTTAATTTTATTAGGAAATGTCAATGCTTCATAAAATTTAAGCGATTAATATGTAAATGAAATTATTCTATTTATAACATTTTGTATTCTGTGGTCAGAACATTCTCAAACATAATTTATGGTAGCTGTGGCTTTTGCCAGATAGTTCCCTGACTTTAAAACTTTCAGTAATTATTAACCACCAAATATTATCCAGATTCCTTATCAAACTTTCAAGGTTCACTGCAATTCAATATCTAGCTGCCTTTGAATCTTTGCCAACAATTCTAATGGACCAACAGCTAATACCACTTATTAGACCATTGTTTATGTGTCAATCACTTAAGTAAATATATATGTTCATTGTTTAGATGTATTTATGTACAGATAGATATGCTGTATATACAATATAAATATTGTGTATGTGTGTGTGTATAGAACTGAGGTTTACAAAACAAACAATTTTACCTAATGACACAAAATCACTGACTGTAAAGTTTAAGTTGATTTCAACTGAAAAATGTTGCCATTTCTATTAAAGAAGTGAAACATTACCTGCCTCTTTATACCATCTCATGTGTTTAACTCAAATATATTTTCAACACTTCCTTTCTACTTCCCTCATTCTCTGTTTCTGACTTATTTCCTTCCTTCTTCAATCTTTCCTTCTGTTTCTTTGTTTTTGAGAAATTACAGTTATAATTCTGAGCATTGGACTCAATCTAGAGGAGCAATTGACATATAAAAATATTATATATGTATGTGTATATGGGTGTGTATATAATGCACTTATTAACCAGTAAAGTTCAGCACAGGTGCTGGGAGTTTTACAGGAAAGATAAAACTTGACAGCAGTTAATTGCTGCACACTATCTGTTGCATGATGAACTTGCATACTATGTTCATATAGTTTGCAAAGTTTTCACACCCAGAACAGGCAGACATAGATTGATTGATTGATTTATATAGATTATGTGGATATACATTAAAGATTAGTTATACCCATATACTTAGGTACATATCAGATATATGTTATACATAGTTATGTATACATTTCTATTATATACAATCTACATTTTATTATAATTATATTTTATGTTGATATGTCTCAAGAGATCTGATGCTTTTATAAGGAGAAAACCCTTACTTTTGGTTTTCATTCTCTCTCTTGCCAGCTGCCAAGTAAGACGTGACTTCCACTTTCTACCATGAGTGTGAAGCTTCCCCAGCCACATGGAAGGGTAAGTCCATTAAACCTCTTTTTCTTCATAAACTGAGCAGTTTTGGGTATGTCTTTATCAGCAGAGTGAAAATGGTCTAATACAGTAAATTGGTACCGGGAGAGTTGGGCGCTGCTGTAAAGATACCCCAAAATGTGGAAGTGACTTTGGAATGGGTAATAGGCAGAGGTTGGTACAGTTTGGAAAGCTAAGAAGAAGATAGAAAAATGTGAAAAAGTTTGCAGCTTCCTAGAGACTTGTTGAATAGCTTTGACCAAAATGCTGATAATGATATGGACAATGAAATCCAGGCTGAGGTGGTCTCAGATGGAGATGAGAAACTTGTTGGGAATTGGAATAAAGGTGACTCTTGCTATGTTTTAGCAAAGAAACTGGTGGCATTTCGCCCCTGCCCTAGAGATTTGTGGAACTTTGAGCTTGAGAGAGATGATTTAGGATATCTGGCAGAATAAATTTCTAAGCAGCAAAGCATTCAAGATGTGACTTCGGTGCTGTTAAAAGCATTTGGTTTTAAAAGGAAAACAGCATAAAAGTTCAGAAAATGTGCAGCCTGATGACATGATAGAAAGGAAAAATCTATTTTCTGAGGAGATATTCAAGCCCACTGAAGTAATTTGCATGAGTAACGAGGAGCCAAATGTTAATCCCCAAGACAATGGGAAAAACGTCTCCAGGACATGTCAGAGATGTTTGCAGCAGTGACTCCCATCACAGACCCAGAGGCCTAGGAGGGAAAAAATGGTCTCATGGGCTGGCTCAGGACTCCTGCCACATATAGCTTAGGGCCTTGGTGCCCCGCATCCCAGTCACTCTAGCCATGGCTAAAAGGGGCCAAGGTACAGTTCAGGTTGTGGCTTCACAGGGTGGAAACCCCAAGCCTTGGCAGCTTCCTCGTGGTGTTGAGCCTGTGAGTTCACAGAAGTGAAGAATTAAGGTTTGAGAACCTCTGCCTAGATTACAGAGGAAGTACGAAAATGCCTGGATGTTCAGTCAGAAGTTGACTGTAGGGACAGGGCCCTCATGGAGAACCTCTGCTAGGGCAGTGTGGAAGAGAAATATGGAGTTGGAGCCCCCACACAGAGTCCCCCTAGTGGGGCACTGCCTAGTGGAGCTGTGAAAAGTGGGTAACCATACTCCAGACCCTAGAATAGTAGATCTACTGATAGTATGCATGGTGCACCTGCAAAAGTCACAGACACCCAATGCTGTCTAGCCCATGAAAACAGCTGGCACTGGGGCCATACCCTGTAAAGCCACAGGGACGGAGCTGTCCAAGACCATATGAGCCCAACTCTCATAACAGTGTGACCTGGATGAGATGCATGGAGTCAAAAGAGATCATTTCAGAGCTTTAAGATTTGACTGTCCTGCTGGAGTTCAAACTTGCATGAAGCATGTAGCTCTTTTGTTTTGGGCAATTTCTCCCATTTGGAATGTCTGTATTTACCCAATGTCCATACTAGGAAGTAATTAAGTTGCTTTTGATTTTATAGGCTCATAGATAGAAGGGATTTGCCTTGTCTTGGATGAGACGTTGGACTGTGGACTTTTGAGTTAATGTTAAAATGTGTGAAGACTTTGGGGTACTGTTGGAAAGGCATGATTGGGTTTGAAATGTGAGGGCTTGAGATTTGGGAGGGGGCAGGAGTGGAATTATGTGGTTTAACTGTTTCCCCACCCAAATCCTATCTTGAATTGTAGCTTCCATATTCCCCACATGTTGTGTGAGGGACCCAGTGGAAGGTAATTGAATCATGGGGGTGTTTTCTCCCATACTCGACTCGTGGTAGTGAATAAGTCTCACAAGATCTGATGGTTTTATAAGGGAAAACTCTTCTGCTTGACTCTCATTCTCTCTCCTGCTTATGGGGTTTCTGCTAACAGGTCTGTTGTTAGCCTAATGGGGTTGCCTTTATAGGTGACACGTCCCTTCTGTCTAGCTGCCTTTAGTATTTTTTTCTGAATTCATTATCTAAACAGAGACCTGAAATTATAAAACTCTTAGAACAAAACACAGGACAAACGCTTCACAACATTGAGCTAGCAATAATTTCTTGACTAGGACACCAAAGGCACAGGCAACAAAGTAAAAAATAGACAAAATGCATTTCACAGAAAGTAAAAGAAAATAAAAATAGATCTTCAAAGGACACAGTCAACAAAATCAAAATGCAACTCACAAACAGGAAAAAAATATTTGCACATGATATATCTAAGGAGGGATTAATATTCAGAATAGAAAGAGAACACCTAAAGCAACAACAAAACACACAACCCAATTTAAAAACAGGCAGACAACACAATTAGAAAAAAAAAAAAAAGACTTAAATAGAGATTTCCCCAAAGAAGATATACAAATGGCCAATAAGCCCATGAAAAAATGCTCATCTCTAGTCATTAGGGAAAAGCAAATCAAATCTACAATGCAATACCAATTCCCACTCTTAAATACCATTTCAGGCAAAATTGGTCATCTTACTGCTTTAAGTGAATTTATCTGATGCTAACATTATTCTTTTTAAGAAATAAATATCTTTATCAAATCATATATAAAATGTTTCCATTTTTTCTGTCATTGAAGATGTTTGCGTACAATGCAGAATAAATAAATGCTGGCCTCTTGCAAGTATGAAAGGAATTCAGTATACAGCACATGCTGTTGGTCAAACACCCCTAGCTTTCACTGTTTTGTCATGAACTCTAGCTAAGAACCACTTGCCCTAGTCAAGGCCTTAGATTACTCCTGTAGTTTGGCAGAGAGTCTGATTTATGGTGTAAGTTGAAGAGCTCTTCTAATACACACTTTCTTTGTTTGCGGTTCTGAAAAGAGTTGAGCTCAGTACAGAAAGCTCATTACGTTCACTATAAACAAGCAGCCTGTTCTAAGATATTCATGCTGGGTAATCATCATTGTGAACATATGTACATCTAAGTTCTTGGTTAGCTTTTATTCCACACCCACCCCCTCCCCAAGGGGCACCATTTGGTATGTATTAAAATTCTGTCTTCTTGAACATTATTGACAGTCAGTTATAATGATTTCACCAGAGGTGATATGTGCCTTATCCAAAAATAAAAATCTTAAATTCCAAGAACCTCAATAATACTAAGGGGTCAGTCATTCCCAGTGAATCAAAAAACTTGGTTTTCAGATATTAAGTAAGTATGGAAAACTCACCTATGTTTAGAAGATATGGCACAGACTAAAAAAAAGAAAAAAAAATTGGAGGGCTAGGGGCAGCGGCTCAGGCCAATAATCCCAGAAGTTCAGGAGGCTGAGGCAGGAGGATGGCTTGAGAACAGAAATTTGAGACCAGCCAGGCAATGCAGTGAGACCATGTCTCTACAAAAAATAAACCAAAGTAGCCAGATGTGGTGGCCTGGGGGTGCTGTAGTCCTGGCTACTAGATTGCAGTGAGCCCTGGAGTTCAAGGTTATAGTGAGCTATAGTCATGCCACTGCACTCCAGTCTGAGAGACAGAAGAAGACTCTGCCTTAAAAAAAAAAAAAAAAAAAAAAGGAAGTGAAGAGTAAAGAAGATAGTAAGGCTGGGTATGGTAGCTCATGCCTGTCACAAGTATACATATGTAACAAACCTGCACGTTATGCACATGTACTCTAGAACTTAAAGTATAAAAAAAAAAAAAAAAAAAAAGGTTAGAAATGTAGGTAGAACTCACTTGCTTATCGAACTGTATAACTGTATTATCCAACTGTAGGGTGGTTAAAAATATGTGGCCCTCAAGTGTCTGTATACACATATACATATATATCTAATGTTGCATGTATTATTGCTAACATATTATGCTACAGAGTATATAAGTATATATCTAGAAATTGCATGATATTATAACTATAAATAAAATGTCAAATCTAAATTTTATTTTCAGACTATCTTAATAAGTTTAGCATTTGGGAACATATTAGAATCATCTCTGTATGTGAGAAAATGGGGAGAAAAGTTTTCAGCACAGCATACATTAGCTCAGGAAGAAAATCTTACCTGGTTGCAAGTGATTGTCAGAGATTAATATGTTTTAAGTTTCACAGGGAGGACACCCCAGTAATCATAGATACTTTTTGGACAGTTCAGCCATGTCTTAAAGTCACGTGCAGAGCTCTGAGTTCAAATCTGTAAAAATGTTCTCTTATCTTATCTAGTTCAGTCTACACTTTTGTTCAGATTTAAGGTATGTATTTTTGTTGTTGTTAATATAATAGCATATATTATGCTGAAATAATACCTAAGTAGGTTAAAGATACCGAACACTTTACAAAGTGACAAAGTATTTACTTATTATGAATTTTGTTATTTGTATTTTTTTGAACTAGTCTATATATTTTTAAAAGCACAGATGTCCAAACATGATAGATAGTTGTTTAAATACCTTGTATTTCACTTGACTATAACCATAGCAGGGCTATGAATGAAAGAGAAATACTTAAATTTGATTGCATTATTTAACTGCACAAATTATTCTAAAAATATGAAGTCTTGTGACTTACAGATTTGGAACAAAACAAAACTGTGATGATTATTAATAATCTATGTTGACTTGTGCCCTGGTTATTTCTTAGCAAGTTAAAGGTTAATTTACAAGTCTTTAATTACTAAACTATTAATTGAAATTCTGTCTCAGTATGGGCTCAAGATGTTCAATAAAAGAGAGATAACTGAGACTTTCTTTGATTGCTGAAGCTCATCCAATATTTGCAAATGCCAAATTTTAAAATAGATTTAGGCACCAAAGGAACTTACACTTTTCTCCAGGAAAAAAAATATAACCAATCACCACCATGATGTCATGATATACATATCAGTTTTGAGGCAAGTTACAATCCCCACTTTCACTCCCAAACACCCCAATGCAATAACTGCACAAGTAAGACTCCTCAATTCTGAAGCCTGGGTGGTCAGCCCGGACAGTTTGGAGGTTCTCAGCACTTTCTGATGATAGGGAAATGAGGAAGCAGAGAGAAACAAAACAGGCCACAGGGAAGTGGGAGATACGTACATCACTCATGCTGTGAACTCAACTTTGCAGAATGAGAGGTAAAGGTTACCTGCCTAAACTGATGCCCCGTGGGCTGGCCTCCTGGAATTGGCCTCCTCTAAACCTCCAAGCAAAGTGGCTTTGGTCAAGTACTAATGACAATCATTCATCTTGGTCAATGGCTGAACTGAGACCCCAGTCTCACCTCCACTCATTAGTCTGTGGAAGAACCTTGTGTTTTCTAAACCAGGAATGCTGATATGGCAAATACTGCCGGTAGCTTGTCCCATCGTGCAACTGCAACGATTCATGGACACCTGTACTGGATCATGCCAGTGGAGGGGCTGGAGTCACCTCTAATGAACACAGAGCAGGAGACAAGGGTCTGCCCCGTCACCCTGCTATGGTGCCTTGCTCCCAACATTAGGGAGGGAGCTGATGTTTACCCAAGTATAGAACTTTAATGCCTCATGGCCTTAGGTAGCTTGAGTTGCCTCTGCCCTCTGTGTCATTCAGGCAATCTCTTAAAAAGTAAGATTTCCTTGAAATGTCTCCAGCTAAACATTATGGCTTGAATATGTCCCTGATGAAGGCTTAATTTTACTTGATTTTATCTGGAAATACAAAAACATTATGGGGCGGGGAGAAAGCACAATAAATAAAAAAATAAATAAAATAAAACCAGGGAATAGGAAAAGCTCTCATTTGAAGAGTCATCTTAATTGGATACAAGTTCATAGAACTTTTATGAAATAGTCTTATAACTCTCACTTATGTATCTAAAAAAATCACTGTAAGTAGATACTTATTCCAAACTGCCCATGACAACAACTGTCTGTGCTGTCTCTCCTGCCTTAAAGAGGCGTCACGCTCTAAAGGCCAATAGATAGCAGTTCTGTCTTCTAGAAAAGAATCTAAAATTTGGTTTAAAATATAACACCTGGTAAAGTAACACATATAGTAGATGCTTAATAAATGTTTTGAGAAACATATGAATGATTACATAAATGAGCTGATCAAAGGATGGTGGCATTAAGAAATTCAAATCAAATTGAAGCCACTGGGACAACTGTCAGATAATCTAGGCTGACATCTCAAGGAAAAGACTAAAAAATAACCTAGTTTTGAATTGCTTTCTTCAGACACTGATTAGTACTAATAGACTTTTAATACAATGGAGCAGAACGGTGTTTTGCAGAAATACCTTCTACAAATCCTCTGAATAACAGGCTGCCTGGCTAGATCTCTTTTTCATGACAATGATATTTGCCTGCCTAGAGAGAGATATGGTTTAACAATGTTGTGCCCTGGTCTGGAAGATCCTTCCCTGTAGGGAGAGATCTTGTCCTGTTTTATTTTTATTTCTTCAATTCCTACATAATCACTGTCCACAGTCTGCAGTTAATAAAAGATGCTTTTTCAACTGGACTAAAAATATACAAGGGCCTATAATTAAAATGTCTAAGTTATTTAATGCAGAAATCCATAAAAATCAAGGAAAAATGAGAGACAAAATAGAATTGAGCAATAAAAATTATATTCCAGATGGACTTTAGTCTACATGGTCCTTAAAGATATAGAACTCATTTTATTTATTACCGTATATTTGACACCTAGCCCAGGGCCTGTCACATAGTCATCATTTTATCAGTTTGTTTGTTGTGTTTATTCATACCGTTGAAATATTTGTTAATACATTGTTGAAGGAGTGATTCTGTCCTCTCATTTCGGCCTACACACATCAGATTTCAGTTTCCATGTCTAGATTAGTGTATGTTAATTTGAATATAAGGTGAAGAATTGGACAGAATGTTGAATTTTCCAAGATCATATACATCTCTGAATTGCCAATTTTGGTTTATGTGGAACTAACAGAAGTTATGGCTTTAAACTAGATAAGCGTACCCTAGCCAGAAAAACTTAGTGGGCTTTATTTCTCATTTAAGTAAGTTGGCCTCTATGCAGATGGTAATAGAATCAGTCTCAAATAATTGCCACAGTCTTAAATGAAAAGATACATGTTGTTGTACAAAGGCTGAAAAACACACGTGCATCAGACAAGGACTCCCAAGCCACCTGTAGTGAGAGACAGTGATTTGCATCACTGTGTTTTGTTACCCTTGAGCTCAGAGAACATGATACTTACAGGCCAGCCAAGCCCTCCTTCTTGGATTCATTCTCATTCAGAATCTTCCACAATCTCTGACTCCTGTACTTTCATCGATTATTGACTCCTCAACCTGCTTCCTCACAAACAGAAAATGACATTCTGTCACAAACATAGCATGAATCTGTACCCCCAAATTCCAAAAAAGGCAGATTTTCTGCTCTGGGTGTCCACGTAAAACTCCACACTCGGTTTTCCAATGTGAGGGTGTGACCCATCCGAACAACTTATGCCACTCAAAGCAACTGAAGAAAGCACGTATTCAGAGAATCATTAGCAAAATACCATGAACCTAGGTCGAATTGGGAAGGAAAATATTTCAGTCCATTTCAAAAATATTCTGCCAAAAAACCATGTTAAAGCACCCATCAAACTTTTTGATTTTTAGGTTTTCCTTTCCCCGTCGTATGTGGGTAACTGTTTGTTTGCTGTCAAGTACGGACATTCAGCAATAATCTCTCCTTCCTTGGTAGCCTTGGTGGTTTTTTTGTTTGTTTGTTTGTTTGTTTTTCTTAGGGTTTTAAATTATTTTTCTTGGCCTGAAAACTCATGGTGCCTACTGTCAGAGGTGCACAGAACCCCATGCTCAGCTGCTGCTTGCCTACAGTAAGCACTGACATCGTAACAACAGCCTGAGTCTCTGAGGTCTTGGAGCAAAGAGGGAGGCAAGACAAAGATAAGAGGGTCTAAACTGTGCCTACTAGAAGTCTCTGCCCTCAAATGATAAAAATCTTGAAATGAACAACATTTTACTAAATATAGTGTGATCACTGTATTTGCATGGGGGCTGGATTGATCTGGAACCATCAGAGCTAGCATGAAGCTCTTTTCTGGAGATGTGGGACATCAAAGTCACATACTAAGAAGTGATGAAGACACCGCAGCGTCTCAGTCTTCCTCACCCTGTTTTTCTCTAGCGGTACCCCCTCTCTGAATCTCTTCCTACTGGCCTCAAAGAACAAAACTCTCAGTGCAATGCCATGACAAATTTCTCCAGGAAGGCTAACCAAATCACGAGAAAGTGCCTTTTTGTTGTTGCATTTTTTAAGGAGACTTTAAAGGGTAAAGTGAATCCAGAGAAGGCTGAATTAGAAATGTTATGTTTTTTATTTTAACAAGCTGTCTTACGTCTTGCTCTACAGACACCAAGTTCATTGTGGAGGCTAAGAAGCAGCGCTGCTGTGTGCATTTGTTTTGTGAGGTCAGTCACCTCTTCCCTCTCATGCACACAATAACATATGCAAAAAATTCAACTCATACAAATGTGCTCCACAGGAAAATCAATGCTTTCTTGGTCATGCCAACCTACTTATTTTTCTTTAATGATTACGGGCTAACTACACACAGTCGAACAATGTTCGCTAGAAATAGATTAACTCGGCCTTTCAGTTGATGTGAGCTGGCTTCCAATGCTGGTTATGAAGACAAAAGCCGGCCCAACAAAAGCTTCTCCCCTCTCTTTAGTGGCTTTGATGCTGCTTTTCAGCCGCTCTGTGCAGTGACAACCTCATCGCTTGTGATTGATCTGAGAACCTGTGCACTTGGATTCGTGGAAACTTTTTGTCTTGGTTTCACTGGCATCTATCTCGCATTCAGGTCCGATATCTGTGACTTCATCATATCCATGGCCTGCCACTGGCTCCAGAAGCGCTTTGTTCAGCCTCTCTTCATGCCGGAGGGGAGGAGGCTTTCCTAGGGATCGCTTCTTGTTCTCAAACATGAAAATGTGTGAAGCATAAAACTCCAGCTGTGAATACTTACCTCCCTGCAGTGTTAAAAAGTTCAATATACAAAACACCTGGTTTCAAGTAAAATGTACATCAAGATATACAGCAAAGAGACAGATTTAATATCCCCCATAGAGCCCTGGGGCGGTTTTTAAAATTTAAGACACAACACACTTTTTTTTTCTTTTTCAGATGAGATTTTACTATTTTGCAAATAATGAACCAATAAACATCAGACAGTCGAAGGGAAAGTTGTAAGAAAATAGTGGAAAGGGTCATTGTCATGTAAATGAAAAATCCCACTCAGGCGTTACTTAGACACATTGTAAACCAGTAAAATTCTTTTTACAAGTGATAAATGTGGCCAAAAGTCTCAGTGATTTAAGTCCTGTGGGGAATGTTAGTTCTTTTAACTTGAGCGACCTTCTAAATGTTCATCATGAATTAATTTATTTACTGGGAGATAAAAGTAGTAGAGTGGCCATTTTAATGTCTTCTTCCTTGCAAGAATTCTAAACTTGGATAAATGATTAGTAGAAAGTAACTGAATGGTTATTTTTATAACTATCCTTAAATCCTCCCAAAGTTAAATTTAACATTTATCTATATATAAATGTTATATATATGAAAACATATATATAAACATATGTATAATATATAAACATACATATTATATATAAACATGTGTATGGAAACATATATATATGTTATATATCTGGAAAGATATTGAGAGGGCAAATTTGGAGATGGCAGAAAACATTTTAATATGGCTTGGTACAGGGTATTAATGGAATACAGTATCGTCAACTGTTTTGTTCTTTTTCTGGATTTCCCATTTCAAGGTTAAAGAGCCAAGTGCCTGTCTTTAGGAAGAACGGTGAGTGTGGGTATCTGCGGGTGTATAAAGAGTTATCTCAATGTGGTCCACAGTCTTTTTCCAAGAGGGTGCAGAAGCTGCTGCAGAAAGTGTGTGGTTGGCCTCACTTTCCTTCCCCCTCCAGTCACACTGCCACTGGCTCCAGAAGCGCTTTGTTGAGCCTCTCTTCAGGACTCTCTCCCCTGCATTTTTAGCCTAAATATCCTAGGGCCATTCAGGGCCAGGTTCTGCTCAGAGACAGAAATAGTTTCCCATTATAATTACTGTGCAGTATTCAGTTACAAGGGTCATTCCCCACAGTCTACTTTAGAAAAGGAAAAACAAAAGAGCCCGAATTTCACATTCTGTAATCCTCACTTGATCTGAGGTGCAGTTGTGAAAAAGCACAGAGCCTCTGGGCAGAACGCCTTAGTTCTGACCTCACTGCTCCTTAGGCTGTCTGTGCAACACTGGGTGTGCTGCTGGTGTGTAGTTTTCGTTTTTGTGAAATGGGAATAATATTGGTACCAATCTCATACAATTTTGAAAAGGATGAAATGAGTTAAAACAGGAAAAGGCTTAGAATAGTGCCTGTTGGATAATAATATTCAGCACGGTTAGCTAATATCATCACTGCCGTCATCTTCTCCATTAAATGTTGATTTTAGCACTTTGGGAGGCCGAGGCGGGTGGATCACGAAGTCAGGAGATTGAGACCATCCTGGCTAACATGGTGAAATCCCATCTCTACTAAAAATACAAAAAAATTAGCCGGGCGTGGTGGATGGTGCCTATAATCCCAGCTACTCCGGAAGCTGAGGCGGGAGTATCGATTGAACCTGGGAGGCGGGGAGGCGGAGCTTGCATTGAGCTGAGATCACGCCACTGCACTCCAGTCTGGGCAAGAGAGTGAGACTCTGTCTCAAAATAAAATAAAATAAAATAAAATAAAAAAGTTTTCAGATCATGTATATTTCTTAATGAGAGATAAAACTAATCTCCTATTAAATATAATTTATTTAGTCAATTGAGATATGACTTCAAATATTTTAAATAGCCATGAATGTTGATATAGCAGGAAATTTTTAATAACTAAAATAAGGAACTATATGGGAAGAATGAAGTCTTTCAAATTATCTGTATATCACAGTGAAGAGAGAATCAGAAACACGGCCAGGTGCGGTGACTCATGCCTGTAATCCCAGTATTTTGGTAGGCCGAGGTGGGTGGATCACCTTGAGGTCAGGATTTCAAGACCAGACTGGCCAAGATGATGAAACTCCACCTCTACTAAAAATACAAAAAATTAGCCAGGTGTGGTGGCAAGCGCTTGTAATCCCAAGAATCGTTTGAACCTGGGAGGCGGACGTTGCGGTGAGCTGAGATTGCATCATTGCACTCCAGCCTGGGCAATAGAGCGAGACTCCATCTCAAAAAAAAAAAAAAAATTTTGATTTTAGAAACCTCTGATTCTATCTTGTTTATATACACTACCAGCAGGTTTTGATTCTATTTTACTTCATCTGTGGTGGAGTTTTTATTTAAAGTATGTGGCAGAAGTAACATGATACCGGTAGTGTTACATAAAGTGTTGGTGCATTCACTCAGCAAATGCTTATTCACTAAAACTCAAGGAACCTTTGAGTATCATCCTCCGAGAGACTGTTTTTGAAACAAGGAAGATGTACTGGGTTTTGTATTTGGGATATGTAAGTGCCAAGAATGGTCCTAGTGTTAGTTTAACAAGCTTAACAAATGATGCACCTTTTAACATCTCTGAACTATAAATGCATAGTCATAACCTCATTTGTTTATGGTAGGCTGTTCTGGAATAATAAAATATTTTTTCACTCAATTAGCTCTCCCACGCTCTGCAATGATCATTTTATTCTCCCTGCAAAACTAACCAACACGCCTCCTCACTTTCCCACTCACCAAGTTAGATGACCTTGCCAGAGAAAACAGAGGACATTGGATGGAATATCTCTCAACCTGTCCCTACCTGCATCAGAAACTGTCTTACCTCTTATTAAACAAAAGGAATCAGTTTTCTTTTTGCATAAGGCCAGTATAATTGTCCCGTGTTTCAGTACTGTTAATATTTAGCTTCTCTGCTTCCACTTTTATCACTTTCTTGCTTATTCTCAATACAGTCACAATCATCCTGGTGGTCAGCTAACGTGCTCTCCTCTGCTAAAAACATCCTTGTGATTTTCGATCTCACGCAGAGGAGACACCAAAGTCCTCCTCACAATCTGCAGAGCCCTGGAGCTGTAGTTCCCAAGGTGCCTCTGGAGTTGGGCTGCAACGGTTTTCCCTGAGAACTTATTGGAAACACGAATTCACGGGCCCCACCTGAGACTTAGTGAATCAGAAACTCTGAGAGCTTAGTTATCTGCATTCCACCAGTCACCAGGCGATTTGATATGTATCTCACCTTTTATTCTCTTCTAAACTCATCGTTCTCCTTCATTTTCATCAAACACCCATTAAAGATTTTCATCAAAACCATCACGCTCTCAACACAAGACATTTGTACTTTCAGTTTCCTCTGCTAAAAACATCTTTCACCCACATCAACTCAGGCTTCCTTGCCTCCTGCATGTATTTATTCAAATGTGACTTTCCCAGTAAAAATGTTCTCAAACATCCTATGTTAAGTTTCACCTTTCTCCATTTAGATGTATTCCTTTCTCCCTTTCCTGATATGTTTTTCTCTATAACATTTACCTTATAATACACATAATATTTTACTTATTTATTTGTGTCTCCTTGCACTGCAATAGGAGCTTCTCTACAGTTAGTATCATTGTCAGCTTACTTCACTGGTGCCTCCCCAGACCCTGGAAGATCAGAAGAGCTGTTTAAGACTTTGATTTGGAAAATATTTTGTTTTGTGGGTCCCATCTGAACTTTATCTCATGGATATCCCAGTATTTCTTTATACCAGAGCACAAGTATTTTTCAGCTTTTACTGAGGCAACAAATAAGTCCCAGATCTTAAGGTCGTACAACTGACTTGTGGTTCTTGCTGAAGGTCACCTGGGATCTTTGGGAAGCTGCAGTTCTTCCAGGCTCTGCTGGGCACTACAGGACTCAGCTCAACCCTGCTCAGTGTGGTGCTCCATGTCTTTTTATTATGGTTCCTGGTTGAGGGAAGGAGCTCCAGTAGCAGAGTGAGCAGAGAAGAAGGTTCTCGCAATATTTCTAAAGGTTTCTGCTAATATGAGAGAAACACATTATCTACTCAAAACCCATTGGCCGAAGCTAGAAGAATGCCTAACTCCAAAATCTATGGAGAAGTGAACATATTCCTTCAACAGGACAGGGTAGAAAGGGGACGGATGTAATTGGAAACAAGTAGCACAATCTACTACATGCAATCTCTTCAAAGTAAAGTTTGTGCTTCTCGGATTTCAGAGAATTATAATACTCTGGAAGGAAAAAAGGGCCCAGAAGCTCTGCTAAGTTATGACAACTTACTGGAGAGCCTCATCCTGTTGCACGTAGAGAACAATTTCTAGCAGGACACACAGGGAATGCAAATAGCAGCATTTTCTGTAAAGTAAAATCATAGAAGAGAAAATAGCATTCTCACTTTTCATATAAAATACTTAAGAATTGCTTAAAACTGCTTTCAAAAAGTATATTTTACTTTTGTGATTCTTGTTTTTTTTAGTGTGGTAAAAAAGAGATAACATAAAATTTTCTATTTTAACTATTTTGCTGTGTGCAATTAATTCATTGGCATTAAATACCTTCACAGTGCTGTGCAACCATCACCTCTGGTAGTTCCAGAACTTTGTCATCACTCCAAATGGAAATCTCATACCCATTAAGAAGAGTCACTCCTCATTCCACCGATCCCCCAGCTCCTGAACAACACCAATCCGCTTTATGTCTATATAGGTTTATTTATTGTGGATGTTTTGTATAAATGGAATCAAACAATATGTGGCCTTTCGTCTCTTTTTATTTTCCAGTATTTCATTTCTTTTTGTAGCTGAATGATAGCACATTGTATGGGTCTATTCTTCACTTTAGGAGTATGTATATATAGCCTAGAATAAAGAAGACAGCTGAGTTACTGACTTTTTTTTTTCCTATTTAAACCAAATGTTTCAAATGGTAGACACAGGCACTGGAGACAAAAGAAGTATTTGACATTCAGAAGATATAAATAGCAAATATCAACAATGAAAACATGATGAAACAGGGCATAGAACTTATTCATAAACAGGAGACTGGGGAGATTTCATATGAGAAGCTAGTTCTTGTCTCACCACCATCCAGCATTCTCTCCTCACCCCTGCCATCACAGTCCCACTAAGAATGATACAGTCATTGTTTAATGAGGAAAAGAGCCAGAATTATGGAAAATAGCAAGAAGGTTAATGACTGCTTCAAATTTTTTTCAAAAGAGTGTATTAGTCATTCTCACGCTACTAATAAAGACATACCTGGGACTGGGTAATTTATAAAGTAAAGAGGATTAATTGACTCACAGTTCAGCATGGCTGGAGAGGCCTCAGGAAACTTACAATCATGGCAGAAGGAGAAGCAAAAACGTCCTTCTTCACATGGTGGCAGCAAGGAGAATTGCCAAGCAAAGAAGGAAAAGTCCCTTATAAAACCATCAGATCTCATGAGAACTCACTATCAGGAAAAGAGCAGCATGGGGGTAACAGCCCCCATTCCCATGATTCAATTGCTTCCCACTGGGGCCCTCCCATAACAGCTGGGGATTATGGAAACTACAATTCAAGATGATATTTGGGTGGGGACATAGCCAAACCATAACAAAGGGGGTTGTACCTTGGCCTCCAGTAGGATCAAAAACCTTGGGAGAGATAGAATAAAAAGATGGAATTTTTCACAGTTGTTTTGGGGAAATCCCAGAAGATAAAGGACCTGAGCCCTGATTTCCTGGAAATTTCAATCATAGAGAGATGCCCTGATTGGGCGTGGAGCTAGGATCGTCAGTAGCAATGGCCCAGTGCCTTGGTCAGGTAGAGGGGCCTGAAGGCATCCTCAAAGGCACACCAGCCACGGGAGAGGATGACATGACCTG
This sequence comes from Colobus angolensis palliatus, assembly GCF_000951035.1. Lineage (NCBI taxonomy): Eukaryota > Metazoa > Chordata > Mammalia > Primates > Cercopithecidae > Colobus > Colobus angolensis. The sequence goes on from NW_012114252.1 coordinate 15,814,644, forward strand.
GCTCAGTCAGGGTTTGAGAAACTCAGAGTGCAAACCCAGGGTCTGGATATTGAGGTGGAACCTCAGACATCAGGCATTGTCTGCAAGAAATGCTGGCTAAGACCTTAGGGGAGCTCCACTGCAGAGGAAGCCAGCGGGAACATGCCTAGGCCCTGCAAGGTACTTACTAAATGCCAATCACTGTTTTCAGGACTTAAATATTGTAAAATATTTAATTCAATTATCAGTATAGTGGGAAAAATATGATTATTTCCATATTCCTTTTATAGATACAGAAATTAAGTCATAATAAAAGTATGTAACTTGTCCAAGGCGGTCCACATGGGAAGAAGACCTGACATGAGGCAAACTACCCCTAACATCTACCCTGGAGAAGAAAATATGAGGGAGTGGAATCAAATGTAATAGAGCATCTAAGTCTGGATTTTACCTGGAATTGCAAGATGAAAGTTCATTGGATATTTGGAACTACCTTAAGTACGGGCAAACAAAAACTAATGTATTTAAATTTTTATACATTTTATTTACATTGGATATGAAATTGCCTATTGACTACATGTCTCTGTATCTCTCTATCTGCCATGTATTTATTATTACCTATTGTATAGTAATCTCGACATTTCCTGCACTGCCTAGACCAATACTGTTCTCAGAGTAGTCATTATAACATTTGATTGAGAAATCAACTCATAAATCAAGGAGTTTATTCTTTTCTTGAATTTCCCAAGACCTCCAAACTGATTGTTGCAGATACAATTATTAAAACAAAAATTGAAATAACTAATTTTATGAGTAGCAATAGTAGTATTCTCTGAACTTTAACGTATCTTTGAAATTTAGATTGACCCAAAGCTGAGTAATTTAGTTAAGCAACTAGTCCGAGAGAAACATTTTATTGGCTTTAAATTTTTAGATGGATAAAATAAAGAATCACCGTATGCTATATCTAAAAAGCATTAATGTTGTCATTTCATGAATGCAACAACTCTGGTTTTGCAATTTTAAGCAAGATCTTGTTGTTAAATAATAACAGGGTTAGCATCAGTCATAAAATAATTCTAAGTTCCTTGGTCTGTCCTTGAAGGACTGGTGTGTTTTTGGTTAGCCTTTATGTTTGCTTTCTTTTTTAAAAAAATCTTCTTCATAAAAGTGAAGTGTTGAATAAATCAAGAAAAAAAAATAGACAATTCTAAGAACTCTCATTTTAGGTCAATAGTCATGCATCCCTCTTGAAATCCTGCAAGCTCAAAGCATTGTATTAAGCATAGACTTTTCTGTTACATTAAGTAGGATGATTTATTGATAAGCTCACCAAGATATTAATATAAAATATTGTATTAGTCTGTTTTCACACTGCTGATAAAGACATACCTGAGATTGGGATGAAAAAGAGGTTTAATTGGACTTACAGTTCCACATGGTTGGGAGGCCTTGGAGTCATGATGGGAGGCAAAAGGCACTTCTTACATGACAGTGTCAAGATAAAATGAGGATGAAGCAAAAGCTGGAACCCCTGATAAACCCATCAGATCTCATGAGACTTACCCACTATCTCAAGAAGAGCATGGAAAAGACTGGTCCCCATGATTTAATTACCTCCCCCGGGTCCCTCCCATAACACGTGGGAATTCTGGGAGATACAATTCAAGTTGAGATTTGGGTGGGGACACAACCAAAGCATATTAAATATGTTACTTTATCATCAACAACTTTGGTTTTCTAAGAATCTTAAATTTAGCTTTGCATTTTCTGTTTTCATGAGATCAGTATTAGCTAAGGGAGATATAATGTTTAAATTTCATACTAATATCCCAATTTTTAAAACAGGACAAATTAGTCCCTGCATAAAGTAGAATAACTTGCCTCAGTCTAGCAGTTAGCGGTACTTCTAGAAATCAATCTTAACAACTCAATTACTGGGTTAATATTAGAATTCTAAATAGAACCCACATCAGATGTTCAAATGCAGTTCTGTCTCTAACTGAAGGGGAGTGAGATGGGGGCATTGGTTTTGCTGCAGACTTTTAATATATAATGTTTCAAGTATAGTATTTAAAGGCTTATTCAAGGTGGTACCACTAATACGAGTCTGCAGAGTAAACACGAGGGGTCTGTGTGTGTGTGTGTATATATATATATATTTTTTTCTTTTTTGAGACGGAATCTTTCTGTCACCCAGGCTGGAGTGCAGTGGCACAATCTCGGCTCACTGAAACCTCCGCCTCCCGGGTTCAAGAGATTCTTGTGCCTCAGCCTCCTGAGTAGCGGGGACTACAGGCAGGTGCCACCACACCCAGCAAATTTTTGTAATTTTTTTTTTAGTAGAGGCAGGGTTTCACCATATTGGCCAGGCTGGTCTCGAATTCCTGATCTTGTGATCCACTTGCCTCGGCCTCCCAGCATGCTGAGATTACAGGCATGAGCCACCATGCCTGGCCAGTATTTTCATGTTTTTATAACCTTTCTATACTTTTATACTTTTGATAGGTAGCTTGAGCTGGTTGTTTTCTTTGTTTCTGCATTCATCATCTCTACATGTTAGTTCTTCCAGTAGAATGCTGCCATATGTTTTACAATATAGACTATGTGCACATTCCCAAGCGTAACAACAATCTTTAAACAATGATCTTCCAGTCCACTCCTTTCTCTACAAGTGATATTGGAGCCAAGCTACACAGAATGACTTTTATACCTAATGCCAGAGAAAATACATTTCTTATTAGCTTGATTTGATCTGGAAAAAATGTAAAAAAAGGATATCTGGGCAGAATATATTTTTGAATCAGTGTATCACACTGGCGGTCCATTCACAAGCACTGCAGGCACTTTGATGCTTCCATAAGCTGATGAAAACACAAATTGGATTATGCCATAATTGTCATTTAAACTCACAGTGAAAATAGTCTGATAAATGTCAGCCTGCCACTGGGCTGCTTAATTGTTCTATTTTGCCATAAGCCAACATGATGAGGTACAATTTATTCAATATAACATTATGGACAAACACATATTTAACAAGTCCTGATTAAAATCAATTTCCAAATAGCAATCCAGCTTCCATATCAGTGACAGCTTCTACCAATTGCTGGGAACGCTGAATTTGAAAAAAGAGGTGGTAGATTTTGTGCTCATAAGAGTATTAAAATATTTTTAATAACATTGAAATAAGTACTCTGGGCATTCTGTTTAAAAAAAACTTAAGACCCCAAAACACTGAATTGTAATTGGCTAGAATTGTTTCACATGATGAGGGAACTTTGCAACTTACCAATTATTTTCATGGATATAGTATCTCTGAGGAGTTGCATGTGGAAAGCCTATTAGGCTGCAGTGAACTCAGGAGACACATCAGCACACCAGTGAGAAAGGCCAGAATGGACTCAGGGTGACACTGACATACAATATGGTTGCCCCAGTGGCCACAGGGAACTCTAGATCTGAGATGACCTTGAGGATTCCAGCAAATCTTAGGGAAGGGGCTAGACCATATCCTGTAGTCATTGGCCATGGGCTACCCTCCTAAAGGGGTGTAAACTTGGTTGAGGTGCTTCCCTGTGGCTGAGGGCAATTCCTGGTGAGAGGCACATCTGCTCTTGCTCAGAAGTCAGTATCTACTGCGTTTAAGAGGTGGGCGTGTCACTCACACAAGAGGGTATTCGGGCAGGCCTCACAGTGTTCAGTTCATTCTGTATAAATTACCTGCAAAAGATACTGTGTGCAGAGTGATACTTTTACCCCACTGGCCCATAATCCATTAAGTCTACCCTGAAGACATTGTGTTTCTAGGCAAAGTTTGACGTTTAACACTCAATGGCAAGGAGAATCAGGGTGCTTTCGTGAGTTTCCAATGCCTGGAAAATGCTAGCACTCATTCTCATCTTAGGCAGATCAGGCCTCCCAGGCTTATGTGAACCCTCTTTTTGGCCTGTGATTCTATATTCTGGCTCATTAATAAATCTTAAATATTGTGCCTTTATATATACTCATAGGCAAAACGTTAGTAGCGTGGATTAGGTCACACCTCATAGTACTGAACTTTGGGGTTTAGGTCAGATTATTCCATAAACCGCTCAAACATTTTGTTTGTGCTTAACCTTGGTGTGACCAAAACATTTCACGTACGCTTAGTCAACCATACAGTATACACTCTACCTAGAAATGTATTTTCAAGGCTGAATTCTTTAGCTTTTCTCTTCTATGGTTGCAAAGAGGAAGGACGTGCATTCCAAATGGTCTCCAAACCAGAAACCATGGAACGCAAACCATTTTAAACACAGCAGCTGGCTAGCTTCCAGCCACAGAAGTGCCAGTACCAAGACTTGCTTGCATAGGAAGTTTTGAGGTTGAGATGAGATCTGGAGGTTTGGGGAACTAGTTTGAGAATAACAACACTTGGGACCTCTCTTTGGATGTAAGCTGTAGTTTGACTGCATTAGAAATTTCACATTTTGCTTTCTCATAAACATAGTTGCATACTTTGAAAAAACAAATCCAATCTCATATCAAACTTCTACAAGCTCTTGCTGTATGTGATATGTGTGCTTGCATACCCATCAGTGGTCACAAAACTTGCTTACTTTCCATGGTACATCTGATGAGTTTCAGATGCTTAGGAGCCATAATCAAGACTGGCAAGCAGTCGTGGCTGTTGTGGTGTAACTGAGATGGTAAGTACACCTATGGAGTGGGGGTGCTGCGGAGTCGGTGGCTAGTAGTTATGAGATCCTTGAAAACTGGACTGTGCTGTATTCAGCTTTTATTCCTTCCACTGCACACTAAAAGAGCTGCATAATCTGAATGATATGTTTTGTACTAAATAAGCAAGGTATTGTTCTGAACCTTTGTTCGTTCTTACCTAAAACGGTTCAAGTCCCTGGGAAAATATGACTTTGATAGTTCGGAAAGAAGGGCATTGGGAGAGCCAGGTACTTCACAGGGCTATGCACCTGTGAATATGCAATAAATCTTGGTTGACTGGTTGATTAATATATACAATACTTCATATGGTTCTCCAAAAGATCAAGCAATGAACTAAGTAATCTTCCAAGGTCTCTTCCAGCCTAATAATTCTGCTTTTGTCTTTTGTATTCACAGACGAAAGATGATACTGAGAGCTATAATATTGCCTAATTCTACATGTGAACTTTAATAAATGATGCATGACATGTTATGCTACCTACCTTAGGCATGTGTGTAGATAGTCCTTTCATTAGGAACAGTGGCCAAGATGCCAGTTTGACACCGTGGGTCAGATGCTTCACCTCATGGGCTTAATAGAAACTTTGAACAATAAGTGCAGCCTCATTCCAAATTGCTTCAGGCCAGGCCTGTGACTGCTACTGCTCAGAAACCACTATTTATGAGCAATGCCTCCCTGGGCCCTGTTTTCTTATATTAAACCTAATGAGTGACAACAGGATCATCCAGGGAGTGAAAGGCCCCCGGGTTCGGTAGTTAAGATATGAAAAGACACACACTCCTTTCCTGTCCCTAATCTCACTCTTTTCATGAAGATGAAATCTCTACCGGCTCATAGTGAAATATCAATAAATGATAGGAAGTTATTTTGAAACAATAGTAAATTACCCATAATCCCATCATCCAGAGGTTTACCTCCTCTGTTTATATGGTTGCACATTTCCTTGTAATTATTTTTATAGATAAATAGGAAAAAAGTATGTGCGTGTGAGTGTATATGTGTGTGCATAATTTCATGGTTAATGCCTTATGTATCACATTTTATACGTTGACCATACCATAAACATGTTTTATTACATATAAGCTGGCCAAGATTTTGGGAGTTATATTTATTATATTTCTATTATATAATTATATATTCTATTATATAATATGTATTATCATATATTATAATATATATCTATTATACATAATATCATATACTATATATTCTATTATATATTATTATATATGATATATCATATATATTCTAGTACATATATTATTATACTTGTATTCTTTCCTTCACAGTCTCCTGTAGTACATATGCTTTCCTTCCAACACTACATTGTTATTCATTTGTCAACTTATGTTTAAAATCTTCATTACTCCAGAGAATCAGGTTAGTCTTCTCTTTCTTCTCTGCAAAATCCAAGATACAGGCTCCATCCTTCACTTAAATTTTCTGATCACTCCCACAATCACACAACATGACTTTTTTTATCTTGATTTCCTGAAAAATAATCAATTCTTTTTAAAAATCATTAATTATTTTAATGGCTGACCCTCAAGGTCAGGGTGTCTCCAGAGTTTCCTCCAGCTGATCTTTCTTCTCAGTCATCCTGCTCACTTGGGGGTTTACAACCTTCCTCTTGTCTTCTTCCCTCATCACCATGATCTCCAAGTGCCTGTATCTCCAAATCTTTATCCTGAATTCCAATCATCCTTGTATTTCTTAAGTTCTTGCTCTGGTTTTACATTATCTTATGCATTAGGGATCTTAAGGTAATTGACACTCTGTGCACTAGACATTTGGTACCTAAAATTCAATAGGTCCAAATGAGATTTCATTGTCTACTAGCTCCAAGCCTCCTTACCCTCCTGTATTTTCCGATTTTTCGCATGGATTGAGGACCTCTCCAAGCAATCAGGCAATAAAGGCCTCTGCATCCCAAGTAGCCACCAGTTTCTCTCATATTTATCTCTTCGTATTAAACCTTCTCTTTCTCTTCAAACTGTCAGTGTATGTCCTGACATGGTAGCTCATGCCTGTAATCTCAGCACTTTGGGAGGCTGAAGTGGGAGGATTACTTGAGCCCAGGAGCTCGAGACCAACATGGCGAGATTTGTCTCTACGAAAATTTAGAAAAATTAGCTGAGCATGGTGGTGTGCACTTGTAATTCCAGCTACTCAGGAAGCTGGAGTGGGAGGACTGCTTGAGCCCAGAAGGTTTAGGCTGCAGTGAACGGAGATCACACCACTGCCCTCCACCCTGGGCAACAGAACAAGGCCCTGTCTCAAAAAACAAACACAAAAATCTTTCAGTATGTTATCCTTACTTGCCAGGGTCATTGCAATAGAATTCTGGAAGTTTTATCACTTTCCTGCTTTGCTCTCACTAAAATTTACTTCAAATTGCTACCAGAGTGAGGTTTGCCATAAAAACGGCAACTTATCCACTTTAAAAATTAAACAAAAATACAGTGGCAAAATCATTCTATTGCCCAATAAATGGTATGCAACTTCCTATCAAGCTAAGTAGAAAATACGGCTACTTGAAAGTGAATGAGTTTTCTATCTGTATCTTAGAGTAGGTAGTTTTAGTAAATATTTATATCTTTCAGATTTGAAGTAACACCGCTGTATATGAAAATATGATGTTAAATTATCTTTAATCAGTTTAATCACATCATGGGAAATATTGTTCAAGGAGGAAGTTTGCCAGAGTGGGTAAGTTTCAGACTCTGAGTTGAAATGGCATGTTTGAATCTCAGGTCTGCCATTGATATGGTTTGACTGTGTCCCTACCCAAATCTCATGTTGAACTATAGTTCCCATAATCCCCGTGTGTTGGGGAAGGGACTTGATGGGAAGTAATTGAACCATGGGGCAGCTACCGCCATGCTGTTCTCATGACAGTGAGTGAGTTCTCAGGAGACCTGCTGGTTTTATAAGGGACTTTCCTCCACCTTCACTCTGCACTTCTTTTTGCTGCTGGCATGTGAAGAAGGACGTGTTTGCTTCCTCTTCTGCCATGATTCTAAGTTTCCTGAGGCCTCCCCAGCCATGCAGAAATGTGAATCAACTAAACCTCTTTCCTTAGTAAATTACCCAGTCACGGTATGTCTTTATTAGCAGCACAAGAATGGAATAATATAGCCATTATCTTGCTGTATAACTCTAGAAAAATCATTTCGCTTCTCTTTTCCTGAGTTTTGTCATTGATAAGATGCTGCTGCTGAAAATAACACATTCACGTACATGGTAGGGTTTTTCTGTGAATTAAACAATACATAAAAATAACTTTCTCTGAACCCGGCACATCATAGATGTTTAATACGCTTTAACTAGTTTTATTGTCTAGTGATGATTTATGGAATTTGCAAGTACATGTCCAAGAGCATTGAAACTGTAGAAATTCCACAAGAAAAACTAACATCTTCCTTACAAACACATCTGAAGACATTTAGAATTTTTATTTTGAATATTTAAATATATGTGCAATTGATCTCTGAGAAATGCTATAATAACTGAAATCTTATCAGTACTGCAATTAACAAGATATGAGATATATTGCCATGGACACAAGGATCTAAAGGACTGAGTCCAAATTCTTGATTTGTCCCTTGCTATATTAGCCAAGTTACTCAGACTCTTTGGACCTCAATTTTCTCATCTATAAAAGTGTGATAATATCTTCATCAAAAACTCCATGACCTGATCTCCGTCTTTGAATGCAAAGTTCATAGTTCAGAGACGACACCTGATAAATGGTAGTTACTATTATTATTTTAAATAAAATACAGTTGCTTCATTCATATCAGGTATTATAAAAAATGATCCCAAGCTATGCAAATAAATAACTTAGATATGATTTGGAATATCTGAGATGATGCCCACTAACCTATTTTTACTCAGCACAGGGAAAAAAAAAAAAAAAAAAAAACAGGAAGAAAAGGATTGTTTAACATATTGTTGTATGCCTACAATCAATTTGACACCACCTTCAAGCTCCATTAAGTTTGCTCTTCTCACGGTACATTCTTCGAATAGTGTAATTTCTCAGAGTGAGATTTAGGTATGTGGGTGAAGGCTACAAAACAGATATCAGCATCTGTCTGAGATCTAGGGGAAACTGTGTAACAATATAAAGAATTTCATTTAGTTGAGTTCTGAACTTGTCCTATAAGAGTTGAAAAGGGGCAGAGGTCACAGTTTTTAATGTTTGTATTTGCAAACTATATTCTTTTCCCCCATTTAACTGGGTCTGCCTCTTTCAAAGGAAAATATTCTGGATTATGTATGATACTTACAATAAACACCCTTTAAGAGAGTTTATTACAAAGTAACAACAGATAGCCTCTTCTAACACAGTAAAACACACGTCACTGAGGCTTCTTTCCCAAAATATTGAATCCATAAGGAAGATTTCTATAGATCTATCTATTTCTACAAAATTAAGTGTGAAATAACTTTAGACTCTGTGGTAATTCTGGTATTAAATAAAGTTAATGCTAGAAAATGCACCGGGGTATTTCGTAGTTGATGATTTGGTAGTAAATAATGGCATATAATTTGATCTTATAGTCCTTCAATATTTGAAGGCTTTAAAATTCTTCAGTGAAAAGACCCTATTTATTATCTTTACACAAAATTCAAATACTGCAATTTGTATCTGAGCAACAGGTCAATCTTTACTGAAAACTCATATCTTCTGAAGTTAGAATTTACCTGAAGCCTGGCACCAGGTCTTCCTTGGCTTCTACTGAGAAACATCCTTCAGTCATTACTTTCTGCTTACCTGTTTGTCTACAGTCCAAACCTCACCTCTCCATACTGGAGAAGGGTGAAACGAAAGCATTTAAGCCTATCAAATTCCTAACAACGTTTCATTCTTTCCACCTTTCTTAATGCCATTGTGCACCGACTCCCCTTCTACCAAAACCCTCTCTAGGTATCATATTTAAGAATAAATTTATAACTTCCAGTTACATAGTATATGAAGTGAAACAATTCACAACTGCTAGCCAATTTCTCAAAGTCAATTCTGGATAACGCAGAAAAAGGAGTTTTTCGATTTTTTAAAAATCAGTCCCGATTATAAATATTATCTGCATAACGCAGAATTTTAAAAAATAAATAATTACACACTTTATGAGCAGATGCCCCTGGGTGGTTGGAAAAAGAAGAGGGGATCACAAGCCTCCAATGAGCACAGCTCTGTGTGTGTACAAATGGAAGACAAAGGGTGGCAAAGCTCCCCTCTAGCTCCCAGAGGCACGCAACACAGCTGTGCCACTGGGTGCCTTTGCTTCATTATCTGACTGCCTGTCACTGAATTTGTGACTGGGTTCCAGCCCTCTCAATATGCTTCTTTCAATTTAGATCATTCATGCTGGAGGCCAAGGCTATTTTCATTGATTCTACCAGCTACTTTGACAGACACGTTCAAAAGTGATATGTGGAGCCTTCGAGAGGAAAAGCCCTAAGTATATGCTGAGCATTACCGTTCTGGCACAAATGAAGTTCATGAAAGCTGGCCTGCAATGAGCCGTCATTATCTCATGCAAACGTAGCACAAAGTCCTACTTTCCCGTAGCTTTTACAGCCATTAGAGTCGAAGCTAACGAATGTCACTACTATCTTATTTCCAGAACAATAACGGCACTTAGATAAAATATACTCAGGGTTTTTTCCCAGAAAAAGGCAGTGTCAGTAATGCAGCCTCATATTAATCAAAAGCAATTCTGGACAGAAAACATTCTTTTATGAATATAGAAATTTTCTCTATTATCCTCAAGACACAGTATGCTGGTGGCATTCTGCAGAGTTACAGGGCAAATCTTGAAAGTAATTTGCTGGCCATAAAAGAAATTCTTAATTAGAAAATAGGTTCATTTAGATAACTTTACTCTGAAATAAATGATGATGGAATGGCAAATAAGTGGATTTTACATCTATGTGCTTCAGATTCGTTCCCTTCCTGGAATTATGACCAATAAAAATGACTACAGTCCTGTGTATTTCCAATGGTACTTGAAATATTAAGTACTTTTAATAATAAGTACTTTTAAAATAATAAGTACTTTTAATGTTTAATTTACAAATCTTAGCATTGTAAGAATTAATACAGGCATATTTATATTAAATGTTAAATGATAAAAGAGAAAAAATACTCCAAAAACTTTTTAAATGTATGGATATTAGTACTGATATTTTTTACTATAAATGTTTCTAAAAAAATAGTATTTTTTAGAATACTAAAAATTTTTTTAGAATAGTAGAAAAAAATAGTATTTTTTACTATAAATGTTATTCTACTTTGCTATTCTAAAGACAAATTTCAACTACTAAGGAAATACCAAGAACATAGCTACCTTCCATCAAATGAAAATCATGTTTCTTTTTGATTCCTTTATTCTGTATAATTTTTTAAAGAACCAAGATGGAAATTATTAGTTCTGCATTTAATTCTCAAAATGTGAAAAGCACTCTCACGCTTATACTTCACTTATGAAACTGTTACTACTTACTGCTGCATTAAATTTGTTATTCAATTGTATTAACTAATTTACAATTAGTAACTCAATTCATCCTTATAGCAGCTCCAAAATGAATACTACTATGATCATCATGATCTCACCCACTTTGCAAATGAGAAAAACAAGGTGCACAAAGGCTCGCTAAATTGTCTGAGACCATGCAGCTGAGGAGTGGTGAGACCAGGATGTGACTCTATCCCATAGAACACCAGAGTTCAGGCTTTTAAACCTGATTCAGCAGTGGCTTTTTCCAGAGGCTGCTTCCTCATCGTGATCTTCACAGTAACATGTGATTGGAAAATCTCATGTCATTATCCCCATTTTAAGAATGGTTTTAAGAAACTGAGAAATATTAAATCATAAATTGGTTACTATAGAATCAAAGTACTGAGCTGTTCTAATTTTTTTTTTCCTACAGCGTGATACTATATTTAATGCTTGTGACTTTGAGAAACCATAAATATACTATGGCTATGATATAAATATTTCGACTATCAGAAAAATATTGTTAAATTAATATTTCTGTCATTCTTTACTATATTCCTTGGGGAGTAGCATGTTTTTAGAGGAATTCAATCCCCAAATAAGAAAACATAATCCTGAAATGTATATTAAGAATAAGACATTAACATATTGGCACATGATGATCTTATTTATTTGTATTACAGGCAGATAAAAGTGTGGATCATGAGGAGGCTTCTCAAGAGTTAGGCTTTTAGGGTGGCCGGGTACTTCCTCAAGCCTCACTCACAGGAAAATGGCAGTATTAATTAGTTGATATTAATTGTTAAATGCAACAAAGAAGATTCCTTTTACCCAATCAGTGGTCAAGATGAATGATGCTCTCATTGGAATAAAAATAACTTTGATTAAACATTTTTGGTAACATGACATACAGATAACACACAAAAAATTATAGACTTAAATGAGAAAACCTGCCATATAGTATAAATGAGAAAACCTGACAGATAGTATAACCCTATTGTGTGTGCGTGTATGCATACATATATGATATGTGCAGTATCTTAGTCCATTTGAGCTGCTATAACAAAAACACCATAAACTGGTGGCCTAAACAATTTATTCTCCATTGTTCTTAATGTTGAGAAGTCTAAGATTAAGGCGCTGGTAGATAAGGTGTCTGGTGAGGGTCTGCTTCCTGGAAAACAGATGGACTCATCTGGTGGAAAAAGAGCAGAGTGAGACGGTTCTTTGGGGCTCTCGTTTTTAAGGGCACTAATCACATCCATGGGTACCCCACCATCATGACTAATCACCTCTCAAAAGCTGCATGTCTTAATTCTATCATGTTGAGTGTTAGAATTTTTCAACATACAAATTTTGAGAGTATAAACATTCAGTCTATAACAGTGCAGAAAATTAAATCTGAAGTTCTGGATATTTAATAGAAGTTATTTCTACCGGTTAAGTTGATATCATATATTTTGATAATTTCTATAATATTTCACCCTTTTTATGATAAGAATAGATTGTTTTCCTAACTACAGAAACTATTGTAGCTATATAATAAGGAATTATACGCACATATCTTTTACCAATAAAAAACTATAAGGTGAAAAAAATAAGCCTCATCATTTTGCAGAGGAACCAGTACAAGAATGCATGACAGGAATAAATTATATCAAGGTTAATGAAACTTCAGCCAACTATCTTTTTTTCTTTTGTCACCATTTCCAAATGTATTTCTCCAGAGTATTGCATGATTTGGTAATTGTGGAAAACTTTTGTTGCTGTTGATAGGTAAATAATATTTAACAGCTTAAAGAAGAAAAAATCACACTTGTAAGGAAGTAGAGAACAGTACATACAAAGTTAATAAGCGTTGAAAAGTAAAATTGAGGGTAAAAAAGTAAAATTGAGAGAAAAAAAGTAGAATTTCACTTTTGTTTGCATAATACTCTTTGTCACATGTAACCATAGAATATATAGAGATCACAAAAATGAGACTTAAAGACGAAGTATTCTAATGAGAGGTATAATGGCATGAACATGTAGTATTTTATCAAGAATCACAGAAAGCTTGTCTTGATTATTTTTCTATTCAATTCATAGCACAAAGTTTACTTCAGATGTTAAAATTACACATCTGTAAGTCAATTGCTTCTCCTACCTTACAGTGTATGCAGGCTAACCTAGAAGAAAAAATATGGAGCTTATCACCACATTAGTCAGGAGGCCTTGCGAGAACCAGAGCCCCAGTAGGTGTTATGGAGAGAGCAGAATAGGGGTTCGGCCCTACACAAGTGTGCGGAGAACTTGGAAAGTCAGGAATGGAACATGGATAGGATTAAAGCAGGAGTCTTTCTGCAGCCACCACACAAGCCAATCATGCACCAAACTGGGACCAAGAAGGAAAACTGGAGGGTCATCTCTGGGAAGCTGAGCCTCTGTGTCATCAGTACTCAGTGAGTCTAGAGCCAAGCATCTGGTTCATGGAGTTGGAACCACTGTTGTTCAACAGGTTCTGTGGACATGAAGGCGAGCTGCGCATGGATCAGAGGACAGCGAGGACAAACTGGAGCCCAGCAGGCATTTATGTGTTCACCTGTCATTCCATCTGACCATAACAACCTTTACAGAGTAATGATAATTGCTTCCCTACCACCTTGCAATTTCATGGGCTACCTCCTTTAGCCAACTCTATCCTGTAGCCATGCAGGAGAGATGAGTCTGGGACATGTATTTTCCAGCTTTACTAATTTCATGCTTTATTAAACACCGAGAATCTGGGTGCACAGTTGCATTGATACCTGCTCACGAATCACACGAATCACACCTCCAGTATTCTGCATCTTCTTTAGCCCCCTCCCATGTTGATCCTGGCTTGTTTATGTGGTTTTACCGAGCCAATGGGACATTAGCAAACATGATGCAAGCAGAGACTTGATAAGCATTCTCTCCATGGAACATGCAACCCAGGGACCCAGCTACCATGCAAGAACCCAGGTCATCCTTCTTGAGGCTCAGAAATGGTGGATGTTGAGAGTCCTCGAGTCCACAGGAAGAGAGAAGTTCATCCATTGCAGAATCCCAGTTGAGCTCAGCTACAAGAAAATCCATTAGATAAAGGAACCTCATGAGTGAGTCCTGCAAAGACCAGCGGAAGACCTGTCCGGCCAGCTGACGGAATCAGAAGCACCTGAATTCTGTAGTTGGGTATGAAGCAATAGACAACTGAATGAGCCACAAAACATACATGAACTCTTTCATTGCTGATGAAAAAATGAAATAAGTATTAATTTTATTACTGTCTCACTAACAATAACCTTTTTAAAAAGTCATAGAATTTGAGTTACTAGAAAAGAGTTTTCAGTTGAGCCTTAGAGTTGTCATTCAAATTACTGAAGTGACACTTCAAACAATTTTTAATACTTCATATTTTCCAAGTACTCTATTAAGACTCAGTGCCCTCATTATATCAGTGATGAACATTTATTGAATATTTACTATGTTCCAGCCTCTGCATTAAGTGTTTTAGTCCATGGATTCTCATAACTTCATACTTCAAAGACCGTGAGTATGCCTTAGTAAAAACAGAAGCACAGAAATGGAAGTAACTCACCATAACTCACACCGCTGTATCAACAGGGCTGGGATTGGGATCCTGTCAGAGGCTACGATCTTCTCCAGGACCGTAGAGCTTCTCTGAGGACCGTCATGTGCCCGGGGTTTGGGAGGAAACATCTTAGCTCTGGGTTCCTGCAGAGGCTCAGGGAATAAAGTTCAGTTACTTGCCAGATTCCAAGTTAACCTGGGCATGAAAAGGCGAAAAGGAGGTTTATCTTGATTTCACCAATACCTCTGGAAATGGACTAAAGGGATTTAGGAAGTTAGCACAGAGAAGCCACAACAGGGCTTCCTTTATCTCTCCTGTAATGATGACAGGCCTGCAGATATAAAGCATGGTTTGCCTCTAGCTAAATAAAAACTGGTGTCATGTGACAGAATAGAAGTTTATAATTTTTATTCTAATGAACTTTGCCACCATTTTCATCCCCATTCTAGGGGCTAGAGTAGTCAATCTTAGATTCTAACATGACAAAAAATAATAGAAATTAAGGACTATCTTGTTTTTGATCTCGAGGAGGCTAAACTGTTATTGGAGGGACTTCAATATGTGACAGAAATGTCACTGTGAAGAGAGCTGGGGACTTCAGTTTCCCACAGAGGCTAGAGAGAAGATCGTTTGGGCCAGACAGAGTAAACAGGGAGGCAGAGATGAAGAAAACATATAATTTCAGTGTCTCAAACTGATGGTTTCATTCCCTGACACCATACAGAGGTTTGGGTGAGGGAGCTGGGGAGAGGGGTAGGGTGAGAAGGGGATTAAAAGGCTAAAGAATGGAAATGACTTTATAGGAAATCTATGTAAATGTGCCTCCTCAGACCCCATCAGAGGGTATCATATCCAAGTGATCATAAACATGGTGAATGGCTACATAGCCTTAGATAGGACGCAAAAGTATCTGTTACCTACAAGCAAACTGGAGGTAAGACGAGTTCATCAGTGTCCAGCACTGATTTCTGTTTAAAGATTCCACCACACAATGAATCCTTCAGCAAATACCAGCTTAGGTGGAAGAGTCAAGATAACAGACCAGCACCAGAATTGAAACCTTGCATTGACATGCAGTGGTTGAATGAGATCTCAAAACTCAAATAGAGCCCATTTAAGTAGAAATGAAGAAAGGTTATTTCTATTTCCTTGAATGCTTTAGTTAGACATCGTTTCTGATCTGCTGCATCCCGGCTACAGCTGTGTATTCTGCTCCATGGCTGCTCGCCTAGGCAGTGCTGAGCTTTACAGATAGAGCAGGTTCAGTTTATAAGAGCAGAGGGCAGGACTGGTTTCCTCATGAGGCATTTAGAGGTGAGAGAAGAAAGAGGAGTTGCAAATATAACAGAGAAGGAGTAGTCAGAGAGCTCAAGAAAATATAGTGTCAAGAAGGCCCAGGGAAGTCAGGAGCTTCAAAAGATTAGAACTTAAAGAAGGGAACTTGTCTAATAATGTTACAGAGAGGACAAATGTTTAAAGTATTGCAGGAAACATTAAAAAGGTATAAGATATGGAAAGAAGTAGCCCGTCTGGCTATTCAGATATCTGAGGTATGCTAGATTTTAAAGATTTTGCAAGTGTTAGAGAAAGGGATATGTGCTAAGGGAATGAGCACAGTGAGCATAAAAACAGAAGTTAAAGGATTTGACTATAAAATATTTGGGAAAATACGTAATCACTGGAAAAGGAGAGGATCAAAGGGTTTTTAATGGGAACTGTAGAAAGGAAGAACGTATAAGAAAGTTGACACAGAAGGTATTAGAAAGAGGTCACAACAGTATGGGAATAAGGTACTTCAGGAAATAAAAAGAAATTGGATTAAAGATGAGAAGAGAATTCTCATATTCAGAATGCTTGCAGATGCATGCAAACTGGAGTTAAAATAGATGACATAAAAAGCATAAATGGTGGGAAATTGGTAAGTCAAACACCAGCTGTTCTTAAATTCATAATAAACAGATAGAAGCAAGGTTACAGATCAAATTGGGTGGTGAGAAACTGTGAATGTAAGTAAAAAGAATGTGTTTAGGGAATAACTTTTGTGAGAAACAGGAAAGAATGTGGGTGGGCTTAATGCTTTGCCCATAGTAATAACTAAATTAATATTTACTTTAAAAATTTTTTAAATCACAAATGAAAATGACAGCCAAACATGGCTGATTGTTGTTTTGTTTTGTTTCTTGGTCAGTACAAACCTGTGGACAATATCTCCTTGTTTATGAGAAACTCTTCAGTACCTAGCTCAGCATAGCTTGATTACAAGTTGCAAGCTCTTTATCTACAAAATAGACACAATACGGCCCACATTTCCCAGCATGTTACAGAAGCTAATTAATGTTTATAATACCCTCTAGGATACAAAGTGAAAACTCCACTACTCACGTATAAACACAGAATAATCTGAAAGGCCTACTTAAGTCCATTTGCCCATAGTGAATAATCGGTCTAACAAAAGGAGAAATTAACACCTACTTTTATATACTTTTATTTTATAAAGTTGTATTTCTTAACCATAGCATGTAGAAAATAGAAAGATAATATAACAAAACACTAAGAAGACAGGTTTCCAAAACCAATGCAACTGACAGATTGACTCACTCATGGCAAGTGAAGGATAATTTTGGAATGTCCCATAATGACAAAAACAGATATGGACTCTCAAGGAACCAAATACTCCTAAATAGTTAAGGAAGAAACATATGTTTATGGAGAAAAATGATTGTCACCTTTAGAAAACAAGTTCTCATTATTGTCAAATCCATTCTGTATCAAAGGGGATTAATAAATAAAAAGTCAAAAATTACATACTTTGTAATATTGTAACGACTTCTGCAGCTCAAGATTGTGTGTTGGTGAGTTCCCCAGGAGTGAACTCCTTTAATCCTGCTTCCAGAGAGAAGTATATCAAGTTTTAGAGCTTTGACCATCAAATTCTTATAAATAAAACCATTACATATTAATTGATTGTGATTCATTTTGTCAGTTTCATAAAATTGCTGTCAAATCTTACTTGACTCTTCCTTTGTGATTGGGAGAAACTGCTTAATATGCCTGCAGTATTTCAACACTGTATCAGAAGCTGTGGTACATATATTTTAAATGGTCTTTTTTGTTGTCTAGAAAAAGCTTCAAATACGGATGAAATCTTCCCAGGGTGCGACAGAATATTCCTAGGAACATTCCTTGCAAGATAGCAGAGAAGGAGAACTGACTTCCACCTCCATTACCATGCGACTGCAAAGAAAGAGAACAATAATCAGAACACAATTAACACAGAATCATGGCTTGAATAGATTCCATTTTGAATTTTTCATAGCTATTTAAAGTGCTTAAGTGTTGTTTTCCTAATGTTAAGACCTTTGTGGAATTGAAGTCAGAAATCTGAGTAGGAGAGAAGCTTCTGCCTTTTTCTAACCTTTCAGCCTGGACAATCCATTTCTCTTAGCCTCTGTCTTCTCTATGAAGCTGAGTTGCTATTTACATCTTAATGAGGTGGTAAGAGAAAATTAAATGGAATAAGCTGAGAACAAACATAATTCATCACAATGGCTCGATACTTGTTTATCTGAGACAATTTTGGGAGAATTGGGGCTTGGGGTCAGTCTTAATTCAAAACATTTTGAAAACTACGTGGATATAAAAAAGCACATATATCTGAAAGTAATATAGAAGTAGGTATATATTAATTGCTCAACAGGTTTTTACTAATTTATAAAAGATACTGACATTCAAAAGTTAAAATAACTTGGAAGTGGTCACTCTATTACATATAATCAGAAAAAGCTCAACAAACTTAAACATGTTTTCTTGGGCCCGTTGCAGAAGTGAGGTTTTAGGGCAAACACTACCCCAAAATCTGGAGAGACAGGCACAGCTGACAGGTGGAGTTGGTGTACCTGGATGGAAGCTACCAGAGACACAACCTGGTGGAACACTTAGATGGTAGTTTTAATAAATTGCTGGAAGCTGGCTGTGGGTTATTTTGAAAGTGAGGAACTACTAAGGACCATAGTCTTAGAGAGTGGAGTTCTAGTTTCTAACTAGAAACTTAGTTCTTAGAGGTAAGAAAAATCCCCTTTTGGTTTTAGCAGAAGGAAAGGAAAGTAACAGCTGTGAAATACACGCAGAATATTATCCCTAACTCCATAGGAAAAGACTTTATCAGAACCTGATCCACTTGTGGAAAGGTCATTTACCTGAGCGTAGGCCCCTCCAGGCTTCCTATTTCACCTGAGAGGAGTGGGGAAGCTAAAAAAATGCATGGAAGTGAAGGTCGCAGCTCAGGAGCACAAGCCTACTAACAGATGGAGGGTGAGTCATGAGTTTCCAGAACATTTTCCATCTTCTACATCTATCACTACACCAAAAGTGAATTTTCACTAAAGGATGTACAAGATATAGACCCTCTCTTTGCGCAGAACCACTTAGGAAAGTCCGGAGTTAACAGGTGAGACAAAGGCAAGGCCAATAGAGGAATATGAAGACTTTGACACCTGGAGTACCACTAAACCTTCAACACAACCCAACTTGTAGACGGATAACATAAACCCCCAAACTATAGTCTAATTACCTCCATTCCTATTGTCCTATACAACACGCCCAGCTTTCAACAACAACAACAAAAAATTACAAGCCATGACACAGGCAAGGAAAAAAAAAAAGAAAACACAGAATCTAAAGAGGCAAAGCAATCATGAAAGCCACATTTAGACATGACCCAGGATACTAAGCCTGGTCAATGGAGCGGGATGAAAAGATACTGCTGGAGAAGAGGAATGTGCTTCCTGACTGTGGTGTTCTTGCTGTGAAGGCTCCTGAAGC
>NW_012114252.1:15835486-15837116 GCF_000951035.1 Colobus angolensis palliatus
CAGAGATATCTGGGGGTAATAATAATATTTACTTCTGAATACAGTTTAATGTAAATATCAAACAAATACTCTATACAAAAGACTCAGCACAATATGTGGAATATAGAAGGTATATTAACTAATAAAACAATATATAGAACTGTAGGTCTTCTCATTGATCCTACTTTTGTGATAGTTAGAATTATTCTAAAAATTGCTACCAAAAATTATGTCAAATAAATATTTATGGTAACCCATTCAGAAAGAATATAAAATTGAAAATGTGGGAAAAAAATTACTTGATCCTTTTGTGTGTACCGTTCATAATTTTCAAGACTCATACTTTTAAAATAAGAGCCATATAAGACAAATATTATATAGTGTAGAACCTAAGTTCTTCAGAAAATGAAGAGAACTCCACCTAATATGTAGATAATCAGGAAATAAATCATGTAGCTATAAATACCTCCTATATTTTCTTACGGTTATACATGTTTAAATAAATGTTAGACATTCATTTCATAAATTTTTGGTAGATAAGGCAGAATTTTTTCCTGTATCTGTCCAAAATAAAGAATCTTTCCGCTTTAAATTCACAGCCTTTTGACAGACCACTTACCTATTCCATGCTCACCAATTAATTGCTTAATTTGGCTAAGACCTGCAAGGCTGTGATCTAAAATCCCTTCTTAATAAAAGCCTTCTCGGCCTCCAGCTCTGATTTCTCATTGCATCTTCTACACAGCTCTACAATAATACTTTCACACTGCATTGTAAACGAATTTTCCCTTTTATCTGCCTATGTACTTCAGGACCATAATACGTCAAGGATAAGCTCAGTGTCTGACACCCAAGATTAGTACATTTTGTTGGAAGAAGCATGAATGAACAAATGACTAAGTGAATGACACAACACACTTCATTTTCTGCAGATTGCCAGTCTCTACACACCAAAACCAATGAGTATAGAGACAATCCCAAAACAAGGAGAAGACAAATGTATTGGTCCATTCTCTCGCTGCTCATAAAGATATACCCAAGACTGGGTAATTTATAAAGGAAACAGGTTTAATTGACTCACAGTTCAGCATGGCTGGGGCGGCCTCAGGAAACTTAGAATCGTGGCATAAGGGGCAGCAAACACTGTCACTCACTATCACGAGAACAGCATGGGGGAAGCAGCCCCTATGATTCAATTATCTCCACCTGGTCCTGCCCTAGACAGGTGGCGATTATTACAATTCAAGGTGATGTTTGAGTGGGGACACAGCCAAACCATATCAGCAAGTTTGTCACTAGATTATGAAATAAAATATTTCAAGTAGTGACTATAATGCACACAAATGCACACATACGGAATTTGGAAAAATGAAATGTTCACCATCTAAATATTGAGAATCTGTTTTATTCATAGGTATCATATAACTGAGTTATGTAAATACAATTCTAGATGATCATTTTTTGTTTGTTTGTTGTTGCTGTTGTTGTTGTTGTTGATTTTTGAGACGGAGTCTCGCTCTGTCGCCCAGGCTGGGATGCAGGGGCGCAATCTCGGTTCACTGCAAGCTCCGCCTCCCGGGTTCATGCCATTCTCCTGCCTCAGCCTCCCAGGTAGCTGGGACTACAGGCGCCCGCCACCTCGCCCGGCTAA
>NW_012114252.1:15837441-15840710 GCF_000951035.1 Colobus angolensis palliatus
AAAACAACATTGCCTTGGGATGATTTGTCAGGAGATGCTGAAACTATAAAGTCTCAGTGTTTCAGAGCTACTAGATTAGAAATCAAATCACGTCATTTATTTTCTTCTTTTCAGTGCATATATGCATGTGTTCCTGTTACATGCAAGATGGTTGAGTAAAATGGAAAGGTCACTTGCTTATTTTCTAGTCAGAAAGACCATATTAGAATACCAATTCTAACACACAGTAGTGATGTGAAATTGGGAAATTTATTCAACCTTTTTGGGTTTCATAGTTACCTCATCTGACATCTGGGTGTAATAACCTTGCCTGTATGGGGTTGTCATGAGAACTGATGAGATAACAGAGGTGGTAGTATGAGTAGAGCCTGGCAGAGAGACACTTTCTAAAGTCAAAGAATTAGTCCTTGGGCTGATGGGGTAACATAGATACTTAAGCTGACCTCAAGGAGGGTAATGTTATTGGAGAAAATGGAGAACAATGACATCTGCCCTCCTCGTCCAGTATGTTTCATTAAAATAATGATTAAATGAATAATGTATATGACAGAGATTGAATACAAACTGGTGTGATACAATACAAGAATATTATTTCACAATAAAAGAACAAGGTCAGAGAGCTAAGTTGAATTGTTCTCTAAATAAATGCTATTAAGGGTTACACTAATGACACGTGTTAGAAAGGGTCTGTGAGGCACCACCTTAAATATCTTAAAAATGCTTTCCAGTCACACCCTTGGCTTCATCTTTAGGTTACGTTTTCTTGACAATGTCCTGGATTTATTCTCTGCCCAAAAGTCTTTTTTTAATTTCAGCAGACTTTGCCATCTGGACAGACTAGGAATAAAGAACAGTTTTATTTTCAAACCCAGCAAATCCCAGGTCTTTTGTAGTTAACAATTCTTTCTCTAGTTTATCTCACCCTCTCTCCTTTGACATATGCAGCTAGAGAAAGTCACGTGGTCCTGTGGTTCACTACCTGTTTCAAAATCTCTACATTATCAACTTCATTAGAACCCTTGTTAATTTCCTGTGTTACTTCAGACAACAATGTTGTGAAACTTATTGCTAGTAAAAAGCAAGGGTCTCCTTTCTGCCAGCTTTTACTATCATTTTAATATTTCATATTTTTCCTTAAGGCCTACCCAGAAGCCTCGTTCAGGTCCATTAGTTCTCTGCTAACTCTCTCCAAGGCTCTCTCATGAACATCGCTTAGTGTCCTCTTCGATTCTGTCTACTGCCTCAGCCCAGAGCTAATGTCCGTGTTTGGGTTGTTACAGGAGCACCTTCCTCCAGGTATAGAACTCTGTTCCAATACCCTTTAAAACTAAGTGGCATCAAACATCAATGATTTTTCTTTGTCTCACTAACCTGTTATTTGGACCAGACTTAGAGGAGGTATCCCATGTGGCATCGAGAGGGGCAACTGGAAGGCCTGGGATGGCTTGACCCTAGGTACTGAAATAATCTGTGTTTCTCATTCATGCCTGATGACTGCTGTTGGCTGGAACCCCAGATGGGGCTGTCAACCAGAACACCTACATAGGATCTCTTTATGTTGCTATTTGTTTTTTCTTACAGCACGGTGACGGGTTCCAAAATTGAGTGTCCTGTAAGAATATCAGGAGTGCATGGCCTTTCATATCTTCACCTTGGGACTTGCTTTGCATCACTTTCACCACACTTGCTCACTTGGAGCAGCCCTTAAGTCCCACGCAGGTGCAAAAGGATGGGACATATCCCTGCAGTGACAGCAGGTCAACCTCACATACACAGAGGAATATGGAGGGTGCATTGTGATGGCCAACTTAGAAAATACAACCTGCCCCTGTTGCCAGGGTTCTCCTTTACCTGCAATAAGAAATGATGAACCCCAAGACAGCAAGAGAATTTCTAAGGAAGAACTCTCTCCTACAAGAGACACTCCCCTTTATAGAGAGCTTTAATTTATCTTTTAAAAGAAGGGGATCCATAAAGTTATCACCAAGGAACAAGCAGCATGTGTCCCATAGGATTTCAGAATGGCCATGGATTAGTGGTTTCTGTGAGTCTCCTAGTCTCTTCGTTTTACAAGAGGAGTTTTGAAAGTCTATATCCCATGCTTGTGTCACCATTGCATATTGTGTGCAATGGGGTTGGAAAAGGAGAGACAAAAAACTTCTCTCTTTAGTTCACAGTTCTTCAGCCTGAAAGCAAATGCTCAGGGAATGCAACCAAGTAGAATCATCTATACCTGGAGACGATTTAAGTAATAGACTTCAAACAGCTATCATGGAATAGACTAAATGTGTCCTTCCAGAGTTCATACGATAAATTTCTAGCCCCCAGTGCCTAAGAATATGACTGTATTTGGAGACAGGGCCTTTAAATTGGTAATTAAATTACAATGAAGTTATCAGGCTGAAACTGAACCCAATATGGCAATAGGACTGGTGTCCTTACAAGAAGAGGAAATTTGGTAACAATTACAGAGGGAAGACTGTGAAAATACACGGAGGAGACGGCCAGGTCCACAGGGAAGAGACGACCATCTACGCAGGGAGAATCCTGAGAGATAAGGATCAAAAGAAAACAGGCATTCTGACACTTCCATCTCAAAATTCTGACTCCAAAATTGTGAGAAAGTACATTTTTATTGTTTAAACCATCCAGCCTGAAATATTTGTTATGGCAGCCCTTGCAAACTAATGTATATCACAGGTGCCTGAGACTTAGATTTTGAGGGAGAGGTTGTATGCATTTTGCATGGAAGAGGGAATGGATTGCTGTGGCCAGGTGGCAGACTGTGACCATTTTATCTCCTTGGGGTACTCCCTTGGAGAGTATTTGTATTTTTCAAAGAGGGCCTCTGCAAGGTATTCTGCTCCCTGTGCTCATGTTAAATGACATTCCTCCCATGAGGTGGTTTCCATGACTGACCCCTTGCTTTGAACCCAGGTAGAACTTTGTGAGTATAGTAGAAATGATGTCATGTGACTTTCAAGGCTGCTGATACGATTTGGCTCTGTCCCCACCCAAATCCCATCTTGAATTGTATCTCCCAGAACTCCCTTATGTTGCCGGAGGGACCCAGGGGGAGCTAATTGAATCATGGGGACCGGTCTTCCCTGTGCTATTCTCATGATAGTGAATAAGTCTCACGAGATCTGATGGGTTTATCAGTGGTTTCCACTTTCGCTTCCTCCTCATTTTTCTCTTGTCACCACCATGTAAGAAGTGCCTTTCAGGCCGGGCGCGGTGGCTCAAGCCTGTAATCCCAGCACTTTGGG
>NW_012114252.1:15840772-15845653 GCF_000951035.1 Colobus angolensis palliatus
AAAAAAAAAAATTATAAAAAAAAAAAAATAGAAGTGCCTTTCATCACCTGCCATGATTCTAAGGCCTCCCCAGCCATGTGGAACTGTTAAGTCCAATTAAACTTCTTTTTCTTCTCAGTTTTGGGTATGCCTTTCAGGTATGACTACAGGGAAGCCATGCTTGACCATTTTATCTCCTTGGGGTACTCCCTTGGGAACCCAGTAGACATGCTGCCAGGAAGCCAACTAGCCACAATGCAAGAACATGTGCAGAGGTTCTAGCAGATGGCCTCAGGCAAAGTCGCAGCTGACAGCCAACTTCCACTGCCAACCCAAGTAATCTATGCAATAATTCTAGTACCACCTGTCAAGTAACCCCTACCTTTGGGCTGGCCCAGGCGGATGCATGAGGAGAAGAGCTGAGTTATCTCCTGGATCCTTGATCATACTGCCGCATCAGGGACAAGATAATCATCATTGCTTTCACACTGAGTTTTGTGGTGACTTATTATGCAGCAATACATAACTAGAATGGAGAAGTGCAGCCGACATAAATACACTGTTTGTAGTGTAGAGGTTTCCCTTGCATCCTCCCATCGACCTGAAATTCCCTAATTTCTCCTGATAATTTTAGTTGGTAAGTTCTTATTAAATCAACTATTGTTTTATAACCTCAAGTAGCAGGATTGCAAATTTCAAACCAAAAGCAATTAAACTAAGTAAAAATCAAAATGAAAAAGTTGGCAGGGGAGGAGGAGGTGACCTGTGAGTTCATTGGTTCATTCCACTTAATCTAGAGAATCCATTTTACCTAGACAGACCCTAAAAAAGGCACACAGACTTAGGCATAAATTGTCAGTTTTCAACCAAGGTCTGTCCTATTTGCAATATTATATATAATTGGATTAGAAATGTCATTTTGAAATTCTTAAGCTACAGGTAAGGCCTTTCTTTGCTATCTATATGTAATCTTGACTTCTTGAAAATCCAGCCTAGAAAACATTTTTGTTTCTTTTTCTTTTTTTCTTGGTCCCTTCTTTAGCTCCCAAGAATTTCAGAAAATTGTTGCATTTGAGATGATACTGCCAGCTGCATGCTTTTCTGTGTAATCTACAGACTTCACTTGCTTGATAACACTTCACACAGCTGTCTACCCCGAGCTTAAATGATTTTCTGATTCCTGAGCAAGAAGCAGCTACACAAATAATGGCTTCAGACCAAGGTCTTCGGCAGTATAATTTTATCCACCAGGCCTGGCACAAAGGAAAGTTTAAATAAAAAGGCGGGGGGTTAATTTATATTAAGAGTTTGCATTTTTGTCTTATCAAATGTTAAAGAATACAATTTAAAACTTGCTTAAAGTATGCCACACAAATATCTTAGTGTCTTTTTTATCTGTATCTTCCTTTGGAGTTTATCATACTTAGAGGCAAGTCTTTTATTTTATTTTTTTTAGTGTTTCTTATTTTCTCCAGTAGAGTATCACCATGATTCTGGCAACATTTTACACTCCCTTTTGTTACAATCAAAATACATCTAGCCCTTCAAGCAGCTGTTAATGGTTATCACCTTGAGGAAGGTATCAGGAACCTGGAGCTGTCACACTGTGACGTGACCAGGCTCACTTACAGTACCCCTTCTAACATCCCCCAGGCTCTTTTTCTGAATACATACTGTATGTGAAGTTACTTAAACGAAGACAAAAAATGCTAAACAATTCAAAAACTCAATCATAACAACACAAACCACTTGACAAGAGTCAAAGAAGCTAAAGAAACACCAATTACAGTTGGAGTAAACAGTTTTTTGTCATTAAGCAAAAGAGTAAACACACAAGAAGTAATACCTTTCTTTATTAGGTATCTGACAAACTATGTGAGTCAATAAATTTTTTTGTAGAAATAAAATACCTTAGGAGTAAGGAAAAAAAATAAGAAAAAAAAATTTATAAAATGCTGGGAGCAGAAAAGGTGGTGGCTATTTCAAAATCCATGAGCAGCTTTCCAGCTTGTGCTTGTTTTGCCATCATTTGAATCCAAAAAGGCAAGATGAATTTTGCTAAACAATGCAAGATGATTCCAGGTTAGACAAGAGTTAAAACATACACTATTATAAGAAATGAGTAGTTAATTCCTAATTTTTAAATTAAGTTTTGCAGACTCACAGCATCTCAATAGCATCTTTAATTCCCTTTTATTTTTACCAGCTTTTATAATAAGTTGTACTAATACACGTGCTGCAAAGTACCTTTAAAACTAAAAGGAATAATGGCAAAGAACACTAACTTCTTATAGCACAGGGCTTTTTATTAAGTTTTTAAAGATAACTAAGTATAACCTAAAAAAAGAATTCAACAGAACTTTGCAAATGAACTTGGAAAAAATTATTTTTTAAGTGAGTAGGCTGAATCTGAAAGTGCATTTTGAATTCAGTCTATTGCATTCTCAATAATATTTTAAATATGGGGCAATTATAGTTCTCTCCAAAAATTTCTGACTTTATGCAAAGGGAATATTAAGCAAAATTGCAGCTAGGTCTCAAAATTGGATAGCACTTTATCCTGTTCTCTAGACCAAAACCAAGATGAGTTGAACTTACCAATCAGCGTACCCTATGAATATGAGAATATTTAATCAAAATAAAAGTTAAAAGGAAACAATATGTCTTTTCAAGGACTAGAAGCTATGCAAATGGCTTTCAACTGCCCCTTTATCACAGAAATACTAATAATGGAAGGAGACCAAGGAGAGAAGTTTGCAGTGGTATATTAATCCCAATTCAAGAATGATGTTTCCAACTCTATTATGTTCATCTGTGTATGAAAGTATAACTGCTGCATAACAGCCAGTTTTCTTTCACAAAGGTACAATAAAAACTGTTCAGGGCTTGGTGAATATAATCTTTCTCTGTTGGTATCCTCCGAAACTGCAAGCATCTCGAGTGTAAAAGACACCCACATCTAAACTCATTTGATTCTTTCTTTAACCACTTTGTACTTTATGAATAAATACAATATATAATTTCAGTCTATATTACATGCTGTAAACAGAAGAAGATGCACATAATCCTGTCAGAACACTTCTTGGTAATCTTTTTTCCAGGACAATATTTACTGTATATGATATTCACTTCTTCAAAAGTATTGACAATCTACTATGTTCTAGTTCTGGGAAAAATAAATACCATATATTGTATTTGTATTATGAACTTGGAGAGTGAATCTCTATTCTTTGTTGTTGGCAATGTGCTTCATTATTTGTTACGGTAAAAAAGTATTTTATTGATTGATTTTATTTTTTCTCCAGTTGTATGTAAGCTCCCTGAGGGCAGGGAGCTTTGTCTTACTCACAGTTGAATCCTGGCAATTCGAACAATCCCCGACACAGGGAAGTATTGATAAATATTTGTAGAATTGTTGTAAGAATGAATCATCGAATAGATAGATATGCTACACTTATAATTTATAATAAAGTATAATGCAATGCCTCAAAATGTCAGGCTTTAAATGTCTTAGAAAAGTTATTTTAAGAATACTACCAACTGGCAAAGGAATTTATGTTTTATAATATATCATGTTCAAGAAAAAAACTGTAGAATACAAATTTTCCTAAAGCATCCATTGGCTGATGAAATACTGTGATTGGAGGGATTTGGTAGAAAAATACATAATAAAGCATCTAAATCTTCAGTCTGTAACAATCAAAGCTTCAAGAAGATTCTGTAAATTTGTCTATGCCTGGGATAATAATAGATAACATTATTAATCAAGTATTAGAATGTGAGTGAAAACAGTAAAGGTGTTAAGGTTATGATTTAAATGACCCACTATTAAGGTTACAGAAAAGCTAATTTTCATGACGGGTAATAAATTGCTATTCAGAGATATTTTACAAGATGAAACTAAGAGTTATGTTCAAGTACAGTTTAGATCAATTCACATTTCAGAGCCACTCTTGAAAACTGTGCAGCCTCAAAGTGTTTTAACCTGAAGAAATGCTCCTTCAGAATATTCCTTGAATGGCTGAATTGACTGAATTAATATTTCCCCCTGATTTGCCATCCATTAGATGTTAGAACTTTTTTGCCAGAGGTATTAGACATACTGATCTTCTCAAATCTATGCTATTTCTCATTAATTTATTTTCTTCATATGTATATTCATCAGGAGAGGCACTCCAAGAGAGGAGAAACTATTCTTTAAATATATACAGAATTTCAGGGAATACATTGGAACAAAAAGTTTTATTTTGGGCTTAAAGAGAAAGAAGTTAAACTTTAACTTCAGTTAATTGGCGGGACAATAAAATAAGATTAATTGCATATGGATTGTCTAGGGATACGAAACGATTGATTGATAATAGAATTGACATTGAAAACATCCATCTGATTTGCTGCTTGGTACTAGATGAACAGAACGCTCGGTGAGAGACCAGAGCAGTCTCCAGGGAATGGGACCTCAGAATGATACTGACACAAGTCATTTCCAGAATTATTTAATAAAAGACAGAATTAATGGCATCAGCTTTGAGGTTTTCGTTTAACCTAAAGATCTATGTTTTT
This sequence comes from Colobus angolensis palliatus, assembly GCF_000951035.1. Lineage (NCBI taxonomy): Eukaryota > Metazoa > Chordata > Mammalia > Primates > Cercopithecidae > Colobus > Colobus angolensis. The sequence continues at coordinate 15,845,312 of NW_012114252.1, forward strand.
CAAGATCTGCTAACATTGTAGTGAAGCCCAGCAAAGTAACTAACTGTGATGTAAAGGCTCGGCCACTTCTACTTGGCCATGAAGAGGGCCCATATGCTGGCAAGGAGATAACTTTTTCTTTTCATTGTATGAAATTGTACACCTCAGGTCATCTGAATAACATCTTTTATGACTGCTGAATATAGAAATGAGATAATACAGGAGTTTCCCCTAGAGAGCTGAGTTATGGATTATTCTATCTGAGAATTAGGCAGACCTTCACTTAAAAGCATTGCTCCAGCTTAATGTCAACAAGACTTCATTACTTCTCCCACTGGTACTAGAAAAATACTGCTACTGCTG
>NW_012114252.1:15847193-15860588 GCF_000951035.1 Colobus angolensis palliatus
TGCTAGGCTAAGGGTGCAAAATAGGAACAGCTCTTCATACTTCTGTACAGAAAAGACCAACACACTTCAAAACATTGATGCAGCTCATGAAGAAAAATATATTTAAATTACTTTTATAGATGAGGAACAGGCAATTTTACATGAGATTCAGATAAATTCCTAAATTCTAAAAGCTAAAAAAAAAATGGAGATAAGATGCAAGGAAGTCTAATCGCAGATTCTTTCTTCCTCTACTATTCATATGGAATTCTGTACAAGCCATAGCAAGGGAATACACACTGTGAATATTAATGGTAATCTTAATAAAAGGTCTAACATTAGTGGTACCGGCTCTAATAATAGCTATCTTCTTCAGACCCTAACATATGCCCTGCCTTGCTTAGCTTAATTCCAATAATCACAGCAGCTGTACAGAGATGGCCAGAAAAGCTTGCAGTTTACAGAAGAGGGTAACTGGGACTCAGAGACACAAGACCAAACTGTCAAGTTCACAGTGTTCCTAGTTGCCTTTCTCGGCCTTTGGAATCTAAAGCTCTCGTTTCTACCACTGCAGCATAACTTTGGAAGAAATAAATTCATGTTGTTGTCAATTAAACTGTTTCCATAGTATTTTTTTTTCAGTTTATTTCCATCATTTTAATGGCTAATTGTTGAATGCTCTTTAGGTAAGCAGTCAAATAATTCCATACAATTTCTTTATTAATACTCATAACTCCATAGGGCCAATTTGGCTAATTTAGTTTTGGGAACACACGAACCAGATTAAATATTTACAATTCAACTAGCATCTTGGCTATTGATTAATAAGTGCTACATTACAGACTGCTTATCAAATCACATGTAGAATAATCTACATGATTGACATTTGGGACCAGGTCATCTTTGCTGTTGGTGTGAGAGCTGTCTTGTGTATTGTAGGATGTTTTGCAGGGATCCCTGACTTCAACCTACCAGACGGTAGGAGCACCCAATATCACCCCAGCTGAGAACACTGGGACTACATATTATATTAGTCCTGTGACAGGAGCATTAGAATTTATAATAATGTCTTAGTTCAGGCTGCTATAATAAAATACCATAGGCTGGCTAGCTTCTCAACAACACAAATTTCTTCCTCACAGTTCTAGAGGTACTGGCAGATTCAGTGTCCAGTGAGGACCGGCTTCCTGGTTCACAGAAGGTTTCTTTCTGCTGTGGGTCTTTAAATGGTGAAGGAGTGAGGGTGCTCTCTGGGACCTCTTTTTACAAGGGCACTAATTCCATTAGTGAGGGCTCCACCCTCATGACCTAATCAACTCCCAATAGCCTCACCTGCAAACATTATTACATTGGAGATTAGGTTTCAATACATGAATTTCGAGGGAATATAAACACGAACACTCATTCTAGAGTAAATAGTTACATCTTAGTTTCTCTGTCTTCTAGTTAGACTGGGATTTCCTGGAGTTTGTCATTCTCTCTTTAGTACCTTGAACTGGCAATATTTCTACTGCTGTCACTAAGCTATGCTAACTAAGGTAAAAGTCAGTCTCTGTTTCTTGGTTCTGCTTGTCAAAATGAGTCCATGTTTTTGAAAGTTAGAACTCATTGTTAAGACCCTATCTCATTTAGATCTTTTTTACCTTCTTAGGTTTAACCCAATACTTTGTACAGAGTGAATGTTTGATACAGTTTTGGCTGTTGTTAGTGGTGACAAATTTACCTACATAGATGGATATGAAATGATTGGGAACACATGAGAAATAAGACATAAACTTTTAAGCTGCCAATACAATCGAGATACAGATAAAATTGCAAAGTGCTTCTTAAAGAAAAATTACCTCTAAATGTTTTGTGTTTTAAGGAACTGATGCTCTGATCCTTCACATTTTTAAATGGAAATCTTTTATTCTTGCTTAAAAAAAAATAAGTCATAACACAAAGAGGGGGCAGAATGAAAAATCATATATGACCATGCACAGTCAAATATATATATGTTTAAAATACCAATTATCTCACCATTTTTGAAGTCAATGGCTTTGTACTTCAGTCAATAGTTTTCCATTGATTCTCTAATTTTGTTTAACAGAAAAGGGCTAAAATGGACCTTATTTGAGTTGCCTGGCAAAGGGACACTCATCTTATCTTAAAAGTAGATAAGATATTCAATTTCCCATTCTGGGCACTATTATCAAATCTGTATTATTTTCTAAATGTAATTTGAGTTTGCCATGGGTTAGACAGTCTCATTCTCCTTCCCAGCTTCTCTCCGTGGATGACCCAACTTCACCTACCATTTCTACAGTCACTAACCAGGCTGCAGCAGCTACTTCTAAGCATACTACCTTCCTTTTTCACACTTCTCTTGGAGTGGCCTATAGCTGATCTGTGTAACTAACTACTTAATTTCCATTTCTAGACATTCAAATTAGCTTCTGGACTGGATCCAAGTGATTCAAATTATTTTTTAGTCCCTCATTAAGGCTGAGTTGAATGAGATTAACAAGAAAAAAGTTTACTAGTTTTTTCTAGCACCCTAACGAAATTTTTTTTGTGAGTATAAAAATGGTGAAAAATACAAGTTGGAATAAAACTTGAAATGTTATCTACAGGTTGATGGAAAACTCACAGCGAATTTATAAATGTAGTTGTAATTATATAATTAAGTAGTTACGCTTTGCACTAAAGATCAATCTCTTGATCATTTTTTGAGATTACCATGAGCTATTTTACATTTTACAACTCAATAATAAAGATGAAGTAGCTAAAGAATACACATTATATCTTATCTTGAAACAGGGAGACTGTTTCTACTTATCAGAACTAGAAGTTCACAGTCTAAAGAAAATATTTATGTGCTAAGCACACACAGAGAGAGATACCCAAATTTAATTTAAATACTTGGCAAATACCAAGAATCACTGTCTGATAGACACTTCACAGGTTTCACAGTCTGCTCAATCTCTTTCTTCTGTCTTTTCAGATTGAGTCCAGCAAAAATGGTTTTCAAAAGGCGTATACAGTATGTCTACAATATTTTTTCATTTATTAAAAATAACAGGGAATATCTGGGAACTGTCTCATGGTAGCAAATTCTTGCTGATATTGAGAGGGGGGGAAATCCATTTTTGGTTTTGTGGTTTTCAAAAAGAAAAAAAGATACAATTTGATTGAACATCCTCATTGTAGCTATGTTCTTATTTTACTTTTTTGCCGTATGAATTTTTCCATATAGTTTCTCTTTCTCCCCCCATAAATGAAGCAAAGTTGGGATCAGTAAACATTTTCAATAACTGGAAAAATCACAATTTAGGTATGGTTACAAGCATGTTTTAGAGGTTTTCCAAATATTATACCTAAAAACGATATTTAGATTAGATTTTATCTATTTTAAAAATGAAATTACAATATAGCACCTCCTTTTAAATGCTTAAGCCCACCAACATGGTCATATGTATGCTGCCAGGTAAATATTTTTTTGTGAGTACTTCAGAATATAGTCATGAAAAACTGGTACAGGTTGAACACTAATATCTCACATATGCTCCATGGAGTATTAAACTTCAAAACATCAAGCAACGCTGGTGTTTGTTGGCTGGGCACAGGATCTTCTCTTGCACATTCCTGAGGGAGCACCGAATCAGTCTCACTGTGATGGCAAAGGATTAAAGACAGCTTTAGATTTAAGCTTGGAGCGATACTTCTCTTCATTTAATGACAAATCCTTTGAGCAGTTTTTAGATCTCTTGGTCTTAACATTTTGACACAAAATCATCTATTATTCTTTTTTTAGCCTTTCAAATTATTTGCATTCAAGATGACCCTGAGATTGTGAAGCAAGTCGATAAAACACAGTGACTATTGTTGACTACTTACATATGGAAACCAAGAGAGATGTTTTCCATTTATATACAACCAAAATGAAAGACGAAGAGATTTGAATCTTTGGAAAAATACTTAAAGCAGAGGCATAGCTAAGGTTAACAGCTTGGGAAATATGACAAGGGTAGAGCCTGGGGAAGTATTGAACAGAAAAAAAAAGAATCAGAATATACAGATAATGTCAGAAACTATTTAAAATGTGTGCCATGGTTAAGGCAGTGACATTTTCTTAAATGTTATCTCTCATATTTAAGGGAATATTTATCATGTTGCTGAAAGGTAAACAAAAAGGGTATATCAAGATTTTAACAACATAGAAAATGATATTTGCTTTTGTTTCAAAATTACCCAAACCTCCAGATTTTACATTTTGAAATCTAAAAAGATCCCTTGAAAAAAACAGAATTATATATTTTTTATTCCAAGTTCATTGAAATAGTTTCTTTAGGCATTAGTTGTCTTTAAAATAAAACAAACAAACAAAAGCAAAACCAAACAAACTCTAAGAATTTTAAAAGTGTAGTAAAGTGAGAGATTGGATTTTAAAATCAAATTAATTGTTACTTTAATGAGATAATAGGAAAGAGTTTAATAAGTAGAAATATTCTAAGGTTGCGTTCATCCAATAATGCTTTCGTATTATGGTAGCAGTAACTTTAAATACATTTCAAGACTGTTAAATTCTAGGGTTTTAAATGTTACCAAATGGTAAAAAGTAGTAGTTTAAAATTTTACTGATCAAATATTTTTTGAAATGGAAAATATTGTAGAAATCAGTCTTATGTTCTCAGTTGGGAAGGGAAGACTTCTAAGTGTTTCCTCAGGGCTTCTATATCATTAGTAAAATTTAAAGGTTTAAAAATCAACCACATGCCCTTGCCGGGCTCCTTCATTTACACAAAAGCGTTTCCACCTGCCCTCCACCTGTTCCTAGCCATGAAAAAGACTAGACAAAGACTGTTTCATTCCATGTATTCTGAATTTTTCACATTTTCAATATCCAAGAGACAGAATCTTAAAAATATATAATTAAGAATGATTGCCTGGAAGTTGCCATCAACTTAGGCTGAAGCTATTTAGTAGTTTGGGGTCTTTTAAATTAACACAGTGAACAACAAAAAGCAGGGTTAAAAATGTCTTTGAAATCTATACCAAATAGATATTTTGATAAGCTTTCTAGGAAATTACCCAAAGGGAATAATATATGCTTATTTTTTAGTTAAACTTAAAGCCTCAATGATCCCTCAGAATGAAAACTTAAAACTCTGCCCCTAACATTTCACCTTACTTGATTAAGTTCATACAACAGGACTTGAAGTATTCTAACACTTGGCTGAGTGCAGTGGCTCATGCCTGTAGAGACCTTGGGTCTGTTAAGGGTGGAGGGGGGGTTGGAAACTAGGTATGAGGACCTGCATTTCTAGCTGTTAGGGAGCAGGTGGCAGGATCCCTGGAGTTTAGGGTTTACAGGCTTCAGTGAGCTGTGATAGTTCCAGTGTTCTCCAGCCAGGGTAACAGAGAGAGAACCTGTCTCTAAAGAAGGAAAAGAGAAAGAAGAAAATAAGTATTCTAAGACTAAATTACCTGAAATTGAATACCATTTTGTCTTGTAAACATTGTTTTTAAAATAATTATAAAGTATAAATGTCATAGATAATGATGTAAAATAAAGGGTGAATGGCAGATTATCAATATACACAAACAGATGTCCTTTAAAAAAAAAAGTGTAAAGACAAGGGAAAAAGATAAAACAGTATGAGAGTAACTTGATCTAGTTGAAAGATGACCAGCAACGACATTAAGTCACAAAGGAATTGAACTTGAAGGAAACAATATACATTTCTTAACAATTAGCAATTGAAGCACACAATAAAAATGGAATCACTTTATCATGTTTCATTGTATGAAAACACTAATACCAAACATTAAGGAGTCACATAAACTATTAATAATGCACTTCAAAGAACTGAAGTGGGAATATAAACAAAGATATCTATGGCAGCTCATTCCCAAGGTGCTGTCTGATGCCTCTCATAGGGTCTACTCAAATCAATTTCAGAAAGAAATTCTTCACTCTCTAGTATAATACATGTACTTAACCACAGGAAACCTTTTAAATAAACAGGGTGCTTATGTGTCATTATTCACACTGTGTAGCCACAATCCAGCATCAGAGAAAAGAAAAGAGCTGGCAAGACATACTTATACAAAAAGAATGCTACCTTGGGATGGAATACATGATATATTCTCAAAATACATGCACACCACCATTAAATGGGAGGCCAAGATAACGGAAAGAAAGAATGAGGTTTCGATTGAAGATGCTTAGATAAGAAAAGCACAGAACCCCCTTTCCTGGGTCAGGTTGCTTTTCAGTGCCAGCTCACCTTTGTCAACTTCCTAGGTCAAATGTCATGGGAAAGAAAAATAATGATCCGAATCAGTAACTTTAAATGATAGAATAAACAGAGAAAACAATTGTCTGAGAGAAAGCTAACTCTATTGTAACGTTTAGCTACCAGAGAAGAGGAAAGTTCAAAGAACTTAACATGAAGTGTAAGGAGATAATAAGTTTTGCTCATTGTTAATTTGTCTCATGACTGTGTCAATGGGCACTAGTCACGTGACTTTCACAAGGAAAATGCATTCTTCATCGCAGCAGATCGCCTTCCTCACTAAAAAACCAAAGGTATAATGGGGGTTACTGTGACTTTTAGAACTTAAAGGCCTACACTAGAGAAATTCATAGTCATGTTTTCTAGATCAAGTAAATAAATACATATGCATACATATATATTATATGTTCATATTATATACACCAAGTAAAAAAATTCATCCATAAGTATTCACATTCTCCTTTATATAAATTAAATATGTTGATGTATATATACATATACATCTTTGCCTTTAAATATTAGTTGTGTTATTATTTCAGATACCTTTGGTATAAACTTTTGTTCAACCTTACTATTTTAAAATGAAACGACCCCCATCCTGGTACTTACCTTGCATTATTTTTTTCTATATTTTCTCATTAAGGAAACATGGAGAAAGAGAAGAAGGATCCTCCATAACTTTCTATTTTCAGGCTAATTAAATTATAGACCAATGGAATAGTATAGAAAGCCCAGAAATAAATCCATGTGACATTCATTTTTGACAAAGGTGCTGAGGATATACGGTGGGGACAGGACAATTTGTAACAAATGGTGCTGGGAAAACTGGATATTCGTATGCAGAAGAATGAAACTAGATGCCCATCTTTCACCATATACAAAAATTGATTCAAAATAGATGAAAGGCTTAAATGGTATACCTGAAACTATGAAACTACTAGAAGAAAACACTGGGGAAATGTTATGGGACACTGATTTTGGCAAGATTTTCTGGGGTAAGACATCAACAGCACAGGCAACGATTGCAAAAATACACAAACTAGACTACGTCAATCCAAAAAGCTTCTGTATGGCAAAGGAAACAACAAAGAGACAACCCACAGAATGGGAGAAAAAGTTTGTGAACTATGTATTTAACTAGGGATTCATAATCAGAATGCATAAGGAATTCAAACTGCTGAAGAGCAAAAACAATCTAATTACAATGTGGACAAAAGACATGAATAGACATTTCTCAAAAGAAGACATACAAATGACCAACAGTTACATGAAAAAATGCTCAATATCAGTGAGTCAAGGAAATGCAAACCACAAACACAGTGAGATACCATCTTACTCCAGTTAGAATGAGTAGTATCAAAAAGACCAAAAATAAATTCTGTTGAGGATCCCAAGAAAGGGAAACACTTTTACACACTTGGTGAAAATGTGAAGTACTGCAGTCATTAGGAAAAGCAGTATGGAGGTTCCTCAAAAAACAAAAAATAAAGCTAACATAATTCATCAATACCATTGTTGTGTATAAATTCAGAAGAAAGGAAATTCGTATTTTGAAGAAATATATGTACCCCCAGCAGCATTGTTCACAATTGTCAAGATATGGAATCACCGTAACTGTCCATCAACGAATCAATGGATACAGAAAATGTGTACATATACACAATGGAATATTATTCAACCACGAAAAGAATAAAATTATGTCATTTTTAGCAACATGGATGAAACTGTAGGTCACTGTGTTAAGTGAAATAAGCCAGACATAGAAAGATGAGTATCACATGTTCTCACCCTCATGTGGGAGCTAAAAAAGTGGATCTCGTTGTATTAGTCCGTTTTCACACTGCTGATAAAGACATGCCCAAGACTGGGCAGTTTACAAAAGTAAGAGGTTTAATGGACTCACAATTCCACGTGGCTGGGGAGGCCTCACAATCATGGCGGAAGGTGAAAGACACGTCTTACGTGGCTGCACACAAGAGAAGAGTGACTGCCAAGCAAAAGGGGTTTCCCCCTATAAAATCGTCAGATCTCATGAGCCTTATTCACTACGGCGAGAACATTATGGGGGAAAGAAACCCCGCCCATAGTTGAATTATCTCCCACTGAGTCCCTCCAACAACACGAGGGAATTATGGGAACTACAATTCCACGTGAGATTTGGCGGGGACATAACCAAACCATATCACTCACGAAGGTAGAGAGTCAAATGGTGGTTACAAGGGGCTGAGAAAGGAATGAGGAAGGGGAGAAGAAGATAAATTGGTTAAGGGGTACAAAAATACAGGAAGCTAGAAGGAATAAGTCCCAGTATTTGCAGTAGGTAGGGAAATTACAGTTTACAATAATTTATTGTATATTTCAAAACACCTAAAAGAGAAGAATTAAAATGTTCTTAGCACAAAGAAAAGAGAAATGTTTGAAGTGATGCATAGTCCAGTTACCTTGATTTGATCATTACGCAGTGAATACAGATATTGAAATATCCCATGTATCCTCAAAATATATACAACTATTGTATATCAATTTAAAAACCCTGAAAAGTAAATCTCCCTCTCAAAAAATAAATAAAATAAAATATACAATAGGTAGTACTGTAGCATGCAGTTCACTGAGTTATTTTGTCCAAACACGGTAAGGTTTTGTTTAGACCATATGAATGGTACTTTCAATTTTATAAACTAGACTTTTAAAATATAGATCACAATGCTTAAAAAATGTACTTGTGTCTTTGTAAATAGCCTCTGTAATACTTAGGCATATATGCCCTCTCTATGGAGGAAAATATTACATCAAAAAGCATTTTTTAAAGAAGGACAAGAAAGTGTGTTTTAGACGCCTGTTTTTATAAGTTAAATCACTCACCTAACCTTGATCAATCTACTCTTAAGGATCAAAGTCTTCTGATTTTAAAGAGCAGTACTTTGCTTTCCTAATTTGTAGCTGTTTCCTATCCAATTGCCAGGATTTTAAAAAGAAGGAATTGTGAGAATTTCCACACTGTTTTGGAAGAAGATGTAACCATGGATGTCCTCCAGCAGCTAAAATCTGGCCTATAACCTAATTGGAAATTCTTGCGTAGAGGAATTTCCTTTAAATAGTTATGAGTTAAGTATCTGTGTGTGTGAACAGCGCTGTAGAGTGTTAGCAAGACTAGCTACACTTTATTTTTTCCAAAATTTGTGCTAAGTGCTATTCAGATCACAAGTTTAATTGATAAAATCAAGTTGAAGTGGAAACTAAGATAGATATACAAGCACAGTGTAACTTGTGAACAAATAGCCTTCACCTTAAAGTTAATATTTTTAAAATGTGCATATAGAGAATATTCACTTTTTCCATGACTCATAATTAACAGGGCCTTACCTTTCTAAGGCAGATTAGACAACACAGTCTAATTAGTTCCATAGCTGTTCAGGCAAAAACTATCAGAGTATAGATATTGCACTAGTTTTACTTTACTTTTAAGGACATTAAGACATTTTTTAAGACAAAAGAGAAGCTTTCCTGTTTGGGTTGTAGTTTATTGCATGGGGGATTTTCAGGTGGAAATGTTTTTTGCTATTTTCAGCTTGTTGTTAAGTGCTTCTTCCCTGAATGCCAAGGTAGGGACAGAGTCTACCTTTCAGTGATTGGGATATTGCCATTTCCTGTAAATGCAGCCACATGATGGTATGAGGTCTAAAGGTCTGCTTCTTTTACATTTTGATGGCTTACATTACACTAGTCAGACTAAAAACAACAGAAAAGCAAAGAAAGGGAAATAATTTAGAAGCACCTTTTTGACGCTCCTGAAGTGGAGCCACAGGATTTCCACCAACAGCGTTTGAGCCCCAGCGTCATCGCCTGTGAAGAATATTCTGGCTTGTTCAATAGAGATAAAGCGCAGCGTATCCCCAAATTTTCACACTTTTTATCTGCCTTCTCTGCATATTTTCCAAGATCTCTCTTACTACCATGCCTTTCTCTTTTCTCGGCAGATCTGGCAGACTTTGGGCATTGTTACTTGCTGATGATGATGTTGCTTCATTAGGACTCAAAAACTCCCATGAGAAAAGCTGGTACATCTGCTGAGAGTCAGCAAACACAGCCAGGCAGCAGTAATAAGGGTCGTCCAGGGGGCCCCGCCAGGCCTGCTTCTCTTTCATTCCACGTGACTAAGTACCCAGTGGTTGCCAATACTCACCATGCTTTATGTCTCAGTTATCTTTTTCTTTGAATATTCACCTGCAAAAATACTTATTCCTTTTAAGGTTTCTCCTGGGAAATGGGTAATCTACCTTATGTTTTCCAGTTACTTTTCTCATTTCACATTGAACGTGTGCATTGCTATGGATATCATCACTCAATAGTGTTACTCTTCTTAAATATGTTTTATCTACTTAATGATACTCAAATATGTAGTATTGCTAAATAAACTGTATATTTATCAGTCATAATACACCAGGTATTTTTTCAGGACCTCTCCTTGACACTGTACCTTTTAATGTTTGCATCCCCAGGATCTAGCACTGAGTGGGGCCCCTAAAAATTGTTCAAGAAATACTTGCAGAATCTGCTAAGATCGCTTGGGTCACCAGAGTCTCTGTTTGGCTTCTAGCAATGGTTTCTTCCATTCTACTGAAGATTTAGACCTCCTTGCCATTTTCTTGAGGTTCTTGAGTGCTGGGACTTTTAAGATTGAATACATAATCATCCAATGAAACTTGTTTTTTTATTTCTTTTATTTTGAGATTTGCAGTTTACAAAAATGGAATTACAAAGAGACTCTAGCAAGCACAAAGAGAAAGAATTTCTCTACCAGATTGTTTTCCAGATTCTTCTTATTATTTTAAAGATGCCCTTCTGAGGAAGGAAACTGTGTATTCTCAATAGGACTTAACACATCAAAGCAAATAATCTGCAGCTCACCCATATTAATAGGAATGGATGAAATTAATTCAGATTCATTGACATTTGTATTTAAATATATTGTAAAATTAGATTGTCATACTCTTAACTGCTAAATTACATATTGCTTTAATACTAAAATACCTAAGACATTTTAGATAGATCAGAATTCAATGGTAGGTTATGTAACTACTCTAAAATTAAAGCCTTGCTCCAGATAACCTAAATGCTGATAAATGATAGCTAAATTGCTCTCACTCATCACCTTTAAAGACCTGGAATATTAAAATATCCCACGAAGGCTGTGAATCTCAGTCCAAAATCACAGATGTGCAAGCATATTTCATTCTGAGTTTTCTATGGCATCAATTTAAATTTGAGATTAATACAATAATGTTTTGATTTCAGAGTCTTATGAAATGCCAAAGCATGTGTCTGTGTGTGTGTTCTGGGCCACGGACAAGGGAGGGCCGTCTCAGTCACTTCGAGCTGCTAGAAGACATTATCTAGACTGTGTGACCTAGACAACGGAAATTTATTTCTTAGTTTTAGTGACTAAAAAGCCCCATATTATGATGCGGACACATTCACTGTCTTGTGAGGCCATTTTCCTGGTTTGTGGACAGCCTCTTTTCACTGTCTTCTCACAGAGTAAAGAGGGGCAACAGAGAGCAAGCTCTGGCATTTCTTCTGAAGAGGGCACTAATGCCATTCATGAGGACTACACTGTCATGATCTAGTGACCTCCTAATACCATCACACTGTGGGGTTAAGAGTTTAACATAGAAATTTTGGGAAGACACAGGCATTCAGTCTATAACAGAGGTCATTGGTTGTCTATTCTCCACAATATCACAATAACATCCACTTATCCCTTGCCTTGCAGGTCCTACGGAATGCCCAGCTTCTTTCTGTTTCTGTGTTATATTGGTGACCTTATACTTCTGTGAGGTCCTATCTACTTTGATTACCTACTCACTGCCTTCCTTGTCCACCAGTCAAAAGCCATACCTGGGTCTGCATTTCTCGGCCCTCTCTTCTCTTCCTCCTTTACCTAAAGCATTCCTCTCTCTCTGATCTTTCACCAAGTGCACCTGTTTATTCCCAGCGAAGTGCTTTTTTTTTTTTTTCCATTGCACCTCTTTAAATATTGTACATTCACTTATATAGGCTTAGAGTTTGGAAAACATGTGAGAAACACTTTTAAATAACTTTGGCCTCTTTGGAAAAAGAAAATGAAAACAATGCTAAATGAAAATAATGAATGTTGTAAGGCAGTATTCATCCACCGCTGAAATGGAAGTTAGAGATTAGCTTTCTGGTATAAATCTCTGCTTCTGTCAGGCCGGCTGGTACTGTTGATCTCCTGTTTGCCCCACATCAGTGCACTCCAGTTACCAGAACTGCAAGAGGGGATGTGTTCCAGAAACAAAGGGGGTATAGTAAAACAAATGTGTGCTTCAATTACTTATTTTTGTTTTTTGGATTCTAATACATCAAGTATGTTAGATAGTCAGATAGATTGGAGATGAAATTCAATAAACATATCACAAAAATATGCCTGCTGCTTTGCATTTTCACTAATATAAAAATTGGTATTTTCTAAAAAACTGTTGAACAATTTTTACCTCTTCCAGCCTTGTTCTTTCAGTTTAGTACATGACTTCAACTATCTTAAACACAGCTAAATATTACGGAAACAATGTTTAAATTTTTCAGAAAAGTTAATTTTGCCCTGCAAATAAAAATATATTGTTTATGACTAAATCTAATGTAATCGTTTGAATTCTCATATTATTTAATCCAAAATCATGTACCGAATTCCTACAAGAGTGGAGCTTGTCCCATAATCTGGATGGATGGATGGATTCTAAATTTAATCACAAGGGTATCTGAGAAGATACAAATAGATCAGTGGGTTAAAAAAAAATCATTGTCTGAACAATTGCTAAAAATATATTCAGCAAAACAATGGGCAATAGGCCAATAGTTTATTCTTAGAAGAGCAGCACATTTATTTTTTGTGTAGGACATAAATGAAGGCCTCAAGTGACTTCCAGCTTTTTCAAGCAGTTATTGAGGAATCAAAATACCATAGAGTAGTAGCCGAAGGGTCCATCTGTGCTCTAAACCTGGCCAGGTCACTTTATTTGATGTTATTTAGTTTCTTTGTGTATCAGTTTTCTCATTTTTAAAATGGTTAATAAAAGAGATTTACCATATAGCTTGTAAAGGTAAGTGAGCTAATACA
>NW_012114252.1:15861043-15878871 GCF_000951035.1 Colobus angolensis palliatus
TCACCAGAGTCTCTGTTTGGCTTCTAGCAATGGTTTCTTCCATTCTACTGAAGATTTAGACCTCCTTGCCCTTTTCTAGAGGCCCTTGAGACCTGGGATTTTTATGATTGAATACATAATCGTCCAATGAAACTGTTGTTTCATTTTTCTTTTGAGATTTGCACTTTTTAAAAAATGCAATTCCAAAGAGACTATAGAGTACACAAAGAAAAATAATTACTCTACCAGCTTGTTTTCCAGATTCTTCTTCTTATTTTAAAGATGCCATTCTGATACTTACATTGTTTCTACCAAATACAACTGTTGAGCTCTTGCTGGAGGGAAAAAACAAAACAAAAAAAAAAGATGCCATTTTGGAAGTTACTCTGGAGAAGGAAGTTCAAAAAAATAGCTTTCTAATTCATCTAGTCGTGAGACCATAATTCCTTTATTAGTGAAAAGGAGGGAAACACAGACACATCTCTGGACTCAGAGGGTTCTGCCTGCCTCACCAAGGTCTAGAAGGTCACTTTCTGTTTCCTTTCCCTTCCATTCTTCTTTCTTCAAATAGTTGTCCATGAAACTTCAAAAAAGTGTCCATGTGCAGTTGAAGCCTGATGGTCTTCCCCTTTACCACCTCCCCAAGTGAAAATGGGCCTTGGGGAATTTGTGAGAAGCCCTTCCCCAAGTCTCTTGTCTTGCTTGAGTCCCAGAGCTTAGATTGCCAGGAAAAGAAACTGTGCAGTAGAAATAGGATTGGTGTGGCCCTGGGACGGAGCTACACAACTTGCATCTCAAACTCTGGAAGACGATCACTGTAAACCCTCGAATGAGGCAGGGGCATGGCAGGTCACTGTGAGAATAGCTTCCGTTCAACTGAGGGGTTGAAAATCTGTTTCTTACCTAATGAGTTTTAAAAGGAATTTCGTTATTTGCCATAAATGTCAGTGTGATCAGATGATGCTGTGAACTTTAAAAAACGTTCATAAAATGGGAAGAACTATAAGAAGTAAACAATTTATGAGTCATAAATAAAGAAACATAAATGAAGTATTGGGCAAAGTGCTAACTTTTACAGCCCAATAATGATAACAGGAAACTGGCCAGCACATTCCCAACCTCCTTTGGGAGAATGTTCTTTGCCGTGCCTGGAATTATTTTTAAAATATGGAGGCAAAAACTTGTTCCAAAAGCAACACAGACTTTTACAGCACTCATCTATTTCTATTTTAAAAATTATATTTTAATTAAGTAAGGATATACCTACATTCATTAAATTTAGGATTTATATCATATTAAAATGTACATATTGTACTTAAAAAAATTGAATGGAAATTGCATTAAATTTAATTGACATTAAATTTAATTAAAGTCAATTGACTGAAATAAGTGTTTGCTGTTAAGAATAAATTTCATAATTTACTCATTGCATAGTATGTTGCAACACCACTTGTCACTGGCCATGTGGCTGGTGCCCACTCAGGTGAGGACTGCCTGGCTTCTGAGGTCAACCTTGATTCTGGCTTTTCTTCTGAGGAGAGGAAAATAGTAGGAAATGTACAGAAGACAGGACATTTCAGGTCTCAGATATCAAGTAAGTCCACATGAGCTTACATAGCAGTACTCCCCATGGAAAGCAATTATATTTTCTGAGATGCCTTTTTAAAAATTCCTACCAATACCTAATGTTGGATTATAAAAGCTTCACTTGCCTTTATTTATATATCTCTGGATGTCAACATGTGTTACTTGCCCTTTTTTCAATTTTCTACAATGACTTTTGCATACATTCTTAAACCACCTTACTGGATATTATTTTCAGCATAGGTATAGAGCAAGCAATAGTCAACCAACCATCAACTATGTATTTGTGTGCCAAATGTCCACCACTTTTATGCCACAGAACTAGAAATTAGGAAAACAAAATCAAGTCAAGCTTTTAGAGAATAATGTGACTTGAGCTGCAGATGACTGGACATGAAAAGAGAAAAGAAAATTGGGGGGTGACTGCGAGGTACTGTGCAGGACTTTTAGCATACTACAAACATTAACTCATTTAATCTGCCATAAAAGGAAAACATTGCTGTATCCATTTTCCAGTTGAAGACATGAGGACCAGAATGATTAAATCACTGTCAAGTCCTTCATTACAAATCCTAAATTCCAGATTCTCATCATCTCGAACCTTATTTATCTCAATAGCTTTCTAACAATCTGTCAGTCCAATAGAGTAGCCATTTCTTAGCACTTCATACAAAGTCCTTCATCGGATTCTGTCTGGTGATCTGTAATCCCCACTGTCATTCTTACACACATACTGTCATTCCAAACAGATCTCACAAATATGTAGTCACAAATATGCTCATCTTCCTTATGTGTGTGATTCCTGCTGCTCTTAATGGACTTCACTACATTGTGTACAATGCTCAGGGTTTATCTAAAAACATTTCTCCTTTATGAAGCCTCTTTCTCCCTTGCACATCCAGCACAGATATGTGCTTTCTCAACTGTTTCCACCTCCATCGCCAGTATCCGCCACGTGGAATCGTAATCGCTTTGTCTCTCCAAGGAGTGAGAGTGCCTCCCTTGAAGGCAGTTTCTTCATTACATTCACCTTAATATCCCTTGTGCCAAAGACAGCATCTGATTAGCATCTGGTACATGGTAGATACTCAGGAAATATTTAGTATAATAGTGAATGATCAAGGCATGAGCTAAGATAATTTTAAAATGATTTAAGTAAGACCAAATTAGAAGAGGAAACTGAGATTTCAAACATGAACAATTTAGTCTGTGCTCTAAGAAGATCACTCTTATTCATTCTCCAACATAAAAACAGCTTTTGGTTTTGTCTTTTGTTCTTACTCATTAAGCAGGAAGTAACTGGAAATAATCATGAATTCTTATATTTTTCCTAAAATCTTCTCCAAAGCTGACCAAAGAGGAACTTGAATAGTGTCTCTCAGATGTTGAGACTTACATAAACTCTGTCCATGTTTTTCACGTTCAGTGAGAGTTCTGTACATATTTAATATGCCGTGGCTTTGATATACAGTGGGTGTAAGTTAACGTCTTTTAAGTGGAGAAAATGACAAATATTTCTCTTTCACTTACTTAGATACAACTGTTGCAATAAATGGCTTGGAGCCTCCTCATGCTGTGAAGTCTCTAAAATCCCCTGCTCCCCATTCTGAGCATTTACCCAGGTTTCATGGACTTAATGAAATTTTTTTAGGAGAAGCTTTGCTAGCTTTTCATCACAAGATGTTAGGTTTTTTTGATGCAGTGTGCCTGTATGAAGATTGGCTTTTATGTGCCTAGTAGGAAATTAAACAAGACATTCACCACTTTTGAGTTTTTCAGAACCACAGTTTGGTGCCTACGTTGCTCACATTTTTAAATGAGTTACATTCCCAACTGCTGAAAAGTGAGGAGTTCCCTGGGGACAAGAGGGGGAAATTGCAAGTTTCTTCATGAGCTCCCCAGGGATGATGTCCTTTACTATGGTCAGCCTAGAATAAACTGAGCACAGAAAATAAACTATTTCATTTTGATTACGGGTATTTTCACCCATTTCCCTAGGAGTCTTACCAATCTAGGTAAGTCTCCTCTCTGGCAAGGTTAGCCAGGGACCAAAGAATCCAGATGCTGCTAAGAGGCTGCTAACTTTCTCTTAATTCAAGGATCAACGCAGAGATTCCAGTTAGTTTTTCCTTAGGATCTCCTAGGCAGTCACTTCTCATTTGCAAGCCTGAGATAGAAGAAAGTCCTATTAAAGGGTAATCAACTCCACTGTGCACTACTGTGTCTATGACACAGCATTCAGAATATATGGACAACAATCAAATCCTAGTCATTTCCAGTCTCGTAATTCCTCACAGTCTCTCCCTGATACTTTTCTGCTGCTAATTTTAGTGCGGAATTAATGATATTTCCTGAAGGCTAATCCTTCCCTTCTGAGTGTCATGGACCCTACAGCACCGTCTCTTTTTTGTCATCTACTCAACACAAAATATGCAGTCAATATTTTGTTGCAATAATTTTCCTCCAGCCACTCCCTTTCCTGATTATTTGTGAAAATCTATAGCTCCACATTATTTTTATTTTAGCATAGGAACCTCAAAGAGCTTCTCCTTAATGGATCAATGTATTTGACTCCTAAACAGACAGGCATTAACATTAGAACAAAATTATGAGCATTAGAACAAAATTATCCCTACCACACTTGGAGACCCTAACTAACCTCATATGACATAAATCAGTCCATAGAACCAGGTTTGAGCCCATTTATGTCTCTCCCTGAGGCTCCCAGGGTGAAAACCTGTCTCTTCAGAGCTCAGCCTCTACACTGGGTAGCAGGGGACCGTACTCCAGGTCTAGATAACACATCTCTTTATCCAGAGTTTGGCACCACACCCAGAAAGCCTTCCATTTACTATCCAGACATTCTGGAGGGAATTCTCAAAATAACTATGTCTCATGGCCAATGTCAATTAAGGGTGAAATCTGTCCAGACTACTCTTACAGAAGAATTCCTTCAGAGCAGACACACAGTGAAGATAAGACCACTGATCCTACTCTACACTCCAGCCAGGCAATGTTCATTTCTAAGCCAGCTCTCTCTCCAGGCATTGGCAGACCTTCATTTTGCAGAGGACCATTATTCTTGCAGGAGAATAACTCACCTCATTTTTAAATTTCTTTTATTATTCTTTTATTAATTTTTTGCCCTTTTAAAATACTTCATGTATCTCTAAATTGTATTCATTTAGACAAAGTGCTTGAAGACAAAGGCCTTGTCCTCTGTGTCCTGCCCACAGTGCCCAGCACTGTGGTGAATTTGCAATAGGGATTGATGACAATGATATTCTCCTCAGGTAGAATTGAGACTGTTTTCGGGGTTTGTTTCTTAGAAGATTTTTTTTTTTTTTTAACAAACAATGTATCATTCCTATGTTTAAAATAAATATTTCCAGGTCAACAGTGATAATCACAATTTCCATATCAGTGTCAAACAACATTTATGTATATGCATTGCTTGTTTACTTTTCTCATAATTTACATCTGAATTACTAGAGGTTATTTTTGAGACAGTAAAACATAGACTGTATGTACCCAAACTTGATGCCTATCGTTAATATTTGGTGATACTCTTTGAAAAGTTTCCAAGTTTGCATCGTGTTGTAATTAGGCTCAAGTTTAATCCCAGAATAACTTTCTGTTCACAAAAGAAACAGAAAATGTCTCCCCTTTTATAGCCTGACACCTGGGTTCACCAAAGATTCCATCTGTAATCAAATATGTCTTCTCCCCAGTTCCGCCGATAGGAAGATAGGAATCCATGCCTAGGTGACTGTGTGTAGAGTTTAGAATACTAGTTTTCTGTAACTGCTGTAACAAATCAGTACACACTTGGTGGCTTAAAACATGGACCAGAAAACTATCTTTTCTCAGTCTGGAGACTAGAAGTCCACAATCAGTACCTCTGGGCTGAAACGAAAGTATCCATAGGATGGCTCTCGGGGGGAATCCATGTCTTGCCTCTTCTAGCTCCTGGCAGCTGCTGGCAGGCTCTGCCTCCTCTTCACATTGCCTCTTCTGTGTGTCAAGTACTCCCTGCCTCTCTCTTCTAAGGAGGCTAGAGAAGAGCATTCATGCCTTCCTGCGTAATCCAAGATCATCTTCCTATTTCAAGATCTTAACTTCATTATATTTGCAAAGACCGTTTTTCCAAAGACAGTAACATTTACAGGCTCAAGGAATCAGGACCCAAAAACCTTGGGAACATCACTCGACCTACCACAAAAAAAGAGTAAAAACTGAAAGAGGTGACTTACAACAATATCCTTGGAACATTGCAACACTGGCTGCAGAAGTGATAGATGTGTCTGTAATAACAGGAGACAATGCCTGTGATTTGAGCAGCAGCCATTCTGGCATCGGCAGGAGAGATCTGGATATCAAACAAGAGAAGACTCAGAACAACTCCCAGCTGGCATCAGCAACTCCATTTGGACAGTGGCAGCCATCATTAGACTGGGCATTGGCAATTGTGCCTCTTTTGTCGGACAGTGGCGAAGGCATAGTGGGCAGATATCAGTGGCCTAGCTTCTGATTCTGACTTCAGAATCAAAAGCAGACGCTACAATGACAATTCAGAGATAACAATAAGAAATGATAAACTCCAAGTGGAAAATGAAAGGGATAACTTTAAGAGTACTGAAGCGACCTTCTGCAGTCACATGCCCTGAAGATGTTCCCAAATCATTTGAAAAGGTTTTGCAGGAACCTAGAATTCCAGCAGAATAGAGAGAAGAGCCCCCAAACCGCTGTTGGATGCCATGTTGACCCCACAGGCTGGTTCACATTGAGAAATACAAGCTACATAACGACCTGCCTGCTCCTTGGTGTTCATATAGTTCATTTTCAAAGTTCATTTTCAAGTCTCTATGGAACGAACCTCGTTCTTAGGATTTGTTTGCGGATCGTTCACATCCATGATGTCTTTAGCATAAAGAGCTTAGACGTATTGGCTGTGCTGCTTTGCTTTAAATTGAGAATGTTGCCCCAGGAGCATCTCCTTGGCTTGGCGCCCACAATCCTACATGTGAAGATGTTTTAGATCCATTCAGTTTTCACAGAAGGAGTTTCGAGAGACTGCTCCACGCACTGTCAGTCTGTCACTCCGTTCAGCTGGGGTTCTCATGACGGCGTCCTGCGGATGGCGTGCCTGCCCTCAGGTGTGGACTTCTGCAAGTTGGAGGTTCTATCCTTTCTGGCTCATCCTGGATACCCGTGGCTCTGATCATTGACAGAGCGCCCCTCATAACTTAGTCATTCATTCGATATTCTTGAAGAGTTTATATATGCTCTATAATAAAAAGCTATCTCTTCTTTACATTTCAAGACCTTTCATGTGGTGTGATATCCTCTGCACAAAAAGAAATCCAATCCAAGGGTAAGATCATTACATTTAAGTTTTGTCCACAGTGCCTTGCATATGTAAGGTGCTCAATAAATATTTTAAAAATAAGCAATTGAATATATATATATATATAGTTATGCATATTACCAATAAATAGGTAAGGCTCCGAAAACAGAAAACCTGACATTCAGTTTTTGGTGCCTCCCAAGAAAGAAATATTTTACGCTTTGAGCAAAATTTTAGAAATGTTTTATCTCAACCCTCACCACAAATAGTCTTGGGTAATAACATAAACTTCCTTTACATAAATTGTTAAACTCTTCTTTGCAAATCTTATTTTCTTAATGGAGAAATGCCTCTCTATTTTATTTTACTTTTTTCTCACTGGAACTGATGCCAAGAGAAACAGATCAAATGTGACTGGTCAGGAATGAAGCTGGGTAGCCAAGCGTAGAATACTAAAACCAAGTCGCGAACTAATTTGGACAGGTATGGCAAGGGGCCAGCTACTCAAAGAAGAGAAATGAAAGTATAAGTGAGCTAATGTAAAAGTCAGAACTCAGGTCAAGATTAATAAAAGAGAACAATACAGTTGGGATCACTGTGGGACTGAGATTTGGAGTTAAGGAATTCTAGTGTCAAGACCTTAACTGACATTTGGGTGTCCCATCTTCACCAAAGAAGCAGGACTGCCTTGATAAGTACAGCATTCCTGGTTTTAAAATGTAGGTACTCACAGCCAGCTTGTGGTATTACCCACTTCCTGCTTATGTATGACTGCATACTCTGACTGCAATAAATGTAAGCTTTACTACTGGCATTTAGCAAACAGGACCAACTGACGACATTTTCTCTAGAGGACATTGAATCCATAGAAAAACACAACCAATCATTTCACGTTCATCTTATAATTTTATAAAAGATTTTAGATAGATAGATAGATGATAGATAGAGCTGAATGAAATCAAATGTTTTGATCCCCCCACTGCCTGAAAAGCCAGGATGGATAAGCTGAATGAAATCAAATGTTTTGGTCCCCCCACTGCCTGAAAAGCCAGGATATCAAGGTCTTGTATGTTCCTGTGGGAGGACTTTGGGTTAATGATGTAAGAAATGGGGTGATGTCCTCTCAGCCCCTGTAGCATGTGTCCCTTCAGAACCAAACAACTGCCTTTTGTGGAAGAGCCTTCAAGAAGCCACAGGCTTATGTCTCTAAAGTGTAACATGTCTCTAAAGGGTGTCCTAAAGTGCTCAGTAGAAAGAGTTATTTGGCTTTCAAACTTGTAGGGGCAACTAGGCTGAATGTTGCTGTCACTTAAAGAATAATACAGAAATGTAGTCGGTGAGCTAATGATTCTGGAATTTCAACAGGTAATAATCCATTGGGTTTCAAAAGAGTGTAGCTGAAAGACGTGTTTTAAGATAGAAGGTCTTAACACATATGAAGATAAGAAACACATATGGCATGTGGCAAAATGCAAATTCCACATGAAAATTATGTTATAAAACGTACAGTCTTCCTAGTGGTGCATTTTAGTGAAGAAAAGGAGTATGATGTTATTTGTCTTATAACTCTTGATGTGGGCAAGCCATATTAACTTGGTTGGGTTAAATTTTACCAGCTATGGTATACGGTAAATCTCTTGGTTTATTTCAAAAGAGTATTATGTTAATAAATACAACAGTAAATGCTTTGATTTCTTTAGAAAAAATAAGACATACTTAACTAAATTCAAGTTAATCATAATACTTGTTACAAAACAGAATGCCCTGAATTGAGTACACAGTTCCTGATCTCAGAGATTTAAACGCTAGTGTTGCAGGACATATTGTTGCCTACCCATTTATATAGTACTTTCTAGTGAAAAACAGAAACCCTTAATACATGTATTTTAATATTTTTATAAAATTATTTGATCCCAGAATTTACCTGTAAGTTAGGCAGAACATTGCAAGCAGAAGCTTCATTTTGCCTCAAGGAAACAAGTTTGATGAGGATTGAAGAACCAGATTTTATTAGCATCACCGCAGGAAATTTTGTATTTTCTTTGTGCTATAGATAGATAAATCATTATCTTAAAGCATGATGATCTGTTTTCTCAATGAAATTCCAATGGACATAAATAAAGGTTCTTCTTAAATATTTTAATTTTGCATAGATACATGCTATCCATTATATATTTGCATAAAAATTATATGCCATATAATTTACACTTTGAAACTACTCACACTACCTTAAGAAACCCTTTTCTTTAAAATATTTACACTTGACCATTGTTTCAAAATGACCATGATATTAGCATGTTCAATTAAATCACAGTTGTCTGTTAGCTGTTGTGTTTACAACGGCTAGGTTTGAATTTGAAGCCACTCAGTACCAGCAAAACTGACATAGCTTTCTATAGTGCACATATTATATTTCCTATGGAGCATCTTGGACTGACATGGCCATTCAACTTGAAATATACCAAGATTAAGGCAGGCAAGCATACCAGCAGAGGGTCATGGCAGGGTGTTAAGTGGAATCCCCTGCTATGCAAAGCTATCAGGCACCAAGCCAGGGAATTCCTTATAGTCCACCTGCGGGGCACACATCACCCTAATGGCTGGAAAATTAATGTGTTTTTAATTCCAGTATTCTTTAAAGTCTGAAGATATCATTTTACCCAATCTGGAAAGCTAGGAAGTCATAGGAAAAACAAAAAACAAAAAAACTCATGAATTAGCAGCTGACTATAGGCTTGATCAATGGTACTTCTGCCCTGACATTGAGTAATGGTTTGAGATAAGACACCATACATTTTTCACGTACTCTACAACACGGTAGAATCAAATTACTTGCTTTATGTGTTCAATTGCAATAGGTTTTCTGTGGCCAAAATTTAGACTATTGAGCTTAGTTGATTTCTCTTTAAGAATTTAAATATTTTCCACTTAGATTGGCACCCAAGACTTTCCACCAACCTGGTCTCTCTATATTGATTTTCTACTACAACTCCAAGTGGACCTGAACTTCCTGGAAAAGCATGTCTTTGTCCTTGTGCAATGTCCTCCTTTACTCAAAAAGCTTTCATCAGCCCAGGATGCCTTTCCGTCTCTCCCTAACAACTCTTAATTCAATTAGACACACATGTATTGATCCCCAGACCCATTACAGGCTGTGACTCATAGGTAATACACATTTGTGTTTGTAAATAAATGATGAAATGGTCATGTACAAATGTTTTCTTAAGTGCCGTGGGGCATAGAAAGATACAAAGATATGATCTTTAACCTTAAGGGAATCAAAAGCTAGATAGGGAGACAATAGTGTAAACAGCCAACCATTAAAAACACGTAAAATAAGTTTCATAAAGATGAAGGTGACACAGGAGTCTAGACTAAAAGGAATGAGTATGAGTTCAGGAAAGGCTTTCTAAGAAGGTGTTATTTAAGTTCTGGGCATTCATATTTAAGTATAGGAAAAGGCATGTCAGGGTTCAGGAAAAATTTGAGTCATGCTCTAGGGTATGAAAGTGTGAGGCATGTATTGAGAATGTTCAAGAGCCGGTTGACTGCCACTCCTTCCTCCAAACTCATAACAAATCCCACTTCATCAGGAAGCCGTTCTTAAAGTCCACACTTACCGCTTTTGCTCCCTCATTCCCCAAGTGTCTTGTTTATTTAGAGGTAGATATATTGGTCAGGTCAGGCAAACTAAGCTTCAGTAACATATCAACCCTTAACTTTCAGTGGCTTCACCCAATGAAGATTTGTTTCTCACTTAGGCTCCAAGGGTATCTTAGGCTAGCAGGAGATCAGCTACACATCGTCTTCACTGACTCCCAAGGGCATTGTGGTGTCCTCTCATGGGTCCTCTGTATTTATTCAGCTGCAAACAAAAACAGGATGAAGGGAAGAAGCTTGGAAGTGATGACCTTGCTTCTCCCCAAGCTTTATGACTACAACTAGCCACGCAGCCCCTGGAGATGTACAGGGCCTGGAAAGAGAATATTCCTATGGAGATAGGAAGAATCTGGAAACATTTTACAAACATACAATATTTTGTCTGTCATATCCAGTAAATAATTAACAGGGAACTGGTGACATACCCAGCATATTTGACACCAACATAGATCACTTCTTAACACCTCTTCCTCAATATCTCATAATTTTAGTACTCATCAAGACATTACTTATATTATAAAATAATGGTCAAAAAAGAAATGCAGTAGGTGCTTTTTTATAATATTTCATATAGATGTTATTAATTATACATTAAAAAGAGTAAATGTATTTATTTACAAAGTGAAAAAAGCCACAACTATTATTTTAATTGTTTTTGTATCTTCCTAAAGGGTTGAAGTTTGATTCTTTGGATAAAGTAATAATATGTAATACTCTTGGGAAAATAATTACCCCGTAACTAGTAAAAGGATTTAAATAAAACTAAGACATCAGCAAAGGGTACAAATTAGACAAATACTAAATCAGATCATGAATAAAGTCTTTCATTTTCTTAACTGATTCTTTAGTTTCAACATGAAATAATGATAATTTAAAAAGGAAACATTTTGATGTTCAAGATACTGAATTTTATGAAAATATTTCAGGCATGAACTAAATTTCATACTTTCCAACATGTATACCATGGAATACTATGCAACCATAAAAAAAGAATGAGATCATGTCCTTTGCAGGGACATGGATGAAGCCGGAAGCCATTGTCCTCGGCAAACTAACACAGAAACAGAAAACCAAACACCTCATGTTCTCACTTATAAGTGGGAGTTGAACAATGAGAACACATGGACACAAGGAAGGGAATATCACACACTGTGGCCTGTTGGGGGGTGGGAGGCAAGGAGAGGGAGAACATTAGGAGAAATACCTAGTGCATATAGGGCTTAAAACCTAAATGACGGGTTGATAGGTACAGCACACCACCATGGCACATGTATACTTCCGTAACAATCCTGCACATGTATCCCAGAACTTAAAGTAAAATAAAAATAAAAATAATGACATTTTGTACTTTCCAAACAAAAATATTTTAGAAAGTGCCTTGCATTATGCATTCTGTTTCACTGTAAGTTGTAAAAACACATATAAAAACTGCCTGGTCACATAAAATAGAAGAACTGAAGCAACTCAAGTCCTATTTTTATAGCCATTATAATCATTATGCTAGCACTGTTTATTTCAAATATATCATTTAAATGTAGAAATATGTAGTGCTATTTGGAGACTTCAACTGTGCCGAATTTCAAACTATTATGAACTAATCTAAAACACAAGCACATAGCTGAGTCCTGTCGAAACAGGAACTATGCAATGGTGAATTCTCTAATTTAATTTTCAAGTAGGAAACAGGTTTTATTGAAGCGTAATGAGTAATTCTTCTAATTTAAAGGATACACCTGTAGTATAAAAACTCGACTCTGATTGTAGTAAGTTTAGAACTGAAATCAAAAGTTCTCTCCCTTCCCCTAGAGGAGTATTTAATCATTGACACTGTTTAAAATTGCCAGGCAATGGTGATAACAAAAAGCGGATCAACTTTTAGTTTGTTTTATCACTGCCTTGAAATTTTCTAGACAATTACTGCTTCTTAATACTCTAAAGTCTCCAGGTTGTATTGCTCCCACCGCCTTGCCTCTGGAACCTCACTGCTTTTCACAATGGCAGTGACCTTACCTAGCTAGACTGGAAATCCAATATGATATTAAGGGATATAATTAATTCCAGTTGCGTGTTAATACGTGTACCTCGTGGTTGTGGTCAGATCCAATCTCTAGCAGTCAATGGACAGAAATGACTGTCCAGAAAAACGAATAGTCAAAGGACACTCATCAATGTAGCTGTTTAAAAAGCCAATTTACACCTTCGCTCACTAGATTTTTATTTTACCTACGTGTATGATGATCTTACACACGGAGGCTGCAACAGCCAATCAGGAGCCCAGGTCTCTCGTCCTCATTGACCCTCAGTCTCATGGCGGAGATAGATACTCAACACGTGGCGCAGCAATGAACACACAGTTGCAGATGAGAAGTGCAGCCACGGAAACAAGAGTCTGACCTGATTTGAACTAAGCTCTAATGGAAGCCTCTTCCTGAAGGTAAATTTAAGCTTTAGTTCCAAGAATAAAGTTAGCCGGTTAAGGAGGTGTGAAACCATTCCAGGCATTTACGAAGACCACAGTTATGAAAAGGGTTCAGTCCCCTGGGGAGCTAAAGCAAACTCAATAAGGATTCAGCCTCATGCGTGAGTGGGCGTGGGCTGCAGGGAGAGATGAGGCTGTCCAGTTAGCAGAGGAATGAGTTCAGAGTATCTTCCCGAACAGCAAGGTCCTTGGATTTTATCCTAAGTATAACAGATGTCACTGAAGAGTTTTACACCAACAAGTGACGTGACAAATGTACGTTTTCCCTATTTGGACTGTTACACGGAGCCTAGATTGAAAAGGACGCGGAGAAGAAGCAGGCAGAAGAGAACAGCTGGGCTATTGCTATAATTGGAGGTGTGAGAAAGAGAAGGTCAAGAACTCCTCCCAGTTTTCTGGCAAAAACAAGTTAAAAACATAAAAAAAAAATTAATGAATTAAAAGCAAATAGACGTGCCAACGACAAAGTCGGAGAGTCCTAGAAGGACAAGCTCGTGAGGGAGTAGGACAGTCAAAGGTTTTATTTAATTGTATTAAGAATGGAGATTTCGCTGAGCCATCCCGCACAGACATCTCGTCAGTTGGAAACACAAATCCAGGTGAAGAGCAGAGTTCTGTGCCAGAGATAATTACTCGAGAACCATTCTTAAATGAAATGATTATACTAGAAAAGATATATCACTTTTCATACAAAACAAAATGCATATTTTGGCATTCTGATTGTATTTTTTGTATCAAAAATAGAGTGGATAGCAATTAATTTTTACAAGAACAATTTATCTAAGAGTTAGGAAGCCCTTTAAAGCAAATAAAAAGCATTAACGTTAGAACATTTCAAGTACATTTTTAAATAAAAGAAATCTATAAACTTGTACTTTCAATATACCACTTAAAACAACATTATGTCTATATTTGAATAAAACTATGTCCACATACAATTGAAGAAGAAATATGAGGCAAATTAGAGAAGAAACCAATGGAAGCTATCAAGGATATACAAAATAATAGCAATGACTGCAAAGAAAAATTATTTACTAATAAAAAGATTTATAATGTCAAAAAGCTAAAATATTTTGCAGTCTTGATTTTTGTATCAGCCTTTTTCACTTAATAATTTTATGAAAATATGTATTTTAAAAAACAAGAACCAGATTTTTGAATTATAACAAAATGTTTATTTTGTGTTAAAGATAACTATATTATTTTAAAAAATCAGGACAAAAAGATATATGTAGGCTATACATATTATTAATATTACATAATTTGTATGATTAAACTATTAAATAATAAAAAGATTAGGTCGGGATATAAACTGTCCACAAAGTGAATAACTGAAAATATCATGAGCTATAGTTTGACTTTCAAGTTATAGTATCATTTAATATTTCTGTCTGATAGTTTAATCACGTTCATTCATGAGCCATTTTTAACTATTTAAAATATCAATACGGTGAATATTGACAAATCCCTCTTTAAAGTTTTGCAAGGAGGTCATGAAATCTAGAATGAAATAAATTAACTTAGTAAATGGTCATTTATATTATAATATATGATTAATTCAGTGTGTTATCTCATTAGAAAATGTATAGTTCAATGTTCTGTGCAAAACTTTAATGAACGTGGTACATTAATAGAGCATTTCTATCAATACCTGAAAATGTATCTGGTGTGTTGCTTCAAATAATTTTTCTCTTTGATATTCAATGCATAAATATGTGCTTTTGGCATGTATTAGTAGATGTAAGCAAAGAGATTCTAGTCTACAAAATCAAGCTGTAAATAGGAAAAAATAACAAAACATATTTCAAGACTCTATGGCCATGCTGTATATACATTTACCACCAGTGCAAAATTTTTAAGATTGTTATTGTCAATGATTAAAATAAAATCCATACCATTTAAGTGTTTAGATCAGTTTTGAGAAGCTCTGGGGAGTATATAACGTGTTTTCAGTGGCACACAGGTGTGGCGAGGTTGACAGAGTCATTCCACATTCTTAACTCTCATGTCTGTTCCTCTTACAACTCTATTGTCTGAAAGCTTTTGTATTATAGGTGCCATTCTACTTTTTCTTTTGGACTTCTCCTTTTCTCACAGACTTTTTCAGTTTACAGAGAAACTGGGAACTTTCACCCATAGCAAGTGTGCATATCTGCCTTTCTGTGTGTCTGTCCATTACCACGAGAAGAGGATGTCCAGGCCACTGATGTAAGGGGATGGATAGAGACAAAGGAAGCAGAGCCTCCAAGTTGTCCTAGCCTTTGGTGGAGTAAAGAAACTATCTACAAAACTTAGGTGACTTAGGACCCTGAACCAATACACATCAAAACTAAAGCCCATTATTTAACTTAGGGCCCTGCTCCTGGTTTGAGCGTCTCGTGTGTTGGTCCCAAGCAAACAGAAGTGAGCAATTTATTTCCTATTAAATCTTAGTTAAATGAAAGGTATTGAAAAGAAAATAAAAGTTGAAGTAGTTTTGTAGCTGTTAGACTCATGTAAATACAATGAAAAACAAGCTACAAGATAAATAAAAGCAAGCAGTTCCTTATATAATTAAAAAATGGACTAGCTGAGTGCCTGTAATCCCAACACTTGGAGAGATCAAAACAGAGGATCACTTGAGCCCAGGAGTTTGAGACCAGCCTAGGCCATATACTGAGACTTTGTCTCTATAAAAAATTTAAAAATTAGCTGGGTGTGGTGGCTTACACCTGTAGTCCTAGCTCCTCAGGAGGCTGGCATGGATCTCTTGAATCCAGGTGGTTGAGGCTGCAGTAAGATGTGATCACACCACTGCACTACAGCCTGGGTGACAGAGCAAGCCCCTGAAGGGTTGGGGGGGGGGGGAAGACAAGACAAAATAAAAGAAAAATAGACAAATGACCATTTTGCTGAGATTGCTTTAGGAAAATTGCGTGCCACTCTCTGGTGCCTGTGTGTCTCTTCCTCACCGCTGAGAGATGACACTAAGGTGACTGGGGGCACCTGTGCATACCTCCTTCTGGAAGAGGAAAAATGATTCAGAATCATGATAAAATCACCGGTCATACAAGGCTTATGGGTAGGTTTTAAATGGACAACTCAGAGCAGCTGGGAGGGTGTGAATACTTACATGAAATCCCCACTGAGGAAATCTGTTTATGCTTTCCCCATCCAGAGGGTTCCGAAGAACGTAAGAGATGCTCTTGGGATGTATTTGTAATATACTAAACCAGGTGTTCACAAACTACGAATAGAACCCATGAGCCAAGCTCTGCCCACTGTTTATTTGTAAATAAATGTGACTGGAGCATAGACCTGCCCGTTTATGTATCATCTGTGGCTTCTTTTATGCCATGATAACAGTGTGGGAGAGTTGTAACAGAAGTGTACAACCAATTAATTCTGAATTATTTACTATTTGGCCTTTTTCATGAAAAGTTTCTCAACCCTTATATTAAACTATAATCATTCCTTTCTAATACATATGTATTGAAGTACTTTGCAGAAAATCTAAACTTTGTCCAATGTCCCTCTATATATACTTAAGAATAACTAAGAAGTTAGTGACTCCTTCTTTTACACATTTCTGGTTTCAAAGCAGATCATCAAGTAAAATTTTAAACTTCCACCAGAGTATTAGCTTAGGAGTACCAGCTGACTTTATTCTAATGCAGTCTTTTAAATAATGTACACTGTGACATACTCACAAATAAACTGTGTAGCATATAAATCCTACCACATTCTCCAAACCAGACAGAAAATGTTGGTAAGCATGACTCCCTCCCCTACTTCCTTATGGTTTCTGAATTGAACTCTGATTTTGCTCTACTCTCTACCACCCCCCGCCTTTTACCAGATTGTCATTGACATGTGAGGATCATTTTCCCCTTCCAGAGTTTATTTTACATGAGAGCAAAAAAAACACTTTTAACTTGATATTGATTTTATGGGTCTACCACATATAATGTGTTACATGTTGACAAGATTCGTGAGTGATTCATGGGGCATCCGTGGTGGATTTTGGTTGAAAAGGTGAGCCTATCTTCAAATACATGTGTATGCGGGATCACGACATTGAGGGCCACATCTGAGCCTCCAATCCAGCCCATTGCTCGACAGAATGCCTGCACGTGGTAGATGCTCATGAAATATTTTTCGATGGTTCAATAGGCAATTTATTTGACCAACAGTTAGTTAGGAGTACATTTCAGAGGCAATATTCAAACCCGGTTTAGTATTGATCCAATGTCAAAGTTTAAACAACTACCTGATCTTACTTTTCTGTGATAGTAAACAGAATCACTCATGATACCTGGCTACCCTAATTTATGGGGTTGTTAGGAAAACTAAAGAGTATTTTACTCCTTGTGAATGTGTGTTGAAAACTATGAAACACTGGCAGATGTAAATAATTGAATTATTGAGATACAATAAACTTATAGCACTCCTTTCAAACTTAAAACAAAAAAAGTCAGTGTCATCTAACAATAGAGAATTGGAAAAGAGATTTATCTTTTTTTTATCTTTAAAGTTTACATTTTTTTATTATACTTTATGTTCTAGGGTACATGTGCACAATGTGCAGGTTTGTTACATATGTATACGTGTGCCATGTAAGTGTGCTGCACCCATTAACTCATCATTTACATTAGGTATACCTCCTAATGCTATCCCTCCCCCCTCCCCCCGACCCACAACAGGCCCCAGTGTGTGATGTTCCCCTTCCTGTGTCCAAGTGATCTCATTGTTCAATTCCCACCTATGAGTGAGAACATACAGTGCTTGGTTTTCTGTTCT
>NW_012114252.1:15880381-15934944 GCF_000951035.1 Colobus angolensis palliatus
GTCAGGAGTTCAAGACCAGCTTGACCGACAAGGTGAAACCCCATCTCTAATAAAAATACACAAATTAGCCTAGTGTGGTGGCACATGCCGGTAGTCCCAGCTATTTGGAAGGCTGAGGCAGGAGAGTTGCTTGAATCCGGGAGGTGGAGGAGTTACAGGGAGTCTGAGATTGTGCCACTACACTGCAGCCTGGGTGACAGAGCAAGACTCTGTCTGAAAAAAAAAAAAAAAGGTTTTCTTTACCTTTATATAGGCAGATCATAAAACTTCTAGCATATTATCTTTTAAAAGTTCACTTTTTGTATTATAGGTTCCTAGTTAATTAATTTTTTAAAGTTAATGTGAACTCAGGAGATCATCACATTTTATTGAACTGAAGTCCCAACCAACTCTTTTCAGATTACTTTCTCCCCCACAGATTGATTGAAGCACCCACAAAAAAGAAGAACATATGCATTTTGGAAACCTTAAAATCATGGTTTTTGTCTTTGCCACAAGATAAAAACATTCACCAATTTCCTGGAGTCATTCTTGATCGATGGACATCTGTCCTCTGAAAGCACCACAATTCCTTTTAAGTCATCCTCTATATTTTCACTAAAAGCCTCTCTGCTTGAAGTTCTGGTCAGTAAGAAGCGAATAATAGTGATGCGCTAAAAGAAAGATTTGATCAAATGTACAGGAAATGTCTCAACTTCTGCATGTAGGAAAAAAAAATATGTTTTCCCCCGTTATCCTTCTAGATGCATAATTCTTACATAGAAAATGTGTAGATTTTGGATTTTAAAGAATGTGAAACACACCTATGTAGCCAAGAATAAAATGACTCCATGGATTTAATTTTTAATTTCAGTGTTCTCTTTAGGCTGAGTTTACACCCTTTCTTGCACAGGCTAGCCTTGGGGGCTACAGTAACAAGTGTCTGCCATGCCCAAGTAATCAAATATTTTATTAAAGTGGCCAGGTGTGGTGGCTCATGCCTCTAATCCCAGCATTTTGGTAGGCCGAGGTAGGCAGATCACCTGAGGTCAGGAGTTTGAGACCAGACTGCCCAGCATGGGAAAACCCCATCTCTATTAAAAATACAAACATCAGATGGGTGTGGTAGCAGGCACCTGTAATCCCACTTACTTGGGAGGCAGAGGCTGAGGCTGGAAAATCGCTTGAATCCAGGAGGCAGAGGTTGCAGTGAGCCGAGATTGTGCCAGTGCACTGCAGACTGGGAGACAAAAGTGAAACTCTGTCTCAAAAAAACAAAAACAAACAAACAAAAATATAACAACAAAACAAATATCCTATTAAAGTCATACAATTGTCTTTAAACAAATACTTTTGTCATACAATTGTCTTTAAACAAATACTTCAGAAAACACAAAATTTTAACAAAAGAAGAAAGTCAGTTGTAGACATCTGCTCGAATGGAGGCAGTAGTTTTTATGTTTAGAGAAAACCATTGTGTTTAAGGCTTTTGCGTGTTTTATTTTGATTTTGTAAAAATTATGGAACAAATGCATGCTACATTTTCTTTTGAGACTATTTCACCTCCACAGACAATTATAGGCACACCTCTTTTTTACTGTACTTTGCTTTATTCTCCTTTGAAGATACTGTGTTTTCTACAAATTGAAGATTTGTGGAAACCCTGTGATCAGCCAGTGTATTGGTGTCTTTACACTTTGTTTCTGTGCCACATTTTGGTCATTCTCACAATATTTTAAACCTTATTATTATATTTAAACCTTATTATTATATCTGTTATAGTGATGCGTGAACAGGGAACTTTGATGTTACTATTGTAATTGTTTAAGGGCACCATGAACCATGACCTTAGAAGATGGCTGACTTCATAAGTGTTGTGTGTGTTCTGACTGCTCCACCAGCTCCCCTGTCTCCCTCACTCTCCTGGAGCTTCACTATTCCCTGAGACATAATAACGTTAATATTAGGCCAGTTAATAACCCTACAATGGCCTCTAAGTATCTGAGTGAAAGGAAAAGTCACACTTCACTTCTCTTATGTTAAAACAAAAACCCAGAAATGATTAAGTTTAGAGTGAAAGGCATGTTTATGGAAAGAAGCCATCCATAACATAAAAGTGCAGAGTGAAGCAGGAAATGTTGATGTAGATGCTGCAGGAAGTTATCTAAAAGTTGTAGCTAAGACCATTGAGGAAAGTAGCCACACTAAACAACATATTTTCAATGTAGACAAAACAGTCTTATATTGGAAGAAGATGCCATTTAGGACTTTTATAGCTAGAGAGGAGAAGTCAATGCCTTGCTTGAGAGCTTTGAAGGACAGACTGACTCTCTTGTGTGAGGCTAATGTAGTCAGTGACTTCCGGTTGAAGCCAATGCTTATTTACCATTCTGAAAATCCTAGGGCCACCAATAATTGTGTTAACTCCATTCTACCTATGGTCTATAAACAAAACAAAGCCTGATGACAGCACACCTGTTTACAGCCAGGTTACCAAATATGTTAAACTCACTATTAAGAGCTACTGCTTGGAAATTTTTTTTCAAAATATTGTTGCTCATTGACAATGTACCTGGTCACCCATGACCTCTCAAGGAGATGTACAGATGTACAGGAAATTAATATTATTTGTATGTCTGCTAACACAAAATCCATTCTGTAGCCCATAGATCAAGGAGTTATTTCAACTTTCAAGGTTTATTTAAGGAATACATTATGTAAGCCTGCAGCTGCCATAGATGGTGATTCCTCTGATGGATCTGGGCAAAGAAAATTGAAAACCTTCTAGAATGAATTCTCCATTCTAGATGCCATTAAGAATTCATGATTCACAGGAGGAGGTCAAAATATCAGCACAAACAGTTTGGAAGGAGTTGATTCCAATCCTCACGGATGACTTTGAGGCACTGAAGACTCTGGTGAAGGAAGTAACTGCAGATGTGGTGGAAGTAGCAAGAGAACTAGAATTAGAAGTGGAACCTGAAGAAGTGACTACGTTGCCGCAATCTCATGATCAAACTCAAAAGGATAAGGAGTTACTTCTTATGAATGCATAAAAAGGGTGGTTTCTTGAGATGGAATCTACTCCTATTGAAGATGCTTTGAACATTGCTGAAATGACAGAGAAGAATTTATAATATTACATAAACTTCATTGATGAAACAGCCAAAGATTTGAAATAAATGATTCCAATTGTGAAAAAAGTTCTACTGTGGGTAAAATGCTACCAAATAAAGTCACAGAGTACTGAGAAAACTTTCATAAAAAGAAGAGTCAGTTGATGTAGCAAACTTTGCTGTTGTCTTAAGAAATCACCACAGCCACCCTAACATCCAGCAACCACCCCCACCCTGATCAGTCGGCAGCCATAAACATCAAGGCAAGGCTATCCAATAACGCAAAGCTTGTGACTTGTTGAAGCCTCAGATGATCATTAGCACTTTTTAGCAATATCTTAAAATTAAGGTATGTACATTGTTTTTTAGACAAAATGCTATTGCACACTTGCTATTCTGCATTCACGTGTAATGTAAACATAACATTCACGTGCACTGGGAAGCCAACAAATTTGTGTGACTTGCTGGATTTTGAATTCGTTGTATTGCAGTGGTCTGGAGCCGAACCTACAATATTTTCTAGATATGTCTGCATCCTGTTGTGTGAGGTATGGACCCCAGGTGTGGAGTGATCTGCCTGCTTTTATAGCACTTTCTATTTATTTCAGATTTATTTAATGGACATTGCTGGTTTTTGTTTTAGTGTCTACCAGATATGGTTTGGCTCTGTGTCTCTACTCAGATCTCATCTTGAATTGTAGCTCCCATAATTCCTGGGTGTTGTGGGAGGAACCGGTGAGAGACAATTGAATCATGGGGGCAGTCTCCCCCATACTGTTCTCATGGCAGTGAATAAGTCTTACGAGATTTGATGGTTTTATAAGGGGTTTTTGCTTTCACTTCTTTCTCATTCTCTCTTGCCGCTACCATGTAAGAAGTGCCTTTCACCTTCTACCATGATTCTGAGGCCCCCCCAGCTACATGGAACTGTGAGTCCGTTATATCTGTTTTTCTCCCCAGTCTCAGAAAGGTCTTTATTAGCAGTGTGAAAATTGACTAGTATACTATCAAAGGAAAAAGTGGTTAATTTAGAAAATCTTAGTCTCTAGGACATTTGTGAATGAACACAATTTGTAACACCAATCTTATAATCTCTAGGACATTTTGTAAATGAACAGCATTTGTAAATGAACACCAAACAGAATGTGTGTGTGTGTGTGTGTGTGTGTGTATTTGCATTGTTGGTAGTTTCCTCCTTAAACAGAAACACTTCAGTTGTCTTTACTGTGTCTAGTTATTTAAATTACTTTTTAACGTAGCAAAGGCCTTGGAATTAATCAGCCCCATCTGCATACACAAAAGACATGACATGGGGAATAAAAAAACGTCTGAGGACAAAACTAGGCTTCCTTTCACAGGCAACAGGGGAAATTAGTGTCATCACTAGGTTGAAGACATAAAGAAATTCAAAACTAAAAATCCTTTGAACACTTCCAACGAGATTCCTATAATCAGCTGAAAGATAAGTAATGATCAAAGCCCTTTAAAACAGTATTGTTTGCTCTATTAGAACTGTTTAAATGTACCCTACTATTCACCAAAAATCAAGATTACTGGAGAAACTATGCTATTGTTTCAGCAAAGCACCCAGATGTTTCAAGGATGGTTTTCTCCAACAAATAAGGTTAAAAGCCAAGATACAAAAACAGCTGCAGTTATGAACCTTAATGATCAGGAACATCCCACCACATAGGTGCTCAATTGCTCTGACAAGTTGATTTATCCTAAAGAGAGTGGGCTGGATTCGGTGTTTGGAGGCTGGGGAAGGCAGATGGGTAGAATGAAAAGTTTGTCCCTGCGTGGGATCAAATTGTGGATAGTTCCTCAGACAAACCCTTTCAAAGTGCTCACTAGCTTGTTAATCCCTAAATATTTCTTTTTTCATTTTGCCCATCTTATCCCGGGTCTAGTACGATGGGGGAAGAGAGGAGAGCAAGTGTCTGCAAACCTCGTTACACTGTTGTTCTGTGCAGTCCCTCGCAGGACATGACACACAGCAGGGTCACAGTGAGATCTGAGAACATTCCATAGCAGGAGTCTATTGCTTTTGCTGATAGGAATTTGGAGGAGACAACTTCTGTCTCCATCGTTAAACCTTTTAAAGATTTCATGTCCGTCGCTTATTGTCCATTGCTAACTGAAGATAGGGACAGAATAAGGAGGATTTTAGAAACTGATTTCTGCCAGCCGTTTTGAAAAAAAAGTAGCAATTTTAACTATATTCTAGGTAATAACAGTTTAAATGTCACAGGCAGCACCACATCTGATGCACATATAGAAACAGGGAAATGTTATAAGTTAAGTGTAATCTCTAAAGATGTGTGAATCAGATAAAAAGTAAGCATGGCTTCATGCTTGTGTGTTGTGTCAAATTTAAAACTTCTAGCGCAGATCTGAATCTGTTTATCGCTAGAAATTTGGAAAATGTAAACCTGAAACCTAGTTTGTCAGTGTTCTAAAATGTCCCAGGTAGTCCTTGAAGACGGGTCAATTCCATGACAACCTTTTTACCATTAACTAACTTTCATAAATGACATCAGTCCCAATTCCATGTAAAGAGTTGTAATACAGAATAACCACAACAAGGAGCGTAGTGTTGCTGTGTCCATCAATGCTAGTCCTTTTTTTCAGAGAGTAGTGTGCAATTTTTAGTATTTAAGAAATGTGTGACTATTTTAGGAGAAAAATATCTTGCTGAGAACAGCAATGCTAGGTGGATACCTGTGAAATAAAGACAAGGTGTGATCTCTGAACTTTGGCAGCACTTGGATCATGTTGTATTGGAAATTCTGCTCACAACTAGAATTTATTCTCCCATCTTACCTTCAAATTACCATGTCATATTCTAGGTGCAGTAAGGATAAAACAAACCTAATTGGTATTCTTAAATAATGCAGACATTTAAAAAACACAAGTCATTTTTGGAAAACGAAGAAGTGCAATGCCATTGGGTTTACCTTCAAATCATGAAAATGGCTTTATGGAGCGCTAATGTACTTATGCTTAACAGTAAAAGGTAAAATCTCTAACCATCACTTTGCATAGTTATTTCTCTCTGACCCCCACATGTGAACTAATTCTAGGGGAATTGCAGGATGATAGCTTTGAATTTTTTTTATTCCAAGACAATAATTCTTGAGTGTTATTTGCATCACAACTACCATCAGGAGCTACTAACCTTAATAACAGCAATAATTATAATACTCATAATTTATCTTCACTGAGTATTCACTATGGACTTTGCTAACCATTCTCAAGCATACTGTCTTTCCAAGATACAAATGTTTTAGAAAATGATATTTCTAGAGGTAAGGCCCTGGT
This sequence comes from Colobus angolensis palliatus, assembly GCF_000951035.1. Taxonomy (NCBI): domain Eukaryota; kingdom Metazoa; phylum Chordata; class Mammalia; order Primates; family Cercopithecidae; genus Colobus; species Colobus angolensis. The sequence goes on from NW_012114252.1 coordinate 15,886,798, forward strand.
CTCACTCAGATGATTTCAGTTCATATCGGGATTTGAAAACAACTGTGAAAACTAAACACTACTTTCCAACTAAGTTTAAAGCCATGAGGATTAGAGCTCATTGATGAATGAGGGACTTTAGGAAGCTTAGAAAAAACCTGGCCCATTCTCCCCTAGATCAACAGGAATCCTAGAAGAGATTCCAAGGATCTCTTCCGAAGGCTTTGATGTTTTTCTGCTATGACCCTGCACTCATAGTACTATGCTTTCACTCTTTTCTGCTGTTTATCCATATTTCCAAGTTTCTTGAAGACTTTTGAGAGACCATTGTCCAACATTACATCTGGAACCATGTAGATACAAAGCAGGCATCGTGACTTAGTATCTTTGTTATGTGAGAAAAAGATTATAAAGAGTTTATCTTTGGTGTTTGAAGTTCTTTGCACTGAGGAAGGTGTGAGGTTTGAAGGGAAGTCTATATACTCTAGATTCCTGAAAAAAATACTTGGTAAAATTATTTTAAGAAATCTTGACCTTCCTTTATTTTATTTCACATATGATGGCCTTTCCATTTGAACAATTCTCTGTCACTCCAATCCCTTACAACTGGTAAAATCCAACTCATTTGTCCTGAATCATGAATTATTATATTTTATAAATGAAATGCAAACTATCCAGAGGAGGCAGTATAGATTGGAAGTTCTTCAAGGGCAGGCAATGACTTATTTTTTTTTATTACAGTATCTAGTACTTAAAAAATATATAACAAGGCAGTAGACTTGTAAAATATGCTTTTTGAATGAAAGGAAAGAGCTTTTGTGGGTAACATATCATTTTGATACTATAGAAAAATACAAAATTTTCTTTTATAGGTAAATTTTATTCAAAAATATTGCATTCTTCTAAGTCCAATTATTTTTCAGCTATCAAAATCTAATTTTTAAACAGAGTATGGAACATCATTATCTTTAAATTATTTAGTATCCAACTAGAAAAAGATAGTTAAAGTGTATACTCTGGAGGTGATATGAGTCTCATCATAGGCTCTGATAAGCTGTACAGAAAGTACATGGCAGGGAACATACTTTCTCCATGAATACCTTCATTAGCCAGACTTTAAAAGAATACATAAAATGAGCAGATTTGTTCAGTTGCTTTGCTCTTTCCATAAGAATCACAATTCCTTTCCAGTCTTCTAGTTCTTAGAAATGCATCAATTTTGAACAACAGTTAAATGATTGACTTTGATATAAACCCTAAGTAACTTTGGAAGAACTATTTAGAGACATTTTATATAACATACTAAGTAATCTTGCAGAAACACTATCATAAAAGATGAAATTCTTTGGAGGGAAAAGCTCTTGCATGAAATTGATATACAATGTAAAGAGTTAACCAAGACTGACTCTTTTAAAACCACTTTTCCGTGGTTAATATTTGCCAAGATCTAAAGGAATTACTATTTTGCGTGAAGTAATACAAATTTCACGAGAAGTGAGTTAAAGTGTTTTTGGTGTTTGCTCTACATGACAAGTTATATGGGCAATGGGGAGGAGTCTGAGTTTTATTATATGCTCTTCACAGCAGGCCCTAATATTTGGATTTTGAGTCTTTAAATATACACTTGTGATGTATTTTATCTTCCTGATTGACGAAAAAGGCTTGTTACAACCTGTTTAAAGCATACCCTATCAAAATGATTACTATTGATTGGTCATTTTCCCCATTATTCCATTTTTAACTTACCCGTGTCAAACTCCTGCCTCCTAGACATTTTGGCAGGGTTAGCTTAATGAAATAAAAAAGAATAAAAAAAAAGTAAAAAAGAAAGAAAGGGGAATAAAAAAGCTATAATGGGCTGGACTGCTCTGGTAGCCCTAAACCAAAATGCTTTTTTTCCACTTGGATTTATTTTAATGAATACCATGTCAACCTGCCCTTATTCACCTTTATGTGGAACTGGTATTTGAATATATCAAATGTTAGCATTAGCAGCACAATTTGCATGCCTCATTTTGAAAGCCAAACTCTTCTGTTCAGAGGAACAACATTCAAATCACCATACAACATTGTTTTCATAGTTACAGATAACAGAATTTGAGTTTTTCCTCTGTGATGCTTTTGGGGAAAAACAAGGAGGATAATAAGAGTTTTATCCCAGAATGAGGTCACCACTGATTACTTGGGCCCGATCTCGCCACACCTAGATAGAACAAACTCCATCATACCTAATGCCTGCATGCAATTTTTTTTTCCTCCATTTTCTAAGGAACAAGAAACATCTGCCTTTTTCAGTCTCTTCACAGTATCCAGCCCCATGCACAGATGTTTTCAAAACCACGTTGTCTGTGAACATTTAAAGGAATACTATATTTGCATAAACTCTGGGAATTCCAAGCTCTGTGCTTTCCATACTGTTTTAGTTTTTTAAATCAACATTTTTTTCTTCTGTAGCCATCATTTTGTTTTACTCCTCATAAAGCAGACATTGTGTGCACACATCTGTTAAATGTGGGCTGCATTTATTACAGTTCTGTTCTTCCAGAAACAGGAAGGATTAATTACCACAGACCGGCTCTAGAAGCACCCCCGTGTTTCTTAACACACAAAATTAATTCAGAGTTGACAAAACTCTTTCAGACACAGCCTGCTTCCTGCTGATGGCGCTTTATTAGCATATTCTTCCCAGAAAAAAAAATGCCTGATAGACCCTTTTTACCTCTCCTCTGAGTTCAATTTGTACAGCACTGAGTGACAGGCAGCAAAATGGCTTGAATATATCTAAGGCAAGTTGCCAAAATCCTCCCGATAGAAGCACTTTGGAGTCTTTGTTCAGAGTACATTAAAGTCATAGAAGGTCCATGTACTGTAGACGGGACGGGGCAAGCAGGATGTTCTCAGTAAGACAAAACAGCAGGTGATAAATGACATTAAATAACAGTGAGAATTTACCACAGACTAAATTAACTACTGGAGTGAAATGTTCTCAGCTCTAAGGCTATATTAACAGTGAATTTATAATTAGGCGATTATCATTCTTTTTAGTGTTTGAGGAAGTCTGTATGTAAAAATGATGAAGACAGCTCTATTTGACTCTGGAGACACACTGCTGGAAGTGGTTCTAAAAAACGCTGGAGAATAATTCTTCTTTCAGGACTTACAAAGTCATTTATAAAAATAAGTGTTGGAAGAGAATTAGATGGTTGGGTATCTTATACGCACACACAGAGTTTATTAATAATTGCAACCTCAGAAAACTGACTGTCAGAAAATTAAAATCCTCCAAAATACAAACTTGCAGATGTCCTCAAAAGTAATCAGTAGATGATTATTGGAATAAAATGTTTTTAAGATAAAGATTGACTTTGTCTTTCCATTAGAGGCTGTATCCTTAAAATATATATATTTATTTTCTAAATCTTAAGAAGTTCCTTTATGATGTTGCTGGTACTTATGACGTTAAAAGAGTCCTTTCATTTAGGTTTTACCCTAAAACCTCTGAGAATCAGAAGAACTGCAATATAATCTTTCAGAACCTGTCAGGAAAGAGAATGAGCTGCTAAATTTGTCACTGACTAGGTTGTCCTAGAGTCAGCTCATAGCAATCATTTTTGTCACACACCCTTAAACAAAATAATAATTTAAAATCCTACAATGATCTTCAAATAATTTTTCTTTACTCATTATTTTTCTATGCTTATGCCCAGGGATTAGTGTTTCACAGTTTTCTGAATATTCATACAAGCCCCTCCCTTCCTAAAAGGGAAACAAGTTCCAAACGGTGTCAGAAGCACATTTAGGTCTTTGGTAGAATTCTCACCATGTAATATCTTGAGCACTTTCCATGAGGATCTCTTGTAAAGCTAGAACACTTCATTCTGGGAACCAAGCCCCGAATGTCTAGACACATTATAGTGCTTAGTTACAATTGCATTTCCATTGTAAACTAGTATGCATTCATTCATAACTTTCTCCAAATTCTTCTTTTGGGCTTTAAACTCTCCAGGCTTGACTTCAGCCAAAAGTGAATGTTTGGAAAGTTTCTGCTAAATCCATTTTTATCAGATATTGACTTATATGACTCAAAAAATCATTTTCCATATGTCCATAAGAATGATTACCCAAAAATGTAACCCAGGAGGAGCTGACTTTTATAATTTAAAGTTTTGATTCAGACTAGTCCTTTGAGAAACAAACTGAAAAGCTGGAGTAAAAGTTTCACATTTAAAACCAGAATTTGTCTATATACATGCATATTCCACCGAAGCATCAATACATCAACACACAATTTTATTTTTTCTCAATTCTTTTGGGCATATCCTCTATGTGCTTACATATTTTTGTCTTGAAAAAATTATTAGTGAAGTCCCAAATAAATTATTAGAAGTTCAAGGCCAGTGGAAGTAATGCTCTATATTGACAGAAGGATAAATTTTTCTAACATGGCCATACATTCTAATAACACGTGGGGTCCCCTGACACTTGGTTCTGTGCATTACGGTGCGTATGATGCTTCCAGATGTCCTTTAGAAGTGTGTGAGATTGGCTCTGATGTGGTGCATTGAAAACATAAAATAATAATAATAAAAAGAAGTGTGTGAGCTGTTGGTGTAGGTAGAATGGAGGATTTTACAATGTGTACTAATTTGAGTTTTTTTTTCTTTTCTTTTTTGCATGAGCTAAAATGATTTGAAGTACACCATGTGTGTGAGATGATTACACGTAACCTTTAGGCAGATTTGCTCACTCCAACCCACTTCCTCTCTCCCTCACTCTTCCAGTGCTTTCTGCCTATCTTGGTCACCCAGAGTTCTGAGCTTCCGTGGGCACTTGCTTCTCTAAGACATTAACTAATGAACACTGACTTAATGACTTCATGTATTAGCCTTTCCAAAATTATTTTTATTTAACAGGGTAGTAATAAAAGCAAGAATAATTCAAGATAAACAGTAAAGCTAGTATTCCAATTTAAGATACCTGGCAGTTTGTGAATGGGGATATTTTGTTCAAAGTCACTTCACAGCAAGACCTTAGTAAATTCCTTATTTAACTTCTATGCACCTCAATTTCTTCATTCAGAGAAAAGGAAAAATCACAGTGCCTACTGATTTGGCTACTTACGAAGTTTAAGCAGTGTTGTGAATATACATCACTTAGAAGACGTCTGCTTCAAAATGTCCTCAGTAAATATTAGTTATCATTAGTGTCACTACTATTATTTTTATTGTGGTTATCAAAGATAACTAAAGAGATTCCTGAAAATTTAAACTCTAGAACTAAACCCAGTATTAACTATAATAGTTTAAAAAAATAAAAGTTTAAAAGTTTTCCTACTTTAAAATTAATAATAATTATAATTAATATATAATGTAGTAAAAATTATATATGCTATATATTTATATATAAATATGATGTATAATATAAAATTATGTACATTATTAAATTATCAAATGATATAAAATTATATATGTTCAATATATTATATATTTATATAATGTATAAATATACATATTTATATAATATATATCATATATACATATACTTACACATATATATTATATATACATATATTCCATTTTATATATATGTATATGCACATATGATCTGGGGAAAAGATTTAGTGCATACACACACACAAAATTCCTTTTCTAGCTTTCTGAAACAGATATTAACCACCAACAAATATAAATGACTAAGAATGGCCACATACTGTAAGTGAATGGCCAGTCTGTGGTGATTTCACCGCAGTTGCCCAGAGTATGTGTGCATGAGCTCATGTGGCCTCAGCAATCCATTTAACATCATCCCACATGTCATCCACTCCAGCAAATCATTTTTCAATCTTTTCAACACTGTACATTCTTAATTCAAGGACTATAAAATAGCTATTAAAAAATTAGTCAATGTAGGGTCTTATTATTTACATTATGATATCAATAATTTCTATATTTTGGTGTGGATAAACATGAAATATTTCTATCCCCAATTTTTTTTATTGATAAAGAAAAGCCTTTGCCAAAATAAACTGAGAGGCTTTTCAGCAATGTGGCATTTGTTTCCAGAAACAAAAAGAACACCCATAAAAGTTAAAGAAATTGTAATGTGATAATATTGGGAAAAATGAGCTTGCATTTTTATAATGTTTATCACAATATGACAAAGGCATTACACAGATTTTTTTTTTGCAGTACCAGAATAGAGAAGGAACGCCTTCTATGAATATTTCACAGTGAGTTTAAAAATCATAAGCCTTTTTATAATGACTCATAAATCATAAAGTAAGTTAGACAATTATAACTTCACTGAAGTATAGTAATTTAGAAAATTACCCATATCACAAGTCAATGGTAGCAAAATATCAAAAAAAATGAAAGCCTTTCTTCTGAAATCAATAACCCTTGTCAGTATGTGTGCTTTCCTTTCTTTACTTTTATTATTAGGGACAATTTCTACTAATTGTGACTAAACTTAAAGGATAATTGAGTAAAAATTACACGTAAAATGCATTTGCTTGTTTTCTTATAAGGTTAGTAATGACTCCATATTTCAATAATTAGCATTTATGTAACACGTACCCGTTTATGAAGCACTTTTCTACGCAGGAGCTCATTTCATTGTTACAGGGACCCTGTGATGCCTTCATTAATACTTTCATTTTACCAGTGAAGTTAAGTGGTTTACCCAAAGACCTGCTTCTCTGAATTATATGAAACAAGAGTTGGACTCAGGTCTTCCAGATCACAAGTTCTACCACATCATACTACCTCACTCCTACTATTTTCAGCTACAAATAATAATTATCTTTTAAATGACTCTTAAACACATAGCATTGAGAATTTATAATATGCTAGGCAGTGTTATGAGGTCGATATTCACTATTATATTCAAAACAACAATGTGAGATACAAACTTCATATGAAGCATTTTACAGATAAGGAAACTGAGGTTCAGGATATTTAAGAAATGTTTTAAGATTACAGAGCTATTACATACCAAAACTGGGAACAAAACTTCAATATCCCTGTCCTTGGCGTCTGTGTACTTAGGCAGGATCTTTGGAGAATTACTTGAAATTGTTTTCAGCCAAAGGCCTCTTCGCGGGTCTTCATGGAAATTGCTGAAGCTCTTAAAGCAAAAGTGATATAATGAACCTGTTCTCTGGTGACTGCTGGGCACATGGTGTTGGTGGGTTCTATGACATTTATCTCACAGATTCACACCGTCAAGGATCCAAGTGAAGTGAGAATTTAGATACAAGGTTAAGGAATCCCAAGAGGGAATACAATGGCCGTGTCGATTTCAGAAAATGCATGAATTTAAGTCTATAGGAAGTGTGAAGACATCGAGATAGAACCTGTGAGAAGACGTTACTGTAGCTAAGTGGTTTTGAATGATGCCACATTAATTCATTAAGTTCTCCTCAATGAGGAAAACCCCCACGCTCCATCGTGCCTGTTTGGGGGCGATTGTGTTAGGACACGGAATATGCAAAATATAGGTCAGGCTATGGGTATAATTGTATGTGTAACGGATCACATGTGTTAAGACACAGATTACACAAAACATAGGGCAGGCTATTGGTATAATTCTGTGTGAGGATCACGTGTGTTAGCACATGGATTACGCAAAACATAGGGTAGGCTATGGGTATAATTCTATGTGTGAGGATCACGTGTGTTAGCACACGGATTACACAAAACATAGGGCAGGCTATTGGTATAATTCTGTGTGAGGGTGTGTTAGCACACGGATTACACAAAACATAGGGAAGGCTATGGGTATAATTCTATGTGTGAGGATCACATAAAATGGAACCACGCAGAAAAAAATGAGTAATAAATGAACGAGTTTTGTTTGTTTTTTTAATGGGATGTCTTGGCCAGATAAAAGGTAAGGGTATGCATGTTCTTGGAGTGAAATGATATTAAGTCAAAAGGAACAAAATAGAACCTTTTGTGGTCACTTAAAACTCCTGGAATAGGTCACTCATAAGCGTAGGATTAGCTAAAGTCAGAAAGGCTTGAAGCTAGAAATCAGAGAACTACCAGAAGGACATTTCATTAATTTAAAAGTATTAGTTAGCCAGAGTCTAGACAAGGACTTTATAGAAAACAAAGTAAAGAAAGGGGTAAATGTAATGAAATAGGACTTGAAATGGACATAACAGATTTAAGATAAGAAGCATTGAATTTAAACCCCATTTACATCTGTGAGAACAATGTAATAAATTTTAATAATAAGTAAAAACTATGGCAGCTCATTCAAATTATTTGCCAGCCCGTCTTCTCCATGGAGATTATATAAAAATTAAGATGAATGAAATTCATTATTATTCCTATTGCTGGGGCATAAAGATATTCTGTTTGCTGTATAGATAATCAACTTAGTTTCCAAAAAGAGTCAGGAGATAAAAATTAAAAAAGTGATTTTATCAAATCTTTTCAACATGCTGATGGATTAAAATATTGATTTTTAATTTGCCTATTAACACTGTGATCTACAAGCTATGTCTACAACATGTTGTCAGCTTGGGTAAATATTATTTAGTATTTAAATTATTTCTAAAAGTTGTTTTTAGTGTTTTAGGCTAATGATTCCAAGGCACTTCAGATTGCATTAAAGTTATGAATTTAACAGACATTCCCTTTATTTATTTATTTATTTATTACCATTCTTATTAGCATTTTCAGGTTTTAGAGGCTTTTAATACGTTGTCGCAGACCCAGAGAACTCCAGCTCCTGGCACTTAGTCAAGAGGTTAGGTTACATAACATGTGGTCTTTCATCAGCTGTGTTGTGTATGTAAAATCTCTTTCCAATTTCTCTTTATGATATTGGTTTTCTGAACTTAAATCTTTCAACTTATTATGTGAGTGCAGGAGAATGTGTTAAATCTGCATATGTCACAGTCTCCTGCTGAGCACAGATCTGCTCTTCACAGTCTTCAGTGAAGCTGAGACCAGAAGTTGGACCAGAAGTTGCAGGGCATCTCTGCTGAACATACCAGACTAGCTGCCAGGAATGTGTTCCGGGGTCTGAAACACACTGGGGAATTCCTCGTAACTTGTTACACTTTTCTCTAAGCATGCTCCTAAAATTACAGAGGAAGTAACTCAGTCATCTAAGTTAAAGATACTAAAACCAGTGTCAAAACAAATGGGCAATCCCTTTCACCCCTTCTATTCAACATAGTACTGGGAGTCTTAGCCAGAATAATTAGGCAAGAGCAAGAGAAAAATAGTCCGGGCGCTGTGGCTCACGCCTGTAATCCCAGCACTTTGGGAGGCCAAGGCGGGTGGATCATGAGGTCAAGAGATGGAGACCATCCTGGCTACCATGGTGAAACCCTATCTCTACTAAAAATACAAAACATAGCTGGGTGTGGTGGCATGTGCCTGTAGTCCCAGCTATTCAGGAGTCTGAGGCAGGAGAATCAGTTGAACTTGGGGGACAGAGGTTTCAGTGAGCCAAGATTGTGTCACTGCACCCCAGCCTGGAAGGCTGAGCGAGACTCCGATTCAAAAAAAAAAAAAAAACAAATTGAGAAAAAAGAACAAAGCTGAAGACATCACATTTCCTGATTTTAAACTATATTACAAAGGTGTAACAATCAAAAGAGGATGGTAAGGACATAAAAACTGAAAAATAGACGAATAGGAAAGAATAGAGAACCCAGAAGTAAATCCACACGTTCACAGCCAACTGATTTTTACCACAAGTGTCAAGAATACACAACTAAGAAACGATAGTCTCTTCAATCAATGATATTGAAGTAACCAGATAACCATGTGCCTAAAAATAAAATTAGACCTTCTCTCACACTGTATACAAAAATCAACTGAAAATAGGTTAAAGACAGGCTGGACACAGTGGCTCATGCCTGTAATCTCAGCACTTTGGGAGGCCGAGGCAGACAGATCTCTTGAGGTCAGGAATTCGAGACCAGCCTGACCAACATGGTGAAACTCCATCTCTACTAAAAATACAAAAATTAGCCAGATGTGGTGGCAGGCACCTGTAATCTCAGCTACTTGGGAGGCTGAGGTAGGAGAATTGCTTGTACCTGGGAGGCGGAGGAGGTTGCAGTGAGCCGAGATTGTGCCACTGCACTCTAGCCTGAGCAGCAAGAGCAAGATTCCGTCTTAAAAAAAAAAAAAATTAAAGAAAAAGAAAACCCAGCAACCTATAAAACCACTGTCAGAAAACATAGAGTAAAAGCTTCATAACATTGGTCCATTGGTCTGAGCAATAACTTTTGGAATATGAAACCAGAAGCACTGGCAACAGAAACAACAATAAGCAAATGGGATTGCATGAAACTAAAAGCTCTGTAGGGCAAAGGGAATGACAGAGTGAAGAGACAACCTAGACAATGGGAGAAAAATATTGCAAATCATAGATGTTATACAGGACAACTATTCAAAATACATCAAGGACTCAAACTACCTAACAGAATGAAAATAAATAACCTGATTAAAAATTTGGTGAAGGACCTGGATAGACATTTCCTAGAGGAAGACATACAGTGGCCAACAGATACTTTAAAAATGCTCAATATTGGTAATCATGAGAGAAAAACTAATTGAAACTGCCACGAGGTATCAGCTCACACCTGTTAGAATAGCTATTACCAAAAAGTCAAATGATAACAAGTGCTGGAGCAGATATGGAGAGAAAGAGCTCCTTGAACACTGTAGGTGGGAATGTAAATTCATACAGCCATTGTGGAAAACAGTGTGACTGTTCCTCAAAAAGTTAATAGAACTACCACATTATCCAGCAATCCTACAACTGGATATATATCCAAAGAAAATGAAATTGGTGTGTTGAAGAGATACCCCACTCCCATGTTCATTACAGCATTATTTAAAATAGGTAAGGTACAAAATTAACCTAACTGCCTATCAATGGAGGAATAAATAAAGAAACAATGGTAAATATACATAATGGAATACTAGTCAATCGTTAAAAAAGAAAATTCTGTTATTTGAGAAAATGTAAATATACCCTAGGACATTTTAAGTGAAATAAGCCAGGCACTGAAAAACAAATATAGCATCATCTCTTTGTATGTACAATCTATAAAATCTAAAAAAGTTGAACTCAGAAATAGAAAGTGGGCTGGTGGGTACTAAGAGATGGAGTGGTTTATTAGGAACACAGGGAATGAGGGAAATATTTGTCACATGAAACAAAATTTTAATTATGTAGGAGGAGTAAGTTGAAAAGATAAATTGCACAACATAATGACTATAGCTAATAACAATATATTGTATCCTGGAAAAATACTAAGAGAGTGGATTTTAAATGTTCTCGTCACAAAAATGATAACTATGTGAGGTAATACATATGTTAATTAGCTTCATTTAGCCATTTCACAATGTATACATATTTCAAAACATTATATTGTAGAGAATAAATATACATCACTTTATCAATTTTAAAAAGTACAAATAAATAAATGAATGGAAATATATATAGGTGTGTGTGTATGTGTATATATGTATATATATATTTATACTAAAAAGTGTTGGTGAGGATGTGGAAGATATGGCATCATCTTATGTTGCTAGTGGGGTTGTAAAGTAGTTCAGTTGCTTAGGAAAAGAGTTTAGCAGTTCCTTACAATGTTAAACATAGACCTATTAACCTCATATTGAATTAAAAACACACACATACAATAGCTCGCACAGTTTCTAGCAGCATTATTCATAATTGCCAAAAAGCAGAATCAACCCAATGCCCATCAACTCTTACATGGATAAACAAATTGCGGTCTATCCATATAATGGAATGTTATTCAGAAATAAAAAGATGAAATATTGATACATACGACAACATTGAAAAAGTTTGAAAACATTACGCAAAATGAAAGAATCCAGTCAAAAAGACAACATATTCTATAGTTACATTTATATAAAATGTCCAGAAAGGGCAAATATATAGACACAGAAAGTAGATTATTGTTTGCTTACAATTGAGGTTGGGGGGCATGGGGAATGACTGCTAATGGGTACTGGGCTTATCTCTTGGTTTTCCTTTATCCTGGTGGATAAAAATGTTCTAAAACTAGTTGTGATGGCTGTTGCACAACTCTGCAAATACACGAAAACCACTAAATTTGAAACATCTTAAATGAGTAAATTGTATGGCGTGTGACTTATCTCTCAGTAAAATTGTTTTAATTTTTAAAATGAGCAATCATAGCTTCTTTTCTAATTTTAACAAGAGTGTGAAGGTTTTTGCATTAATCAAGGACACACACACACACACCATAAAATGTCATTAAAACCTAGCTAGTTTCTATCTGCAAAGAAAGAGGATGAGAGGTCAATAACATTAATGTCAAACAAGAATGGGAGTACTATCAAAATTAAGTGTTTTTCTTGAAAATGAAAGCAAACAGAAATGTTTATCCTCAAAAGTACAATAACTGAAAAACACATTGAAATATTTTTTGATTTGCAAAAAACAATCAAATTTGTCGAACTGTGTATAAAATTTTGTCATCATCTTAAAATTGTTGTAACTCTGTACAAATGCTAATAATTATTTTTCAATGTATATACTGGAAAAAGTACCCAAATACTATTTCTATTGATATTGTCCTTTAATTCTCTGTGTAACTTTAAAAAAAAAAAAAAAAAAGCCATATGTGCTCTAATGAGTGGGTCAGAAAATCCAGAAGTAGTTTTTAGGATCCATTTTGTTTACTGTGTTATTAAGTCTTTACAAATGTACTGTATAGTCAATATTATTTTTAGTGTACCCTGAGGAAGGTAAACATAAAGGAGGCCAGGAGGCTTGGTGAGGTTGCACAACTAGATCTCTGTTCACACTGGGGAGAACACTGGGCTCCTGCCACCAGATGAAGGCTGGGCTGCCTTGCACCTCTCACTCCAGAGCTTGACAGATGGAGGCAGGGACCAGCAAGTCTCATGAAGGTGCAGTCGAGTCTCAGTTTTACGGTGGGACGGATTCAGTGGGTCATGGGTCAGCTATTGTCCAGAACTGTCTGGAATGAAATAAGGAAGCCTGAATAGTTCAAGGGACACATATATGAGGGGCTGATATAACCACAGAGCCAAAACCTTTTCTCCAGTATAACTTTTATTAGAAATAATTGAGCTATTTTAATTACAGATTCTTGATGTCCTGTGTCAACCTCTCAGTTGGCTATAATCTTGGGAGCAAAGATGGATAATCTTTATTGGGCACTTTTTAAAACTTCCAAAAACCTGAATAATAGAGGTAAGACTAGACTGAGATGTAGTAATTCTAAGTACAGGGATCTTTTAGCAATCAAATATACTTTTTAAGAGCTGAATGTTCTATCAGGTCCTTGAGGAGACATCTCTGGCCTCAAATTATATTCTGTATCTACTCATAGTCACTTAGGGAACACCTGCTGTCATTCTATAATTAGTGATAAAATTCAAGATGGAAATATAAAGGTAATTTGTGAGAAATATGCTGATTTAAACACAGGAGTCCGTTTTATTTCTAACTGTGTCAGTTTTTCCTAGGAAAAAAAACTCACGTTGAGCTTGGGATGGAGTGAACACTGCAAGAATGTTTTGATGATCTACACAAAGAGATTTGGGGAGCATGGATATTGGCCTATGAGGATTAAAAGAGGTGGGTGGATCTGACAACTGAGTAGGAAGTAGAATAAAAGGCAAAGAACAAGAAGAAGTCATTTTCAGAAACAAAGAGTCAATTGTCCTCTAGAGACAAAAATTACAATTTCTTTTTGTATATAAATAAATTGCAATTAATATACTATTAAGATACTACTTCCTCTGCCTATCAACTAGCAAAGATTTTGAAGAGAATTGGAGAGTGAAGAAATAGCATAAATTGGTGCAAACTTTTGTAATGATATTTTAATTGTGTATTAAAATTTTAAAATGTGCGTAGTCTGTGATTGATTTTTATCTTTCAAAATTCACCCTACTGAAATAACCTGAGATATGTATAAAGTATACATATTTAAGGAAATTAAAAATTATCAACAGAAAATAAGGAAACAGTTTCTTTTATGCTGAGTTAAAGATACAAAGTATGCACATATCATAGAACCTTGCTGGCATTTCACCCTTGTACAATAGCAGCTGTTATTGTCAGAAAATATTTATATTAACCTAAGTTAAAAAATCAAACCATGATATAATACACCCTCTAATGTTGTTTTTTACAAAAACATACATGGAAAACAATAGAACAAATGTAAGAGAGAAAGAAAGAGAAGAAAAGGAAATGTCATTATTAACAATCTTTCAGGAAGTCGAGTTTCAATTATGTTTTCATGAATTATTAGTTTTCTTTCACTTTTCTGGGTGTCCTAAATACTCTGTATTGATCATTTAGTATTAAGATAATTAGGAATATAATTTTCTCTTTAAACTTTAATAACTTTGTGGAAGTCACTTCCAGTTGTCTAGCCAGTCCTTATTCATTCACATTTCCTCCTTTCTAACAGAGCCTCATTTTTGTATGAAGTTACAATATGCCCAGTTTAAAGCACTCACTGCCCCAAATCCCTTGCAGATAGGGTTTGTGATTATGTGGTAATGTAAGTGACTCTGATTGTATGCACCTTTTGGACTTTAGCATTTTACCCTTTGCTCTACTGTATCTTCTTTCTGCCTGTAACACAAATGTGATGCCTAGAGATGGAGCAGTCTTGTTATTAATGTAACAATGAAAAGTCCCAAGTTATACAAAAAAAAAAAAGTCCCAAGTTATACCAGAGTAAAAGAAACTCTGGTCTTTGATAACTTTATTGAGCTGTTGTTCAAGCCTTGTACTACCATCTACATGAGTTTTTACACAAATGAAAATCATTCTTCATGTATGCAAATCATTCTGGACTGATTTCCTTTGTATATAATGAATTTCAGTCTTAACTGACACAAAGAAGGAGAAGAAAATCGTTAATTTACACTTTACTCTGAGTTGTAAATGGTGATGGATGGAATGAATCTAGTAAACATTTGAATTGGGGGAACTAAAAGATGAAAAGATATGGAAAACATTTTTGGACTAAGGAATTCTTCTTACATCTTTACTGTATTTCAAAATTTGGGGCACCAAGGAACACCTGATGGTCTTGTGTTATCTCAACTTCAGAACATTGGGGAATAGTTGCTACCTCAGTTTCCCTTGATAGCCAACTGTCTACTGTTATGTAATTAGATATGTTTATCTCTTAGTAGAAAAGATTAAAATAAGAATTATATAGTGGTTGAACATTTTATATAAAAAGATTTCAATAGCGACATCATATATTATCAAATAGAATTTTCAGATTTAAAAATAAGATGATAAATAAAATACTTTTAAAAGGAAAGATAATTTTGACCATTGAACACGAATCAGCCCTGGAAAAACTAAGAGAACATAATGTTCATGCTTTTGGGCTTTCTTAAGACTTCATCTACCTCTATATGGGATTCTTACCCTAGTTATTTCAAAGGTAATCCCTTTTCCAAAATCCTCATTTTTTTCCCTTCTTTCTAGAGTGTGAAGACGCTTTCCACATTGTCCACAGCTAGTAGCCCCTTCTAGAAATGGGTTAAAATCACCCAGCACTGGAAGCTGTGCCATTAAAATGCATGCATTTTTCTTAATGACGGCCAATGAACCATAACAAAATTGAAACTTCCCTCTCTGGTAGTGATCAGACAGGTTCAAAAAGAATATTTGATGATGTGCCAAGCCAGCACATTGCTGCCATTATAAAAGCAACGCCCACACCCAAATCAGCCAGGCTTTTCTTCTCTATTATAGAACAGCTGCCTCCCATAGTGAGCCTGATTTAGCACAAGATCAAAAATCTCAACGCCTTCTATGTGGGTTCTGTGACATTTCACAGTTGCATGGGACCCAGGTAAAACCATCAAAAAATACTTTGGGATTATTTCAAGGAGAAAATAAAAACACAAGGCCCTGTTATCCAGTGTCATTAGACTTTTTCTTATACTACATGGAGCTGTCCTTAGAAACCTCAGTGAAGTGTTGGGGACAAGCAGCCTAATACTTAATTCATTCCTGCATTCATGTATTGAGTAGGTATCTATTGAGAAAATATTATAACTAAAACATTAGGATTAAAGCGCTATACTGAGCTGCTTCTGCTTCTGGCTCAAACATTTTGCTTTTTTTTTTTTTTTAATAAAAAAATATTCTTTGAACCAAGGTTTTACTCTGTTGCTCAAGCTGGAGTGCAGTGGAGTGATCAAGGCTTACTGTAGCCTTGGCCTCCCTGACTGTAGCAATCCTCCTACCTTAGCCTCCAAGGTAGCTGGGACTATCTAGGGTTTTTTTTTTTTTTTTTTTTTTTGGTGTGTGTGTGTGTGTGTGTGTGTGTGTGTGTGTGTGTGTGTGTGTGTGTTTTGTAGAGATGAGGTTTTACCATATTGTCCAGGTTGGTCTTGAACTCCTGGGCTCAAGCTATCCTCCCATCTGGGCCTCAAAAAGTGCTGGGATTACAAGTGTAAGCCACCACACCAGGCCTTGTTTTGCTGTTTTTGTTGTTACTTTAAAGCACTATTGTTATTCCAAACACCTTCATTGTATCTATTGTAAGAAATGTTCTAATTAAGCTGAAGCAAGCTATAATTCTATTCCATTCAATTCCACATTTCACAATCTCAGTGCTATAAGCACCAAAAACGTGCTTTCTGTTATTTAATCTATTTTAGAGTGAGGTCTTTATTCCTATTTTATGTGCTAATCACCCTGTAGCATCTTATCTATTTTACTGTGCAGGTATATAACATGTAATTCGTGAAATAACAGAATCTCAGTCAGAATGGACTGAGCACTCTTCTGCAGCACATCAAAAGCAGTGCTCTCAAATGCTACTTGGATAACAAAGTTCTTAGAAAGGTAGCTTTGGTACTGCATTGACATCTACACCTGTTGGTTCTTGTTCTACATTCAAGAGCCACGGAAATGTCTAAATGATCTCTCATACAACAGCCATACGAGGTTTCGATTTTACTCCACACATGCTAATTCTTCCGCATCCCAGTCTTAACAAATTTACCTCTTTTTCTACATAAACGTCCTCAGTTTTGTCAAGTAATCCTCCTAGTCACAACCTCCAAACCCATCTTTATTCTTCTCTGGATGAATTTTAGTTCGTCAGTGTCACTCTTAAAATGTGGGCATAGTAGTAGGTGTGGTTTGTTAAGTTCATAGACCAGTGAGAACGTTGTCTTCTTCCTGACCGGCACTATATGCTGACGAGGTTGGCTTTCTTCATATTTGCATTTCGGGCCACTTCACTGTCTCATGTTGAGCTTTTGGTCAATTAAAACCCCTAGATCTTTTTCATGCGCAGTGCTATCAACCCTATTTATAAATACAGACTTTGTATTTGACGGCAGTCTAGAGGACTTAATCCTCTCTAAAGCTCTCATCTTTTGGACTTAGTGTAGCATTTTATAATGATGTCTATTATATTTCACATCCTCAGTTTGATTATTTTCTGCACCTTTTCAGGGCTGTCTCTGTTTCTGACATTTTTAAATGTGAGGCTGCTAATTTCATGACCTTGTTCAAAAAACTTCAAAAATGCCTAAAAATCCATCTAATTAGGTAAAAAAATTCCTAGCTTAGGATTTAATTCTCTCCTATTACCTCACCTGATACTTCTAGTCTCAATTGCAGATGAGAAGTTGCAGATATGACTTGCACCCTGGTGCCCTGGCGTAACCCCCTCCCCCAAACAACCTAAGCCACATTTTTTTCTGTAGTTTATCAGGGGCCACATTATCAGCTAGGACAGCTTCAGAGTTGGTCTGAGTGTTACAGGAGGTAGAATTTGTGGAAACTCACTGAAAATATCTAAGCATTAAGCCATTGCAGATTAATTATCTTTAGAAAAATAATCTGCTTCCTGCAAAAATGTTTCCCAGCCTTTATGCTTTGAGATATTAGTTTTAATTAATAGCATATGCTACCAATTATCACTACATTTAAAGTTTCATTACCTCTCAAATTTTTGAAATGCCATTGACCTTAAAAGGTCCACCACTGTACTGTTTCTCCTGATACATCCATCTAATGCATCCTCTTCCTTCATTAAAATTTCATCACGTTCTACTTGCTTTATCAAAAATGTTGTACTCTAACTTACTGTATAATAGGCTCTATACTTTGCTTTCACCCTTCATCTTATATCTCAACCCTAAAACTATAAGATTCTTGAAAATTATGTTTGTTTTCTACTCATTGTCAACATCAATGTCTGCTCATAAAAAGCAGGTGCTCCATTACTATTGGTTAAATGGAATTAAATTACTATTTCTCTCTATATTAAGCCATTTTTGCACTGATAAAAAGAAATGCCTGAGACTGGGTAATTTATAAAGGAAAGGTAATTTATAAAGGTAATTTATAAATAGTTAAATTTATAATTTAACTAGCTTATGGTTCTGCAGGCTGTACAGGGAGCATGGTACTGGCATCTGCTCAGCTTCTGCTGAAAACTCAGGGAGCTTTCAATCATGGCAGAAGCTGAAGCAGGAGCAGGTACATCAAGTGAAGAAAGCAGGAGCAAGAGATAGAGTGAGAGAGAGGTTCCCATGCTTATAATGACTTCATCTCATGAGAACTTACTCACTATTGCCAAGACAGCACCAAGCCTCCCTGACTGAAAAACCTCCCGCCAAGCCCCACCTCCAGCACTGAGGAGGACAATTCATGACGGAATTTGGGTGGGGACAAATACCCAAACTACATCTTATGATTTTTCACACACAAATTCCATCAGAAACCCAGAAATTGATGTTTGAAAAGTGTCCATGGAGTGCTTTTCTGTTTTGTAAATTATTTTGGAAATAGTTGAGTTCTCATCTAAAATCTTTCTTTGACGTTTGAAATAGAGGAAAGAAAGAGAGTCATGCTGTAAGATGGGTCTTCCAGGAGGGTGGTAGGACCAGCAGGGCAGTAAAGGAGGCCATGCAGTCCCAGAAGATAGCAGTGCTGTATATGTGCTCCAGGATATGAGAAGCAGAAGCAACACAACCTGCATCTCGGCTCTCTGCTTGATCTTTGAGCTGAATTTGAGTCATGACATGGCACCATGTATAATGACCATCTTCTTACTAGTAGTCGGCCAGATCAACCAACACATTGCTATCGAAACCATTTCCATGGTCTGGGAAGATGGGGAGCGGAATTGATGAACATTAAGTTTTATTCATCTGGCTCAATATTGCATGAAAACGTGGGTAAACTCTGTGTCAAGTTTGTGGACCTAAGAAACATAGGAACCCTTCTTTTCATCTTCTGGAATAACCTCTTGATATAATCCATTTCCTATAAAGTTTGCATGTTAATATACATAAAGTATAAATGCATGAACTGCAGTTTATGTGTTTACATCTGCAGCTCACTTGTACCAAGTTTGTAATGTGAAAAAAATCTTAATGGAGCCTATGTCTCCTTGAGAATATCAGGAAATCAGGTCAAGGCGTCAAGAAGTTTATTTATCTGATAGACTTAAGGTAATAGGAATTAAACAATGAGAAACAAAATAGAAGAAATATGTTAGAAGGTTTGAGACAAGTGACATATTGACGTAAAAAAATAGGAAAAAGGAAAAGTAGTTTGATTTTATATGATCTGCAATGTTTCCCATGTATTTACATTGCCTGAAACCACAGCAGCATAGACATGCATACCCTAACTTCACGCCACTGACATTCTTTGCAGCAGCAAGAATAAGTTGTCTAAATAATAGATAACAGTAGATCAGCAGGAGCAATGTCCTAGCAGAGCTGAGACAACAGTAAGGACCTTAATGGACTAATATACCTATCATTTTCATATCTTCAGTGACAAGTTATGTTTCCCATTTCTGAAATGTGTTTGCGTTATTAGAGTGGTATCTTTTATGTATTATTTTCCTACAAAATAACCTTAGGTTTAATTCAAAAGTATTATGAACAGGTGTTAGATATGTCTTGATTACATCATTATGCAGCTTACAGAAATGCGTTAACAAAAAGAAAGTGTTAATGTAACTGAAGCTTGATTCTAAGCAGGATGTTCATATTTTCTTAAAGTGGGTACATGAAAATAAATAATGCAACATATACATAATGTATACTAGAAAGCTTTTCTATGATTCAATATCTGTTTTTCCTGTCAATGTTTAATCAAATGTGATTAAAATGTAAGAGAAGACATTTTCTCAAGACATTGTTAAAAGTCAAAAAGTATTTTTTTGTTTTATCTTAACCTTGACAATTTTTCAAACTATGGCATTTTCATATAATATTGTTAACTGAGGGAGAAATTTTTTAAATAACTACATAAAAATTTTCATAATAAATTATTTCCCAGAAGACTTCATTTCCCCAACATGATTCTAAAAGTTTTAAATTCTAAACTTCTAAAGTTCTAAACTTCTAAAATTCTAAAAGTTCTAAAAGTTTAAATATTGAGAAATATTTGTAAACTAAGAGAGAGAGAGAAAGTAGTATTAAAAATTGGAAATAGACAAGCAGTTTTTGACATAGAGAATATTTTAAGTGCCTTGAGTGAATATACAGTTGATTTGTATTCTAAGGATATCCATTTAAGTTATTTTTATGTTAAAATATTCATTCTATAACTTTTCAAGTCTCTGACAAATCATGAGATTGACTACTTGAAACTCTGATTTGTAAAAAAAAACATGAAAATCTCTACCTTCAAACAGATTTTATTCTGACTTCATATTACAATATTTTACATTGACTTAGAAATCTTTCATGAGTGTATAGTGCTTTAGAACTAAGGCCGTATCTATAAAATTATAACTAAAAAGGATTAGAATAAAGAAAAATTATTCTAGACAATATTATGAAATCTGTACATGCAGTTAACCTATCGAATTGCAACTGGAAATATTTATTAAAACAAAATAAATAATATAATTAGCATTTATCATATGTGCATAAGCAAATAAATTCATAAATAATTTTAAGGTCAGCCTAAAATATTATAAATGTGAATAAATCTTATGTAAGTATACCTTAATATCTCTAGGAAATTATTTATAGCAACATAATACCATCAAAACAATTTAATCATTATAATATAATTTAGAAATGAATATTTGTTTCTGCCACTATATTCTGAATGCAAACAGAAAGTTACCAGTCTTTAAAGTTATCAGGATTTTAATTTTATAAAATATTCTCCTTCAAATTATGTGGTCCAACTAAGCTCAAAGTAGGAGGGTACCAAATATGTTGTTGACCCTACAGTTATTCAGAAACTTAAATTAATAGAGATTTATATAGAAAATTATTAAGTGAAACGAATCTTAACAGCAAAGTTATAGAATATACTTGCCGCATGCTATTCTTAAATAGTTGAACTTTGCATGTTGTGTCATCCATTCAGCTTGAAACCATACTAACTGGAAGGAAAGCCTAAGAAGGTTGAAGTCAAAACTTCCTTTTCCTGTGATCAATTCCCCTAGGTGGAGGCCCCACTGCATGGCTGGCTGTGCTAGCTGTGCATCTAGAGCAAACTGCACCAAGTACCCTTTTCTGCTTGCTGTAGATTTATATGCTGGAAATAAGCTTCATTATGCAGAGTGCATATTCATGCTCACCACCTGGTCTGATCCCTCTGAGTTAAGAGTATTATTAATTTTTTTAAATTGTGGACATTGCTCTCTCACAGAAGGAATGACTCATCATATAGATTTTTTTGTATTCAATATTCTCTATACCAGTAAATAAGTAGTAGTTGTATATTAAAATAACTTAGGAAGGTTTTTGTTTTAAATACCGGCACCATGACCATACCATTGAAGCATGTGTTTCAGTTGGTTTGGGACTGGTTCTACTGCATCAGCATATTTTAAAATATCTTCAGGGGAACCAATTTGCAGCCACACTTGAAAACCATCAGCAGGCACAAGTTCCAGCGCAAATGGATGACACAGATAAATGATGAGACTGATGAAGATACAGTCAAAAGAAACACACCTAAAAGAAATCAGAGGAAATCGTAATCATTACAATGTATCTCCTGTGTGATAGAGGAGAAATTTTGAAAGCTGCTTTTAAAAGTGCTTCTAAACAAGTTTCCAGGATTTATTGCATCTATGAAACAATAGTTTACCCTTCCAAAATTAGTGAAAAAATCCATACAATTACAATAAGACATTAGGATAAGATAACTACTAATGTTTTAAAACTCCAACAATAACGCATGTGGTCTTCAGATTACTTCAGGATAAGATGGTAAATACTTTAGAGTAAGATGGTAAATATTTAGGGATTTTTAAATTTATGTATTGAGGAAGTTGTTACAAATGCAGAATTTTTGAACAGCTGAAAATAATGGAAAAAGACAGAGAGGTGTGAGATAAATAAACCTATACTAAATAGACAATAATGATAAATCCTTCTGAAATAATTCATCTGTATTTTCTAAAAAAGATAATTTTATAAGATACTTATTGTTGCCTAAATTGCCTTGGAGATGGGAGATTAAAAAATCTAGAGTATTGACTTAAAACAAAATGATCTGGCTGTATATAAATGTTTGTTACTTTTTATTTTTTTGGTCTGCCAATCCTCCTACACTGCTTCCTACTTTTGCATAAGACTTTGCACTACATGGAGTTCTACTTCTCTCTACAAAAGCCAGACTGTGCAGTTTACTCTTTGCTAAACCTGTTGGTGTCAAAATAGAATCATACATCTTAAAGTCAGTTGAACATAGCATACTGCCAAGGATCCAGAAACTGGGGTAGATAGTGGAAAGAAGAAAGTCTTAGATCGGCACCCGATGTTGTAGTGGTCCAGCAACTGCAACTGTATCTGGCTGCAGTGATGTACTAGCAAGGCTGGATTCAGTGGCTAGATTCTCTGAATTTTTTGGAATCCTCCTATATATACACATTTCATTGATTAGTTTTCAATTATTTTCTGTTCAATGCTTTACATTTTAAATAACTTTTCTTTGTATCTTATGGTCTTTGAGTGAAAGCAACTTTAATGAGTTTTACTAACGTAAGCAGCCAAATATTATTAGGATATTCAGAAACGCATACGTAAACCCATTTCCAAACTTGCCTTTGTAGCCTTCACATATGAGGAAGTTACCTCAGACTGAGAAGACAATTCTTCTCCTATCCCTTGGTTACCCAATCTTCATTGCCTGCAGTCCTAGAACTTGAGCCAGAGCTAAGCATTAAATAGGGGTCAAATATACTCAGAAAAAAAAATGACATAACAACAAAATTGCAAGACATTTATGTCAAAATATTTGCAAGAATTTCTTAGGAATAGGTTCTGAAGGTGTACATCCAACCAAGATAAAAGATTGCGTTGGGGTGAATTTCAAAGTGGACCTTACCCAAAGAGTGTGGATAGAGTAAGTAAGCTTGAAGAGTTGAATGTGTTTCTAGCTGTTTGATAAGCTTATTGGCTAAAATTTAGGCCCAGTAAAAGCCTATAGGAGACACAGTCCCAGGAATCCATTGGATTTAAGGTAGAAAGAGGGAAAAACTTTGGAGTGTGCATGTGCTACAGTGTTTGTTAAGATTGTTATCTGGATAAGATTCACTAAATGAATCTCCCAAATCCTTAACCATTTTAGGTAAGTGATGCCACGGGAAGATAGTGCATTGAACTGGTCTCCATGAAAACCTTGGGACTAGGGAGTATTTATGTTGTTAGAACCCAAAACACGATACTTCTACAGGGAAAGCAGAGGGCTCTTGTGTCCCTAATGAACATCAAGGCCATTGTAGCCATTTGAATTATATGACCCGTGGTTTACTGTAGCTCTAAATAGGCCATGGAGTACCAAGAACCACGATTAGTGCCAGCTCACCTAGGCACTATTCTATTTCTGTTTTTTAAAGGTATTCATGTTCTAGTGCATATAGACCTAATTGAAGCCAACAAAGTAGAATTTTGTTTCTTACACAATTCCCAAATTTGAGTGGACTCACATATTCAAAATTCTTTAAATAAAAACATGATAGGTAGGTACTTCCATATACAGACTCTGAAAATATCAAATGTTATTTCTATAATTTCTAGCCTTCTGGAAAGGCATCTGCATCCATAAACAAGAGAAACTGTGCACTGGTGAAATGAAAATATGTTAGACAACAGGCTTATGGATTTTGAAAACCCAGAGTCCTTCTGCCATTTAAGAGTCAAAGTGGACTTACCTGGGATTCAGAGGACAGCGACGTTGTCCTGAATCTGGTTCATGATTTGCCCGTGGATATTCCCCCCAGTTCATGATCACAAGTACTCCCTCCAAAAACGCTTTATTAAATATTTTATTGCTCTAAGTCCTAAACAATTACTTTGTTTCTCTTGAATTTAACTCTCTCTCTCTACATATATATACAAATGTAATTGTATGTATATATATGTAACATTAAATTAACATACATTTATCACAAGTAGTTTTATAAATATTGCATTTTACATGGACATTAAGTTAGAGAACTTCCAGTTTTACAAATGGCCCTGACAAACACCGAGTCAGTTACACACATTCATTTCAAGAAAAGGTTCATAGAGATTTGGGATCATTTAGACTTGCCCTCAGTGAAGTTCCTGTATCCAAATTTTCTGATGCTATGTATTCCTGTGTTTGAGCGGTTGATTTAAAATAAACAATTACAACACCATGATTATAAAGACGAAGAAACAGAACTTGAATATCATTAATTTAGTCACTCTATGTGATCATTCTCAGTTTTTATTCCTGTTTTAATTTTGTTTCAACTGTAGCAATATTGGAAAGCCGGTGGAATCAGTCTTAAAGAAACAAAATTATGGACTGTACTATAATTTCTGGCATTTGTTGTACAATGTGATCTTTATGACATTCTGCCAAACTTAGCCATATGTTTAAGATTTTCTTTACTATAGAATTTCTTACTATATAAATGTATACACACTGCTACATAAGATATAAATTTTTGAAACTGAAATTTATGAAAAATTTTATGCTAAACTTTGACCCACGATAGACTGACAAATTAAGCTACTTTCTATTGATAATACATGTGTGACAAAGATGAATTTGGATACAAATTATTGACACCGTATATCGGATACTTATTTTAGAGCATATACAGTCATCTAGAGACCCTTTTCCCCACCCTGTGAAGTTACCTCGCTGGGGCTAGAGCTGTCTTCAAAAGATCATTCTACCATTCTATCAAGCCAGCTGCTTCGGGACAGTGGGGAACATGATGAACCAGTGAATCCCATGAGCTTGGCCCATTAACACTCTTCTTTTCCTGTGAAGTGGGTTCCTTGATCAGAAGCCATGCTGTGAGGAATACTGCGACAGTGCATGAGATAGTCTGTAAGTCTGTGTTTGGCAGACGCATTGTGTTCAGGAAAGACACATCCACATCCAAAGTCTTATCCAGAAGAAACAAATACTGCCCTTTCATGATGGAAACTGTCCAATGTGATCTACGTGCCACCGGGTAGATGCCTGATCCCCTGGGGAATAGTGCTACATTGGGGGCACGGTGTTGGTCTCTACAACTGGTAGATTGATAATGGAAAGGCAGCCTTGGTGAATAAAAGTCCGCGTAGCTGAGCCCATGCATAACCTCCATCCCTGACATAATGGCCATTTTAGTTATGAGCCCAGTGGGAGATGACAGGGTGACTGAGTAAAGAGGCTGACTGGCACCCACGAAACAAGTCATCCTATTCTTTTACTTGTTAAAAGCCTCCTCTTCTGAGGTCATCCTTTTGTAAACATCCAAAAATATCTTCAAGTCTTTGTTCATTCTAAGAGTTCCAGCAACATGTCTCTTCCCCACATTTTCTTGTCGTCAATATTTCAATGATCTTCCTTCCAAGTTCCTGACCATCCAGACAACCCAAGTGCCAGGGACCCATAGTGGACACACAGTCACACATCTAGCTCCTCCTCCTTCTAAGCAACATGGCAGCAGGTTCTGTGATGAAATACCTCTTCCCCTGGCCACTGTGTGTCTCCTTATTAAGTCAAGTGACAAAGGTCTCATGTTCAGAAATATGCCTAGGACATGGTAAAATGGACAGGTTGCCAAGCTAATAGCACCTCTGAGCGTCTAATTCATTCATACTGAGCACAACCTGGAGGCCCTGATAGAGGAGCAAGACTGATGATAGCAACTAAGTACTGGGAGGTGGGGAGGGGAGTTGATTTCTTGAATCATGGAGAGTGCAGTGATTTGCCTTCAGTAGAACAGCCGCCGTTAAAAAATTGATATATTTTTCTTCTGTGTCTGCCTTTGCTATCTGTACCTTCTTCAGATATATTCAACAAACTCTATAATCACAACTCTTATATATCATTTTGACTAAACAAAGAATATATTGCAAAAGATGTTAGGCATTGGGCTTATTCCCATAGGATTCAAGGCTTTTATTGTGTAGCCCTTGAATACTGGATGATTCATGGAAAACTCACTGTAGTGCCAGATGGGAAACAACATCTTGGAAGCTCAGTGTTCTGTGTGGTAGAACTACCATGTTCATTAACTGGAAGTTAATGAAGGACTCTTTTCATTCTATATGTAAAAGGTAAAACCCTTAGAATCTTTAGGCATGAAAATTCTAGCATATTACTGAAATGTTCTCTGAAAGTAGAGGGAGTATGTATTGTGTAATGAAGGAGGCAAGTCATAAATACCCAATTTGGCCTCATAATCAAGTATAGAAATGAGGAAACTAGAATCCACACGTCTTCTCTTCCTTTCCTGTATGTGTGTGTGTGTGTGTGTGAAAGAGAGACTATTTATACGTATGCATGTAGACACACAGAGTAGTTTCTCCTTATCCAAAGTTTTGCTTTCCTAGGTTGCAATGACCTGCAGTAAACCATGGTCCAAAAATATTAAGTGGAAAATTCCAGAAATAAAAATTCACAAGTTTTAAATTGTGTGCTGTTCTGAGTATCGTGATGAAGTTTTGTGCTGTCTCTCTTCATCAAACCCAGAATGAATCATTCCTTTGTTTAGGGTCTCCAGGCTGTCTCTGCTCCCCACCCAATAGTCACTTACTAGCCACCTCAGCTATCAGATTGACTATTGCAGTGCTTGTGTTCAAGTCATTCTTATTTGACTTAATAATGGCCTCAAAGCACAAAAGCAGTGATACTGGCCATTTGGCTAGGCCAAACAGAAGCTGTAAAGTGCTTCCATGAAGTAAAATGACGAAACTTTTTGACTTAGTAAAGAAAGGGAAAAGATCATATGCTGAGGTTGCTAAGATATAGAGTAAAATGGATTTTTATCTGTGAAATTGTGACAAAGAAAAAAATTATGCATAGTATATATAGGGTTCAGCACTAACCACAGTTTCAGGCATCCACCAAAGGTCTTGAGATGTGTCTCTGAGGTAATGGAGCCCTACTGTATATAGATATACCTTTCATATATCCACATCAATCTATATACATATAGATATGTATATATGCATGTATATATATGTATATATTTATATACATGTATATAAATAGATATAGATATCATATCTAGGGTATTGTGGTGGGGATGATGTTAATTTACTCTGTAGGTGATGAAATACTGAGACAGGATTAGAAAAAATTAGAGTCAGAAAAAATAGTCCACGGATATCCAAGACTTAGAGATAGCAGAATAATAGTATCTTGGAATTTCTGGTTTTGTTGTTGTTGTTGTTTTGTTTGCTGAAAAGAATAAGTGCATTATTGTTTTTATAAATGAAAATTTAATTTTGTTAGTGAGGTCTTTTTTCACTGGACCAGTAAGTATAAGAAGAAGAATATATGCACATTTCTAGCAGCCAATGGAAGTGAATGACAGTCACGGTGACCGTAATTTATCAACTAAATTGTGACACTTCTGCCATGAAGGTGTGTTTAACCATGTGGGATATCAGTTGTAAACTGGGACTATCTCATGGTAGCTAGGATATATGGTTATTCTAACCGTAGTGGACATTTTCAAAATGTTTGGCTATTTAACATCCAAATCCCCCCTCTTCTTAGTTTCAGGGAATTATACCTTTCACTCAGAGGAAAAGTAAAGAAATTTCATCCCTTCTGTTCTTCTCTTAACCAAGACAAAATCCAATATAGGTCAGCAACTTTGTGGAGGTATGCAAATTCAAAAGGAAAACAAGATTGGTTTTACAGCAACCACGTCCATTGGAGTCCGTGGTGTATAATGTGATGGCCGTTATTCTGACCACATTTATTTTTTTCTGGACATTTTTGAAGATTTATTATGTGTCTTTCATGTGTTAACTGAGTTAACTGTTAGGGTAGTCTAATTTTGAAGATGTGAATACTGGGACATAGAAAGGTTAAATCACTTGCCCAAAGTCACAAAGTTTTATTGAATGGTGGAGTGAAGATTTGGAATTAGACAGTTCAGCTCCGGAGTCCAAGTTCAGAAGAGCTGCAGGTTAATACCTTTGCGGTCTTTCCTTCCTTGCTTATTGCCTGATTTCAGAACCTTTCATTTGTCTCTGAAATCTATTCCACAGCCTCCTAATAGATTATTTTTCTGCTTTAAATTTTTTTTCACTTGCAACCAAGAACCTTAACTGAAATCCTGCTGTTGTGCATGATCATTTCTGTTCTCTTTACCACAGTTGCATTGACCAAGGGGCTCAATAACTTTCTTTATACAAAGCAGCATTGTCAATAAAAATAAAAAATTGTGTCAGGCGCGGTTGCTCACGCCTGTAATCCCAGCACTTTGGGAGGCCGAGGTGGGCAGATCACGAGGTCAGGAGTTGGAGACCATCCTGACTAACACAGTGAAAACTCATCTCTACTAAAAATACAAAAAAAAATAGCTGGGCATGGGGGCACGTGCCTATAATCCCAGCTACTCAGAAGACCGAGGCAGAAGAATCGCTTAAACCTGGGAGGCGGAGGTTGCAGTGAGCTGAGATCGGGCCACTGCACTCCAGCCTGGGCAACAGAGTGGGACTCCATCTCTCAAATAATAATAATAGTAATATAACAAAAAGAATTGTCTAAGTATAAAAGGAAGTTCAATAGCTTTACAAACTGTAATTAGTGCAAAACATTTGTAAATTCCCCGTATTACTTATAGTCGTTAAATTGGTCAACATTATTCAGTTTTAGAACTTGATACCTATTATTTACATTAAAAACAGAAGTATAAGCTATCAAGATAACCCTTTCTGTCAATAAAATGAAAGAAAAATATTTTTTACTTATTCAAAGAATGTTCAAGCATGCCAACTTATTCACAGCGCTTATGTTTTCCCCAAAGTTCATACCGACCAAGCTTGAGGGAGCTGGGTTAGAATGAGGTATAATGGCACACAAAGTATAATTCTGTTAGAAACGTTTTTAAAACAAACTAGATGAGGAGGCTTAAATTCCAACCTCAAAGGTCAAGGAGTTGAAGCAAAAATTCTTGACTTCCAATCACTAATCTTCACCCATGTGTACAGTTACTATCATTTCATCGAATAAGACACTCTGAAATAACGTTTCAAATTTAATATCTTTATAAAGAAGTCTATTAAGGAACAATGACCGTTTATTGAATCCTCTCCTTTTATTGGTCACTGTGACAGTGGTTTCATACATCTTCTTTAATATACATCACAAATCTATGACGTGGATATACACATTTACATGAAAAAGAAAGAGACTGAAATGTTGAATGACTGCTCAAGATAGGACAGGAAATAAGTAGAATCAGAATCCCAACTCATGTGTGTCTGTCTGCAAATTCTATGTTTTTAATCTTAAGCTATATTGCCTTCCACTGTTATAATTCAATTTTATGAAATCCTAACTCCATGATCACATTTTAGCAAAGGGTTATGTATGTGTACATGGAAATGTACTCTGTAAATGGTAAAGATGTATCTGTACGTGCCCATATTCATATTTGAAGTATGATAATACGTAAAATGACTATTACACTCCCTCACACAAAGTGCACATTGGAAATAAATGCTATGTCCCATAGTCAGGGACTAGCCTAGACATTTTTACACATTCACATACTTTACTGCTCATTACGACTATGAATGATAGGATTTATTGCCCCTTTTTCCACATCAATAAATTGACTTTAAAGAATTAAGGCAATTTGCCCTAGCTGACATAGCTAATAATTGGAAAATCTGAAATCTAAGCCAAGGTCTGTGAATTCCAAAGTTCATGCACTACCCATCACCACATACTGCCTGTCTGCGTATTCAATTATCCTGCTATCCAAATACCAAAAGTTTATTTTAATCAAGGAAAAGTTGCTTTTCTATGTCTTAAATTGCCAGATACAATGAGATTGTAAGACTAAATTAAATAGAATAGTCTTATACATGCTCCTGAACTCCCTGCAGCAAGACAGTGAAAATGTCAAGGTTGCAGCCAGACAATCTCCATTGAAAAATACTTGTCTTTCTGAACACAATAAGAAAATCAAAATTGTATGATCATGTAAAATCTGTAAGTTCATTACTAAAATTTTTTTACTTAATCTGTATATTACTGCAAAGTAGTATAAAAATAAATAAATAAATAAATAAACATGTTTTTGTGGTTCGGGGGAAAATATGTTATACTAAGCTGCCAGCACTTATATACTGCAATCAATTTTATGAATGGATAATACAAGTACACTATAAGCACTGGTTGTTATTTATTTAAAATTTTGAGATTAGTTGCATTCTCTAAACAATGTTATTTTTGATAATTTCAGCAGACTAAAAGGTTTTTTCAAAATATGTATATCCCCTTTTAATTAAGAAAAATATAACAAA
The DNA here is from genome assembly GCF_000951035.1 of Colobus angolensis palliatus. Lineage (NCBI taxonomy): Eukaryota > Metazoa > Chordata > Mammalia > Primates > Cercopithecidae > Colobus > Colobus angolensis. Next base: position 15,917,574 of record NW_012114252.1, read on the forward strand.
TATACATCTTTGCATATGCTAAATGTTTTCCAGGCCTCGAGTTTACTCAGAGTACTCAGAATAAGATTCTTATCAAATACATCTAGAACATTAAAGTAGTTAGCATAATGTTGCTATATATTATTACCAGATTCACCTTCACTATGAATATTTTTAAAAAGCAATTTCATACGCAAATGCCTCAATAATAGTTGGAATTTCTAGAACCACCTGAAGCAAGATACAAAGCGAATAGAGTAGGTTCTCAATGAACAAACATGATCAAGCCACATTTCCTATAAAGAATTACTGAGCTATTTTGATATTCTACAATGTACCTTTCTTTCCTGGAGGCTTTCTTTGTCTGTGTATTAGTCCGTTTTCACACTGCTATGAAGAAATACCCTCAAGACTGGGTATTTTATAAAAAGAGGTTTAATTGACTCATAGCTCCACATGGCTGGGGAGGCCACAAGAAGCTCATAATCATGGCAAATGATAAAGGGGAAGCAAGAAGCTTCTTAACACGGTGACAGGAGAGAGAATTGCAAGCAGGGGAAATGACATATTTAGAATATATGCATATTTAGAACATATAAAAACCTATTAGTTTACAAAAAGTCTACCCTTTGACAGATTCATAAACATGAGAGAGAACCAATATTCTGACAAAGTCTATGTCAATTTCTTGTCATTTGGTTTATTTGGCTTTAGCAATTTGAAACTATACCTTGCTGTGTGTAGGAAATGGAGTCTATAGCAAGTACATTCACGTGTTTGTAGACCTGAACATCATGTGAAAGTAATTTCTCATAGGAGAACCAACACAATCCTCCCTAAAACAGACGAGAGAAATGACTACTTCCATAGATTCTTTTGTCTGGGCAGAAAAATGTCTGGAGATAAAACTACTGTGAGATAATTGTTTCTACCATAAGTGTATGGGTGACAGCTTAACAGTGGTTTGAGAAAGAACAGATATGTATCTCCTTTAAGCAGATATACAGCATTGATATTTTTATCAGCCATTTCCTGCAGTATTTTACTCAAAATGCACTCAGCTGTTAACTCTCTAGCCAGAAAACTTTCACATGAATAAAGATAAACCTTAGGTACTTAAAGCCCACTTTAGCCATTGAACTACTGGGGGCTTACTACCTGCCTAAGGTTCTGGTGTCTAATCTGTGGGACTCTGTACACCACTAGTCCTTTTTTGCTAGTGGAAAATATTAATTAAAGGAGAGCCCTTGGACCATGATGTATAATTAATAAATTATATTGTTAAAGTAAAAACCTCTACCATGATTCATTGTTCAGTAATTAAAGTAAGACATTTAAGCTTATTGAACATATCTTATTACCATCCAATAGGAAGAATTTATTAAAACTTTATTTAAAACAAATAGGAACAGGTATGGGCGACAGAGACTAACCCTGAATGCTCAAAGCTGTGAGAAGGAAAGCTGGAAGGATGAGGATAGCATAGTGTCTTACTCAAGAAGGAAGAGATTTGGATTAAATTGAAATTGATTGGGTTTCTGAAATGGATGAGGGGCATTTGTGACTTTTTTTCTGTAGCTATTTTATTTTATCTAATACCTTGTTTAGTTACAAAATCTATTAACCTATTATCCACAGATTTTTAGGTGTAGATGTTTTCAACATTACAGAACAATAAAAGTAAAATATAAACTTGTCAAATGAGTTTCTATCATGTTTCAATCTTAAGCTGTCTGAATAACTGCAATGAGAACAACACAGCTTGCTGCCGTCTTCTTGTGATTGATGGGCTCTCCTGTCTCTCTGTTTGCTTTTGCATGTTCCTCTTGGCCTTTGGGTGTGTAGTTCCCATTGCAGGGCTAATAATCCATTAAGTTGCAGAAGCAAGTCTACCATCAAGAGTTTAGAAGTCATGATGGTGCCATTGTTGTCACAATCTATGGAATCTTATAACAGAGAAAAATAGCTGTCCCCATTGGGACCAATTCTCAAAAACATAGGAGCACATTACTCCCCTTAATCATGATGATGGAGAATAAGTGTGTGTAAAGATTTAAGAACTGATAACAGGTATACACAAAGCTGCCATATGTTACCACGACGAGTAGGCTAAGACCAGCTTATATATATAAATATAGATATCGGTATACATATGAGTATGGATAAAGACCAATGTAGAGATAATGGATAGATAAACAGAGCCTTATGGAGAGAGGGACGGGGTGGGGGCAGGGGAGATGAGAGAGAGAGAGAGAGAGAGAGAGAGAGAGAGAGAGAGAGAGAGAGAGAAAATATCTCCAAAGAAGTAATATGTTTTCTTTCTTTGACATGTTTGCACTAATGACAATTTCTCCTCATTCTCCTCCTTATCACCAGTTTGTTTCGAAATATCCCTAGATAAATATAGTCCACATTGGAATGACATTACCTCATCCCAAAAATCTGTCCTCTATTATCACACTTCTTTGTAGAACTCCCTTTCAGCTTTCATTCCACATAAAATGTGAGGTCCCTAACGTTTTCATTCACATAACTTACATCCTTCTCTAGAAATAGTTTGACATGTTCACACTGAAATTCTTACACTGTTATGGAGAATAAAAGAAAATGTGGAAAGCTTAGATCCTTCCCTAAAAATCAGATGCTTCATTAAAAAATAACTTTTGACAAAACTATTGTAAAAATGTTAAAAGCACACACACATAGAAATATCATTTATAATGAACTTTCATACACTCATTACCCAGATACGTTAATTACCGGGATTTTGCACACTTGAAAGAGGTTTCTTTTTGTTGTTACTGAAATATTTTAAAGGTACTTATAGGCATTATGTCATTTCAACCCTTTTACTTCTGTAATAGTGACACAATTTACAGTAAATAGAAATAAAATTAGCTCTTGTTTATTCCAGCATATTTTTCAAATAGCAAAATATGAGAATATTAATGATATAAACAAACTAAAATTTTATTAATAAAAAAAGATAATTAGGCCCATCCATACATTGGAATTCAATATAGCTACTAATAATATATGGTAGACCAATTCATCCAATCATATTAAGAGGAAGGTTTATCACTGTATATGTTATTTTATAATGATGAGGATATATATCTATATAGAGATATAGATAGAAATAATGAGTGTAAAATATAATATTTTAAATATAAATAAGAAGCTATTAATATAAATATTGGTTGTTTGGGGAGAAGGAACTCGAGGGGTGGAAAGGGGGACTCTGTATTCTGCCATTTTTATCATTCTGTATTATTTGAATTCATATATGAACATGTATTACTCTTATTTAAAAATAATGAAAAACATTCTGTATCAAGATTACCTGTGCTAAAATCCTCACTTTTCTACTTGTAAGTTGTATGAGCTTGAATTAGTAACTTTCCCTTTCTAGGCATCAGTTTACTCCTATACCAATGGGTTATTCATTTGTACCAATTTTCCATAACTATTCTGGTGGTTAAATCACTCAAATGAAGACTGCCACAAAGATTCAATAAGTTAGTAGCTATTAGTACTTTTTAAATACTTTCATCATTAAGATTTTATAGAAATCCTCCACTTAAATACATGTTTGCTCAATATTTTAAATAGCATATGTTTACTTTAAAATATGAATATTTTATTTTAATAATGTTTCTAATTGTTTATGCCTGTGCTAAGAGCACACTGCATTAGTCATTGTATGCTTAACATTTTTAAATTCAGTTTTTGTGCTTCAAATTTTGAAATTTTACCTGTTGTTTTACACAGGGTTCTGCTTTGAGAATTTTAGAATGCTGGAGTGTGTTTCTTGATGAAAAATATAATGTCATGCCTCATGCCAGAGCTGCCTAACTAGCATACATTATGGGTTCAACCAATAAGTATTTTTTGATCTAGTACTACAATGTAAGGAGAAAACTGGAGCTAAATTGGAACTAAATTGTAACTATATGCAGAAACATTAAAAATATACTAGACCCTGCCCTCAAAGGGTTTGCAATAGAGAAGGAGTTATTCAGGACATGCTGCTAGTGAATTAATGTAACCATGGAAATGCTATCTGACTCCTGCAGAATTACATTAGCACTCAATTAGTCCCTTTACCTCGTAGTGAGAAGGATACTTCTAATAAAACATAGTGACAATAACTCATTATTGAAAAGATCTAAAATATTGTTAATGCAAGTACAATAATATAAAGAAGAGATTATTCCACTGAATTACAAAATCATGTAAAACAGTTTAAAAATTATTTTAAATTGTTTAATTAAAGTTAAAATTTGACATTTGATAATGTCAAAAGCAATAAAATCCCTTCCAGGATAAAGGTAATAAATACCTACTATACCACTAAAATTTTATTTAGCAAAATTATATTACAATGAATTAAAACCTTCATTTTACACCTTGAGTAACATCAAAGGACATTGTGTGCCTGCATCATCCATTGCCCTTACGAGTCCCACATTCTTGGTGATCACCCAAGTGTAAGAACTAACTCATCCCCAGCAGGAATATTGACCTGGTGGCATGAGAGTCATCTGAACGTGTTGTAGACAATGACACTAATTTTTACAAGTAGATCTCATTTATTACAAACTGCAGGAGAAAGGTTATGCTTCTTTGAGCAATATTTGAGTGTTTTCCTGTAATCTGTACAAACGCAACGATTTGCGGCTAAAACAAAAAAACAAAAAAAGAGAGGCAATAGGGAGAAAGGAAATAATATTGAGGAAACATTTAAAGCAGAATTATATATGAAGCGAAATTTCCTCCAATATCTCGATGGCCCGTATTTGTGCTCTTTAGCTCTGATACCTCCCTCCCAATTCAATAGTGCCTTATTGCATGGTGCTCTACTCAGATATGTTCATAATAGTTAACATGTGCTATAGCTTGCCTCTTCTCTGGAAGCAACTGGGAATTTCACTTTAAGGAGGTTTTGGAACTCAAGGCTTCTCTTGGTATTTAATGTAGCTAAATGCATTTTGCTGCACAATTCTTCAACACTACAGTGTGTCTAGACATGCTTATACAATTATTTATGAGAAAGGATTATGACATGGGGAGAGATGAACGGATTATTTAAGAAATCATTCTGCTTTTGTTAATAGGTTTATTTCATGACCTTCACTTTAATTCTTTACTCCTCTCCCCTTTCCCAGAGGCATTTGCACAAACTTTAAGAACAGTAATTACCATGTCTATCATACCAAAAATATACAAGCTAAATGAAAGACATAGAGGCATACGCCCTCCAATAATGTTGCAAAGAAACCATTAAATTTATGACAAAGCGCAATGTACAATGAAATCCCCAGGCCACACTTTCCATGACACTAAGGCAGCTGAATATTAACATACATACACTCATATGTGCACACACATACCCCATGGCAAATTTTTAAGCCATTCGACAGTCCTGTTCAACAGACTTAAAAATTATGTTTAACAAAAGCCATTCTGTTGCACTCATTTGCAAAAGGATATAATTAGTTGTTCTTTCAGTTTTCTAGATAAAGATGGCACATATGAAAAATAATAGGCTGTCAATACCCTAAAGGGTTAGCAGGATGAATTCAACAAAGGAATATATTTTAAGACAACAACAGTTTATTTTTCCCCCTAATATCTTTGGTATTTTGGGATCCGTTATGACATGAAAGCATGTGTTTAAAATGAAAAATGAGTGTATTTAAATTTTACATATTTTTATATTTAAGTCCTAAACTGCCTCTAATTACAATTTTAAAATTTAAAACATGTAAATAACCAACAGTAAACTTGCGAGGCTGAATAACGTAGAAGAATAGCTCTACAAAATAATTCCCAGGGCCAATTTTGACCTACAAAATATATATTAACCAATTCAATTTATTTGTGTGCCTCAAAATAACTCAATGGATAAGCATCTATTGAGAAACTCATACATTTCAGTCATAGTTCTAATGTAATTTTGCATGTAAAAAACAAAAGGAAAATGAATAGTAGCATAGGCTAATTATAAATTATTCATTGCATGTAAGTCAATGTAGAATATGTTAAATGCGCACATTTTAAGTTACATTTCAGTTGTCTCTGCTGTCCATAGCTAACTTTAAAAGAGAAACAACCTGGAATTGAGAGAGGGGAAGGAGATGGATCAGAAGAAAAGAGGGAATGAGAAGAAAAGTTGATGTAAGAGGGAAATCTATGGTACTACTTCTGTCCATAGTGCACTGATGCTCTATTTTACCAAGTGAAATGACCAGAACATACATATAAAAATGTATATATTTTATCATCCAATAACTAAATACCTATACCTATGTATATAAGAAATATTTGGATATTTAATATTTGGATGAATAAAAAAATGTACCTTTTGATATTCTTTCCCCAGAATATATATGTATATATATAACAGAGAAAAAAAAAAACTCACAAAATCTTACTTTCAGTTTTAGGTAGCTTTCAGTTCTGTGAGGTCGCTGAAGAATAAGAGGTTAAGAACAATGAACTTAATTCTGAGACACATGATGTAGTTAGGATTCCGTTCCAATCCATTCCTTTCCATTCCAAAAGTTAGGTTATAGATACGTTTACTTTTCCTTTTAAAATTCCATTAACTGTCACAAAAGCAGAGCGTTCAGGAGAACAACCACAGTTGGTAGCAGTAGTCTATATTCTGACATGCAATTGTAGACTTTAACTTTCAAGTAGGGTTTCTTTAAAAATGTTTGCTTCCCAAAACAGGTCACTCATTGGATTAGGCCCTGTAAAGGAGAGAAACTGATAAGCCCTGTAACCTAACAAGGACAGTGGAGGACTCTTCTAATGGCGCTTTGTCAGGAAGCTGGTCCCTCCTCATTTAGAAAGCAGTATGTTCTTATAAGCAGATAAATGACCTCTCCTGTCACTCAGTTACTTAAGAAAATAACCTAAGAGGTCACAACACCTATTCGACCTAGCATCTATTTAAAGCAAATAACTGAGGCAAGACTAAGGCATTTCAGCAACAGATGTGAGCAGCAAGCTAGTGAGGCAGGCACTCCCCCCGACTCTGGGGTTCACAGGTCTCCTGCACCCTGAGGAGCCCAGAGTGAACATAATAAAAGCCCCTCAAAATATGTACGTCGAATACTCTCATGATCTATAGGCAAGAATAGAGCATGTTAGAGAAGATTCAAAAGAAAATATATATAAGGATGTGCGTCATGAAGCCGCATAAAATAACCAGAAGAAACATGAGGATTCCCAGAGACAATGAGTAAGAATCTCCCATGTATAAGAAAACAAGAAAAGAACAGTTGATAAAGCAACTCAGAGAAAGCTTTAGAATCTAGAGCAGCAGTTATCCAACCGTGGTGCTCAGACAGGTCTCTGGGTGTCCCGATACACTTTTAGGGGGACTCTGGAGTCAAAACTATATTTATCGCCATAATATTAAGAAACGTATACGCGTGTAATCCCAACACTTTGAGATGCCGAAGCGGACGCATCAAGAAGTCAAGAGATCCAGACCATCCAGTCCAACATGGTGAAACCCTGTCTCTACCAAAAATACAAAAACTTAGCTGAGCATGGTGGCCTGCGCTTGTGGTCCCAGCTACTTGGGAGGCTGAGGCAGGAGAACTGCTTGAACCCGGGAGACGGAGGTTGCAGTGAGCCAAGATCACGCCACTGCACTCCAGCCTGAGACTCCATCTCAAGAAAAGAAAACAAAAAACACTTATTTGCCTTTTTCACTGTGCTAACATAAGGAGAGAATCTGCTCACAGAACTGAAAGCTACCTAAAACTGAAAGTAAGATTTTGTGAGTTGTTTTTTTTCTGTGTTATATATATACATATATATTCTGGGGAAAGAATATCAAAAGGTACATTTTTTTATTCATCCAAATATTAAATATCCAAATATTTCTTACATACATAGGTATAGGTATGTGCTAGCATAAGGAGAGCAAAAGTCATGCTGGGTCAATGGTGAAATGCAGATGAAGAATCGAGGAGCTTACTGCACTAGATGCCGCTGAAGTCTTCACTGCTACATACCCACTGTAAACAACCAACCAAACATGATGCTGCTTTCAGTTAAGCACGTCCTTGATGAAGCAGTGAAAAGTGTTCATTATGTGAAATTTTCCTCCTGAATACACGCTTTTTTCAAATCCTCAGATGAAATCCAGCACCTCTGCTGCATAGCAGCGTGACTGTTGACTGCAGGAGGGCGCTCATGCAGTGGTTGGAGTGAGAGTTCGCTACCTACTTTTTGGTAGTACTTCGCTTCTAGTTGAGAGAATGACTGACAAACCATGGTAATTCATAAGTAGGCATTTGGCAGACTTCTTTATTTTTTCAAACATGAACAAAGTGACCCTAAGGGAAACATCTGACAGTACTTGTTATTCATTATAAAATTCAAGCTTTCAAGTGAAAAGTAGAATTTCAGAAAACGTGTGTCTGCCGCCATTAGCTTGGCAGCTTACAGCTTCCATACTTAAAACTCCTTCTTTTGAGAACAGTGGTGGTATTAACAAGTGTTATTTGTATCATAAAATGTATCAACAATTGGAAAATCTGCAAAGTTTCATGAACAAACCTTTTCCAAATGACTAATGCAAAATTCTACAAAATCACTTCTGGTTAAAAGATCTCTTCAAAGTGAAAGAACGACCAATCAATTTTAATGTAACAGGTTATAAGAAGTTCACTGATATAGTTCCAGGTTACACATTGCAACTAACATGTAAGAAATTACCACTTGTTTAGAGCTGATGTGGTATCTATCTATCTATCTATCTATCTATCTATCTATCTATCTATCTATCTATCTATCTATCTTCACAATTTTCTGAAAAGGTAATTGAAATACTCCTCTCTTTTCCATATCCGTGCAAGGCAAGATTTCCTTCATACATTTTAACCAAAACAAGAGACTGCAATAGACTAAATGCAGGAGCAGATGTAAAAATCTGAAAATCTTCTCTTAAGCCAGATGTCAAAATATTTACAAAAATATGAAATAATTTCACTCTTCTCAAAAATGTTTCTAATAGAAAATATTTTAATAAACGTATTATTTATATTAAAATATAGTTTATTATTTTTACACATGCTTAAAATATTTTCTCAGTTTAATATCTAATAAAGTGAATATTGATGGATGTATCCTATATAAAAAATAGTTCTTGGGGTCCTCAATAATTTTCAAGAGTATAAAAGTGTCCTGAAATAAAAGTGTTTTCAAATCATGGATCTTTTCTAGAAGAAGCATGTCTCTCTTAATTATTCTTAAATTATAAGAATCTAGGACAGTGCCCCGCACACAGTAGTTGCTGAATAAATACTTAATAAAGGCAGAATTAAACATGTATTCAATCTTAACTGACTATAAAACTGCTAGTAATAATTTAACAAGACATTGTTTATAATAACTAAATGCATATTTGTATGTATCTATAAAAATATACAGTCAACTCTTCAGGTTGTTTTATTTTAGCATTTTTATTGACATATTTTTCACGTATGCAAAATTCACCAGTTACAAGAGTACATATAGCATTTTGTTTGTTTGTTTTAGCATATTCGCTATGCTCTGAAACAATCAATATGAAATCCAGAATTTTCTGATAATCCAAAAAGAAACCCTGTATATATTAGCAGTTAATGGCAATCTCTTGTCAGCCACTGGCAACCACTAATCTATTTTATGTTTCCAGGCATTTGCTTGCTCTGAACATTTCTTCTGCATGGAATCATACATTATGTGGTCTTTTGTGTCAGACTTGTTTCACTTAGCATAACATTTTCAAGGTTCCTCATGTTGTAGTATGTAACACTACCTCATTCCTTTCTATGATGGAATAATATTCTATTGTATGAATATAATGGACATTTGCCTTTTTCCTACTTTTACCTATAATGAATATGCTACTAGGAATATTGGTGTATAGTTTTGTGAGATAATTTGTCTTACTTCAGATATGACTTTGTTGTGTCCCCACCCAAATCTCATCTTGAACTGTGGTTACCATAATCCTCCCACGGTGTGCAAAGGACATGGCAGGAGAAAATGGAATCATGGGAGCAGTTTTCTCCATACTGTTCTCATGGTAGTAAATAAGGCTGACAAGATCGCGACGGTTTTATAAGGGGAAACCCCTTTCACTCGGCTCTCATTCTCTCTTGCCGGCCGCCATGTAAGACGTGCCTTTTACCTTCCACCATGATGGTGAGGCCTCCTCAGCCAGGTGGAACTGTGGGTCCATGAAACCTCTTTTCTTTTATAAATTACCCAGACTCGGGTATGTCTTTACCAGCAGTGTGAAAATGGAATAATACACTTCGCTCAGGCATTTACCTAACTGTGGAATTGCTGGTTCATATGGTAATTCTATGTTTAACTTGTTGAGAAATTGAAAACTTTTTTTTTTCATAGTAGCTGTACCATGTTTCATCCTTACTAGCAATGTATGAGGATTCCAGTTACTCTACATCCACACCAATAGCTGTTTTGTTTCTGTTTGCTTATTTTTTAATTATAGACAACTAGTAGGTGCAAAGTGGTATATCATTGTAAGTTTGATTTGCATTCCCTAATGACAAATGCTAGTATCTTTTCACGGCTTATTGGCCATTTGTGTGTCTTTTCTGGGAAATAGCTTAATCTTATACTTCGCTCATCTTTTAATTGAATTGTGTTTTTACTGCTGACTTGTAAGAGTTCTTGAAGCATTCTAGATACTTAATCCTTGTCAGACATATGTTTGCAAATATTTTATCCTATTCTGTTATTTGCTTTTCACTTTCTTGATAGTACCCTTTAATGCATAAAAGTTTTTAATTTTGATAAAATCTAATTTATCTATTTTCCTTGGGTTGCTTGAGCTTTTGGTGTCATATATAAGAAATCATTCCCTGATAAAAACTTTGCATATTTTCACCTATGTTTCCTTCTAGGAGTTTTATATTTATACTTATTAAATTTAGATCTTTGATCTATTTTGGGTTAGGTTTTGTATATGGCATGAAGTGAAGTAGGTGTTCTGATTCATTCGTTTACAAGTGGGTATTCAGTCTCTCCAGCAAGTATTTTCTTTATAATATTTAGTTGTTAGTGTTCCCTTGGTATGTGGTGAACGAACCCAACAGACTTGTGTGGAAGCTACTTTTTTTTTTTTTTTGTCTGCTCAGTACATTTCTCCTTTTCTCTTTTTTTCTCTAATAGACTCTGTCCTTCTTAAGCTGTCTGTCATTCAAAGATCTTTTTTGGCTTGCTATGGTGGGTTCCTATTAGCATAACCTATCCAAATAAGATGTCATGTTGCCAAAGCTACATATCTTGTTATTTAAAATGAGGCATAAAATTTGTTTATAGACTGAATTTTAGAGGAAAAATGTAACATTACATAGTATCTGGCTTTGAATCATTTACAGGGTGACCTGAACATCTTCCAGGTTTGCAGAGATTAGAAGAAGAATTTCTATCAGGACCAGTCTTCAGCCATAGGGGTTCTGCTTCTCGGCTTCTATAAACAACCAGACAAATAGTGGCAGCCAAAGAAACTGCAGGGAATTCATAGAATTTGTAAAAACTTGAAAAACTAAATCCTCCATTTAGACCTAGATCTCTTAACATTATTTATGTAATGAAATAATAGTAATAATAAAGTAAGAGTACAAGAGCAAAACTACAGATATATCCTACTGAAGTAATTTATGATTCACTTTCTACTAAAAGTATATAAAAAAAGGTAGTACTATGTTAGGAACACTGTACAGGAAAGAAAAATGGATAAACCTAGTTTTTAAAAACATTTTCACCTTGTTTCTCTGACAAAAGAAAAATAGAAAATTATATCTGATACCACATCTTAGATTTTAATCTGGAAAATATCAAATACTAAACTGAGATCTTTGAGCTTTTCTGGTACAGATAAAGAAATTAAAGTCCAGAGGAACAAATAATTTTTTCAAGGGCACATCATTAGAGATGGAAGTTAGATGGAGAGCTAGAATGAGAACCTGTTGTGGTCTCACTTCCAGATATTATGTTTTCAACGACAACACCACTGCCTATAATTATAGTTCCTATGGATTTTTCTGCTTTTTTTCTTGTTATGTATGGAATATTAAGAGATACCATCACAAGTCTCTTGTCTAAGAAGAAAGGCAAGAATAACAGCTACAATTTCTTTGGAAACACGCTGTTAAACTGAGTCTCATTTTTGCAAGATTGCAGATTTCTTTTGAATAAAAAATTATAGTTTCTAAAAATAGCTATGAGTCTGAATTGTGCATATGATTTTTGTATCATGTAATATTTTGAAAAATTAAAGGGAATGGAATGAAATCTCTATATTTAAAACTTTTTCACTTTTACAAGAGCAGTTTGGTCATATTTATTTATCCAGCTAATATTTATGAAGTGCTTAATATTTCAGCATATTTTTATTTTTTGTTATATTTTGCAGAGAAAAAACAGAAATTTAGTTTAATAAAGCCATGCAACTATCAGTGAGGGTACTGTATATTGCCATGAATATAATATTTATAAAATAGAAATTAAATTTATTTCTGAATCATTAATTGGCCTATGGTTAATACAAAAAAAACTACTAAAATAATATTTGAAGGATACCACATAATAAAATAGCCATCCTTTTAAAGCCATGACATCTCATCTATTGCTAATAAAATAAAATCCAGTTGATAAACTTTTTAAAATAGTTTACATAATTTTGCTTGATGATGCAATAGACTTAGAATTGAAAGTGATATTAGATCACATTTCAAGGTGTGCCAAATATCTTTCTAAAATTAATGCTAAAATAGTACATAGAGTGTTTATATTTTACATGAAGTCTTTTTTTCCTCCAGACATGACACTATTCTAAACTCATAAGTCAAGATTAATTCAAAGAAAGGATGGCCAATATAAAGATGTATCTGCTAAAATTGTGTCACAGAGTGTCAATAGAAGACATTTTGTAATCACTTTGTCCAGATTCTATGACATTGTACAAATCTTGACAAGTTTTAGTTTGAGATAATTGCATCATTTCTTATATTTTTTTATCAAACCACTTGAAATTTGGGTATTTAAATCCATGTCACACATGGACAACTTAAACTGACACCACAATATTAAACTATGATCAATGGAAGAAAAGAAGCCCTTACTAAAATGAAGCATCCAGAAGTGAGTTACACTACAGCTGCAAGCCTTTCATCATGATGGGTCTTCTAGGGAACATCTTTACGTGGTAGGTTTTCTTCAAGATACGGATTTTAGCTTTTCATGACAAAAACTCTATTCAGTGTGGACAACCCAGATAGCAGTTCCTAGGTGAAAACACACCAGCAAAGCTTACAGGAGAATAATGTTTACAGGAGCATGTAAATACATTTGGTTACAACGAAAAATAAATCTGCTCGGAAGATGAACTGCTTACATTGGAGGCTCAGTTCAGCTGCTCTGCATTTAAATATCTGTTTGAGCCACCCGGATCTACGTTCTAGTAAAAGATCATTTATTATTTGGCAGCCCAAAATTAATTCATATGCTAAGTAGATGTCATAGCATCTGACCTGCCTAATTCACAATACTTCTGTAAAGGTAAAATATGATTAATCATATTAAAATATACATAATCTTTCAAGAGAAGAAAATATCTTAACCTAAACAGGAAAAGAAGTAAAGGGCTCTATATTGTTAAAAAAAAAAATACATTTTATGAAAACAGACTTGTCCATCCCTCTAAGACCACACATATAAGAACATATAAATACCATTGCTTTAAGTATTTCCTTTTACTGCATGATACTCAATGCAATTTGGTTTTTATCTGAAGCTTGGTTAAGTTCAAGATATTGTTAAGATGAATTATACCATTTTAATTATCATTTACCACTGCTGATAGTACTTTTTTTTAAAGTCGTTGAATTTATGAGTACCTCTGAATTTCATCAAAAGTATATGTAATATCTAAACAGTTCCTTAATGGGGAGTTCAGAACAATAGTTCTGACCAAAAGTTCTAACCAAAGCTTCTGACCAAATCTTATTGTAAAAAAATAATAACAATTCAATATATTGGTTGGTAGAATAGGTAGGTTCCTTCAAAATAAGACGAAAAGAAGCAACAGAGACTAAGTCCATTTAACATGCCAGTGGAGAGGAATGGAAATGATTAGATTCGGTAGCAGAGTAGTATAGCGGTCAGCAGCTAAGGCATCTGAGTCCAGCAGACTTTGGTTTGAATCCTGCAGCTGATGGTACCCAGGTAATCCGAGACAGTCACTAATATTTTTCAACTTCTTAGGTGGTATATTAATTTTATATTACATTTTAACACATTTTGAATTGAGGGATGACCTGCTTATAGCAAAGCACATGAAGTTCAGTAATGTGATCGGTCACTACTTTGAGACATAGGCAATGTTTAATACCCCAGGATTCCCCACACCCCTCCCCAGGCCATACCGTGTAACCACTCCGATGGCTGCTGTCACCATTACAGAGTTGTATCTGTTCTTAAACTTCAACTGAATGTTCACTTATCATCATAATTAATCTTCTTGGCAATTTTAGATATCACTTATATCAAACATCCTTCTTTCAAAAATTTACTTTTGGTTTCCATGATGAAAATTCACCACCTCCCTCTTTCCTCATGACCATTTCTTCTCCTTTTTTACAGACAGTCTCTTCTGTCCACACTTAGATGTTGGAAATCACATAGGCTCTCTTCTCACCTTCTTCTTAACCTTTCCCTTGCCTTATATTCCTCGCCTTCCTTCTGTCTTCTGCTCTAGTGCCCACTTGAACTTGCCGCTCTCATGTTCTCCCCTTTATCCTCCCTCCCTTTCTATCTTCTGTCCCCTTCCCTTCCTTATTTCATTTTTAGCAACCCCAAATAGTACCAAGAGTTATACCAGAACACTATGATGTCACCAAGACTAGTAATATCCACCTAGGTCTCTTTCTAAACCTTCTAGTGACCAGTAGACTCCTTGTACAGATGTCAAAAGTTCAACACACTTGCAACTGCTTCTTTTCTCACATTCTTAATCTCAGTGCCTGGAACCACTGTTCATTCCTTCTATCTCCCATGAAATGCTGGATTCAACCTGGATGACCATTTCTAATACTTCCTCCTGTTGTCAGTTACCATATGTTTTGGACTGATTATAAATCTATATATATGTGTGTGTGTGTGTGTGTGTGTGTAATAATCTCTTGTGATCATTCACATTTTTAGATTCACTGTTTCTGCCTATATTATTTCAGACTCTTCATCTTACTAATTTTCACACTCGATATGTTCTTTATAGGATATTAGAATGAGATTTCTAAAATGTGTATACAATTACTTAATTCTTCCTTCAAAAACATTTCAATGAATGTTACCTAAAAAATTATTTTTAAATTCCATTACACACGCATGTGTGTGTTTATCTGTGATCTTACCTTCTAAATAACCTAATTTAATTACTTGCTATTTTAACCCTTAAATTGGATGTTCCACCTTCCTCATTCTTCATACATTTGTTCGTTTTACCACTGCATCTTTCACCTGCAAGGCACTTTTCTTCTTGTCTGCAAGGATTATTCCTCCATTTATCCTTTGAGATTCAATGCATCTATTCTAGAAATCTTTTCTGTCCAACTAAGTAGAATTGGTCATTCCCATTTTAGTGTCCGTATTATACCTCTTTATTTCTGTCCTAAGAGTTTATTCCAATTGTTTTATGCTCTAATATCTTTAAAGGTAATAAAAATACCACATATAACTCTGTCAATAGGGCTAGAATGGTGTTGGCATATAATAATATAAAACAACAACTTTAATAAAGGGGCAAGTATATACTTTCTCTTTAGACATTTAGCTAACATAAATGTTATTTCTTTATGTGCATAACATCCTATTAGATGTTTAAAGATAGCTGTCCCTGGATACTCTGACTCTAGGAACTCACACTGTACAGGGGCTCACAGATATACACACTCCAACAGCCGGAGCTCACACTGTACAGGGGATCACAGATACACACACTCCGACATAAGGTGGAGTGGGTCTACAATAACACAAGTACAAATAATGACTAAATATGGGGATACCCAGGTGGAAAATGAATTTAAATCCATTGGAGGGTGGGATTACAATGTAGACTGTGTAAGTGTCATACAGGTAATAAAACTGGGCATGGGTTAAGGGCAGGTAATAGAAGCTTTAGAAACAATTTTGAGAATTCAGATTTTCCTGTTCAAGTAGAACAGCCGTCAAATACAAGGTAAGCAAAGAAGGCAAGTGAGGAGATTGTACATTTAAGGCTCATTTTGAAGTGTTCATTAGTGTGCATTGTGTGATACACAATGCGCTAAATGTTAGGAAAGATACAACATTTTAACTAATACATTATTGTTTTAACTAATAAAACACATCACAAAGAAGCTTTAATATTTCCTAATAATAGAATGATTTGTATTCCTTTGGACATATACCCAGTAATGGGATTGCTGGGTAAAATGGTATTTCTTGTTCTATGTCTTTGAGGAATTGCCCCACTATCTTTCACAATGTTTGAACTAATTTATATTCCCACCAACAGTGCAAAAGTGTTCCTATTTCTCCACAGCCTCGCCAGCATTTGTTGTTTCTTGACTTTTTAATAATCACCATTCTGACTGGTGTGAAGTGATCTCTTGTTGTGGTTTGGATTTGCTTTTTGCTAATGACCAGTGATATTGAGATTTTTTCATATGTTTGTTGGCTGCATGAATGTCTTCTGAGAAGTATCTGTTCATGTCCTTTGCCCACTTTTTGATGGGGTTGTTTGTTTTTTTCTTGCAAATTTGTTTAAGATGTGCACACATATGTTTATTGAAGCAATATTCACCATAGCCAATACATGGAATCAACTCAAATACCCATCAGTGATAGACTGGATAAAGAAAATGTGGTACATATACATCACGGAATACTATGCAGCCATAAACAGGAATGAGATCATGTCCTTTGCAGGGACATGGATGGAACTAGAAGCCATTATCCTCAGCAAACTAACACAGAAACAGAAAACCAAATACTACATGTTGTCACTTATAAGTGGGAGCTGAACAATGAGAACACATGAACACAGGGAGGGAAACAACACACACTGGGGCATGTCTGGGGGTTGTGGGGAGGGACGGCATCAGGATAAATAGCTAATATGTAATGGGCTTAATACCTAGGTGATAGATTGATAAGTGTAGTAAACCACTATGGCAAATGCTTTACCTATGTAACAAACCTTCATGTCCTGCAGGTGTATCATAGAACTTAAAATAAAATATAATTTTTAAAATCCTGATTAAGAAAAAGCTTATAACTAAGACACAAGGCATCAGGATCCTAAGAGAAT
>NW_012114252.1:15939370-15940790 GCF_000951035.1 Colobus angolensis palliatus
AAAGATCTATATGAGGAGAACTGCAAAATATTGCTGAACAAAATCGTAGATGAAACAAACAAATGGAATCACATCCCATGCTCATGGGTTGGGAAGAATGAATATCATGAAAATAACCATACTAACCAAAACAATCTACAAATTCAATGCAACTCTGATCAAAATACCAATATCACTTTTTAGAATATTTTTTTTAAAATGTAAAATTCATATGGAACCAAAATAAGAGCCTGAACAAAAGCAATTCTATGCAATAAGAACAAATTTGGAGTCATAACATTACTAGACTTGAAACTATACTAAAAGGCTATAGTTACTAAAACAACATGTTACTGGTATAGAAGTTGACACATACACCAATGGAACAATATAGAGAACTGGGAAATAAAGTAAAATACTTACAACCAACTGAATTTTGACAAAGCATACAAAATCATAAATTGGGAAAGTACACATTGTTTAATAAATGGTTCTGGGAAAACTGGCTAGCCACATGCAGAAGAAAGAAACTGGAATCCTATCTCTCAACTTATACATACATCAATTAAAGATGGATCAAAGACTGAAATCCAAGACCTGAAATTATAAATTTCTAGAAGTTAACCTAGAAAAACTCTTCTGGACATAGGCCTAGGCAAAGAATTAATGAATAAGACCTCAGAAGCAAATGCAACATAAACAAAATAAATTAATGGGACCACATTAAACTAAATAACTTCTGCACAGCAAAGAAATAATTATCAGAACAAATAGACAATCTCCAGAACAGGAGAAAATACTTGCAAACTGTGCATCAAACAAAAGACTAATATCTAGAATCTACAAAGAACTCAAACAAATCAGCAAGAAAGAAAATCCCATCAAAAGTGTGCAAATGTGCAAATGACACGAACAGACATTTCTTAAAAGGAGATACACAAATGGCTAACAAACATGTAAGTCATCAGGAAAATGCAAATTAAGACAACAATGAGATACCATCTTATTCCTGCAGAAATGCAATCCTTGAAAAGTCAACAAACAATAGCCGTTGCTGTGAATATGGTGAAAAGGCAATGCTTAAACATTGCTGGTGGGGCCGGTGGGAATGTAAATTAGTACAACCTCAATGGGAAACAATGTAGAGATTTAGTAAAGAAATAAAAGTGGATCTACTATTCAATCCATCAATCCCACTACTGGGTGTCTACCCAAATAAAAAGAAGTCACTATATTAAAAAGTCATCTACAGGTATATGTTTATTGCAGCACAATTCACAAATGCAAATATGGAAATATCCTATGTACCCATCCACCGATGAGTAGATAAAGAAAATGTGGTATAGGCTGGGCGCAGTGGCTCACGCCTGTAATGTCAACACTTTGGGAGGCCGAGGCAGGTGGATCATGAGGTTAGGAGTTCAAGACCAGCCTGGCCAAG
>NW_012114252.1:15945010-15975401 GCF_000951035.1 Colobus angolensis palliatus
ACAAAAATAAAATTTGACATGTAGGCCAAAGTCCTTCCACTTCAGCCAAAGCCCAAATATTTTTGTCATAATATCCGCAAATAAAAAGTTATACCATTTATGAAGTAACAAGCTGAGAAGAACATAATCATTTTTCTTCTTTCCTGGAATATAAATAAGAGTAAAGCCTGCGTTTCACGTATATCCCAGTCTGTACATAAAATAATCCTGTTTACTAGAGCTGATATTCAATATTAATGAAGATAACATTTTATAGAGATAAGTTAATTTCTGTCTTGGTCACTTGTTAGCTAAAAAATCTCAAGCAAATGGCTTAACTTCTGTCATCCTCATTTATAAACTAGGAAGAATAACCACTACATCATAGGTTCGTGGTATGGCTTAAATAAGAGAATGTATATAATAATACTTGGATTACTATGCGTATTAGGGTTCTCTAGAGGAACAGAAGTAATAGAAGATAGATAGATAGATAGATAGATAGATAGATAGATAGATAGATAGATAGATAGATAGATAGATAAATAGATAGATTAGATTGATATAAAGGGGAGTTTATTAGAGAGTATTAACTCATACGATCACAGGGTCCCACTTCAGATTGTCTGCAAGCTGAGGAGCAAGGAAGCCAGTCCAAGTCCCAAAGCTGAAGAACTTGGAGTCCAATGTTCGAGGGCAGGAAGCATCCAGCACGGGAGAAAGATGTAAGCTGGGAGCAAGGCCAGTCTAGCCTTGTCACATTGTTTTCAGTCTGTTTACTATCCTGGCTGTGCTGACAGCTGATGAGATAGTGCCCACCCAGATTAAGGGTGGGTCTGCCTTTCCCAGTCCACTGACTCAAATGTTAATCTCCTTTGGTAACACCCTCACAGACACACCCAGGAACAATGCTTTGCATCCTTCAATCCAATCAAGTTGACACTCACTATTAACCATCACACTATCTAAATGTCTCTTGTTATTATTATGAATTCCAGGATGTAGAAATTGTTGCTAACAGTGAGGAACGTCTCTCAACAATTGACCAGAATAACCAATGACAATTTGAGCATATCGCGTAATTGATATTAAAAGTATAACATTTTCATGGAGTATATATAAAAACTGAATAGATTCAAATGAATCATTATGAATATGTTCATATTATACCATAAAATGCAATCATATGGCAGGAATCTATGAGCATAAGTGCTCAAAAATAAAGCTGTCAGCATATATACTCTCTCGTGAAGGCATCTTTAACATTATGCAAACAAGTAATATGTGTCTAAGTAGGATTTGAGACTTGCAACTTGGCAGGGGTTGTTGAATCAAGGCCTTCCTGCCTGTGATAAATACTAACGTAACAATTATTGTTGTTTTTATAAAACAAAATGTACTCCTCATTTATGAACTTGTACAATATAACTTGTAAATTATACCTTACCGTTAGCATTGCAAAAAGAGAAAGTAGAGTACAATGATCAGCCTCAACAGCAAAGTTGTATTTCCAGATCTAATGTTTTTCATTAAATAATAAATATTTCTATGACTATTAAATCTTAGGAGAAGTAAATTATTTTGATGCCAGTTTGAGGGATGTTAGAGGCTCAACTCAAACAATGTATTATACCATATTATTTAAACACTTAGGAAAGCAGAATAAAATTGGATGTAAGGTAATATAAATGAGTCATTAAGGTTCTATTTCAGCATAAACATATCAAATGATTCTTGCAAGACGTGCTCATATGACGAAGAGCTACATATCCATATTTTATTTGGGGAGTAAAAGCATCGTGTGTCCTCAACTAGAGAATTATGCCACATAAAATAATTACCATTTGGATCATTTTCGGAAGAAACATTGAAAATAATCATGAAAATTAAGTGTGAAGCTGCTTCTGAAACTTTCAAGGATAATTTTAAAAGTAAGAAAAGTAAGAAAAATTGAAATCAGGCATAAAATTATCCAGGGTACCAGTCAAGAATTTCTCATTTTCTCAGACCATTGTTTTAAATTAAAATTTATTTTTATTTTTTGTAGAGACGGGGTCTCACTAAGTTGCCCAGGTCCAGCTCCTGGTCTTCAGCAATTCTCCAACCTCCAACCTTAGCTTCCCAGGGTATTAGAATTGCAGGCATGAACCATCACATCTGACCAGACCTTTCCTTTTTCTTTTTTTTTTTTTTTATCAATTGTTTCTACTACTAGTAAAACTGTGACTTAAATAATTAAAACAGGACAGAATTTGTTATCCTTGTCACTCAGCTCATAATCTAATTCCTCCTAAAATGCTATTGTATTACTAAAAGTCTATATATACCAGATTATGATTTCATATTCATGAATTAAGTTCAGTGGTGTACTTTGTTATGTAAATTAATCACATATAAAATCATTCATATTCGATAATATCAGAAAACAAAATATATATAAATTATAATGGAATGTTTAAAAGTAGTAAACTTAATTTTTACAACTGTCATATGGTAAAATTTGAAAATGCTACAGTTTACCATTGTCATCTAGTGAAACATTTCAAAGTGTAAGTATAAAAATTAGATGGATAATTAGATGCAGCTAACTGTGCAGTATTATCTGATACCTCTTGGTACTAAAAAGAATAAAGACTAAAAATTACCTTGCATGAAGTGTTTCACATGAGAGACACTTGATAAATGTCAAGTCTTTTCTACTCTCCTGAGAATTAGTAAATTAGCAGAGCTAAGCAATTTAGAACACGTTTGTCAATTCATTTCTATAACCCTCCATTTATCCACAAGGTTGATATGCCTGAGATATCAGTCTCTCTCTCTCTCCCTCTCTCTCTCTCTGATTCTAATTATTTGGAAAATTCCATAAAATTTTAATTGTTATTATTGATTGGAAAGGCTTGCTTCTTCAGCCAACTAAAACATACATATATTGAGCACCAATTATTTATCAGTATGGGATTAAATTTTAGCTGTAGAAGCATGGTATGAAATTCCCCATAGGAGCTTAGACTAAAAGTCAATGAACTTGGATAGAAATCATTTCAATACAATGTGATAAGAGCTAAGAGATGGATTGTGTCAGATGCCTACCTTCTATTTCAGTATATTTGTACTGAATACACATTACAAATGTTTCAAATAATACATTTGGATTACATCACACATAACATGAATTATATTGCATATGATTTGTTTTAAGTATAATATCATATAAAGGCTGTAAATATCCAAAGTATTTTACTGAGTAAACTAGCTCTGACAGCTCCATAAAGAAATAAATGATTCTAACTTAATGTGGCACAGAAGAGTTGAATTAGTATAGCAAAAATATACAATTTTGACAATTCATGCAATACATTGGTTTTATTAGTAAGTTACAGTATATATATTTTAGTACCTCATATCTAAATGTGTGTGTATGTATGTATACATGTATATATATTTCCCTTTTGAAAAATATGCAAAATGTTGAGACTTGTAAATTATAAATTATGAGTATTTATATTTTCCATGACTCTCTCTGTAAATGAATCCATAATCAAATGTAGTATATACTTTGTGTTTGAATGACATTGACATTAAGCATTTAGTAAGTTGAATTTCTTAGAAAACTAACTAAGTAAATACTAATATACAAATATTAATTTACTTCAAACATTTGAAGCCCAAAAGTTTGAAAATACAGATAGGGCAAATGGCATTTCTCCTAAAATATAGAAAAAGAGTGACATATTTGCTTAGGGTTTCTAGATTCTATAATAGCAAAAGACACTTTACAAGGTTTTCTTGAGTCAAGTATTAAATATAACAAATGCAAAGCCAAAAACACAGTTGGAGTTTTGTCTAGTCGATGGCAGTTAGCTATAATGTCACCATTTCATCCCAAAGGGAGAGTTTAAAAAAGAGAGTATTTCTCATTTGCTTTTAAAACTTAACTGTTCTATCAAGAAAGGCCAACCAAGGCCGAGGCAAGCGGATTACTTGAGTCCAGGAGTTTGAAACCAGCCTGGCCAACATGGTGAAACCTCTTCTCTACTGAAAAAATTAGCCAAGTATGGTGGCGCATGCCTGTATTCCCAGTTACCTGGGAGGCTGAGGTATGAGAATTGCTTGAACCCCAGCGGTGGAGGTTGCAGTGAACCCAGATCTTGCCACTGCACTCCAGCCTGGGCTGCAGAGAAAGACTCTGTTTAAAAAGAAAGAATAATTCATTAAGTAAGTAATTTTAAAAAGGCTAGCCAATTGTCACCTGAAAGAGTATCTGTTTAGTAGAATGCAGTTAAATGTGTGCGTGTGTGTGTGTGTGTGTGTGTGTGTGTGTGTGTATCAGGCCCATCTTTCTCTCTGTGTTCATTCTTTTCACAAAATTAAGCTAAGTAGCCACCAGTTGAGGTTTAAGATCTATGTTATTGTGATCACACAAATCAAATCTTGGCTACTGATTTGACTCCTATACTGTTCGGTTTGTGTTTCTTACTGGGCGCTGTGGCCTTTGGGAACTTGTTTGATTTCTCTGCCATTTTTATCACTATCTCAAATGAGTATTTTGAAATTTTAATGTCACTGTTAATGTGAAGAACGCAGACAGTAACTGGCATGCAGTTGATGCATAATAAAAGTTGGGGGTAAAAAGAATACAGTGACTTTATACAATAGAAACGTGGATGATTACAACTGGAAGGAATATCACCTTCTTATTTCCTATATCAGGTAGAAAAACATTCCAAACAGGCAACAAGGCTTATATGTAAGCAGAAGTGAGAACTCAAAGTAAGGCTCCCAGCTCTCAGTATATTGATTATTTTGAGTGATGTGTACACCATTTTACTTCCATCCACTGATACTGAACCCTAACATGAGAATACAACTAAGAATTTTTAATGTTTCTGAATGGCAGTGTTTGCCTTGTATTTTCAGCTGGAAAAAAAAAATATTTAAACCAGAAATTTTAGCAACAGCACTGACATTCTGACTTTCATGAAGAAAATGTTGTGAAAGTTACTGGTAACGTTCCAAAGCCAGATCATCTTCAGTTCGCTCCTATCACAAAGCTCTCGTGGTTGAGAGTAACGCTCTTGGAATTTCTTAGATTAAACCTAAGAAATTTGAGCTCACAGATCTGCCACCAAAAAAAAAAAACAAACAAAAAAAACGTATTTCTCAAAGAGAAAATTCTCATGGTCCCCAAATGAGGGAAAAGATAACTGACTTATTTTTCAGCATTTTTGGAAAGAAAGACAGATGATTAAATAATAAATATTTAAATAAGAGTATATGTATTAAAGATATGATGTGCTGATTGTTCATACTTGTTTTTCAAATCAGAATGTTCAAGTCCCTGGAACTGTGTTACAGGGAATGGCCAGATAGACCAACAGTTCATCTAATTTGTATTTCAAAGTCTAAGTTTACCACCTACCCTACAGCAATGCTCACATCCTTTTAGAAGTATCCAGAATTTTGAACATAAATCTCAGAGAGATGTCATTCCTAATTTTAAATGTAAACGAAGAGATAAAAGTTTACATCCTGGTTACTTAAGTTTAATAATTCAGACTAAATTTACAGAATTTAATAATTCAGCCAAATTTACAGAAAATCAAGAAATCTCAGATTTTTAAAGGATGTGACTGCAATGCATGCAAATTGAGAACATTTTTATTACTAAAATAACAAGCTAGATGTAAATACAGAAAAAAATTGTTTGACTGTTTAGCAATGAATACTGTTACTTTTATGTAATTTATAGTCTAACAATACAAGAAAAAAATAAGTGAGTTGAGATATCTGCCAAATTATTGATGAGATACTGTAATTTTTATTTTTTGGTGAATGAGTCATTCATTAAAGTATTATAAAAAGCATTTATTATGTTAACAAATATAATTTTACTGTATAAATTATAGATATCAATTAACTTTAACCCATCTCGAGATAAAAAGAGAGTTATGTACATGATAAACAGCTGTAATACCAAAGGGGTAAACTTCAGGGTGACGTTAATTCTGTAGGAAATTATCAACTTGTTGGTAATTTTTTTTTTTTTTTTGGGGGGGGACGGAGTGTCGGTCTGTTGCCCAGGCTGGAGTGCAGTGGCACAATCTCAGCTCACTGAAACCTCCGCCTCCTGGCCTCAAGTGATTCTCCTGTCTCAGCCTCCTGAGTAGCTGGGATTACAGGCCCTCGCCAACACACCCGGCTAATTTTTTGCATTTTTAGTAGAGATGGGTTTCACCATGTTGGCCAGGATGATCTTGATATCTTGACCTCGTGATCCACCCACCTTGGCCACCGAAAGTTCTGGGATTACAGGCATGAGCCACAGTGCCTGGCCACTTGTTGGTAAATTTTATGTCTTCATATTATTGAGAGCATTGTAATTTAGTAAAATCTTACAAAAAATAACAAATAACTGGATTTTCTCCTTCTGATTTTTATATAAAACAGACACGTGCCAAAGCAACATTATGTTATTATGTTTTATTGCAAGGTTTTATAATATTAATACATTTTTTCAATATAATGTTTTATAATTTTTATTGTATAATCTAAGAGCCATTAGATAATTTTAAATATTTTGAAACTATAACAATAAAGATTATTCAGTTGTTCATAGCATGGCTAAGTTCAAAACCAAGGAAATGTAAATGCAGTTACTCTCAAAATATAATCAGCCAAAATAAAATATGTTCATTCCCTCTCTGTGAGGCCATTGTCTCTCGATTTTTTAATATAATCAATAAATTATGATTAAATATAAATCGCCACATGCTTGTGTAATAAACCCACTATGGCAACTAAAAAAATGATGTCATTACATTTGTTCTTATTTTCCCTGTTGCCCAGGCTGGAGTCCAGTGACACAATCTTGGCTCACTGCAACATTGGCCTCCTGGGTTCAAGCGATTCTCGTGCCTCAGCCTCCCAAGTAGCTGGAACTGCAGGCACACACTACCACACCTAGCTAATTTTTTTGTATTTTTAGTAGAGAAGGGATATCGCCATATTGGTCACGCTGGACTCAAACTCCTGACCTCAAGCGATCCATCCCCCTCGGCCTCCCAAAGTTCTGGGATTACAGGCATGAGCCACAGTGCCCGGCCTTATTTTCCCTTTTTAGGACAAGGTAAGAATGGTTTTCACAATAAAATTCTATTCTGTCAACTAAACTAATATTGTTAAATTATGTTTGTTGAATACGTTAATCATTTTTGCTTCTAAAAGTGGTTTTTGTGGAATGATTAAACCTAAATTTCACAGAATGCAATTAAGTCTTAAATCAATATAATATTCTAACCAGAAAATACTATGTATTTTCTACTTATATTCTGTATATTTTAACTGATTCTATTGATTTTAAAGACACCTATGAATGAAGAGGATGAATTGAAAAGCAATACTAAAGGATGAATAAAATATAATAATGAACTATTTGTTAACTAAGACCCATCAAAAGGTTATGGTAATATCAAACTTCTGACACAGAGACCTTGGAAATAAAAGGAATGTTCCTCAGCTGTGCACACTTGTCATCTCTTTTTATTACAGTGCACACTAACACTTTTTTCTATTCCTACCATTACATTTTAGTTAATAGAGCTATATTTGATTTCACAATTTAATGAGGTATATTTTATCAAAAAGAAACTTGATTTTAATCCAATTGGTATGGTTAGATGCTGAGATTTTCTAAGGAAAACGTCATCTTGGAAGGTTGTGCATTTAATTTGGAATCACCTGCTGAGTTCTCAGGGCTCTACTCGATGATTCAGAAACCATTTATCTGATTGTTACGAATATAAGAAAAAGAAGAGGGAACTTCATTACAAGGTCTCTTTCTGACTCGTCTCCCTTAGCTAATACATGTAAAATGAGCCTTGGGGATAAATATTTGAAATAAATGTTAGAATTTATGGAAACAAAGTAAAACATAAGGCTAGCCGAATGTCTTTTTTGAATCTTTCCTAGAAGCTCTGAGGTTTAAAAAAAATCAAATAAATAAAGGTATGCATTATATTTTGGTAAGGAAAATGATATCCTTGTGGATACATCTTAAGAAATTTGTTAAACCAAGTATATTTACCCAAGATCCAGGGCATCTTGCTTTTCTCTAACTTAAGCGCATTACACTAATTTTAGCTATGTTTTATTCTCTTAGGAATTTTCAAGATATATAGAACTCAACTACTATAAAAGATCAGGATAGAATGAAAATCAATGTCTTTATAAGGCAAAAGGATGGCTCAGTCATTGGCAAGGACTTAACATGTGCTTTTTATATTATGGTTTCCTTCATTTCTCATGTGTCACTCCAAAAATTTTATGAGAATATTACTTATACTATCAAAACATATCCTCAGTCAAGATATAACTTTTCACAGGATGGGCATATATTTCAAAGTTCTCCCTATTGATCCTTAAGCATGTCTCCATATGCTTAGCAAATCTAGCCCTTTGCTAGGGAGAATAATGTATCAACTGCTGGAAACTTCTTTTTCCTTATTCAATGTGTATTTGGTCTGCCTCTCGCTCCCACTGTGCATACAGATTATTCTGCTGCTAGTGCTTGACATACTGTCAGATGAGTTGAAATAAGACACGATACATGAGAAAGAGAAGAAGACATAACCGCAAGGAGAGCATCCAAGACAACTCAGAAAATAAACAGGAACCAAATCCTGCCCATGGTCTGGGAATCACCTGCTGTGAATGTCTGTTTAAACTATCGTGGACTTGTTTTGTCTACATAAATGTACTGCAAATACAAAGTTTACTGGAAATGTGAATCTGAATCTGCTTTACTTAATGTACTTTTTTGTTTATTGTACTTCAAAACTTTTAATAGACAATTGAAGCAAATTTACTCAGTTTCAGAAATCTGTTATAGTTTTTGAAGCAATCTTTAGATCTCGGGATCAAAGTTCAAAACTAAATAAGACAAAATGTAAATTATTTTTAAATCTACCAAGAGTTCAAAACTAAATAAGACACAATGTAAAATTATTTTTTAAATCTACCAATCATGTATGAATTGGGTTGATTCCAAAAATCACTCATTAGGTGGTTTCAAATTAAGCACAGCAGGACAAACAAACAGTAAACAATGTTCTCATTTGCAGAAACTCACAATTCACTTAAGGGGTAAAACAAACAAAATATAACTACAATAAATAGCAGCACATGATTTGACAGTCAGCTACATATCATTTCCCTCTCCTTTGGCAAATAGCTGGATCATTCAGCCATGCAACTAAACTAGTACCCAGTGGATCGTTGGAAAACTTTCCCAGTCTAAATTCAGTTACATTTAGTAGCTCTTCATGTTCACAAATTATATCCCTGATCCAGCATTAGTACCAGACCTTCAGACATATTATGTCATTAATAATATCTCACTTAGACTGTTTTCTACCAAGCATATTTACTTTCAATTGGCCAAACATGAGAATTGAAATATGTTTCATGAAAACTATTGGCCAGTCAACATTCAATATATTATAACTTGTATTTATCATTGAATTATTTAATATAAGTTATTAGGAACATACTATATTTTGAAAACTCCTTATAAAGGGTTACAGAAGAAATATGTGTACTCAAAAGTAGTGTAGGCATGAAGCAGGACAATATTTTGGATTTAGCATCTGTTTCTTTTCTGGGTCAACCTGTGTATACCTAAAATCTTGTGTAAGTGACAAATAAACACTGAAATAAATCTAAGATTAGATTATATTAATAATTTAAAAATTTGTCGTATACTATACTAATAAAATGAAGCAGGTAAGAGTCTTCTATCTGAGGACTTTCAAAAGTGTTACTTTTATTTTCTTTTTTAGAACAAGACGTTTCACTCTGTCATTCAGGCTGGAGTTCAGCGGCAGAGTCACAGCTCACTGCAGTCTTAGACTCCAGGAAAAACGTGATTCCCCCATTGTAGCCTCTCTAGTAGTCGAGGATTATAGATGTGCACCACCACAATGGGCTAACTTTTAAATTTTTTGTACACATGCGGTCCCTTCATGTTACCCAGGTTGGTCTCAAACTCCTGGGCTCAAGCGATCCTCCCACTTCGGCCTCCCAAAATGCTGAAATTACAGGTGTGAGCCACCATACTTAGGCATATTTTTTATTATTATTTTTAATATACACAAACAATTTTTTAAGCTTCCTCATTGTGTAAGCTAATTCCTGTCCTTTGTCTCCTAGGTTAGTTCCCTTCGTCTTAATTATTAACATACTGATTCTGCTTTCAAAACAAAACTCACATACAACGCTTCCCTTCCACGTTTGTTCTAAATGAGAGCCTTCTCGACTCAGGATGAGACTTCAGCAGGAGTTTCCTAAAGCACCCGTCCATCTATGGTCCCTACAGCGGTGATCTCTGATGCAAACACCTTTCTGTTCCAGGCTGACGATGGGGAGCAGGCCAACTTCAGTCACAGCAATGTGGAGATAAGGCGCGCTGCGGAAAGCTAAACCGACTCCGTTTCTGCCAACTGTTGCCATGTGGAATCTGTTCTACCAGATCTTTGCAGTTTCAGGAGACTGTAAATCTTCTGTTTGTTGTGGACCTGCTGATGTTAGCATTTGGTTTTGTTTTTTAATCAAACACTCTACGGACTGGGTCATATCTGGAAATGATAGCTACCAGTTTAATCTTGCCCCTCCCAGACCCCCTGCTTCAGATGCGTATTTTCCAAACACTCCTTTTCTCTGGGTCAGATAGCAAAGGATTCCTGATTGAAATTTTCAAAGGCTTCACACTCAGCCCTGTTATTTCAGTGTCCACGGCAGTCTGTGACCTGACCTGATAGTCTCTGGAAAAAACTTCCATTTCCAGCAGTTGATGTCATCTTCTCAATCCCAGGTGATCTCCTCATGTTAATTTTTCACTTGTGTTTGTTTCCTTATTCTCTTCATTTTTTTTTTTCCTGTAATAACCCTCACTCCTTCCCACCTCTCCAGCAAATTCTTATCCTTGCTTTTAATACCAATCAAATGCTTGCTAATCCAAGCCTTCTTTCACTACATCTGACTCTTCTTTTCCTTCGTTGTTGGAATTCCTTTGACTCGTATTTTCTGGAATATATTCATTGACATTTTATAGAACCATCGAATTAGTAAATTTGGTTGGAATATAGAGCCAGTGTAGTCTTTTTTGCCTTTATTTTGGCCTAGGCACAATAACTGACTTGTAAACACAAAAAATTAGAGATACAGGTAGGATTCAAATCCTGCTTATAATTGCTTCTTCTACATTTCTTGGCTCATCAACAAGATTCAAAACTTCTCAAAGACAGAAACGATGCTTTGCATTTTTATATGCCTTTTATAAAAAATACAAAATGCAAACTGGCTATATATTTTTTTAATTTTAAAAAACTAAAGAATTGTTTAGACTTTGTCCAAAATGGAAGCATTGATATTCCATCACAGACAAATAGTAAAGCTGTGTTCTATAAAGCAGCCGAATACTGTGCATCTGTGAGCAGATTGCTTGTTGACTTTGCTGCTGATTTACTCTGCTTTCCCCACCTGGACTTCGCCAAATCCACCTTGACATTGCCCTCCCTTCTCACGTGCAGCAAATCCAGGTGCCGTGTCTCTCTTGATTAAGCCCATAAATATTGATTATGCAGTTATCGAAATAACTGATGTTGATGTCAGTGTCGTCCTAGGCAACCTTCATTATTTGACTACAGTGGCTAAGATAGGATTGATCTATTTCCTATCACTTAACATAGCTAGAGTGGCTGTTTCATCTGGAAAGCTGAATTTCTAGATATGGCTCACTATAGGTTTGTTCATGCAAGTTATAACTGTCCACCTTGTGTTCAAATATAACATTTGTGATAAATGCAACACATATACAATTATGAGACACTCAAATGAGGCCACAATAATACAATTTCGGGAAACTGTTTATTTGTAACTCATTCAGTCTTTGTTTCTCAGTACAAACAAGATGAGTGAATTAATCCAGGTTGTTTAAATATCCTCTGCCTGAGCAATATATAAATACAATACCTTACTGTGATATATGCAGTATATTTTCTTTCTTTACACATGCACACACACACACATTGTATACAATATTAGTGCATAAATGATTAAAAGCATGTTAATCTGCTTCCCTCCCTCTTTGCTTTCAGTATTTTGCAAAACATAATACAACTTCACTACCACTGCCCTCCATATGGAAATAGGCTTATTTTCTCACCTAAACAAAACAAGGGATGGACACAGTGGCTCACCCCTGTAATCCCAGCACTTTGGGAGGCTGGGGTGTGGTGGATTACGAGGTCAGGAATTCGAGACCAGCCTGACCAACATGGTGAAACTCCGTCTCTTCTAAAATTACAAAAAGTCAGCCAAGTGTGGTGGCACATACACATAATCCCAGCTACTGAGGAGGCTGAGGCAGGAGAATTGCTTGAACCTGGGAGGCAGATGTTGCAGTGAGCCAAGATTACACTCCAGCCTGGGTGACAGAGTGAGACTCCATCAAAAAAAAAAAAAAAAAAAAACTAGGGGGAATTATAGCTAGAGAGACTTAGATGACTACACTAATCATCTGAAAGATCACCGAAATAGTAGCTTTCATGCTCTTGATGGAAATTAGTGAGAAAGACATAGTTAACTTAAGAAATTCCATTCTCTGTGATTGCTTATGCAAAATCACATACCTTAGTATTTCCGTGATGGGGCCAGATACATTTTAAAGGCAACTTGCCATTAAATAATGGGACAAAATATAGATTTCTTTAAAAAAAAAAAAAAGCAGAAAGTTAAAATGAAAACAAAATAAGATACAAAAGCAAGGCCTTGTGGCCTTGGAGTGAGCTTAAGAGTGCCTTTAGATCCTATTGTTATAAAAAGTGAAAAGAAACAGATTCTGTTCCTAGGCTCACACACCTGTTATTCTTCCCCATTTTCCCATCACCATGTAAAATATGAACATTCTACTGTTCTCAACTTGAAGCTGTATCAGAGAAAATGGAGACTTGCGCGAAGCCTCCCACTCCTTTTGTTAACCTGACAAGTGCCACATGCTGGAGCTAATATGCTCTTCTGTTCTTATCTCCCAAAATTCACATGTCGGAGAAAACCAGCACACACTA
This sequence comes from Colobus angolensis palliatus, assembly GCF_000951035.1. Lineage (NCBI taxonomy): Eukaryota > Metazoa > Chordata > Mammalia > Primates > Cercopithecidae > Colobus > Colobus angolensis. The sequence goes on from NW_012114252.1 coordinate 15,958,111, forward strand.
GAAAAACAACCTGAATTCTGGCCACATCTCAAGAGTTAAGATAGGCATTGGTTTCTGCCTTAGAATTTCCTGACTGGGGAGTAAAAATGCCTCACTTAAGCCATGCTGTCATTTAGATGAGTTCCATTGTAATGGCATATCTACAAACCAACATTTCTGAATAGGTCCTTGTTTCATTTGGTGCTTTCCTGAGGAAGTTTTATCAGTGCTCTGATGTACAGTAGCCTGATAAGCCTTTATTTAGCACCCATATATCACTCCTCAACCTTTAGGGGAGACTGCAGGCAGCCAGACTTTCACCCTTTTGGGCAGTGATGGTGCATCCACCACTAGTTGAAGCAGATTAAGCAGATGGTACCTCTTCACAGAAACTTAGATTTTAAGCTTCATAAAGATTTCTCTACCAAAAACGTCACTCTGTGAACTGTCTATTTATAAGTGAGAAGGTTTGGAATCTTGTAAACTTAGGAATACACATCAGATCATCTCTCTCTTCTCTCTTTCTCTCTCTCACACACACACACCCACCCCACACACACACACACACACAGAGCACACATACTACGAAATCAAATCTGATAAAATTATAATAATTTAAATTAACACATTTCTTAATAAGAGAGAATTACACCAATACATATGAGAATTAAAATCTCTAGGGAATGTTGAGCTTTAAAAAAAATTTCAGTCCTTTATACTGACTTTTCCTCCTATCTAAACTATTTGTATTTTAACTGTGTATCAATGTATAATGCTCAGAAGTGTTAAGCCAATTTTTTTTTGTGATTTGGCACATTATTAAAATCCACGTGAAAAACTCTTAAAGACACAAGTGATTCATTACATAGAAATCATGGTATAAAATAAAAAAAGATCAGGTGGACAATGAATACAGTTCTGTGGTTCAAAATTCAATTTGAGTCTCATACCACTTCATGGAGCTGTTGGAAGCACTTGGAACATTATCAGAATGATCTTCGATTGCATTATGAAACAAATATACTGGAATTTTGAGATTTCCTCAATCCTCAATTTCATTCGCTTAAATTTGGAAATAGGCAGCACTCTTCTTAGAAAAAACTTTATTGGAATGTGACCTTGAAGGGTAAGTGGCCAGTTTCCAAACTGTACAGGTGGAGGGGCTTTCTGGCCAGAAAATACAGCAAGATCAAAGTGCAAACATACCAAAGAGAATGGTATATTCAGAGAACAGACATTTCACACACGAATGGCAGTCTACTGTAGAACAAGAGTAACATTAGGTCCCAAAGCTACAGACGGTGGTTGGTCCAGGTTGTCATCCCTCTGTTGAATTGTGCGATGGAGATTTTGACTTTATTCTGTTAATTGCAGAGGGTTATACTTCTTTTTAATTAGATCTACTAAGAATAAAATCAATATCACCTTGGAATTTGTGAAAAATGCAAATTCTTGAGCCCACCCCAGTCTTAATCAGCATGTCTAGGGCTAAAGCCCTGGATACATTTTGAAATAAGACCTCCAGGTGAATCTAATACACAGTGTGCAGGGGTTTATTTATTCAGAAAGCTAAAACCAAAGCAAAATAAGACCATTAAAGACCTTGTCATAAGCTTACATGTGGATTTCCCATTATTTATTTTGAGTAAGTGTAAAGGCATTTGTTTGCATGAAGTATCCATACTTGCATCATTAAATGTGTCTACTTAAATTAAAATTACTCTTTCCTTAAATGTAGATATTATTCCTAGGAGTTAATAATAATTATAATGTTTATGAGATTTTAGCGGGTTTGTCTGAAAAAAAATCTATGGAAACCGTGCGTATGTGTGTGTGTGTTTGTGTGTGTGTGTTTGTGTGTGTGTGTCTGTGTGTATCTCCACATTTATTATTTAATTATTAGAAATAAGAGAATGATGCCTTTAACGTCTTTGAAAACAAACATTTATATTCATCCCAGTTGGTGATGTCATCACCAAACAGTAGCAAAGTTTCAAAACATAAAGTGGCCGTAGGAAAGGTGTTAATAGATCTGGTGTCAGGGTTTCTCAACAGAGGAGCTATCCACATTTTTTGCAGGTCAAGATCTAATTTTTGTTTTGTGGATTGAAAGAATGTTACCATAGTTGCCCTTATTCATTAAATTCTAACAGCATCTCAGGTCTCATTCCACTCAGCATAGGCATCTCCATCCAGATCCCTCTGGAAGGGTGGGGTGGAAAGGACCCAGCAAAGGAAACCCATGGAAAGAGCATGGCGGTGGAGGATCCACTGGGATGCTCACTGGAAAATGTGAGCATAATTTTTTGCCTGATGTGCGTGCGCGCGCACACACACACACGCGCATACACACATATATTCCATGTTTTTTCCTGAACCCCAATAAACCTTTGTTGCATCACTTACAAATGTACAGTTTGGATAGGATGACTTCTGTTTGCAGCGCAGACTTAGCACCTTGCTTATATCATGGCACAAAGTAGAGGCTCAGGAAATCTGAATTGAAATGACGTGAACTAATGTGACATCTGCATCTTGACTCACACAATTCTGTTACGGCAAAACCCCACATCTACGAAAACTACAAAAATTTGCTGGAAGTGGACGCATGCACCTGTAGTCGCCAGCTACTTGGGAAGATCGCTTGAACCCGGGAAGTTAAGGCTGTAGTGAGCCATGATTGTGCCATTGCACTCCAGCCTGGGCAATAGAGAGGGACCCTGACTTAAATATGTATATAGTCTGTTGGGCTTAAATCAGATTACTGAAAACTATATGCCTAAGAGATGACTACTTTTACTTTGGTGACTTTGAATGAGTTCATTTTTCATGGTTCAAAACTAAACACAAATTAATTTTAAAAATTTAAAAGAAATAATTGAAACATAGAAGATAGGAAACAAAGATATATTTTAAAAGATACAAGATTTGATCAATTTTGTTTTAACTTATTTGGAAACGTCAAATATTAGATGGGGCAGATAAAATGAAAGTTTGTATAGAGAAATAGATATTTTAAGCATAAAAAAAATCACTGGAGTCTCAAAATCAGATTGTTGTATGCTGGATTTCTCCCAAATGTTAAACATTTATCTAATTTACATCTTATATAAGGTGCTCCTGCAAATGAGAAAAGATCAGAAACTTTCACTCTATTTTATCAGGTTAGTATAATGTTGATTTCAGATCACTTAAGATACATGCAAGAAAAATAAAACATAAGCTCAATATGTATATGAATGAATCTCTATATAAAACGTTTTACTTAAAACAGTAACTTAATAACATATATTTTTAAAAAGCTGTTTAGAAATACTGAAAAGCGATAATAATAGTAATTTAGTAGTAGTAGTAGTAGTAGCAGTGGTAGTAGTAGTAACAGTAGCAGTAGTCTGTTACAACAGCAAGAACAGAAACATTGACCAGTGGAATGAAATTAAAAATCCTCAGAGACAGATGTATATATATATGGAAACTAAATATGTAATGGAGTAAGGCCAGGTGACTTAGTAGAGGGTACATAGAAACCATAAATCACTATATGTGGAGATAAATGAAAATGGACCCCTAACACTGTATAAACATTTGGAATTCAGCAAGGATTAAAGACTAAAATGTGAATGGTTAACTTACAAATTAAGGTCCTACACTGCTATTAATAATACAAATATTAATGCTTATGGTCATAATAATAAGTTTGGAATTATGTTATCTCCAAAAGCATAAAACATAAGGTAGAAATAATTAATGTTACTATGTCATAATTAAGAGTTTCTGCTCATTGAATCTTTGTCTACACCTTTGGATGGTGGCTGCTCCTTCAGCCAGAATTGGAAAGTAGATGAGTTAGGGATCAGGCTGTGAGATTAAGTCCTAAAAATGTTAAAACCCACCTCCAAGTGCACTGAAAGTTTTGTTGATTTTGTAGATTTTCAGAGAGAGTGGAACTCAAAAATAGAATATAGCTCAGCAGCTGATAACTAAAATAACATGATAATGTCCATTCTAACATTAACATTTTGTGATTTTTAAGACAAGCACACATCTGTATAAGACAGGTATGAAGGTAAATGAGGGTAGTAGAAGGAGTTAGATGTCAAAAGAGTACAGAGATTTCTGCTTTTACAGAACATGTTTGACTTAGTAATGAAAGTGAAGTAAAAGTGATTGAGGACTGAGCCATCACTTTCCCCCTCCCTATCTGGGTGACCTGTGGCAGATTACTTTCTCCACATAATTGCTTCATCATCGATGTTCTGTGCATAGTTCTTTTCTATCTTACATGGATCCTCTAAATAACCTGCCTTCCAATATGTATTCGGTGACAGCTCTGAAAGTTACCAATATATTTCTAATTTTATATAATTAAAGGTTCCTTTATGTTTATATTTCAACAGGGAATAGTTGAAATATGGAATATTAAAACTTGACGTCTCTTGAGAAGTTTATTTTAGCAACACCCATCATATTCTTGGTCTTTAGCTTTACTCAGTCTTGTACAAAACAAAGAAGTCAACTCTGATAAGTTATAGATCTTGATCCTAAGCATAACAGGAAATAGATTTGAGAATGAATTGTGTTGCAACAAATCTTCAAGTATATGTTTACAAATCTGTGTGCTCATATTTGAAAATTCATGTGCGTTGTGTGTTTTTGTAGATGTGAGCATATTAAAATCGCAGGCAACCTCTGTGTATGTACATATTGTAAAGCCGAAAAGGAAAATGAAATGAAAAATACATCTTAGAAAGTATATTTGTTCATAATTCACAACCACAGGAACAATTAGGCCCTGATTTTGACATGTCAGAGGGTGAAACGATGTCAGATTTTGTGAGTTAGAGCTTTGGAATTAAGCTTTCATGCACTGCAGGCTAAGCAATAAACACCCACAGAGGAGAAGTTTCTAATTTTGGTTTTTATATGAGTATCCCAGGCCTCATCAGCCTGTGGGAAAGAGAGATAATAAAAATAATGTGTACTGTTTCAGATTATACATTTTCCAGTTCTCACATATTTATGTCACCCTAATTTTCCATCAACACTCTTGACTATACTTTTATTACAGAAATTCTGTCATAAATGAAACTTACAGATGCATTTAAAAAATACTGCCTCTTCAGCCCATAACATGTTATCTTGAAATTAAGGTAGGGCAAATATCTGGATGGAGATTCAAATGCAATTAATATAATTAACAAGAGAAGGGATTTAACAGCGCTAAGAAGTGGAACTTGCCTGGCTGGTTCTCGACTAGAGGGCTTCAGGTCATCTTGACTAGAACGAGGTAAAGAGAAAATATTAAATTAAACAGAAACTAACTTCTGTGTAGACACTTTCTTCTCTTCTCACTGTGTACACGTTTTATCCATTCACTGAGCTGCAAGGCCCATTGCCAAGGTGCCCTCCACAGTCCTGGTCTCACTAATGTTTTTGAAGGTGGGAGGAATTATTTTTCTTGTTTTACTTAATTCAACACTTTAGTATTTGCTCTCATTTCTCTAAAAATCATTTCCATGTTCTTTGGTGTATCCTCTCACTATTAATCTAACTAACCTCTTTGTGGAAAAATATACCTTGTAAAGTTTTTGTATCTACCACAGAAACTACAGAATATCTGATCCACGGTGAATACTCAGAGAATGAATGTTGTGAAGAAATAAAATATCTGTCACACCAGACCACATTCTATCTATAATTGTTCCAGAAAGTTTTCGTTAATATCACTTTTCCCATGCTAAAGTTATGTAGAAGTGTGTATTGGGGGAGAACAAAAATCACAAGTCTTACTGGCATAACTTTTTTCATAGGTAGGAGAAAGTAAAATTGTCCCCAGTATTAAACAAACTGAAAATTAAATAGAACATCTAATACTTAGTAACATTCCACAGGTTCAGTAGACTCTACCTTATTCTTTACTTGCTAGGTTTCCACAGATATATGGAAAATATGGTTTTTAACGTCATTTCTTAAAAGTAGTTGGAGTTTGAGCTTGGAGTTCAGCAGGCCACATACTAAAACCTACCAGATAACGAGTCTTCTCCTGCATTTCTCCTCTCTGTAGTACAACAGCACTGGTATTAACTCAAGCTTGATGATCACCAGCACTTGGTAGTAATTCAAGGTATTCAGTATGACTCAAGTCTTTTAAGAAAGGTTCCACCCAAACTAATGGGAGCAGGGATTATCTCAGCTTTTCTGTATTATCGGTCATCTAGAACTGAAGAACTATAAATAATTCTGTGAACACACTGCATAAAAACATCACTGTAGTATACGAGAATAAAACTGCACTTTCTCTATTGATACAGTGTTGATCATTAAGGTCTCCTAAGGGTAATTAAGCAACACTAAAATAATTTTTTGAAGAAAACCAAGGAAAGTCCTCATTTTTTTCCAACCATCAGATAATAATGATTTAGTTTGGCCAACAGCAGACAGAATCCTGACTTAAAAGATGCACACTATTAAGATTATATTTCATACACATGCTGTTCATGCCTTCTCTTCCTTCTTCTTTTTGTCTTCCTATTGACTTGAAATGGGATGAAAAAATCTGCTGCTTCTCTGGTCTCTTAGTCACAGGATTATCTCTCTTTCAACCTTTATAACAAGGCCCTTCTACCAAGAGAAGCCCTCCACAAGACAGTGACCCACACTTAAAGACTGGCAACATTTGAATTCTAGTGATCTTTTAAAAACTGAATATATGGCTCACGCCTGTAATCCCAGCACTTTGGGAGGCTGAGGCAGGTGGATCAACTGAGGTCAGGAGTTCGAGACCAGCCAGGCCAATATGGCAAAACCCTGTCTCTACCAAAAATATAAAAATTAGTCAGGCGTGGTGATGTGGGCCTGTAGTCCCAGTTACTCGGGAGGCTAAGGTGGGAGGATAACTTCAGCCTGGGAGGCAGAGGTTGCAGTGAACTGAGATTGTGCCACTGCATTCCAGCCTGGGTGACAGAGTGAGACCCTGTCTCAAATAAATAAATAAATAAATAAATAATAAAATGAAAACTGGATATGAACAATTTTAACACGTTAAAGATGCCAACTAGATTGTCGTATTTTAAACATAAAAATTATACTATTGAGAAAAAATTTAAAAATATTATTTGAAACTTAATTCTTAACTATTTGATCAGAAGAATAATAAAGGAAGGAAGTCACCTTAACCCTCAGATGTAGGGAGTATTTCTTAGTGGTGACAAGTTGGCACTGAAAGCATTTTCAAAATAGAAATCCCAAAATATTGACCTATGGCAGTAATATGGAAAACAGAACACAACTTCACAATCTGTTTAGATAAGACACACTCTCTTACATATAGTTTAATCTAGTTTGCACGGCTTCTCATAAATGTGTATTTAAAGAATCAATTTAACCATTTTAATATAACCTTTTATTTTAATTTCTCTTTCTCTTTTCCCTCTACGTATTTCTTTAAGGCATGTGCTGTAATATATTCTCATATATTAAACAAATGGCAAGTGAAAATAATAATATGCTAAGATATATTTTATGGTGTAATGCAGAGAAGAGAGAGAATGCTTTAAGAGTATTCAGAAAGCAAACCACTGCTGAGCATTTCAGTAATGACACACAATATGTCTTTTCAGTCATAGTCCTTGAAGCAAATTGACGACAGAGCACAGGCCCATGGAATTCGGAAAGATACACGAACCGTGTCAACATCAGTCTTCTCCACATCAGACCATCTCTAAAGTGTCTTTACATTTTAACTTTGTGAGTTTCTTGACATTGTAGCAGCCACTATTAAGCTGGTGATGGTAATGTTATTAAAGTTATGGCTATGGAATCACCTCTCAACTAAGTTGAGAAACAAAACTGGGGAGTTAAGCGGCTATGAAACGCAAATGTCTATGTTTATTTATTCCCAATGTCATCTTCAGTCGTTATCAAAAAGACGTGAAACAACTGTATGATGACAACCAAGTAGGTCCACTCCTATATCCATCCAGCTCACACTCTACCTCTGTCTCCACTCATCTTGAAGAATGTTTAGATCTAAAAGTGATAGCTGTGGTCTTCCTGTCCAAGTATTATTATTATTATTTATTTATTTATTTATTTTTGAGACAGAGTCTCGCTCTATCGCCCAGGCTGGAGTGCAGTGGCACAATCTTGGCTCACTGCAAGCTCTGCCTCCCAGGTTCACGCTATTCTCCTGCCTCAGCCTCCCAAGTAGCTAGGACTACAGGTGCCCACCACCATGCCTGGCTAATTTTTTTTTTTTTTTTTTGTATTTTTAGTAGAGACGGGGTTTCACCATGTTAGTCAGGATGGTCTCAATCTCCTGAACTCGTGATCTGCCCGCCTCGGCCTCCCAAAGTTCCAGGGTTACAGACGTGAGCCACTGTGCCCTGCCCTAAGTATTAATTTTTTTAGGAAAAAAATACAACCAAACAAATAAACAATCCCTTCATAGTTTTATAATCCACAACTCTTATGAAAAAGTGGTATTTAAATATAATACTAACAACATATAGACTAGTCAAGATATATAAAGAAGGCATTTGTTCATTTATTCATTGTTAGCTCATACTTAGTCTGGGTAGACAGTAGAGAATGAAGAAGTTATTTCCTCAAAAACTTTGCAGTCTGGTGAGGAGTAGATGAAATGATCATTAATACACAGGATAGTAAGTGATGAGACACAGCCCTGACCTGGGTTCTATAGAAAAACAGAGGCGAGGATTTAAATCACCACATTGACATTTAATATGAAGGAAACAAAGCCATCTCTTTTCCAATAATGCTCTAGGTCTTCCATAGAAAATATAAGTTCTCCAATACTGCCTCAAGTACAGTAAGAGCAGTATCTATAGGTAGACATTGACCCAAACATTCTTGAGTGACAGTTTACACCCTGCTGAAAAACGAGCATTTGATCTGGTAGATGGTGCACTTGATCTAGTGTAGACATGTAATTGAGGGCAAAAAAAAAAAAAAAAAATCAAGCTAAGATACATGGAAGACTCAGAGAGGGTTAAAAATTATTTTGTAAGAGTTTTCTTAATCACAATCAGTCTGTAGGGGTAGCTAGTAGTAAAAGTAAAAGTAAGTGGTTAAAATATGCTTCCTACATTGCTGCTTTTTTGCATTTCTCTCCCAACTTTTGAGGTCCCCTCTCCTCTGCTCCCCACAAGTTCTTCTCTCTGACAACTCACAGCTCTCTGCTCTGGTATTCCACCCAAGCACATTTTCCTTTTATGCCAAAATAACTTCTCTCCATCAATCACTATAAAGACTTCTATTTCCTTAATGGAAATTATATCTGATGTTTGAAGAAAAGTAATCTGATTTTTAAGCCACTTTATGCTAAAATAAAGGTGACTTTTCTGTGAAGCTTAAAATATTCCACAGGGTGGTTGCATTTTAAAGAGGATGCCTGTGGACATAAATACATTTTTAGCTGGAAGAATTTCTTCACAGAGGTCAAGAATGACTGCATTGCAGTGGCAGCCTCCTGATGTCTGTACACTGGCCTACATTTGGCTACAGGGAGGGCACGTGTGTGGCCCTGCCAATGTCCTCCAATCCATGAGCTCATGGTGAGATAGCACTAAGCGTTCACGCAAAACTTGTTATGTGTTGTTCAAACTAGGGTCGGAGTTTTTTGAAAATTATTAAGCTTTTAGTCTTTGTAAGAAAGTCAGCATTTGTGAATATACTGGGCCTGGCCACATGAATGTCCCTGCTGAACAAACTCTAGATTGTCTTTTTTAGGGGTGGGGGGTCCTAACACAAATATCAGATTCAGTGAAAGCTAAGAGGACTCAAAGAATTTAGAAACACTAATACACTCCTACTAATGGTTTATTACAGTGAAAGGCTGCAGATTAAAGTTAGCAGCGGAAAAATGTACATAGGGGAGGGTCCAGGAAACAGCAGACGCAGGCTTTAGTTCTCTTCTTCCACAACATGTAAGTGAAAAGACACAAATACAAGTTATAGACTGTCTTTTAAGATGTTTTTCAGATGCCAGCTGCTCCCACAAAGTCACCGTAGATCAACTGTGCCAGAGTTGATTGTTCTTTGAAATACGGAAGGAAGCTTTCCCAGTTTTAAACGTATGGCCTTTTATTATAATTATGTATATTCTTATTTTTTATCTTATGCTGGAGTGAAAGGTCCTGAAGTCATGAAATCCAACTGACCCATCTTAACTCGCTACCGTCTCTGCCCTTATTCATGGCAGGGGATCCATCAATATATGTTAATGAATATAAGAATATACTCATCTTAATTTTTTTTTTTTTGAAACAGACACTCGCTGTGTCCCCCAGGCTGGAGTGCAGTGGCACAATCCCAGCTCACTGCAACTTCCGCCTCCCGGTTCAAGCGATTCTCCTGTCTCGGCCTCCCGAATAGCTGGGACTACAGGTGCACACCACCACGGCCGGCTAATTTTTTGTATTTTTAGTAGAGACGGGGTTTCACTGTGTTAGCCAGGATGGTCTCAATCTTCTGACCTCATCATCCGCCCGCCCTGGCCTCCCAAAGTGATGGGGTTATGGGCATGAGCGGCCTGGTCCCCTAATTTCTTTACACCAATCTGTTAATAGAAGCTCTATTATTTTAGAAAAGTAAACATACAGTGCAAGCTGTTAAAATCTATCTGTGACAAAAATCAAACGGATGATAGAAAAGAAAAAAAAAGGAGTAGAAAAATAAATAAATAAATAAATAAAATAGTACCGAAAAAGGAAAAATGCTAAAATGAATGATGTAGAAAAATACTTTGATTGAGGAAGTCAAGGTCAATAAGGTAGTTGGATTGCAGCAAAACTTCTTTCGATGCATTTCTTCCTCTTCTACTTACCTTACATAAAGAAAAAAAACTTAAAGCATAAGGAAGTCCAAAATGTAGGCTAAGGTCCTCCCTGTGACCATACAAATGCCCTGGGAAGAAGGAATATAGTATTCGTGTCCTCAATAGTACATGGTCAGCTCTTACCAAAAGAAGGTGAGCAAGTTGGAAGTTGAAGACACACAATTTGAAAAGATTTTACCTCTCAACCAGGCTTAGAGAAAAGATGGTGACAAGTAAAAGTTACACATAGTTTAATAGTATACAAGATTTTATTATTTAAGCTTTACCTAAGATAAATAATAAACATGTTTGATTGCTTCCATCAGTCTAAGAAAAGAAGATTAACACATCTTCAACTTTTTGTATATGTCTTTCAATACGAATGTTTCATGTCCTTCATGAAATACAATAAAAGTAGAAATCTAAATGATAAAATAAATGGGGAATTAACATTAATTAATTATGGTATGTTCTTCAGAAACAACATTATAATAACATCATTCTAACTAAAGGATAAAGCAATAATATATTCAATGAAGCCAAAGTGAGTGAAATTTGTTTCAACGTTTTAGAAAATTTTGGTTTAATACCCTGAGATACAGCAATTTAAGGATTAGGTTTTCAGTTTAATATATGCCAATATTTGGCTTTAAAGACTGTCAAAATAATAATTAATAGAAGAAGTTAATCAGTAACTACAATTATAAAATCCCTGTGTTAATTTTTCCATTGCACTTGGCAATTTTCCAACCCTGCTTAACAATTTCATTTGTTACTTGGCTATCAACTTTTAATCTTTTTTGATATTAAACTGTTATTCATTTCCACTGATCTTAAGTTGTTATTTTTTTAACAAGAAGCTTCAAAACTCATTAACGTTTTAATTTTTAAGAATTTTAAGCAAGATTTTAAATATGGACATTTGAGAGTTTTATAAATGACACATGCTATTTTATAGGTCTTGAATTAATAACCATAATATTAATTTGGGGTGATAGGGGGTGCCTGCACATCTGTGTTGCAATATCTCTCCTGGATAGCATATAAATTATAACATAAATGACTTTGGTGTATTGCAATGTCTGCAACTATACCCTAAATTATGATTATTAAAATTAATAAAAACTTATCTTTACATAACGGTTACATAGTTTTAGGCAGCTATCTAAATACCCTACAGTAACCAACTTAGTCCTCATGAGTTCTCTCTGAGGCCAGTCTTATCGTTGTTCCTGATTTACAGGTGGAAGAACCACAGCTTGAACTCAGAAAGTTGGCCCCTCAGTCTTGCTAGCATCAATAGCACCCACTGTCTCTAGTGCTCCAGATGAAGCAGTGACAGCTTCAGGGTCGCATCTTGTAGTTACCTCCCCTGCCCACCAGGTGCCTTGTGCTATTAAGCAAGTCATTTGTGCCTGGAAACTACTTTCTTTACCATTTGTTTCCTTTAGTGTTCAACGAATTAAGGGTGCTGCATTTATTACCAGTCATATCTTGCAAAAAGCCTAAAATAAAACATTCATTGAATAATTTTGACAAAAATCGAGTGAGTTCCTACTGTGTGGTAGAGGCTGTGTTAGATGCTATCATTTAACCGAACACAAGAGATACAAATCTCCTCTAAGAAAATTATATTCTACTAGATCTGCTTTTTAAAAAATCCACATGTCTAGCAGACATCTCACACTATGTACTTTGTTTTATGATTTTTCCTACAAATCTTCTGCAAGGCCTGCTACACACCCGCCAACATAGTTTCTTGTCAACATAATGCATTTAAGTTCGTAGCCATATGCTTATTATGTTCTATTTTAGTCACATTTATAGTGGCAGACAAAAGATAATGTTTCCCCCAAAGTACTCAGTTTTTGAACTTTCTCTATTAAGAAGGATACCCATATCCATCATAAAGTTTAACACAATTTTGTAAAGTCCTCAATTGAACGTAACAAAATTCTAAACATTGTGATAAACTTGTCAAGGTTTGCTTTACTCATGATGACTGCTTGATCTTTGCGGTTGTTCCTTCAATCTTTTGGTCACCCCTTTCGGTCCTGTACTCTTTGGAAGGAAGTCACTCTGTGCTGCCCAGGAATGAGAGTTAGGCTCTGCCTCTTTGAAGGCAGGGCATCCACATAAATTATCCGGATTCTTCTGCATGCAAGAATAAACTCTCCCCCATTGACTTATGTATTCTGTCATTCATTTAAATCAAAATGAATTCAGAAACATTTATTTTGTATTTTGGGTTATAATCTAATACTACTGGTTAATTTTGTCCTGAAAACTTTCCAGTTTTGACTATTAGGAGCTCTTTCAGTTGGCTACTATGCCCTGTGACATACCCCATGTCACAGGGGTGGCAAAAATGGCGAAATATAATCAAATATATTGTTTTACTCTGTTAAGTTGGTAAATATAGTAATACATACATTTTATATTAATAATATCAATATTTACAAAATACTCTGCTTTGCATAATCCTACTACAAATCAGAGATGGGGGCAGATATACTATCTACTTTGCAAGTTGATTAAGGAGTTTCTTTAAGAATGTTAAGTGATTCATCTCCAATCATGCAAAAAGACCACAAATCTCAATGCATCTTTTAATGAGATACCTTTCCCTAATAATTTTAGAATGAACTCCAGAAACAAGAGAAAATCATGCCTGTATTCTCTTGTTATGAGATTCAATAACTCTTTTCTGAATATTTTCAAAGGTAGCTATTTTCAATATTAAATGCATACAAAATAAATTCCTAGCTTACAAAAAGCTATCAAAACAATTGTTAGACATAACTTTCCATGAAAGTTCTAGAGCTAGACAAAAACTCAAGTGTTGCCTAATATTTTTAGTTGTATCAAGATTTCAAATCATTAATGGGACTATTATTAGTGCTATACTATATTTTAAACAGAAAGCAGGGACCACTGAACATTTTGATTTTGCTATTATGGAATACATTCCTTCTAGAGAAAGGTCTTCTGCATCCAAAATGAGTTCATTTTAGCCATTAGTGGAGAAAAACCCATTTTGCCTTTTTTTTGGGCTCATTTTCATCTCAGAGACATAATATAAATCTTGGCCTGCAACATTTCCTGCGGCTTAATAACCAGCTGGACCTCAAGCCATCACCTCCTCTCAGGCAACCATTAGTTCCCAGGAAACACTCTGCCTTGATCATTATTGCATAATTAAGACCATTCTGTATTCCTTTAATGTAGCATATCAATTATTGAGGAGAAATATAATACAGGGAAAAAAAGTGATGGCATTGCTTTATATTTAAAAAGAAGAAAAATGAAAATGAGTAATCCTAGAAGCTTATTTTAATAACTGTCCTTCAAAAGAAAACCAACATCCAAAGTACATTGCTAAAGAGCTTCTTATTTCGATATTTCTACTTGCAGATAATTTGGCAAAATGGACAAATAACAGATAATACAACAAAGGGGACATTTATCCTCAAGGAAATTTTACAGAATGTTGCCAAACGTTGGTGCATGTAAGCTGCAGTGTCGGGAATAATCTCCAAATTCAAGTTAAGTAGGCAAGCTAGTAGTGAATATTCCATCGGCTGATGAAATATTCACATAAAATCCTGAGCCCTTTTAGTTACAAAAATTCAAAGTAGACCTCTTCCCCTTTGATTTCCTCTTCATTATAATCAGTGGCTTTATTTTGCATAGAAAAGGTGAGTAGAGAAAAGGGGCCCTATTTACCCACACGCATCCTGTGCAACAAGCACCTCTGATGATTCACTCCCCGCCCCAACCCAGAGGAAGTCAGAGAGCAGGTAGATCAAATATAGGCGATTAAATTATTCACATACTATTCTTAAGCAACAAGGGCAATGAAAAAGTGTGAATAGTCTGTTTTGTTGTTGCTGTTCTTGTTTGGGTTTTTGTGGATTTTTTGTTTGTTTGTTTTTTTGTTTGTTTTGAGAAGGAATTTCACTCTTGTCGCCCAGGCTGGAGTGCAGTGGCGCAGTCTCGGCTCACTGCAACCTGCGCCTCCTGGGTTCAAGTGATTCTCCTGCCTCAGCCCCCCAAGTAGCTGGGATTACAGACGCCCACCACCACACCCGGCTAATTTTTGTATTTTTAGTAGAGACGGGGTTTCACCATGTTGACCAGGCTGGTCTTGAACTCCTGACCTCAGGTGATCCACACTCCTCCGCCTCCTGAAGTGCAGGGATTATAGGCGTGAGCCACTGCACCAGCCTTAATAGTCTGTTATTGTAACAGACTCTGTGACTATCTCCTTTCATAGTTCCCTGGAAATCTTTGTCAGATGTCTTCCCTCCCTCCCTCTATCTGAACAGGGAACAGGTTGGGAAATGGGATATCTCCACATGGGCCAGAAAAAGGGGGAGTAGTTGTAGACTGAAATAAGAAAGGAAAAATAAAAAAGAAAGAGAGGAAGACAACCAAAATGATTCTTTTATTTACAAAAGCGGGCATAAGCTTCAAATGAACAATCTCATGAAATTATTCGATGAGTCAATTCTGGCAACATATACAGTATACACTGTGCATGTTTATATTAAAAACTCACACTCATAAACGTAAAATTCTGGTATTTTTGCTTTGAGTACTGGGGGAAAAAAAAGGAATTATGGAACAGTGGTTTAGGGTGTTACCAACAAACCATAGTGCTAATGAAAGTTACATAGACTTTTTGAACTGGAATCATCTCAATATTGGCATAGGTAAGGTTACATCCTGGGGGCCTTGGGCCATTTCCAATTGTGTACTTAATTTTTCTGGCAGCTTAAAATTATAAAAATATCTAGAATTAGCTGCTTCTTCAACAATGTTTTAAGTTTTATCTAAAACAATCAAAAAATGTTTTAAATGGGACTACATTTCGAGTAGGCATCTGTTAGGTGAAACAGAGTTGCAGCCGCCATTCATGCAGGAAGAGGGCTCCTTTCCTTCCTGTGCTCCACTCTGTATCCTGCTGTCTCTCTAGCATCTTCCGGAAGGCCACATTTATTCATTTATATTAGAGCTTGGCCACTGTGCTTTTGTATTTAAAACTGTTGGTGTAGTGTTTAAAGCAGTTTTGTTACAAATCCGTGCAGTAATAGCTATTAAACAATGGATTCTTAGATGGATATTTACTTGTATTATTGCGGCACAACACATTACCTTATTGACTATTACCAAAGTGTGTTAAATAAAGAGACTGTACTTTCTTAATATTTTTATTGATAGCTCATCTAAAATTGCTTTGGTGTTAATACATGTGCTATGAAAAGTAGTAGTTATGAATATTCTTATTTGTTACTTTCTAAATGCACGTGTATTCCTCAAAACTTGGATGCTCAATGATTCAGCAAAACTGTCCAAGGATTCAGTAAAACCCAGTTCCAGGAATGGTAGCCACACACCTTTCCTGCTGGATCAGATTCCATCAGGTCCAATCCAGCCAGTCATATATGATGATTCAATTTTACCTTTTCCTATCAGTTTCTTTCAAACATGACTGTGAGTTCAGCAGGCAATTTACTTTGCCCTCTTAAACTCCAAAATCACAATCTGAATATCCACAGCCTGTCTCTTGAAACAGCAGAATAATCTACAGCAATCACATGTCCCTCACAATATCTGATTGGATAGTCTCGGATCATCTTGACAGCACTTGCTACTTGATTGAAACTTAAATGCTTACAATCACAGTCTCTTCATACTTTCACATTTAACCAGAATAGATCATTTGAGATGTATCCTCCCAATGGTCAATGCTATATTTTAATCAAATGACATAAACAAATAGATATAAACAGATCCATATGGAGCTATCTGTATTGATAAGAATATAAATTATAGGCACCAAAATACATTGCCTAATATTAATGCTTTTCTTTTCTTTCTTTTCTTTTCTTTCTTTTTTTTTTTGACCCATTATTGGAAGCTTACTATATCCTTCATCAGCATCACAACTTATACTGTGGTGTGCAACCTGGCTTGTCCTGTGAATGTTTTTGGTACACTGTATTGTCCACTACTGGTGATTCCACCATGTTAAAATCCAACTCCTTCCTTGAATCTCAACCCAACCCAACATCTTCCCTAGCTCATACACAAATCTCATTGCAATTTTATAGTCAACTATGTTTAAGAAATAGAAAAATAGAATTAGAAAGATTCACTGTACTCTTCCTAAAGGGGGCAACCTGTGCATACCCACACAAGCTCAACGTGTCCAAATCATTTAATTATCAGAATAGATGTGTTGTCAAGACCCAACACTTTTTAAGCACCAATAAGGATTAAGAAAATCGTTCCCTTTGCTGTGCAGCTTTGTGGTTTAATAGAGCCCCATTTATCTATTTTTGTTTTTGTCCTCTGTGCTTTTGAGGTCTTCCCCATAAAACGTTTGCTTAGAACAGTGTCCTGAAGTGTCTCCTCTGTTTTCTTCTAGTGGTTTTGTAGTTTCAGGTCTTAGATTTAAGTCTGTAGTCCA
>NW_012114252.1:15975451-15977558 GCF_000951035.1 Colobus angolensis palliatus
TCTTGACAGCACTTGCTACTTGATTGAAACTTAAATGCTTACAATCACAGTCTCTTCATACTTTCACATTTAACCAGAATAGATCATTTGAGATGTATCCTCCCAATGGTCAATGCTATATTTTAATCAAATGACATAAACAAATAGATATAAACAGATCCATATGGAGCTATCTGTATTGATAAGAATATAAATTATAGGCACCAAAATACATTGCCTAATATTAATGCTTTTCTTTTCTTTCTTTTCTTTTCTTTCTTTTTTTTTTTGACCCATTATTGGAAGCTTACTATATCCTTCATCAGCATCACAACTTATACTGTGGTGTGCAACCTGGCTTGTCCTGTGAATGTTTTTGGTACACTGTATTGTCCACTACTGGTGATTCCACCATGTTAAAATCCAACTCCTTCCTTGAATCTCAACCCAACCCAACATCTTCCCTAGCTCATACACAAATCTCATTGCAATTTTATAGTCAACTATGTTTAAGAAATAGAAAAATAGAATTAGAAAGATTCACTGTACTCTTCCTAAAGGGGGCAACCTGTGCATACCCACACAAGCTCAACGTGTCCAAATCATTTAATTATCAGAATAGATGTGTTGTCAAGACCCAACACTTTTTAAGCACCAATAAGGATTAAGAAAATCGTTCCCTTTGCTGTGCAGCTTTGTGGTTTAATAGAGCCCCATTTATCTATTTTTGTTTTTGTCCTCTGTGCTTTTGAGGTCTTCCCCATAAAACGTTTGCTTAGAACAGTGTCCTGAAGTGTCTCCTCTGTTTTCTTCTAGTGGTTTTGTAGTTTCAGGTCTTAGATTTAAGTCTGTAGTCCACCTTGAGTTGAATTTTGTGTATGGTGAGACATAGGGGTCCAGTTTCATTTTTATGCATATGGAAATCCAATTTTCCTGCACACATTTTTTAAAAAGGATATCCTTTCCCCAATGTATGTTCTTGGCATTTTTGTCAGAAATCAGCTACCTATAAATATGGAGGTTTATTTCTAGAATCTCTGTTTTGCTCCATTGGTCTCTATGTGTCTTTTTATACCAACACCATGCTATTTTTGTTACTATAGCCTTGTATTCTGAAGTTAGGTAGTGTGATGCCTAAAGCTTTGTCCTTTTTGCTCAGGACAGTTTTGTCTATTTGGGCTCTTTTTTGGTTCTATGCAAACTTTAGGTTTTTAAATATGTTTTCCATGAAAAAATAATGTCGCTACTTTGATAGGGATTACATTGAATGTGTGGATTATTTCAGATGATAAGATCATTTTAAAAATATTAAGTCTTTTCATCCATGAGCTTGGGATATCTTTCCGCTTGTTTGTGCCCTCTTCAATTTCTTTTGTCAGTGTGTTTTTGTGTACTTTGTAGGTATATTTTACCTGCTTAATTACATTTATTCCTAGGGTATTTTTTATGGCTATTTTAAAAAGAATCTCCAAACAACCTGTTGAATGGGAGAAAATATTTGCAAACTATTCATCTGACAGGTGACTAATATCCAGAAAATACAAGGAACTCTAAGAGCTCAACAGTAAAAGAAAAAAAAATCTCACAAATCCCACAAATAATCCTATTAAAAAGTAGGCAAAGGACATGAGTAGACATTTCTCAAAAAAAAAAAAAATGCATAAAATGGCATAACCACTAAGTATATAAACAAGATGCTCAACATCACTAATTATCAGGGAATTGTGAATCAAAGCCACTATGTGATATCACATTACCCCAGTAGAATGGCTATGACTAAAAAGACAAAAAAATGACAGATACTGGTGAGGGTACAGAGAAAAGGGAACTCTTATACACTGTTAGTGGAAATGTAAATTAGTACAGCTATTATGAAAAAATACTATGGAGATTTCTGAACAAAATTAAAAATAGAAGTGCCATATGACCCAGAAATTTGACTACCGGGTATTTATCCAAAGGAAAAGAAATCAGTGTTCCAAAGGGAAGCCAGTACTGGCTTGTTTACTGCAGCACTGTTCACCATTGCAAAGATATAGAATCAGCCTATGTCTCCATCAATGAACAAATAGATAAGCAAAATGGAATAGTATTTGGGCACAAAAACACTGAAATTGTGTCATTTGCA
>NW_012114252.1:15985738-15996408 GCF_000951035.1 Colobus angolensis palliatus
TTTTTAGTAGAGATGGGGGTTTCACCGTATTGTCCAGGCTGGTCTCGAACTCCTGACCTCAGGTGATCCACCCACCTTGGCCTCCCGAAGTGCTGAGATTACAGGCATGAGCCACCGTGCCTGGCCTCCAATTGTAGTCTTTAAAGACTTACTTGTAATATGCTTCCCAGCTAAATAACAGGGGGAGTTTAAAACAAATTCCTACCAGTAAATATTTTTCTAATCTATAAAACGGCATAGCATTTCTTAACTAAAATATAAACGGATCCTATTTGAGCACAGAGGGGGAGAACATATCATTCAGTATATTGATTAGATATTGCAGAGATTTTAGTAAAATTGAAGTTTATTAAAAATATATACAAAATATCAACTTGAAATACATTTAAATGAGATGTACTCTCTCTTAGATAAAAACGATGTTTCTTGCACCCAAACAGCATTTCCTCTGTTTTAATGGTTATTGATTTCATCAGTGGTGCTGATCAGTTACATTATGACTATAGCTGAGTTATGGCAACTCACAAAATAACCATAATTGAGAGACATCTCACTCTCCAGATATTCAGTGAGATGCTTCCTCATGGCAAAACAGACAAAATTTTCTGGGTTTGGCTGCACTGTTCTTTGTGTTTAGGTATTGACGTTCTGATAACCCTAACTTGGCCTTGCTTAGTAACAAGAAAAAATATCATTTGCCATTTTAATGTAATGAGGTTGGGGGAAGAAGAGAAAACTACGATTAAAAGCAGACCTCATCAAACTACAATAAAATATAAACTACTAAAAGTCTGACTATCTGATAACCAAAGGCGTAAAATAATCTTTTAACATTTTTACTTTGTTTACATAGATGTGAAAGAGTGTTTTAAAACGATACTACCATGCAGAGCTGATGTTCATGCACGTGCTGGAGTATGTTCTGATTCGTCAGTCTCCCATGATATTTGCTTGGTATTTATCCCCGTTCCAGATGTTGAATGTCTGGAATAGCATTCCTGCTTTGAAATATTTTTCAAAGTGTAAGAAACAAAACAACAAATAGGGTGTGATTACCCCACTTCTTCCCCCAGACTCCCCCTTCCTCACACAGTTCATGCCACATGCCACTCTCCTGGGCTATTGGAAGTACCTTGGACCTTGCCTCCCCACCCCACTCTGGGCTCATCCCGTCATCTCCCATGCTGCAACCTGACAGAGAGTTGCAAGTTGCAAAACTGATCTTGTCACCACCACTCTCCACACTAAATCCCTCTAATGCCTCCCCCATTCTTTTTGGATAAATTCCTTCTGCTTGCATAGCCACATGCTTGTCTTCTTCAGCTTCACCTCACACTGTGGTCACCTGCCTTCTACTCACTCAGGAACTTCTCTCCATTGAAGAAGTTCTTCTCCCCTGTTCCAGGGCTTTCCCGCTGACGGTTGTATGTCCCCCACACCATGCCCAGGTGGCCACCTCATTCCACAGATGTCTTCCAACTCCATCAACAATTATTTGGAAAGGCTTCCTTGATCCCCCAATTTAAGCCAGTTCTCTTGATGCAAGTGTCTTTCCTTCAGGATAATTATTTACATTTGAATCAAGATATATTAATTAATGTAATTATTTCATATTATCATTTTCTACATAGCATTGTAAGCTCTATGTGAGCAGGGTTCTTGAAACCTGTAAATAGTTTTGATCATTACTGTAAACTCAAAGCCTAGGACAGTGATTACATGGGATAAATACTTAATATGTTGTATCAAATAACAAATGTTTGCCCTTATGTAAGCAGAGTAACCTCTGCTTATAAGTTTTGTAACCTCTTAATTAATTATATGTTTCATTATAAGGGCTGACTCTTGTTACAAACACATTTTAAGTTGTGTCACTGTTGGTTAATTTATTCAGTTAAATATATTAATTCTGAAATTTATTTAAAATCAGAAAAATCATGATAATATTTATAAATAACCAATGACTCATAAAAACAAACAGAATGGTATCAAGGGAATATCTCTTCCTGCAAAAAAACGAGCAAACAAATAAAATCACATTTATCAGCTTTTCTATAAAGAGGTTTGTTTTTAAATCTAATTTTAAATTATGATAATAATGGATTTTGAAGTGTTAAACAGAAATCCAAATATAGGTGGTATTTTCCATGCTCCTCAACTACAAAATTTAATTTTAGAGATGGCTAACCATCTATCAAGTGTTATTGGATTAGCATGGTAACAATATTATGAAATAGAGTTTTTCTCACTTAAAATCCCAAAAGGAGCCCTGAACAAGTCATTTTAAAAAAACAACAAAAAAAAATTACTGAATAATATTTTCACAAGAGTTAAATGAGATATTAAGTATAAATGAAAATCTTCAAACATGTAATATATTAAAGTAACTTTTGTTATTTAAGGATTGCCGATAACATGTCAAAATTTTTCTGACTTTAGATTTTAGAAGAATTAAGTAAAAGAGATCATCCAGGAGTTCTGTGTAACTTTGTGTAAAGTTAAATTTCATCTGTGGTTTCCATGTCCAAAATAGAAATTTGAAAGATCCAACAGACCTGAAGACACACACCTTTAAATGGAAAAATGGTTGCTATTTGTTTAATATTTGGTAAGATTTCAAAGTATTGGTTTTTCTTACATCTAAGTATGAAAGATTCCATCCAAATTTTGAAATGTCCTTTGCCCTCATATATGAAAATGTGCGCGCATGTGCATTCACGAAGGGGAGAGAAATGATCGATGCTCTAATGAGAGCTGGCACCAAACCCGGAGTAGGCAGCTGCTGTGAGCTTTGTCATTACAAGTTCGACGTGACATAGGATTTGGGAAATGCTGGGAGCATTCGAAGGCTGCCCTGTCTAGGCCCCATCATGCTCAGCTCCAGACATTACCCCCACCAAAAAAGCATCACGCAATGCCACATAAAATTATTTGGATGTGTCCAACCTCTTCCATCACGTGGTTACTCCATACAACCTCAACAGATTCTCTGGCACCTGATCAATTTTGAGGCACTATTTGTCAATCTAAAGTGGTCAAGAACATGATGGCTACAACCCCTTGCTGTTCAGTTACTTGTCTTGTATTCAGATAATTTTTCAAAAGAATGAACTATTTTAAAAGGTTATGTTTTATAAAAAGTCACTTGAAAGTGGGATAAGATTTTCTATCTCAAACCGTTCCTCTGCAATTATAAGTAGCAAAACCTGAAGAGACACAGGTCTTTATACTGACTTTAGACTCATTCTGTTTAGATAACTGTATCACAGAAGTATTAGATCAACAAAGGTTGAAATCATTTCTTCACGAAGTTTCACCCTCCCATCAAAATCCAATGCTCAGCTCTCAAAGTCAGCAGGAGATTTCAATGTAAGCAGAGCAATGATTTTTGTGCCTACAGATTTTCTTTCCTAAGAGAAGAAAAAAATGGTAACTGCTAATCAATAGAAAATCCACCACCAGTGGAACACACGTGTGCTTGCTAAAGCAGCATTTTCAGAACCCACATTGAATCTTGAGCACAGAAGCAAAGTGCCTGTGCCTAGAGGCTCCTCCAGACCTTGTGCATTCCTAGAATCTTATGGAGCTATAATCTCTTTTCCATAAATCCCAATTCCAGAAGGTCTTTATTCCTGAAATCACGTTACAATCTCTTTAAAACCAGATTTGGAGAGATGGTATGTGGAAATGTTTCAGTGAATCCTTGGCTATCTTTACATTTGTTATGAATGTTCCCTATCTTTGATATTTAACACACAAATGGAATTTATTTCCACACGTTTGGCTGGCTTAATTCTGGGCAGAATTGTTACAAGTGAGAGCTTAAGGGAACTATTGCGTTAAAAATGTTATTGGTAATATTTTTGTGTAGACTCTCATGAAGAGGATGTGTAGTCTATCTGTGGATGAAGAAGGTGGTGAATATATGCATGAATCAATAAGGAGAGAGATACAGAAATGGTTAGATGCTCACTGAGGCACTGTTCATCTTGGGAGGAAGTAGCAACAAATTACATTACTAGCCACTTATGAGTGATTAATTTACACACTGAAATATTACAACTCATTGAAAGAAATGAATGAGTCTGTGTACAACGATATGAAACAAACACATATAGGCCCAGAGGCAGACCTACTCGTGTATTGCATAAGCATAGACAAGCATTTAACACAATACACATCACTACTTAATTTCAGAGAATAAGATAATATTAGAGTCTGTTAGTAATATTTGAATTTGTTTTTAAGAGTATATCATAACCATTTAAAAATAATGAAGGAAAAATGAGGAACACGCTATGTCAAGGACAGCTTGTATATTATACAGGCACGGACCTGGGGAACAGGGTGTCTAAAAAGTTAAGGTAGCAGGTGGGAGGTAGAGCCCTAGACACAAGAGAAGAAACTTCTTCCACTGAAGTTTCATTTGATCTGGTCTTGCTGCATTTATAATGTACAATTGCACAATGTAGTTAAAATATTCCCTTACAATGAGAAGATACAACCTTTATAATAAATAAAAAATCAAGTCTACTACCATGTATTAGCTGATTGGCAAATAACACTGCCAAAAGTAAAAATAAAAATAATGGATAATAATAGTAATAATAATGTGGTTTTTTCTTCACTCAAACTAGCTTCCAATCATTGGAAAATAATCTGTTTGTCTTTGGTGTTGGTAACAAAATACTAATATTGTCTGAATAAGTATCTTTTTTATAATATTTCTTACATTTTTCTTTAACATTTAATGTTTAAGGGAAAATGCCTGTGGACTTTAAAAGTCAAGAACTTCAGATAAATATCTATTTTTTGAATCTCAGTTTTCATCATATCTTTTCACTGGTTTTTTGACTGCTGGCATTTATATTTGCTTTTTGCCTGGAATAATTGCTTCTTATTTAAAATCCTCTGAATTTCTAAATTGAAATATTGGATTACTGCTCACAATGACGGTTTGGAATTTTCTTCAAGATGCACATTTTTCTTTCTTTAACCTTTAAAGAAACGAGTTGAAGCATGTCATGGTATGTATTTCTACAGCAACCACTTTGCTTCTGCAATTTCAGACACTTTACACTGTCTTTCAAGAATAAATATCACTTGAGAAAGACTGGCGGGGGTAGCACATCTCTCCAGCCTCAAACTATTCCTTCCTCAGGGCAGAATTTCCCCCTCTCCCTCTCTTGTCATTCTCACCTTCTTCTTGTCTGAACTCATCAACATTTCAGCCAAATTACTGTGCTGCTAAGTCACTGGGAAGATCAGGACCCCACACCAAGATGATCACCTTAGAAATGCACAAAACCCTAGAATGGGTAAAGAGAGATCACATATTTCAGATAGAAAAGTGGGATGTTTTTGTAGATAGGTAGCCTAAATGTCTGCTCTGATCAGGAAAACTGTCTTAAGCAGAAGTTATAATTTGCCTTAATAATGAATCAAAAAGTGAACGCCAAAGTATCTGCCTTTAGTCAATTTAAATGTAGCAAATGAAATATGACTTAAAACAGGGTCAATCTTGAATACAAAATATCAACTCTCTGAACACATACAAACGTTTCCATAAATATATAAAATGTATTTGTATTTCATAGACAACTAAGGTATAATTTAAACTACATTTGTTTTTGCAAACACCTAAATTTCATTATCTGTCATTCATTAAGAAAAGGAGTTGAAAGAAAAAAAACTTTAAACACTAATGTATAATTGCAAGTTTGTTTTAGGCAACTGTGGAAATGGCATTTTTTTGCATATTTGTATAACACAATATATGTGTAGCCCACAGCCAAGAGGAGTGCATAAATTTTCCCCTGGCATAGCTACTATTTCCAATCACACCCAAGAGGATATTTTATCTGCTTTGTGTATATACACACACACACACACACACACATATATATATATGCACACACACATCTTCAACATTTGTTAACATTAACATTTATTTTGTTTCCTGTTATGCATGTGTATATGTGCTTTTATTTAATAATGTTAGTTAACGTTTCCTTTTTCTGTAAATAATGATAGTATAATTTGAAAAGTCTGGCTCAATTCCCAGACTTAGGTCAAGCTAATATACTAATATATTTAGACCAGTTTACTGTTTTATTGGACTTTGATGTTGAGCTATATTTTTTGAAAGAGTATTTTTATGTTGCAAGTTCCAAAAAAGATCCTAAAAAAGACAAAGCCTTGTTTTCTTTTTATCTTTAACTGTAATAAGAAGTTGGATCTAGTTTTGAAACTCCCACAATTTGCAGCACATATATTTTGGATTATGTGGGAGGCTAAAATTATATTGGGCATGAGAAATTGCTCCTATCTTATTTTCTGGCATAAAATCTTGTTTTTCTTTACTGTTTTTGTATGTCTCAGAACTTCAGAAAAAGGAAGAGCCTGCATCCACAATTAAAGAAAAAGTAATTATAAATTTATAACATCACAAGTGAACCCAACTTACTTCTCCTAATATTTTTGGTTTGGATTTATTGCTAAATAGCATCATCGTTCTCTTAGACATGAGGTTGAAAATTTCTGGGTTACTGTTGACTTCTATCTTATTCCTACTTTTTGAATTCCTTTTGTTTATTTTTATTCTTTCTATTATCACAGATTCTACTCATTTTTGTTCCTCTGTAACTATTACCTAAATACATTTGAGTTTCCTAATTGTCTTTTATAATTTACTTTCTTTCCTCTCCAATCTGTCATTAATTTTGAAGCCAAAACATTCTTGATCATAATATTTACTTCATTTTAATGATTTCTCATTGTCTAGTGTGTTGAGTTTGAGGAAGAATGCCGGTGTCCTCTCTGTTACAGCTATATCTTAAAATTACTTCAGGGATTTTTAAATACAACAATCTCTGGACCATAACCTCGAGACTGTGATTCATTATGCAAGAGTGGACATGGCTCTTTGAATTTCTAACAAATGTCATTGTGTTTTAATTGTGCTAATGAAACCCTGCACTGGCAACCTAATAAAGTAGTCTACAAATAACTGGTACTCAATAAATATTTGTGGAACAAATGAATTATTGATTCTTTGTATGAATAGCTCATTCTCAAGTAAACAGCTGAACATCAACCTCTCCCACCCCACACCCCTTTTGAATTGTTCTTCATAAAACTTACTCCTGTATGAAAGCATCTTCTGTGTGTGAATTTTTACACACATGGAATGTGAGATCCCTGAGAGTGGAGACTTGTTTGTTTTGTTCACCACTGTCTCAGTGCCTGCAATAGCACCTGGTAAATCATAGGGTCTTCTGAAATAATTTCTGAATGGATATATGAGTGTTAGGAAAAGCCTGAACATGGTAGATAAATGAGAAGTTACCACCAGAACACCAAGTTCCTGACATACAGTTTCAAGGTCCAGCAACATAGTTTCTAAGAACTAGCTGTTCGCTAGATCAACTATACAGATTAGCAAGTCTTTTAACTAAGTGTTGAGCAGAGTACTGCTCTGAGATTTAGCACCTCAGTTTTTCAGGGCCCTAAAGACCGTGGATTGCTTCTAGAGACGGACTGTCAATTAGGAAGACTTTCTGCAGTTATGGAAATGGTCTATGTCTGTGCTGTCCAACATGGTAGCCAAGTGTGTGTGGTTATTGAGTACTTGGAATATAGCTAGTGACACTGAGGAACTAAAGTTTTAATTTCAATTAATTTAAATAGCCTTAGGTTGCTAGGGCTTACCGTATTGGACAGTGCAGTTCTACAGTTATTCTTGTCTCCTCATACTCAAAATTATCTTATGATGCTATCATAACCTAAAGATTAGCCAGGGACCCTATCATGGATATGGCAGTCATGCCCTGTGAAAAATTCCATTAATGACATCACATTTTGTGATGTGTAGAGCAAAATCTCAGTCTCCCTGACTAAGGCCTGTTCCTTAGTGGATACCTGGCTTTCTCCCTTGTCTACCTCCCTCAGTGGAGAGTCCGCCTGCTGACAGTGCTCTCCTTAGGTGCCTGTCTCTGGCTGTCCTGGGCCATCTGCACAGCGTCGTGCATGAGCTCCACTGTGGGGAGTCTCTAGAGATGAGCTGAGCTTACCCCACACCAACTGAAGGAGTCTATCTTAGTCCTGAAGATCCCAAGTCATCCTCATATCCCCATGAATGTGAATGGAAGCTGGGCCTGCTCAGAGAATCATCAGGGCTCTTCCTTGTGGCCTGGAGCCGACTGCCAAGGAATGCCTAGGAACACACTCAGTAAGTGTGCTGCCCTTAGGCCAGACCAGACTTGAACCCTGCAGAGAAATCCCGTAGGTATGTCTGCAATTGCTCATTTGGGTGCTGTAAACTTAACGTTGTGAAAAATAGAAAGACTTACGTTATCCGGTCTCTCCTGGGAAAACATGTAGGTTTAATCATTCCTGAATTTTCCTTAGTTCACACAGATTTATATCCTAAAAATTGGCATTGGGTAGGTATGTCAGGTTATCATTTTAAAAACATAGAAGCTTGAACAAGATATATCACTCCAGTCTAGAATGTCTATATGCAGAGTATCCACAAAAGAACCCAACTTCAAAATTCTTTCATGTCTATACGCCTTCAACATTCTTTGTCCTCAACGTTCTTTCATGTCTAGAATGTCTATATGCAGCGTATCCACAAAAGACCCAAACTTCTTTCATTTAAAGAACCAAACTTCTTTAAATAAAAATGACTAGCAATAATGTAATATTTTACCATTTACGAAGAGTTTAACGATGACAATATTCATCTTGAGTTAATTTCTCATGAATAACATTTTCATTTCTTAAAATTTGCTGAATGGAAAGCCAGAAAGTAGAGTGAAGCAAGTAATGTGTGTGTGAGTAGTCATTGGATACATGCATAACAGTGAGCAAGTTTATCAGCTCCTGCATGGGGCAGTGTTCTGATTATCTTTTGCTGCATAAGAACCATAAGAACTACACCCCAAATTAGTGGCTTCAAGTAAAAACTTACTATTGTATATGATGATTCTGTTGCTCTGGGATTTGGAAAGGGCACGGCAGGAGGTCTCATCTCTGCTTCACAATGCCTATAATTTAGCTGGGAGGACCCGAAAGGCTGGAAAAGCTGATGGGTGCTGATTCTCTCCAGCCTTTTCAGGTAGGCAGCTTGGGGTTTCTTACAGCCTGGTGGCCTCAGTGCAATCTGACATTTGCATGGCAGCACAGAGCCCCCACAGTGAATGTTCCTAGAGACAGGAACATGTCAGCGTTGGAAGCCTGAGCCCAGTACATGGTTCAGCCTTACTTCTGCCATATTCTGTCAGCCAAAGGAGAACCTAGCCAAGGATCACTCACGTTAATGAGGAGGAGACCTAGGCCCTCACCTCTCCCTGGGAGGAGGATCAAAGAGTTTGAATCTTTAATTCCCAGCAGGCAGACAGCTTTCCATTGTTATAAACCACCTCCCCCTCACTCCATCTGCCTGTGCTAATTGTTTGCTTACAGGAATTTGTTTTGCACGGTGTAGAACTGGGATAACTTTGTGCTTATTTTGCAGTTAAAAGGGAGAGGCGCTAGGTTGGAAATTTTTAAAAAGCGAAGGTTTGAAAGCCAGTAAGACCTGGAGTGAACTCTCCTGTCAGTTATTTGCCAACTGTATGACAGCCATTTATAAAAAGAAATGCAAACCTCAATATCCTCATCTATAAAAATAAAAAAAGAAGACTTACCTCGCTGAAGTATTGAGATTAAAAATATGACAAGTGCTAAACCCCACACATATTATGTGCTCCATTGATGTTGCTTATCCTTTCTCCCTTTTGCAGGGTGTAAAGGAATCTGAACACGACTGATTTTTTTTTAATTTTTAGATCCAGATATACATTGGGTAAAACGTCATAGGTTTTCAAAGGAATAGTCTTCTGAGCAAATCTGAAAACCCTCTAAACTCCATTGCTATGTTAACTCTTTATCTTTATATGAATTTAAATTCCTCTAGAAGTTAGATAAAACTGTAGTAAAGCTACAAAATACTTTTGACATATTTTCAAGAGTGACAACCTTCAATTAATTTGTAAGATACAGGAATACAATTTTTCCAATTAAAATGCACCTCTTCGTTTCTGGAGTGTTAATAACCATTTACACTTACAGTTCAAACAATGCAACCTTGTAAAACATACAGAACTTACGAAGAGATACGTAACTGTTTTTATGAAGCAAACAAGTAAATTATTTTCCTCAATCCCATGATTTACTTTTGTGTAGTGGGAATTTAAGGCAGTAGTTTTGCTTTCAAGTACCAACTTTTCAATACCTATAGGTGCAAACCCAAGGTAGGTCTCACACAGCTCCTCACTTACTAATCTGTTCATGTTTAATTCTTTATTTTTATTTATTTATTTATTTACTTATTTACTTATTTTGGAGACAGGGTCTCAGTCTGTTGCCCAGGCCGGAGTGCAGTAGCGCCTCGGCCTCCCAAAGTGCTAGGATTACAGGCGTCAGTCACCACACCCAGCCCGTTAATATTTAATCTCCTAGAAGGTGATCTTTTTTTTCTTTTTTAAAAACAGACAAATTGCAGCTCCTTCTCTGAGCTTTTCTAAACTATTGGAGACAGGGTCTCAGTCTGTTGCCCAGGCCGGAGTGCAGTAGCGCCTCGGCCTCCCAAAGTGCTAGGATTACAGGCGTCAGTCACCACACCC
>NW_012114252.1:15996458-15999703 GCF_000951035.1 Colobus angolensis palliatus
ACCACCACACCTAGCTATTTTCTTTTCTTTTTTTGTAGAAACGGAGTTTCACCATGTTGGCCAGGCTGGTCTCAAACTCCTGGCCTCAAGTGATCCACCCGCCTTGGCCTCCCAAAGTGCTAGGATTACAGGCGTCAGTCACCACACCCAGCCCGTTAATATTTAATCTCCTAGAAGGTGATTTTTTTTTTCTTTTTTAAAAACAGACAAATTGCAGCTCCTTCTCTGAGCTTTTCTAAACTATAGCAGACAACTTAAAATCTGACGTGCCAAGATATAATCTTGTCTTAGTTTTCTATCACTGCTATAACAAATTAACACAAATTTCGTGGTGAAGAAACCCACACATTCATAATTTCATAGTTCTCATCAGGCCGACAGACGTCTCACCTGGCTAACAGCAAGGAATGGGCAGCGCTGCACGCATTCTGGAGGCTCCAGGGCAGTGTCCGTTCTCTTGCCTGTCCCAGCTTTCGGAGGCCGCCTGCATGCCTTGGTTCGTGGCCCGTCCTCTGTCTTTAGAGCCAGCAATGTTGCTTCTCTGACCACTCTTCTTCCAGCATGCCCCTCTCTCAGCACAGCGGGGAGTCCTCCACTGATTATAAAGATGCCTGTGATTACACTGGACACACCAGGGTAACTGAGGTCACTCTCCACCTCTAGGTCCTTAATGTTAGTCACATCTATGAAGTCCTTTTGTTACATAAGATCATATATCCACAGGTTTTCAGGATTAAGAACTGGACATCTTTGTGGGGTGGAGCAAAGAAATTTCTGCCTACCACAGCCCTTGACAGCATAATTAAAACATTGATTTTCATAAGGTTTTCCTAAACTGAATTTTATTTTGCCTCAAAGGTGCAGATGGTCAGTCTTTGAGTGCCAAGTTTAGATGCTCATCTTATTTTTAATTTCTGACCAAGACTGATGATTACTTGAATATGTTGGCTACCCAAGTAATTTTATTTACTTTTACTAAAGAGGATAATTGTATTTCAATTAACAGATTCTCTTTAACGACAATAAAAAATTACAAATGTTAGCTGAGAGTGACAGATATGAAATAAATTTTAAAAGTCTAATCAATGCCTGGTGGAATAATTTGAGAAGCAAAATAATTAGAAACAATTTTCATTGAAAGGCATGCAGTATGTTAATTTCTTCCACTTAGCCTTCAACAAAGCTAAGGATGTTGGAATGAAAACAAGCTTATTGTCTTCTAATGATGACCATGCCTTGGAACACTCTTCCCTTCAGAGATTTGTCCCTGGTTTGTGGAATCACAATAAAATATTATGAAAATAATTCTGGGTAAACAGGGGGAAGCCAGACATGAAAAGAAGCGAGATCTTGTCCATATATCTATTTGCATGCAAGTCTTGTTAGCTGTAAATAGACATGAACAAGAAATGGGGGAATAGCAGAATAATTTTTCCAAGTGTGTTTTTTTAATCAAATCAATCCATCCTTACTTTAAAAATTAATGTAAAATTAAGAAGGCAGCAGACATCAGTATGTTTCAGCATATATATAAGCAGAAGTAGGCAAGGCATCTACATTTTCTGCAAGTAGGAGAGTTATCATCTCATTAGATAGTTAAGCACTATACCATAAGATTCAATAATATTAGTGCTAGGCAGAACACTAAATTCAAAGAAGCTGGAGGACAGAATTTTCCTTACGTTCTCTTATCATCATCCACGCTTTCTTAACTGCTTAGGTGTGTACTGTTAGTTCGTGGCTGCATTTTCTCCTCTTCAACTTACAAATTTTTCCTGTATTAAAACTAATTCTGCTCTGTCATATTTTATTTGGGCCTTATTTTCTAATAGTGACAATGAGTGTAAAAGAAATTCACATTATCCAATCCTATTTTATTTCTTTCAAGTAGTCACCAAATCCACAAAAATGTAAGGCCCAAAAATAAGGTACCAATGGTGAAAATTTTAAACATTTCTGACACATAGATGAGGGGGATATATATTTATGAAGTAATGAGCTTATTACAGGGGACCGAGTTTGATACTTTCTCTGCCTTCACATCGTTGTGAGAGTTTACAGATTTTATAAACTCAAGGTTATAAATTACTTTCCAATTATGGTTTCCCTACTCTGAAATAATTAAAGTAGATTCAAATGGTCTTTTTGGTAGCATTCCTTCTTTCTGTCATAGCACTAAGAAAAGCCCTAAATTTGTCAAGGAAAAGAAAACGGAGTATCAAGTTGAATTTTTTGATGCGCAGGGGAACCAACTGAAGAATATTTTTCTAGCAATTGTCTAATTTACTTTCATCATATTTCTAAACATTCCAAAGCAATATTTAATCTTCTGACAGTTGTGTTTTCTCAGTCTCTATTGAATGCAAAGAGTATCACTCTACGTCTTTTTTTATTCCATATTGAGGGTTATTTTTAGTTTTTTATTTCTTGGATGATTTCTTATTGGCTTTTACAATAAATTCCAGCTACTGGATTTTTACTTGGTTAACCTTCCTAACCAAAATTTGATCTACTTTTTTTGTCCCCAGGCTGGACATGTTTCTTAACTGGATTAATCATCTTACTCATTGGAATTTTTTTTTTTCAAGAAGAGACCAGAGTTGTAGTCTTGTTATATCTCTAATCAGAATAAACTATCAAGATTAAAATAATTGCTTAAGGATTAAAAAACAGAGTTTCCAATATATAGCAGGTATCTTTGTTATAGGTTAAGCAGTCTGTCCTCATTGAAAATGCTATTATTTTCCAGTTTTGGGGAAATTGGAATTTCTCTGTGTAGCCATGCTGGCAACTTGTCTTAGTTTCTTTTATTTTTTTTTACCCCCATGACTAATAATTTTAAAGTGCCTTTGACACCATGCCTTTTTTTATCATTCTCATTTTTAAGTCAACTAACAAAATACCAAACAACACACTCATTAATATTATCTTAATATTTACGTATTTATAAATTATAGAAGTTGGACTGGTAAAAGCAAAATTATTTTAGAAATCCTACATATATAAAATAAAATAGCTCACCCATGTACACTCAACCAAAATATTCTATTTTTATTCATTTATTTATTTTAAATTATTTTGAGACAGAGTCTTGCTCTGTTGCCCAGGCTGGAGTGCAATGGTGCCATCTGGGCTCACTGCAACCTCTGCCTCCTGGGTTCAAGAGATTCTCCTGCTTCAGCCTCCCAAGCAGCTGAGACTACAGGCCCGCACCACCACACCTAGCTATTTTCTTTTCTTTTTTT
>NW_012114252.1:15999833-16052986 GCF_000951035.1 Colobus angolensis palliatus
CTCGTGATCCGCCAGCCTTGGTCTCCCAAAGTGCTGGGATTACAGGCGTGAGCCACCGCGCCCGGGCAATTTTTTTTGTATTCTCAGTAGAGACGGGTTTCCCTATGTTGGTCAGGCTGGTCTCCAACTGCTGACCTCCGGTGATCTGCCCGCCTCGGCCTCTCAGAGTGCTGGGATTAGTTGTGAGCCACTGTACCTGGCCATTCAATTTTTAAAATGCTGTTTGAAAATTGACTTAAAGCTATTACACAGAGAATAAGAATGTGTGGCCAATGCACTTTATATTGATCCAGGTGAAGGATATAGGACTGGAATAAATGGTACGAAATTGGGACTAAGAACCAGTTACAGGACAAATAACATATTAGCACAGATTTGATATGAGATTTACATAGATGATACCAAGAGGGCTTCTAGGACATTTTCATCCTCTCATACAAAAATTATATTGATGGGTTCAGAATTTCAAATAAGTTTTTGCTACTTACTTGAAAATAAGAAAGGGAGTGCTATTTGTCTAGAAAGTAGGTTATATTACATGATAAGGCATTTAAAAAACATTTCGTGGTAAGCTCATACAGATATATCATGAACATAAATCAAAGATTTTACTTGATTAATAAGAGAAACAATAAGATGTTACAACCGATTCAAAGGCAAATTTAAAATCATATATAGGTAAAACTGGTCGATTCACACAACAATAATCCATAGCATTCTCACTGGACGCAATTACTTTGCATTTTTCTGAAAGAAAGTCAATTGCATTTATGTCATATTTTTAAAATTTTACAAAGTTGTAAAATAGCTCAAAGATGATGAAAGGCAGAGAAATCTTGGAAGACTCTGCTAGTCACGTGATTTAGTAATATTTACAGCTCATTTCAGTCTTTCACAACTTTTTCCTGCATTCACTATCACACTCCATTCTCTTTCCATGCCAAAATAAGAGGAATCATTTAACCTTATCTAAGATCTCATAAAATACTAATATAACTTAAGATCCCCTTGAAAAACGACCTTGTGGTCTGCACAGTAGGAAAGGCCCCTTGATAAGGAAGAGGAAACTTCCCAACACTTGCACAGGAAAGGGAGGAATGGACCATTTCATCATGAGGTTTGGAGCTTTGGAAAGGCTATGCACCTGTTAAGTATGGTATAGGCAATCCATTTCATGAGGAATCAAGAATGAGGCATCACAATTAATTTTTTCTTGCCATCTTGATATTTTTGTTTTACTGTAGTTAAATGGCTCAACATGTAGTCCAATCCAGACAGCGAAGCCACCCTTCAATTGGGCTTAATCTCAAAACGCAGATGTATTTCAATTAACAGATGACATTTGAGTCTCTGAGGGAATTTTGTTTTAACCAAAAACCTCTGAAAAATTAAATAAAATGGACAATTCCTACAATCGCTCCACAATCACTAAACCAACATGTATGTTAAAAGACGTGATAGAGTTAATGTGTATTATACATCCACTTAAATACTGTTGCAGCAAAGGAGACAGAGAGAAGAAGGCAGAGAGAAGGTAACAAGGAAAGAAGGATGGAAGAGAGGGCATGAGGACAGCTATTTGGAAATGGCACAGAGGCATTTACAGAGATCATTATATCCTTGGGTCCTTTACCTTCCTCAGCCCTATGCAGAGTATATATCTTCTTAATTTTAAACTTTTAACCAGGAGAAAACTAAATGCTAATCTTGGAACTTATGAAAGCAACTTCTCTAGGCTTTTTAATATTAGATTATATTTCATGTTGAACTTTTCTCTAGCTCAGAAATCATTTGTCTATTACATAGTAACCATTTTAAAACTTTTTTTTAAAAAAAGTATCCACTGGCTTCTTATTTTCTCCTGCAGTAGTTTTTCTTGAATTTTGTTTTTTATAAAAACTACTAGGAAAGTTTGCTGAATTTTCAGATTTCCAGGCCTCCCATCATCAGTAAATCTGGATCACCCTCAAAATACCCATCTTTGTCAAGCATCTTTGGTGATAATGCTGTGTGCCTCTTTAGAACTACGAGGCTATTGAGAGGGAAATATGTGAAAAATAAGCCTGCCCATATACAACAATAACATGGGAAAGGAACAATGTAAATTTCACACTGCCTGCGTGTGTGTGTGTGTGTGTGTGTGTAGGTGCTTTAAATATAAAACACTTAAAACTGTTTCCTGGATTATTTTCAACCATTAGACCTAGTAGTGAAGCTCTACCAAGCTATAATATCTGACGCTATCTATCTGTCTTTTGCCTCTTATGATAATTATTTAATTATCTATTCACTTCGGTAACAGGACTTTTTCCCCTAAATAATGCTGTTATTTTCTTTATGTTAGGCTTTATGAGTATAAACAAAATTGCATTTTTTTTTACTTTTTTAGAATAGTATAAACATTAAGTTTAAAATCAATAGAAAAAATGTTATTCTTTTAATTGTTCTGAAAATAATTTTTAACCAGATAATTTAATGTTGACTTTCATGTTTTATCTGAGGCTATTTAAATTTGTCATTTACCATATTCTTAAAGTCCTTTAGTTTGCCATGCAACAAAAGTATAGCCAGGCAGCTAGAAAATGGAGAAGTCACTCACTGAATTTATATTTATAGACACAGCAACAGAACTATTACAGAGTAATTCCACAGTGATTTTTAGTCATACTGATGAGCTATAATCTGTCTATAAAGTAGTAGAGGCTATAGTTTATTGGTGTGAAGCAAAGTTAAATTTAGATGTGGTCTGTAAGAAGTTATTTGTACTCATTTTCAATCTAGAGTTCCAATCAAAGCTGCCTAATCTTCGTACTACAGGAAAGCCACTTAAATAAGTTCTACCATCTCTAAAAGGGAGCGAAATTATTCAACTTCCCTATCAAACTTTCCTTTGGAACAAGGAATTAGGCAAGAATACATTGTAGGTATGATTGTGTCAAGTTTCATGCTAGAAGCTTACCTGGCCAGAGAGTTAGACTGTACAACTCTGTAACAGATGGTCTAATTTAAACTATGTATATATTTTATTTTTCCACATCGAGTATTTCTATGACCTCCTATTTATCAGGTTATAAAATTTTCCATGACAACTTTTATTATTATAAGTAATGAAATTATTTTTACTGAATGAATCTTTGATACATTGAGAATAATGCCAATGGGCCTATGACGTTTCCCAAGTCCTTCAATAAATATCTAAACCATATAATTGCAGGCATCACATAGGAAGACAGAAATTGTTTCGATTTGCTAAACATCTTTCAAAAGATTTTACTCAAAACCCTGCTTATTACTAGAAAGTATGTCTCTGTGTGTGTGTGTGCGCGTGTGTCTGCGCGTGTGTGTGTATTTTAAGAACATGGTCATTTGTAATACACAGATGTCTTCTTACTAACGGTGCTATTCTGCTTCTTCAAAATTATCTCAAGGCAAAGGGCAATAGATTAATCAATAAATGACAATGTTCTATCAACTTGAATTTTAAAATAAAATCAGATATTGCTACAAATTCATAATCAATTATTTCACAGTGAAATTAATCAGTTTAAGGGTTTGGGGATTGACTGACTAAAGCCAGCAATCATGTGTATCTAAAACAAAATCTGACATGCATAACTTTACAATTATATGAAACAAATCAGCTGCAAGAAAATACTCCAGGAAGGAAAAAGTTAAAATTGCAATTACTCTTTTCAAGTTGGAATTGGGAATTGGGGAAGAGAGGAAGTTGGAGAAAAGCCAGAGTCAAAATTTTGGTGAGAAATAAAGAACAGTTGAAGGAGTGTTTTCACAAGTGTCCTTAAGGCTTTGAAAATGTCATTCCTCTTCTGGAAATCTCATGACTTTTAAAAAGTAAAAGACAAACTTTATGATCACTCTGAAATTAAGCAGAAGATTGTATTTCCCTCTTTGAACACTCAGCTCATTTTTTTCTAGACATTCCAAGGTGATTCTAAATGGCACTTTGCACTGTCATTTTAAAAGAATTTCTCAGATATTTGCTGGGCACTTTATGGAAGGAGACACTGAGGTAACGATGTTAAGCTGACTTATACTCATAGAGAGATAAGAAAGCAGAAGTTAAGTCAGCCTTAGAAACCAGATCTCCAGACTCCTGGGCCTTCATTCTTAAGCCACACTCTCATTTAATATATCCACTGTGGCTTTTACCGTGACAAAAAACGTAATTGGATCCATGAATGCAGAGCTGTGGAGGGCACTATTAGCATTACACATTATCTTTCATCTCGGAATCTCACAAAGCTTTATTAAACTGTTCAAAAAGGAAGTGTTATTGTTCCCAGGTACCTCTCTCTCCCCAAAAGATAGCTCAAGTGGATTTATCAGGTGGCTAAATGCGCGTACTAAAGAGGTTAAATTTAATTCAGGAGAGGATCTTTCCCTTAGGAACACAGAAGCTTTTGTAGTGTTGGTGCTAAAATGGTTCCCTTGTCAGAGGAGTTATGTCTTATGAGATCCTCTAAGCACATTTACGGAAGGAGAGGAACTTGACCACAGAAATTGTGTTTGATACATTTGAGCAGCAAAGTAAATTTTCATTCCATGGCATGCTGTAATGGGGGAAGGTAAAAATATCTCAGATTGATCAACTCCACTAAATTATATTAATCAAAGGCTGTATTTATGAAGGCAAATTAAAGAAAAAATTAGAAATAATCTGGGCTATTTAGGGTGAAGAATATTACATTATGAATCTTTAAGGCAAATTGAAATCCAATCATTTCTTATTTAAAAAGTTTAATATGTAAATACTCTCAATTATATTTAAGACAGAAAGTAAGATGTTGGTAGTGTCTTTACTGGAATATCTATTTACAGAACTTAGGAGGAAAATTGTGTGTGTAATGGCTTCAATTATTCACTTTTATTTTGTGTGTTTTGCATAAAGAAAAACTAAGAACTGCACACTAAATTTTTATGAATGCACACACACACACACACACATATATATATATATATATATATATACACCCACCTTTTTAAGCTTTTAATACATTGTTTTAAAGTAAATGTTTACTTTAAAAACACTTTCAATCCCAAATGCATTTAATGACACTAAATTTTTATGAATGCACACACACACACACACACACATATATATATATATATATATATACACCCACCTTTTTAAATGGGTGATGATGATAGGGGAGAGAACTATTAAAATAACTCTAAATAATATTTATTGTAGTGTCTCATTCTCATACTAATTTATTAAAATTTTAAGTCAATAATTCTCCACATTAATATATATTTTTTCAGGCTCTTTCAGAGACATTTGTACTCACGATTTGGAAAAACCAACAAGAGAAGAAAAAAGAAATTCTTATCTGAAACTTGAACTTATCAAAACTCACTTGTCTAGAAATTAGTCTGGGAATATCCAGGCACTGGAATTTCTCACTTTTTTTTCCTTCTCCCTCTCAACTTCAGTACTGAGACGAGAAAGTCATTTCCAAATGCCTATGTTTTGAATTTTTAAATAGACCAAATTTAGAGTCATATAAAGATATAATAATTAGCTTTCTTAATAATTTTCACCCAGAGGTACTCTTATAAAGAATAAAAACAACAACAGCAAAGCCTTTTCCTCATTCACTTGTACCAAAAAACATGAGTCTGTTAAAAAAAAAAAAAAATTACATATGAGGTACTACAAAATGGGAGGTACTACAAAATGGGAGGTCCACAGGCCTAATTCTCCCTCTGGGTGATTTATGATGTGGGTGTAAAACATGAAGTGGGTATTTTAAAAAATAATAAAAAGAATCCTTCCTTTATCTCATTCTAAATCTGATGAATGGCTGTAAATAGGGCATGAAATTTGGGGCCAGCCACAGGTCCAATTATCCCTAATTTCCTTATACCCAAGGCATATGATTGAGTTAGAGTACCTGGTGAGTACTCCAGCTCAAAATGTTTGAGTCTCAGCATGATTCCAGTCCCTGCCTTAGTTTCTCCAGGTTCCCACTGATTGGTGTCAAGCACAGTTCCTTCACCCCCTATACAGCCCCCGTATTCCCAACTCACCACCCGCCAGGGGCTCCTGTCAGCACCAGGAGCGTTTTCACAGCCCTCTACTGCTTACAGTCACCTCTGTAAATTGTTCTGAGGACTCCTCAGCGACATTCTGATGAAATTTGTTAGTAGCCACAGGCTAGTGGAAGAACAACATCACTCTTTGATTTTCTCCTGTCTGCCTCCTGTAGTCCTCCCTATAACCTGGTGGCTTACATCTTTCAGTCAGGCTCATTTTGTATAAAGCAGGCCTTTATGTCAGAAGCTGAGACCTCCAACAGATGGAACTGAAAACCATCCTGCTACCCAGACCTTGGATCCGGAAGGTCAGTCTTGGTGCTTGTTTTTCCCAGAGTCACTGAGGCTCTTCAAGGCTGTGACACCTTACCTTTGGTGCAGTCTATCAAATAGAATTTCTACTCTCCCTAAATTACATTTCCTCCAGTGCAGATTAATTAGTGATTTACTTCTGGGTTACATACCTAAAATATATTGGTTATAAAAATAATCCTACGCAAATGCCAGTCACATAAAAATGAACCGAATGTAAAAATTAGAAACTCACCAGGCATAGTGGCTCATGCTTGTAATTCCACACTTTGGAAGGCCAAAGTAGGAGGATTGCTTGAGCCCAGGAGTTCAAGACCAACCAGGGAAACCTAGACCCCATCTCTACAAAGAATTTAAAAATTAGCCAGGCATGTTGGCGCATGCCTGTAGTCCCAGCTACTTGGAAAGCTGAGGAGGAAGGATCCTTTGAACCCGGAAGGGATTCTTCAGTGAGCCAAGATCACAGCACTGCACTCCAGCCTGAGTGACAGAGACAGTCCCAAGTTCCTGTCTCAAACAAACAAACAACCTGTAAACTAAAACATTTAAAAAATTTACTTATGACAGAAAAGCATGATTTATGAGATAGGTATCTATCAGGTATCTACCAGAGCATTAATTCCTAAAAATAGGCACATAGTTTTTTAAATAATAGAATATCATGAGAGTCATTTCCAAAAGGTATGATTCTGTGTCTTGAACATTAATTCTTTTGCTTGTAAAATTTCATTAAAAATTTATTTAACTTGTTATGTTTAAGACTTTGTCTCAAGCCAAAATAGAATCTATCATTTAAAATATTTTTCAAAAGATCTCTACTGTGTAGTATTATTTAACAGTCTGTAATGATAGTTAATACTATGAAATACATTTGGTTTCTTGGTCATTTGTGACCATCCAGTTAGGCAATTATTTTCAGCCAAAGCAGCCCATAAGACATTTTCAGCTGAGTTTTCTTAGAACAACATCTAACAATATAGCTGCACTTCAGTGAAAAAGGATTGTTTTTTACACAAATGTACCTTATACAGATGTATTTTTCTAAAAAAATCTTTTCTTCAGATTCACCAGGAAGATGACGGTGTGTTTCTTTAATTAGAGGATTTCTGCAATTGTGTGGTTTACTGGTCTGTACAGAAGCTTCCTTGAGTACATGTTCAATAATCAGTTGATATTGAGGAGTGCTGAAACCTGTGCTAATTTCCCAACTGAACAGAGCAGATGCATACTCACCCACTTGTAATTTTACAAACTAGGACCATAGCAGCTTTTCTCAGGGGCTCATATAAAATTCCAAAGAGAAAGGGCACTCTGTTTTTTTCTGTTCAAGAATAGACTTGATTACATGTTTTGGGGCATGGGGTTTAAAGGAATAGAGGAAAAGGGAGTCTCCAGTTGCCTACATTTAGAGACTAGACCCTTCTCTGCACTTTCCATGGAAGGATAGTGTGAAAGATATTTTAAACCAATTGATTTATCTTGCTTTATTTCTGAGCAACTTGACTCCAGCTGTATTGCAATTAAAAATAATTTGAAAATGGCAAAAACTCTGATTTGTCCTATGCCCCTTCTTCTAAATTCCAGGAGTCTATGTTCCTTGACAGTAGGATTTTGCTTTGCTATTTTGTTATGCCAAACACCAATACCCATGCCTGGCATATAGCAGATGCTCACCTATTTAATGGCTGAAAAAAATGGGTGATCTTCTATTTTTAGTCAAACTCACCCACTTTTGTCTCTTCATTTGCGTTGCTTTTGGTCTCACAGGTTGATTATCTCATTAATTCACGTATTTGTTGATTCATCCATTCATTCAACAACTATTCACTGGGCACTAACATATACTTACGATTTGTTCAGAGTTCTCAGAATTCAGTGGTGCACAGGACCATTTATCTTTATCTCTTTACCTTCGCTGTAAATTTCTCCTCACCTTTTAGAACACAGCCCCCATCTTACCATTCGAGGTTGCTTCCCAAAACAAGTACGTAGCTTTGTTTCTGTTGGTATTGTTTCTTGGTTTTTTTCAAGGGATTTTTGCCAATCACAATTTAAAAAAAAAATAGGAAAGATCAAAAGAGCAACAAATACTACAGAAGTGTAAGAATGCTAGAAGGTCCTATCAGTATTGTCTGTGATCTATAATTCCTGACACCTTTATTGAAATTCTTTAGGACTTTATATTAGCTTCTTAGGGCTGACATAATACACTATTGCAAACTGAGTGGTTTAAACTAGTTTCAAGCAATTTATTGTCTCACAGTGCTGGAGGGTAGAAGTCTGAAATTAACACACAGGCTGGTTCCCACTGGACGAAGAATCTGCACCATGCTTCTCTCCGGCCCCCTAGTGGTGTCCAGCAATGCACCACCTTCCTTGGCTGGTAGGCACATCAGTCAATCTCTGCCTCTGTCTTCACATGATCACCATTCCCTGTGCCTCTGCTCCTCTTCCTAGAAAGACATCAGCAATATTGGATGTAGAGCCCACTCTACTCTAGTATTACCTCATTTTATTTAAGTACATCCACAATGACCCTATTTCCAAATAAGGGCACATTCTGGGGTTCTGGAAACGACATAACTTTTGAGGGGACACCATTTAAACCAGTAGAGACTACTTTCGTGAATTTTAAGAAACTCATAGAAAGAGTTCACTTCCTCCTACTTTTCTCTGATGTCTTCTTTAGCAGAAGCCTTTATAAAATCCTTTATCTATAAGTACCCCTGAAAATAAAGTAGTTCAGAATAACAGGTCATTTTTCAATGACAAAATATTTTATAACGCACAGTATTTATCATTTTAGCACATAACAATTTTCAGCAAGTAGCATCTTATAAATTGAAATAGTAACATTAAAATTGCTTGTCATTAAAATTTCATTTCTTTTTCTTCTAAATAAAAATGGATGATTTTAGTCTTTTGGAGGCTGTCATTTTCTAAATCAGTATTTGAATAATGGTAG
The DNA here is from genome assembly GCF_000951035.1 of Colobus angolensis palliatus. Taxonomy (NCBI): domain Eukaryota; kingdom Metazoa; phylum Chordata; class Mammalia; order Primates; family Cercopithecidae; genus Colobus; species Colobus angolensis. The sequence continues at coordinate 16,009,168 of NW_012114252.1, forward strand.
ATGGTGGTAGTGAAATGAGCTATGTAAAGTAGCAGACACAGTGTTTTACCTTTTCTGGCTTGTGTAGTACATGGAATTTTACATGTGTTTTTGGTTCCTAAGAGTGATTAAGGAAGGAGAGGAAAGTCAGTGGCAGACATTTGCCACTTGGTTTTGGTTTGCTGACACCTGTATTAGGGTTCTCCAGAGAGATGGAACCAACAGGATAGATATAGATGACAGATACATGGATGGATAGATAGATAGATAGATAGATAGAGCATTTGTTAGGAGAATTGGCTCATGTGATTATAGAGCCTGAAAAGCCTCTGGACAAGCCATCTGCAAGCTGGAAATCCTGGCATGCCATAGTGTGGCCCTGGAAGCCAACCGTGTAACTCTCAGACCAAGATCCAAGGAGTAAGAACTCAGCTATGAGAAGTGGGGTGTTAGTACACTAGTCCTAGAGTCCAAAAAGTAGAGTTCTGCTGTTCAAGAGCAGGGAATGAAGAGTAAGTTCCAGCCCTAAGAAGGAAAAACACACACATTCTTTCCTCTATCTTATTGATCCATCTGGGCCATCAGCCGATAAGATGGCTCTGCCCACGGCGAGGAGGGATCTTCTTCAGTCAGTCCACTGACGCAGATGCCAAAGTCTTTTGGAAACATCCTTACAGAAACACCAAAAAATCATGCTTTACCAGTTCTCTAGGTATTTCCATAATCCAGTCCGTTTGACATCTAAAATTATCACAGCACCTAAACCAGCCTCCTCTTTGAGCAAGATCTCCACATGTTAACCTAGCAATGTGAATCTCCATTTCAAACAGTACTCTTCTTAGTATTGAACTCCTTGAAAACCTTTCTTTACAGGAGGTAAAGGTACATATTAATGGGGCCATTGTGTTTTTTCATTTTGCTTTATAATAGCAATAGTCTTGGGTACACTTTATTCAAAACCCAGTGTCAGGACCAGTGAAAATAGTTGAACTACAGTATTTCATTTATTACTCCCAAGAAGTCTGGTGAACATGCCATTATCATTCCACTTTAAAGAAGATTTGGGGTCTTAACTTGGTTCTGTTGGTTGTTAACAGTACCACAAGTGAGTGGAGGAGCGAGGATTTGAATTCAAACCCCTATAACTCCAGGGACTCTGGTCTAAACTAAAACACATACCGTCTGTCCCACTCTCTGAAGTGCCTGTTTCATATATGTTTTTATTCATTAAAACTGTGATCCTCCTGTCCAAGCCCTTATATCCTGGCAGACATCCTTTCCTCCAAGATCAAAGAGAATATAAAATCCATAAAAAACAGACTCCCTTAATATCCCACCTTTAGGATCCAGCGTTCAGTTCCATCTGCTCTTATCTTTCCTATGAGGAAAACTCATCCCTCTACCAAACCTCTGGATATCATCCTTTTCTGTGGCAGTGGAAACAAACTATTGATTCAAATTTTACTTCTCCCTGGTATCCTTCTCATCAGTATTTAAATGTGTTCTAGGCTCTAACATCTTAGTAACAAGAATCCTTTACCCTTCAGCTAACAATCTCTCTCCTCTCCTCTCTTCCTTTAGAAGACAAACCTTTAATACTTTTTATAGTTGCTGTATTAGTCTGTTCTCATACTGCTAATAAAGATATATCTGAGACTGGGTAATTTATAAAGGAAAGATGTTTAATTGAGTCACATTTCCACATGGCTGGGAAGGCCTTACAATTGCAGCAGAAGATGAAGGAAGAGCAAAGGGCAGCAGTCAAGAGAGAGCTTGTGCAGAAAAATTCCCCTTTATAAAACCATCAGATCTCATGAGACTTATTCACTATCACAAGAACAGCACAGGAAGGACCCGCCCCCATGATTCAATTACCTTCCACTGGGTCCCTCCCACGACACGTGGGGATTGTGGAAACTACAATTCAAGATGAGATTTGGGTAGGGACACGGCCAAATCGTATTACTTGCTACCTCTATTTCATCGTTTCTCAATCAACCTACTTTCCTTTGTCTCATGCCTTATTTAACTAACTTCTTTTTCATTAGTCCATAATGTTACTTCCGAATCGAAGTGGTGGCCGGCTCCTATAGTCCCAGCTACTCTGGAGGCTGAGGCAGGAGAATGGCGTGAACCTGGGAGTCGGAGCTGGCAGTGAGCTGAGATCGCGCCACTGCACTCCAGCCTGGGGGACAGAGTGAGACTCCGTCTCAAAAAACAAAAAAACAAAACAAAACAAAAAAAAATTTGTGCAGTGCTATCTCGTTATGCTTTCATTTGCATTTTCCTAATCACTAATAATATTGAGCATCTTTTCATATGCATATTCTCTACCCATATTTTTTTTCAGTGGTCTGCTAAAGCTTTTGTTCATTTTTTATTGGTTTTTTTTCTCTTATTGAGTATTGAGGTTTCTTTATACTTTCAGGATACAAATCTTACATTAGATATATCCTTTGTAAATATTTTATTGTTTGCCATGGAGAACTGTCTTTTGATTCTCTTAACAATGACTTTCAAAGAGTAGAAGCTCTTTTTCATTTGTTCGTTATTTTTTGTTGTTGTGATCGTTTAATTTTGATGAAGTCCAATTTATCACATTTATTCTGGCATGGATCAGGTTTTTTCCTGTGGCACCTAATACATCTTTACTTAACGCTAATCCACACAGATAGTCTCATATGTTTTCTTCCATGAGTTTTACAGTTTAAGACTTCACACTAACGTCTACAATCCAACTTGAGTTAAATTTTAAATGTGGATCAAATAACTGTTGTGTAATGACTACCCAGATGTTCCAACCTCATTTGTGGAAAATAAGATATTGCTATTCTCCCTACAAGTTTTCTTTGCCCCATGGCCAAAATCAGTTGTCCATATATTATAGGTCTTTTTTTTTTTTTACTCTCTATTTTATCCTATTGATTTATTTGTGTATCTTAATGCTAATACCTGTTTTAAAATTATACTTATTCCCAGTTTTGTTCTTTTAGAAAAGTGTTACAGCTATAATAATTCTTTTGCATTTACACAGTAATTTTAAATTCAGCTTGTCAATTTCTACAGTGTAGCTTGCTGGGATTACATGGAAGCTATAGATGAATTTGGGGACAACTGATATCTTAAACCAAAACCAAGTGGCAAATGTCTACCATTGACATTCCTCTCCTTCCTTAATGACTCTTAGGTACCAAAAACACATGTAAAATTCCATGCACTACACAAGCCAGAAAAGGTAAAACACTGTATCTGCTACTTTACATAGCTCATTTCAGTACCACAATCCACCATTATTCAAATACTGATTTAGAAAATGACAACCTCCAAAAGACTAAAATCATCCATTTTTATTTAGAAGAAAAAGAAATGAAATTTTAATGACAGGCAATTTTAATCTTACCCATTTTAATGGGTTGTCTTCCAACCCATTAAAAATGTATCTTTCTGCATTTATTTATTTAGGTAATCATTAATTTTTCCTTAGTGTTTTCTATTTTTAACTGTGTGAAACTTTCACAAATTTTGTCAGATTTATATGGAAGTATTTTTTTTTTTTTGCTATTACAAGTACCATTTTTAAAATTTCAACTTCATATTGTTCTTTGATCTTATATCACATGATTTTAACATTATATATTAAATTTGAATTTTGAAACCTCACTAAAATCATACATTAGCTCTTACACCTTTCTGTATGTTTCATAGTTATTTATATAGTTTATGATATTGTCTACAGATAAAACCAGCTTATTTCTTCCTATCCAATTTGGATGCCTTTTATTTATTCCTGCTTTACTACTATGAAAGAAAATGTCAATATCAAGTTAACTAGAAACATTGAAAGCAGATAATCTTGCCTTTTACCTGAACTTAGGTAATCTGGAGCAATTATTGGGCTCAATGTATTTGCTTATTTTTCTGTCCGTAGTTGCCTCATGTTTTTTGCCTGTCTGTTTCTTGATGGTTTGTTTTTCACTTATGGCAGGGTTAGGCTAGTCCTTTTTGCTCATGTAAGTCTGAAATAGTCCACACTGTCCTTTAAAATGTTTAATGTTGATGTCAGGATTTCTTCTATTCTGACTAAACATTATCTGGCTGAGGAAAGTTATCTACTTGCATAGCTTTGATTATAATTTGAATAGAAATGACTCCCACACTTCTCTCTCTAACTCAAATCTCTCATTTGAATTCCAAAGGCATTTTTAACCACCAAATCTACAGCTCCACATACAAATTTCACAGATCAAACTTGGCATGTCAAAAAATGAACCCATGCTCAACCCACCACTTACTTGGTCCGTTGGATTTTGTGTCTCAACAAATAGCATCATCATCTGGAAGAAACCTGGAAGTCAGCCACGACTCTGCTTCCATCCCTAAACTCAGACTTAATCATGAAGTCCTGTTGAGTCTACCACCATAAATATATTTTAAAACCTTTACATGGTTTCTTTCCACTACTCCTCATCTCACTTCCTTTCAAAAATCCCCTGTTTGGGGTTAAACTATATCCCCAAGAAAGATATATTGCAGTCCTAATCCATAATACCTACGAATATGACCTTATTTAGAAATAGGATATTTGCAGATGTAATCAGTTAAAATGAGGTCATTAGAGTGGGCTCTATTCCATTATGACTGGGGTCCTTGTTGGAAGAGGAGAAGAGCACAGAGGCAGACACACACAGAGAAGAGAAGGTGAGGACATACAGGAAGACCACCATGATAATGGAGTGATATGACCAACAAGCAAGGAGCTCCATGGACTGCCAGCGACACCGGAAGCTAAGAGAAGGACGTTGAACAGACTTTCCCCTAAAACCTTTAGAGAGAGCATGTCCTGCTGATGCCTCCGTCCCAAACTGGGAGAGAATAATTTCTGTTATTTTAAGCCACTCCGTTCACATACTCTATTGTAGCAGCCTAGGAAACAAATCCACTCCCATTTCCATCACCTTATTTCAACAAGAGCCACTTAAGCTCCTGTGTGCCACCAGGTATTGTGCTTAGCCCCTTTATATGCTACTCCAGGCAGGAGTCAGAGTGGTCTCGTAAAAAAGCAAATTGGAATGTGTCATCGCCCTTCTTCAAACTTTTAGTGGCTCCTTATTATTTTAAGGATGCTGTCCAGGATCTAAAACACGGTCTAAATGGACCTCAGTAATCTGCTCTCCACCCTTTTCCTCATGTGCGCTCACTCACTGGAGTGTTTTCTCACTTCATCAAAGTATTCTAGTCTCCCTTGCTCCTTAGTTGTCCCGCACCCTGTTCCTTCTCCTTGGAATACTTTTTTCCCCAAACCCTCCTGCTTCATTGGGTTAACATCTGTATATTCTTCAGACGCCACTGCCTCAGAGAAACCTCTCCAGAACATCTGATAACAAAATTGCATGTCTATTTCCGGGCAGCTCTCTCACCCCGTTGACCTATATAGTATCATATGTGCACCATACAATGTGCTTATTTGCTTGATTTGTATAATGAGTAAGACGTAGTACAAAATATTCTTTGGATGCAGTATTCATGAATGCTGTCAGTTTCCAGATCTCAGTATCTACTATTTTCTTTCCTCTTTTTTTTTTTTTTTTTTTTTAGAGAAGGAGTTTCGCTCTTGTCGCCCTGGCTGGAGTGCAATGGTGTGATCCTGGCTCACTGCAACCACTGCCTCTCAGGTTCAAGCAATTCTCCTGCGTCAGTCTCCCAAGTAGCTAGGATTACAGGCCACAACCAAGCCTGGATAATTTTGGTATTTTTAGTAAAGACGAGGTTTCACCATGTTGGCCCAGTTGGTCTCGAACTCCTGACTTCCAGTGATCTGCCCACTTCGGCCTCCCATAGTGCTGAGATTACAGGCATGAGTCATGGTACCTGGCCTCAGTATCAACTATTTTCCTACAGCTTCTAATTCTTCATTCTCTCCCCTCTCCATTACAGGTCTACATTTCCAAACAATTCCATGGGTAACCTTAATCATCCAAATCCTAAAACCTCAGAGTATTGGCTTACAGTGGTCAGGAATCAGCGTAAGAGGAGAATGGAGGAAAAGGAGAGAGAACAGAGAACCCACGAAAGCCAGAAGAGGGTAGGAAATAACACAATTTTGCCAACTGATTTTGAAAATACCTGGAGTCTCACATATATGCAATTATTGCTCAATTATTTTGCACATGAACCAGATCAGTAAATGGGCTGGCTTCTGCCCTTCGTCCATTCCTCACGGTGCACTCCTCTCCTTCCTCAGACGTTTGCTCTTGTTCTATACTAAGGCCGTGTTCTTTATTAAAAAACGTGATCTAATTCATATAATAATAATCTGACGATGGAGCAGGAAATGATGTGGTTTATCCTCTATCTTTATCAGAGCATCTGAGTTCTGTGTTCTGTAAGAGACAGGACTGGCAAAAACTTTTAACATTCACTGTCTTTGGAATTTACATTTTAGAAATCATTTCTTCTCCCTGTTACCTTTTCCCTTTGTTCCTACAAAATATACCTAGATGTATTAAGGCAGAAACTCTAAAACTATTACAGGAGAAAGAAAAAAAAAAAAACAATTTGTAAGAAAATAATCAAATGCTAGAGGAAATAAAGTAAATAATGATTACTTGAAGTGAAAACTAGAAAATTAATTAACCAGTTTTGAAAATATACTATATACTATTTTAAAATAAAAATCTTACATAAAATAGTGAATTCCAAATACCTTCTTCTGTTTGGGCTAAACATAAAATATTTACAGTAAATTGATCATCAAAGTCCTGTTTCTATAATTGCCTGATATTATTTCAACATTTCTGATACAGCAAATGGAGTGACCAATGTCAACAGGCAACATTTAAAAAGCCATTTCTTTGAGATTTAGAATACTTTTGCCATCCCTGGGGACATGCTTTGAATCTGGCAGGAACATTAGCTGATCATGCTACTTCAATCTGACAGCTTCAGATTTTTAACAGGGGAAAAAGGCAGAACTAATGGATGTGAATAAGCTTAAAAGCACGGGAACTTATCAATCACTGTAAACAGCTGTATTTTGGGAAGCTAACAGAGGTACTTCTAAAAACATAAAAAGTCAATAGATATATTTCTGGCAACTAATAATTTCAATCTGGTCTTCTTCATTTGTCCCTCCTCCAACCCCCAACCTGCCTACCTTCTTTTTTTTTTTTTAAGTATAATATTCTTGTCAGCATTGATTAACATGAAAACATTCTCCTCACATGCACCATTCTGCTTTCCAGAAGGAAGTAACACAGTATCTAATTTTATGAAAAGATAACTCAAAAGATGAATGAAACAAATCAAATTATTAACGTGATTATAATCGTTTTCATCTCATTCTGATTTTTATAATAGCGGACGTGTACACACAATGCTATTTATAATTGGCACATTATTGGGTAATGACTATAACTATTCATCTCTTTGTTCAACCTCAGGCACATAACATCTTACGTATATATTTCAAAGAGCTTGAAAACACAATTATCTGTTTTGCTTTACAATTATTTCAAAATGTTCCACTATTGTATTCCTCCACAGAAGCCTCTAACCCATTATTTTCCAGAACAGATTCGCTTTTGAAGAGATTACTAGTGTGACAATGTTTCAAGAAGCACAATAAAAGCCTGTTTCCTCCACTGGAAAAGTGAAAAGCATATTTAATTTTATTCTCTAGCCTTCTAAAGATTAGGCGAGGATCAGGCCAAGTCATTAGACATTAGAATCCTATGAAGAAAATGTCCTCAATATGGAGTCTCCAAGGATACAGACTTGTTCCAAATACTGTGATGCTAATTTCTCACACTGAGAAGGTACTTTTCAATCAATATGGCTTGACCGTTTGGGGTAGAACTTGAAATGCATCAAGATTAATTTCTTTCTGTGCACAAGGCACTACATCATTTGCTAAGGATAATAGGACACACAACACAGCCATGCTCTGATGAACTGACTATTCACCAGGAGAGACAAACAGTGTGAACACACCTATTGCATTACAGTGTGGTGGAGCCCGGATACTGTGCGTAGTACTCACAAGACAGTGTGATTAACTCTATTACTTAGTGTGTCCAGGAAATTTGTTGGTTGGAGGTAATATCTGAGCTGGGATTTTTAAATGCGTTATTTTCCTGGTAGAGAGAGTAACATTTGCATGTAAGATGGATGTCAAGTTTAATGTCAGGTTTAATAGCACGAGGTCTGAAGCCAGCTGCCTGAATTTGAATTCTGCCTCCAAAATTATTTAGCTGTGTGACTCTGCAAAAGATACTTAACCCCAGTATTTCAGTTTCCTCATCTGAAAATTTAGGTTTAATAATTAAATTTACTTATTTCAAAGCATTCTGTGTTCACATCAGGTTTGAATCAGGTCTGCTGGGCTTTTCTGTTAGATCATATTCCAGCAATTGTTCTGCAGACAGAGTATTTTATCTGTATTTTTTAATTTTTTCCCCCTCAAAGACACGTCAGATAGCTTTCCCCAATAAGTAAAGTCATATAAACCCATTTTTTAAAACTTTCTCAATAAGCTAGACTTGTTTAATGTAAGCCTTACAGAATCCGTGGATAAACATCCTCAATTCTCAGGCAATTCCCACAATTCTTTACGCTTTTTCACAGTCTTTCTTTGAAACTATATCTAAATATATAGTTGTGGCAGATAGACCCTAAGGTGACCCACATAATCTTGACTTCTTGGCGGTCACACCTTTGTATAACCCCTTTCCCTTGAATGTGGGCAGAAGCTGGGACTTCTAACCAATGGAACATAGGAAAGGTGATGAGGCGTGACGCCGGTGATGAGGTTACATTGTACAAGACTTGGCCAACTGAGACCAGATTTCCTTACAGGCTTGAAGCAGTCATCAGCCATGTTGGAAAAGTACTCATGGCAAGGAACTATGAGAGGCCCCTAAGGACTTCAGGCAGCATCTAGAATGAATGTGGACGTACTACTACAACCAGCAAAAAGACCAGTCATGCAACCACAAGGAATTAACTTCTACCAAAGCTGAATGGGTTGGGAAGCAGACTCTTCCCAGCCAGTCCTTCTGATGAAAATGTAGTCTGGCCAACATCTTCACTGGACTCTGATGGACTCTATGCCTAAGACATGGTAATTACATTTTTATGAAGATTTGTTACACAGTGATAGAAACTAATACCACAGATAATCAAAATCCTCTCCTCTTGTTTGGTAATATTTCATCACTAAATTATTATTGAAAGTTACACATACTGCTTTGGGAGCTATCATAATCAGTAAAACAATGGAAATTCAAAAGTCCTGTGAAGTTTTTTGAATAGTTAGTGAATTTGTGAGGGAAAATATTCAAGTATATTAATTTATCTCAAATAGTAATGACGTCTCCCCTTGACATTGTTATGGATTTATGGATTTATGTATCTGATACATGTAACGTTACATTTTCCATCAATACTATTGATTGACCCTTCCCTACTTTTATAATTTCTAACTATAGTTTTAGGGAGAATACTAATAATTGAAGTATTAATTTCATTTTTTCCATAAATTCCTCTGGAAATATGTATTTCTTATATCCTTTCTAAGGTTATTAACAAAAAGAAAGAAAATTTCTGAATTATAATTCACTTTCCTTCAAAAAATAGTAACTCAGTGTCTAGTAAGGTACAGCAAAAAAGTTAAAAGGACTCATAAGTTTATTTTAAAATACCTACTCAGAAGCAAAACTGACTTTCTATTAAAAATAAAACAAGTTTTCTTATTATTGTTTTGTTTCCTTGTTTTTAGGTGATAGGATTGCATTTGCAACTATCTCGTCAGTAAGTGATAAAATGCCATTTCCATGCACCCACCTGGCCTGTGTGACTGGGAGAACCTCTCTTTTTATTAATTGTGCTTCAAGTTTTAACAACTGACTTTTGTTAGTGATATGATTAATCTGCCTGTGACTGTCAAACAACACAGATGATTTGCATATCTCACCTCAGCAAAGATAGATGCCTCATCTTGGAATGAATTTCAGTTAATTCTTCTAGAAAAAACAAATAGAAAGTAAAGAACGAAATGTCCTGTAGATATGAAATGAAGTCTTCTGCCTTAATGGAATTGTATCATTATAGATAGCTTACTTAGTACTGAGAATGTAATGTTACAAATGAGGCCATTTATTTTTACTCTGATGTATCTGAGACTCAAGTTAAATAAGTTACTTGGATTTCATTTAACCTGATAGGAATACATTCACATGCTGATAGCTCAAAATCAGCACGTTAGAGATCATGGTCAAATGTCGAGTCTTTAGAAGTGACTTCCTGTGATCAAGTTCCAGTTCTATCTCTTACTTTCTCATTGTGTAATCTTGGCCAACTGTCATAATCGCTCTTAGCTTTATAGAGTCTAAGGTGGTGTTTAAATGAAACAAAATATTCACAGTGCTTAACACAAAGCCCTCCACATATAAACCCTCCAAACATATTCATTATCATTAGTTTACATAGAACTCTCTCCTATGTAAATTAAAGCAGATTCACTAGAATGTCTTTCTTCCTCGTATTTGTTTTTCAAATAATTAACCAAGAAAATACATTTTACAAGTTTGGACCATCAGGTTTTTGGTTTTTTTGTTTTGTTTTGTTTTGTTCTGAGTTTTTGCTTCTTTTTTCTGTTGTTAAGCAGCTTAGAAAAAGCAAGTATTCAATATGTAGGTATATTCTTAGGAAATCTTTAGGTTGATCTATGATTCCATATAAGGTTTAAGTCAACAAATTCACTTTTAACTTACAATTATCCCCCATGAAAGGAAAATATGAAATATGGATACAAGGATAATAGGCTAAATATCCAGGAATGAAATGGAGTACTGAACTCCAGATTCTCTGTCAGCGCTAGAGGAATCGGAGAGCAGTTTCACGAGCTTTTGCAGAAGAGATGTTCACATACCGTACTTGGTTATCTTTGCATGAGATTTTGCAGTAATAGAGCAAATTTCTGAGATGGTTCTTTATAATTCCTTAAGATAATTTCTATTCATTCTCTTAGGAGTTTTTGTTTCCTAAAACTGGAACATTAATGGCCGATACTGGGTTTCTGAATAAACAATAATTTTTATCAGAAACATAATTATATATGTAAAAAATAAATTGGTAATTTTTTTGTGTGCATTAGCAATGGTGGAATCATAATATTGGACACACAGATATATCAGTACTTAAGAGCTATTCAACATTTCTTAAGTTTAAAATTATTCTATGCTGTCAGAGTCTACCTACCAGCTGTATGCAATACCGATATGCATATGCACAGTTTGTACAGTTAGAATGTATATATTATACTCAGACATGTATATTATACTTAAACATATATATATATGTACTAGTAAACAAATATGTAAATCCATATAATCCAAGATACAAAAAGAACATAACATACAAGCAGAGTCTTACCTATGTTGGAAGTGTTACTGGAGTACAGATTAATTCACACACAAAAATAATGCTACCTTTTGGATAAAGCGTAAAGTTGCCATTAAATCAAAATGTAATATTATTTGTCATATAAAATGGTTGTAAGGAGAGGTCATTCTTCCTATAATAAATATGAGGTAAGCTAATAACAGAAATAATAAATGTGAGTTCAGTCTAATGTGACAGCTTCTGGATTTTTAGTAAACTTTAAGTATTGACATTGTGTAGTCTTTTAGGGAACAAAATAATATCCTTAGAACTTTAAATCTTGTGATACTGCTTCTTAATTGCTTCTGTAAGTTTAAAATATTTGGGGAAAGGAACTATAACTATATCTGTTCTTTTTATTTCTGAAGTTAATTTTATTAGCTAATACTCCACTCTTAAAATTAAATAAAAATATACAGAATTAATTTATACCAAAACTTTTCTATTTAGACTGAACATATTTAGAGTAAGAGAATGTGAATCACTTTATAATTCTGTATGACTACTCAAAAAGAAAAGGACACCCAAAATACAAGAATAGGCTGGGCACCGTGGCTTGTGCCTATAATCTCAGCATTTTGGGAGGCAGAGGAGGGTGGATCACTTGAGGTCAGGAGTTCAAGACCAGCCTGGTCAACATGGTGAAACCCTGTCTCTACTAAAAATACAAAAAATTAGCCTGGTGTGGTGTCGCATGCCTGTAATCTGAGCTACTGGGGAGGCTGAGGCAGGAGAATCGCTTGAACCCAGCAGGTGGAGGGTTTCAGTGAGCCAAGACCGTGCCACTGTACTTCGGCCTGGGCAACAAAGCTAGAAGCTAGATCCTCTCTCTCTCTCTCTCTCCCTATATGTGTGTATATATATACACACACACACATATATACACACATATATAAATATATATGAATATATTCACATATATATTCATATATATGTGTATATATATGAATAATTTGATGAGTGGCTTACTTTCAAGGTGAGAGTTAAGAAAGGTAATTGAAGTAAACTAACGTTGCTACATGTCAAGCTTTTGCATGTAGATCCAGTTTCCATATAATCAGCATTATTAGGCAATAGATGACATATCAGAGTGCTTTTCAAGATTTGCTGAAAAAGAAATTGTAACTATAAAGATTTCATCCTCAAGAGATGTATTCCTTATGTTTCTTACATTCTTCACGTAAAATTTTCAAACAAGTCCTCAGGCTCAAATATATGACACTTTTTATTTTTAGTAATATATAAATTTAGCAGTAAGAGTATATTAATATCATTATTCTTTATATACATGGATATAATATAATCTAAATGACAAGACCAAGCACATTTTGAAGATAAGCTAATATACTCAAAAATGTTATTCATAAAACTATTACATCTTTCTATTTTAGATTTCACTCCAGAAATGCAATTCCCTGTTGTCTGTTATTTCTAGATATACAATAATTTTTATTGTAAGTCATTTATATATAATCTTTCTTTTATTCTCCACCTCTTCTTAATGTATATGTCAGTTTTCTCTTTATGTATATATTTTATAAATGCTGGCTCCCACCTTATTTTAGGAAAGTATAATGTGTTAGTCACAGATGCAAGGAGAAGGGGTAAAGAAAAACTCTCAATATGTAACAAACCTGCACGTTGTGCACATGTACCCTAGAACTTAAAGTATAATGAAAAAAAAAAAAAAGACTGTCAAAGGATTGTTATGTAGGAAATTACAGTTATTTTCTGCTGCTGGATTTTGGTGTAACTACTAAACTTTTCTAAATCAAATTTTATTTCGTTATTTTAATCAAGATAGTAAAATTATTTATCTCATGAATCAGTAAATGAGTTAAAATCTGAAAAATATTTTGGCGCAGCCTAGTCAATAGAAAAACTCAATAAATGCTAGAGGCTGTGGCAGAATTGCTATATGCTATATATTAGGAGTTAAGAGGCACGGTGTTTAATGGATTGGATATGCTACTTTGCATTGTGCTTAGAAGGTTGACTTGTCCTGTGCAAAAATTTATATAAATATAAACCAGGTGTCTCACACTTATTCAGCCTTCAGGGGTGGGTCATGCTTCCCTTTAATGCCTAAATACCAATAGCCCATGTCCCTTTGTGTATTATGGCAGAAAATCTAGACTTTTATGGGGTTTTCCTCCCTGGGTATTTCTGAGAATCCTTATAAAATGCCAATATGTCCCACAACTTTTTCATAGTTGCTGCTTGACCTTCAGTGAGCCAACTGATTCCAGAAGCCTGTAGCACTTTTCCACTCTCAAACTTTGTGGGTTTTTTGTTCTGACTTTTGTTGAGCACATGCTGTCCCTTCCCATGGCACAGCACCACTGCTAGGCTGCATCCAGCCTTGGCCCTTACCTCCCCAAATTCAGCTAAAATCAGACTTCCACTATGCATGCCTTTAATAAAAGCTTGCAGGGCACAGAATAGAAATTCATGCAGAAAGCTTTGTATTTATGAAGTTTTCAGTGAATAACGCTGCTTTATACATAACAAGGAAACCCAAAGGCTTGCAACAACAGCCATTCCCTGCTCGTAAAACAGCTGGGAAACTTTTGGAGCACTCTGGGTATGTTGGGATGGACTGGATGTGGCTCTAGGCTATGGCTTAGGTCTAGATCAGCTGCATGCATCTTCTCATTTGGGGACCTGTGGTGGCATGAAGAATGTTGCTCTGACAAATGGCAGAGGCACAGGAGGCCAATCCAAATCACACACGTTTACTTAGAGCCTCTGCTCATATTATGTCTGCAAAATGTCTGTTGACTGACGCAAGTCAATGGCCAAGAGCAGAGCCAATGGCCAAGGAAAACATGCAATTGACATAAATTCCTGGAGGCTCTGCAAGGTCACATGACAAAGAGGAGAAGTGTCAGTCATCCTGTTACAGGAGGAAGTAAAGACGAGCGTAGTAAGCTGGTCATCAGGTAGGACTGCTCAAAAACTTCATAAGCTAAGCACTCTCCAAAGGAGTTTCAGTAATGGTCATTTCCCCACTGCCTGCAGTTTTATTGCATTTTGTAAGAGCCAGATTCCTGGAGAAGTGCCTTTGACAGGTTTCTTACTAGAAAGAGATATGTAGTCACCAGAGAAGGGGAGAAGGGTAAATGGTTTCCTAAAAGAAATAGTCTGCCAAGATAGAATTCTATTAACAACAAGGAAAATATTTAATAATGTTTAACAAATTATAAGACATGTTTTATTCCCAATTTTCTCAAACTGCCATGTTCCTGGAGGAAAAAAAAAAGGATCTTTCCCTCCCTTCCTTCCTTCCTTCCTTCCTTCCTTCCCGTTCTGTGTAACCAAATAACCCATTTTGGTTTTTTCCCTCTGAACCAAAGTCACAATGAATTCCTAATCATGTATTCAAGCTGCCTCTATGGATAAAGGTAGTATTTCCACAGGTGTGAAGTGGCAGTCTTTGTTTACTTCCAGTCCTCAATATATCCAAATATTGGGAGATCTAGTCTCAGCCAAGGCTCTCCAATGCAAATACTAGAGCTGCAAAAGTGTTTGCCTAATCTAAGAAACCTCAGAGGTAATTAGACAGATAGAATCTAGGAATGGTAGATGAGAACCTAATGATACATGTATGATAACTGCAGAAATTTTCCACTGGTAACTGGAAAGACTTTTGTTGCTTTTCTGGATTTCTTAAGAAATTAGTCCATCCTTAGTCCAGTTACTCCAATGGACAGGCTACCTGCACAGAAACATTTAATGGAGCCACGGGTGAAAGAATGAAGAAAGACTGCATTAGAATGGACAATTCTACAAAGATTAGGAGAGGCTGGTTAAAGATGAGATGGATGGTACTTTAAGTAAAACCTTAAGACGAGTTTATGTCATAAAAACATGTTTGCAAGTCCCCGGTTATGATCTTGGCAGCTTGGGTTTGTCGGATATGCCAATTTACATTACCCGAGGGTTTATCGCTCTTTACACTCTCAGTGATACCTCAACTACCTGAGATAGTCATGACGGGAGAGTTTGACAGTAACACACTGAGTCTTAAGTCAAATTTTCGGTAAAACACAATGAAATATATACTAAAAGATGCTCAACCCAGGCCAGGAAATTTAACAAACACACAAAATTTTAATAAATTATAGATGTTTTATTTACATTTTGCTAAATAGTTAGGAGTAGAAATATTTGTGTTTATGCATATAGACACTGGGGACAAAGTCAGGGGTGAAAATGGCAATCATTTAGATTTTTAAAAATCAAGGTCTAAGAATTAAAAGTAACATAAAAGTGAAACACTTGGTACAAATGTGATGATTATTAAAATGATTTTTAATAAAGATTAAATTGTGTTAAGAAGAAAAGTACATTGCTCATGCAGTTATATTTTTTCTCACTCATAGCAAAAAAAATGAAAGGAGAAGAGTGAGTCCTGATGTCATTCAGTATCAGTCAACTCAGTAAACGCCAAGCTAGTTTCGCCAGAATCTGACACACTTACAGGGAAGTAAGAAAATCATAGTTTTTGGACCCAAAGCACAGGAAGTGTCACAAGACTTGTTCTTAAAACCTCCTGCATGTGTGTGATTCAGATCTACCTGAGACTCAGCTCTGGAGGAAGGTAGCCAGGTAGAAAAGGCAGAGGCTCTGTAGGAGGCAGATGGTCTCTGAAGGATTCTGCATATGACACTCAGAGGCTCTGTAGGAGGCAGATGGTCTCTGAAGGATTCTGCATATGACACTCAGTAAAGGAAATCACATATCATTTATTTCACAAAGGCGGCCCAGGTCAAAGTCAGAGAAAGGTACAGTTGAATTGAGGGAAAATCATGGTCTGAGCAAGCAAGAAAAAGTGAGAATGGGCAGTGAGGAAAAATCCAAGAGTTCCTGCGTAGGGAAAAAAAAAATCCATTTTGTTCTACTGTCTCCAAAGACATCTTCTTCAAAACTAATATTCACTTGTATAATAGGCCAGATGTTCTCCTTTGACTATATTAGTGGGACACTCTAATGGCTGATGAGAGAAATAGGTACACGGCTGAGTCCAAGTTGAAGAAACACGTGGTTTCTTGGGAAACTTCCGTGGAAGGGGCTGCTCGGTGGAGCCAAGCCAATAACAAGGTAATTTGGTGAAAATCAACAGTTAGTTGTGCCTGACCTCGTGAAAAAATAAAATTACATAAAACAACAAAAAGGCATAAAACAAATTTTAAAACACAGAAGTGAAGAGGTTGTTTTCCCGTTAATTTTCAAGGGGATAAGTAAAGTGTATTTCTAGATAACAGAATCCAGACTTTTCCAGTCACCTGCAGAGAATGTGCTACATTCCCCTCCTTACTGAGGCAGTGCAAGCCCAGCTTGCACAGCGATGGACATGTAATTTACATCAGACAGGACCAATGAGAGCTTTCAGTAGTGTGCAAGAGCGGTCTTCTCCAAACTGTGGCACTGTACTTTAAATTACTATTGTCCCTTGTTTGTCAAAATATCCATGTTCGACAAATGTGTTCTTTGGTCATTTTCACTTCTTGTTCCACACTCTTGCTTTTATGGTTGTGTACTCTCTCTCTCTTTTCAAGTTTTTGATTAGGTTGGTGCAAAAGTAATTAGTTGGTGCAAAAGTAATTAGTTGGTGCAATAACTTTTACACCAACCTAATAGTTTCTTAAGCGGACTTGTCAAGATGTTTTCTGTATCTCTTTCCCCATTTCTACACAATTTCACATTAAAGTTGGTCTCAAATGATCCTTCTCTTTGTAATCATGTTGGTTTTTTCTCTCCTACTCTGGCCAATATTCCTAAGAGAGAATATCAGTTTTCACAGCTGGTCACCCGTTGACTGTGGGTGAAGGGCCCCTGCATTGTCCATTGTGAGATCCCATGGCAAATTTTAAAAGTGACAATTTTATTCAAAACCAGGAGAATAATCTTTGTTTTATTTGTATGAAAATACGATAAACGTAGGTGATGCTGTACTTCAGAAACTCTTCATGTTTTTTTTTATTTGTTTTTTCCATAGATGGGATGTGATAGCACATCTCTCTGCATGGTGATTCATTTCTTATCTTTAAATTCCATATGACAGAAAATATTCTTGTTATAGATCAGCTAGGGCCAGGGACATTCTCAAGTGTGACATTTAGTGCCCACCGTGTGTGGGCACACTTAACAGTTCTTTCCCAAAATTTCATACAGTTTCTTATAATCGTATTAAACATGCTTTCTCATATAAATGTCTAAATTAAAATGAATCTACAATCAAACTCAATTATGAAGAAGAGAATTAGTAAGTAGGATCACTATTAGAAATTAGAAATGTAGTGGATATATATATAATATATGCATATATGTAAATTTTTTAAAATCACCCATGGTGCTTTCTTCTCTAGTCACCAAACCTCAATTTTTCTCTGGAGGAAAATATAACAATATTAATATATATACATTACACTAATTATTTATTTGGCTGTGTACATACATGTGTATATAAGTATATATATGTTCATATCCATATATCCTAGTACATAATATTTAAAAATGATTCTAGTCATTCGAAGTAAGAATTTGTTAGCCCTAGAAAGCAGTAAAGATATACAAAATTGCTTTTAAACTGCAAAAAGTGGTAATTCATACTTAAATGTCTTGAATATTTGAAGACAAAAATTGTCATATAAGGATCCTGCCTGTGCTCTAAAAAATGTTTATAAAGGAGTTTTGTACCTCTTGTGTAATACTGTATGCACTGCATTTTGTTACACTTATTATACAAATTGAAATGAATAATAATTTGCAGTTTTACATCCCATGAATATTTTCTGTATTCTCCAGCAGTAGTTAATATGCTAACCAACTTTACTGAAAGGCATACAGATGTGGAAGAAATCTATCTGGGGACTTTAATTATCACCTTGTCAAATTCAAATTATTATCTTGTGAGTTCATTTCCATAAAGTATCCCCTTTGCTGTTCCATGATTTAACATGTGTCTACTTTTAAAAAAATCTTATTTGTAACTATCTGGAGGCTTTAATTCTTTCAAAGAAGATAGTTCCCTTTCAGACTGCGATGTTCACCATAAAGTATTTGGTCAAACACATTTTTGTAAACACTTCATTTTGGCAGAAGAAAGGTCTGTGCAATGTATCAAGTAGACTCACTATCAATAATGACCCATAAATCGGACTGAAAACTACCTTTTTAATAAATACTGTCAACCTAAAGGGGATACTAAAGTGAAGACATTATGATCAACTCTAAGCTCTAAGTTGAAAGATCATCTGTGCTGCATGGTAGTTTATTTCACAAGTTAGAAGATTAGACTGGCTCCAAGAGTAAGAAAGTGGTGGGCCTGCTAATTTGTGCTGATATACATATCCCGTATATGTGTGGGAAATGGGAGTAGAGGCAAAATAAATAACAAAATTGATGTATCTCTTCTCAGGTCAAAGTCAATACATTTTTGCTTGGGGTTAACTGGGGGAAAGGAAAAGTAAAGGCTAATAGAATAGAAACAAGTTCATTCCCTTATTCACTTATAAAGGGATAGAACTCAATAAAGTGATTTAATCATAGTTTATAAAGACTTAAAAATACTTCTTTTGAATTGAAATTAAATGTTAGTACATGTTTGAAATCACTGGACACCTTTTATATAAAGTTGAATAACAATACTTTGTTTTGACTTACAGGCAATTTTAAAAGCTTTCATTTAGAAGAGTTACTGTTATCAAGGGATACTCTCAATAATTATTAAAATGTGTTAAAGTATATCTTCCAATATTTTAATAAGCATTGCAGCTAATAACCTCTATTATCACCTGTCATGTGTCCCAACCAAAATTTACTGATGAAGGAATGAACACATGGTATGTTTGGCTAACGAGGTGGTGGCAGTGACTTAGCAGCTGAACACATGCTCAAACTCTCAACAGATCCTCATCCAGAATGTATCTCACCTCTAGGGGTCCATCACAAGGCCAATTTCCTTAGGTAAGTCAATGTATTAAGACTAGAGTTTAATATTATTTATTAGAGAGTAAATGTCAGGCAAATACTGTTGTACAAAGGAAAATAAAATGTCCCTTTGAACAGGGTCCCTTAGAACAAGTAGAAGAAAAGACCAAACAGACTTAAGTCAGGAAAAGGCAAATCAGTCAACAATCACATTACTATAAAGCAGACATAACCAATCTGATTATCTTCCTACAAGTGAACATTGCTGCTAACACTTCCATTTCACCGGTGATCTTTAGTGGTCCTGATTAAATATACAATTCAGAAACATATCTTGATATTACCTATGTTTAAAGTGATAACTCAAAGTAATGGAGAAAATATTTTTTAAATCTTTTTTTTAAATCATGTTAATCGATTAAAAAGCAAACCCAGTATTCTAGAGCACTCTTATGTTAAAATTATAATATTTCTCTTTTCATGGTCTTTACTGGACAGAAAAAATCAATGTCTATTATTTATTACCTGCCTATTCATGATTTTTTACATTTTATAAGCTGTTGACCTTATATTTTCTTTCCTACATTCTTGAGAGTTTGCCTAATTCTCTCAAATATTGGTAGATTAGTTGCTACGCATATTTCCCCCCAGCATTAATGGACTTATGAAGACGACAAGAGGAGCCACAGTTAATGTTGTCACCATGATTGTAAAAGCCACTATTCTGACTAAAAAGTCAACCAACTCCCCTACAATATTGCGTATCAGCTCTTATTTCAAATTAAAAAACAAAAACAAAAAAAACTGTGTTTTTCCAATTTAAAAGTAAATCAACCCCAGACCACTCTGCAACCAAATTTGTTATATGTTCCAAAAGGAATCTTTATATAAATGTTAAAGAAAACTTTCTTACCCTTTTGTGTGTCGTGTTCTGTGTACCTTGCAAACGAAATTCCCTTTTAAAAATCCTGCTAAACTTCTTGATCCCTCTCCTCATTAATTCCATGTCTTTTTGTTTGGACGAAGGGAGGCAAGATGGTGCACTTCCGGGTTCTTCTTCACCACCAGCTCTTCCCGCGCGCGCGAATGCAGCCAGCACCTAGGAAAGTGCAGATCAACCAGGCATGCGCCAGGTGACGTCAATCCAAAGAGACCAAGATTTACCTGGTCGCACCTGCGGAACGCCCCCCGACACGTCCGTGCCCCGCCTATTGCCCTCCCACTCCTAGAAAAGCCGCTCTCCGCCAGTGAGCCACGCGGCCTTCCCACAGCCCCACTGATGTCAGGATGCAGGAACCCCGCCCGAGAGCCCCACCGGGGGACTCTGCTGGCCTCCTTTGCCGGAGGCCGACAGACTTCTCCCTACCCTCCTTCTTTCCCTGAAGCTAGGTGACCAAAATAAACTTGCAGTTTTGCTCCTACACTTGCCTACCCGCTGGTTCTTTTGTGCCCGCTCGGCTGCTGGTCTTAGAAAAACAAATCACTTTTCCTGTCTCTCAGATTTTCTAGACCCTTATTTAGTTCCTCCATGTTTCTTCTTACATTACTGGTGGGAAAGCCATTATTCCATTGTTTTGCAACACATCAAATACAGTGAATGGACCACAGGTGGAACATCAAACAGAAAGAAGCAAAACAAAGTGAGGTCTACAATCCAAAGCTGTCTGTTGCTGAGACAGTTCAAATGGGTCACACCACAATTCTTTTGCGTATAAATAATTTTTCATATTTCCTGA
This sequence comes from Colobus angolensis palliatus, assembly GCF_000951035.1. Taxonomy (NCBI): domain Eukaryota; kingdom Metazoa; phylum Chordata; class Mammalia; order Primates; family Cercopithecidae; genus Colobus; species Colobus angolensis. The sequence goes on from NW_012114252.1 coordinate 16,030,257, forward strand.
AATCAAAAATAACTGAAAATATTTTATGGGCATAGAAGAAACTTGAAATTATTTTTATATGAAAAAAAGCTGTATATGCATTTTTAAGAGCAAAAAGGCAATTTTTAGAAAGCAGAGGGCAGGTTGAATTCACTTTTTTATACTTCAAAGGTCTAACAATGTTTTATCAGTAGTAGTAGGAGCTCAACCAAATAATTGCGTTTTTAAAAAAATTTTTAATTCATAATTGCCATATGGTAATTGCTTGTAGTGTGTTAAATATACAGGGAAAAAATGTCGGTAGCTATTAAATTGGAATAGATCAGGAACCTAGGACAACTTTGGAAATCACTTCTAGTGGGAGGAGATGAAATGAGGATCAAAGTTTTACATTGTGGAAATTTCCAGGAGCCAAGCAGGACCAAACGGGGTGAAGGTGAGAAGTATGATTTCCTTAATTTAATTTAGTTTTGATAGGCATTCGAGATATGTATCTTCAGCTACATCAGAAACTAATAATTAGAACAAATGGGTGTGTATACAGCTGAGATAAATAAAAACAGCTGTGGCTGCATCTGAACATGCAAAAATAATAGAGCTGTCACCTGTGACTATTTTAAATTAAAGCTTTGCTAAATGCAGCCCTTTGTAATTCCCAGCCAAGTGGTACTTTGAGGGCACATGTTGGAGGACAACAGTGAAGTGTTGAATCCACATTCAGAGCAGTCTTAACTTGCAGTTTGCCCCCCATTTCCACTGCTCTTGTGGTGTACAGAGAACCATTGATTTCTGCCAAATGACAAGCAATCATGCATAAAAATCTAGTAGCAGTGGCACCCGTGGAGTAATTCCTGCTAATTCTTTCCCCAGGCTTCTTTCTGTAAGGAAACCATTGATTTTGTCTTGTTTTGGTAGGTTTTCCAAACTGATCTCTTAAAAAGGAAAAAAAAAAAAAGTTTATATTCTAGACTACCGCGGAGAAGGGGCCCAAATTAAAGTGCATGAAAGTAGGTGGAACTAATCAAACTTCAAGATTTCCAGGCAAAAATATTGCCTTGGGTTTTGTTTTGTTTAAGGGGATTTAGGGCCAATGGAGGATAGAACAAAATACAAATTTTTTTATATCTAAGTTATGGACTAAGCATGATATTAAATTAAGTGAATGATGAAAATAAGACTAAATATAACTAATCCTAATTTTATATGAGTTTAAATTAAGTGTATGGTGATAAAACCTCTAGGTAAATATAACCCATTGTAGTTTTACATTTGCTTTAAAGAAACAAGTTAAAAGCAAATATTCTGGGGCAATTCAGTATTTGTGCAATTCTGCAGTAGCCTGATAAAGGACACTTACCAAAAAAAAAAAAAAAAAACTAGGCTCTGGTGCAAAAGCAAAACTAAAATATTAACTGAGAAAAACAGTATCTTCATCCATATGTGCCATGGGATATGAATACATGTTTTGATTTTTAAAATTGAAAAGGAGATTTGAGTCTTGTAGTTTGTCACGATTTCTTGACATTTCCTCCTTGCACCCATGTTAGAAGTGCCATGAGAGTGCTTTAGGCAGTAAACGTGGTTGGGTTCCCTCAGGAAAGGAAGAGCACAGGATAGACCAATGTCAGATAGAAACTGGCTAGTGACGGGTAGAGAGAACAGGCCATTAAAATGCTATAGAATTCACAATATTTCTCTCTCATCTATAATTCAGACATTTGCTTTGACAATTGACATAACTTATTGAGTGATTACTGTATACCAGGCATTATAAGAAATTTCTTGTTTATTAAATTCTCACAAAGATCTTAAACGGGTACGATTATTTTCCTCATTGTACAAAGAAATCAAGCTACAGAGACATCACATAACTTAATCATTATAACACAGCTGTTAAGTGGCAGAACTTGGGATTAAAAGCCCCAGGTAAAACTAACTCATGCTACCACATGTAAACATTAAAACAGCGGTTTTCAAAGTGTGGTACCTTGGACCAGAAACTTCAGCATCACCTGGGAAAGTGTTAGAAATGGAAATTCTGGGACCCACCCCCAAATCTATGGAGTTAGAAACTCTGAGGGAGAACCTAGGAAATTCTATAAGGAATTATGTTTAAGACTTCATCCTAGACTGCATTGGCACCAATCACAGTGCAAGAAAACTGTTTAATTTAAAAGTATGCACTTGACCAGGTAAATGGCTCCACATTAAACCACATGCCAAGCAGATTGGGACTGTGTACCCATTAGTGTGATTCTTATTCCGGTGAATTAATCGTCATTCCTTTGTAGGGACATAGAGCATTAGAAAGAAAAGAAGGTGGCCCTTCAGAGAATCCCAATGACAAATAGCAAAAAATTCAGAAATATATATTTGGAAATACAATTTATTTTGTGAGCTTCCATTATACTAGATTAGTCATATACTTCAGAATATTTATGGGTCCTCTCTGTCTCTCTCCTTTTATCCGCCTTTACTTTTCTCGCAACTTCTGGAACATAGTCCATCAGTGAAAGATGGATGCCATGATTTGCTGTAGCTCAAATGTGATCAAGCCTTGAAAGGATCAATTGAGCAAAAGCAGGAAACCCTGAAGCTGGCAAAAGTCCCCATGAGCAGACAGACCTGGGTTTCAATCCAGAATTCACCTTAGCATCATGAACCTCAATGAGTTGGAGTCGATGGACTTAGGTAACAGTGTATAGAACACTAGAACTGCTAAGCAAATTTTAATTCTTGACACCAAATTTACACATTGTCATAATATTAACTCTAAAAACACCGAAGATCAGAAAACACATGCGAGGCTCCTTATACACAGTGTTGTAAATCCTGCTAGGTACTTAATTCAGTACATACATTATTAGTTATTAAATGATGCACAAATATTCGGCAAGATTAATGTTTCCAAGTTTTCCCCGTTGTCCACTGGGATGAGATTTAAGTCCAATTCTATTTAATTTCAAATATTCTGTTGCTCTGCCGTTAAGAGATAGGATCATCATTTCGCCTCTCCTTGGACCTTTTAGTGAGTAACCATTCACGCGCTGTCAAGTTGGCTGGTTTAACCTGTGAAATTGTTTGAACCGCTAAGATTAGGAAGAGAGATGCGTTTGAAATAATACCCAAGTTCTAATGATGGCTGTAGCTAAGAGTTCATCTTCTAATTAACCTCTCTAATTTGGTTAATATGAGAAATTAGACTTCTGGAGATTAGTTTTTAAAACTGTGCTTAAAATACATAAATGATCTTTCAAAGGCAAGGTTCAAAATGGAAAAATAAATTATAACCTTCAGGATTGATTTTTAGATAATTTATACCGATCACTGCTGAAAAAGGCAAGAGTCAATATGACATTAATTGTATGTACATGAATGGATAGGACACAACTTTGAATGTGATCAACTTAAAAGCATTGTAAACAAGGCGTATAATTATTTTGATATCTTTAGAACAATGACAAAGTAATTGTCTACAACATATGAGTTCCTTTGGTATTTTTCTTGAGGGACTATGACTACATCAGTTTTTTAATAGATTTTCTCTTCTTTTCAATGGAGACATCGTATCAGTCAGGGTTCTCTGAAGGGACAGAACTAATAGGATGTATATATAAAGGAGAGTTTATTAAGTGTTAACTCACATGATCACAGGACCCCAAAATAGGGCATCTGTAAGCTGAGGAGCAAGGAAGCCAGGCTGAGTCCCAAAACTGAAGAACCTTGAGTCTGATATTCAAGGGCAGGAAGCATCCAGCATGGGAGAAAGATGCAGGCTGGAAGGCTAAGCCAGTCTAGTCTTTTCATTGATGAAAGAAAGACTTCAACTGAATTAATTTAAAGGAGTTTAATTGAGAAATGAATGATTCGCCAATCAGGCAGCCCCGAGAATCACAGCAGATTCCAGGGGTGCCTCGTGGTCAGAATAAATGTATAGACAAAAAAGATAAAGTGACCTACAGGAATCAGAAGTGAGGTACATTAAACAGTGAGATTGGTTCCAGCTCTGCGTTTGCCTTGTTTGAAAGCAGTTTGAAGAAAAGCAGTCTATGAGTGGTTGAATCCTGCTGGGATTGGCAACATGCAATCACTGTTACAGTGCATATTATTAAGTTAGGTTTTAAATTTTGTCTGACTATTAAGCTAGGTTACAGTTCATCCACAAGGACTCAAATACAGAAGTACGGAGTCTTTCTCAGGCCATATTTAGTTTGCTTTACCATTGTGATTTTCTGCCTGCTTTATATACTGGCTGAGCCGGTAGCTGATTTAGGTGGTGTCCACCCAGATAAAGGTTGTGTCTGCCTTTCCAGCCCACTGACTCAAATCTCCTTTGACAACACCTTCAAAGACACAACAGCACCAATACTTTGCATCCTTCAATCCAATCAAGTGGCCACTCAGTATCATCCATCACAGGCATATTTTGTAAAAAATTATATTTAAATAATACTAATGTATTAAAAATAGTAATATAGAACTCTCCTGTAAAACAGTAAACAGCACAGACCACTATTGAGAAGAAGTGAGTTAAGGGTCTAAGCTTAAGTCTGGCTCTACCACTCACAAATTGGATTTCCTTATAACTTCTCAGTTCCCACATCTGTAAAATGGTGAAGAACAATTTAGCTCATGGCCTAACTTAAAGCAGGTGTTCCCAAACATTACCATTCATAAAACTCACCAGAGGCAAGTTTAAAATGTTAATGCCAGAACACACCCTAAACCAATCAAAACCGAATCTCTGTGGATGGGATCCAAACATCAGTATTTATTAAATCTCCTGTTTCTCAAACTTGAGTACATGGTAGAATATCCTGAGAATTCACTAAAGCCTGTATCCCACAACAATATTTTAAGAACACTAATTAGAACAGTGTTTCTAAAGCTTTAAGGTGCATGAGAATCACTCGGGAATTTTGGAAACAGCAGATTCTGATTCAGCAGGTCTGGGTGGGCCTGAGAGGTGTATTTCTACCCAGCACCCAGGGGATGCTGATGCTGCCGGTTCACAGATCACACAGCTAAGCATCCAGGGCTTAGACTTCCAGCACAGCCGTCCAGCTGGTGGCAGGTGCGTAGAAATACGGACCCGCTCATCCTTAATTGATCTCCTTCCGTCACACTCTCCGTGTGTGCTGTGCCAGCATTATCACCTTCTATCTGTTTCATCATAAGAAATTTGGAAAACCCTGGTTTAGATGTTTAAGTGTACGAAATACCTAAGAGGATTACTAGCATATAGTGGCTGTTCAATAAAGTTCATTGACATACATTGAAAAGTGTTTGTCTTTAAACTAGAACTGTCATAATCCCCTAATTCTTTTCAACCCTGCACCTGGTACAGCCCCAGCTTGCCTTCCCCTACTCCAATCACTTTCACACTTAGTGTGTAGTTTTTTTGTTTGTTTGGTTGGTTTTTTTTTTTTTTTTTTGGAGAAACAACACAGGGCAGGAGGAGGTGAGAAACTTTGTTTTTCTTTACTGTTCTTATAAAAGGTGTCATGCTGGGAGCTCTGAGGATTTAGAGACTATCTGGTAATATCCCCAACTTATTTTATTTATTAAAACCTCTCTTAACAAGAGATTTTCTATAATCAGTAAAAACTCCCAAATAAAGCCTCAGAGTTCCAACTGCAATAGTAGTTCCTAGTGAGAAGTGTAAATTCTGACATTTCCCAGAGGATTTCAGAATTGGAAAGTGATAACTCTAATAATCATGAGATTGCTGATGATAGCTTTACCGTGAACCAGCTCTGTGTCTTGAGATAAAGTGTATAATTTGTTGAGGTCTCAGTTATCCCATTTGCAAAGTGAAAGTAATAATATCTTCCCCGAATATTTCATAAGAAGAGAATAGAGAAAAAAAATAGCTACACAGAGTCTGAAAACTAACAATAAATTGCCATTTTTATAATGTATACTATTTAAATTTAAATCAGCATGACGTTTACATTCATTTCTTCTTGTTACTAAGTATAGCTCTAGGATTATTCTGCATTAAAACGAGTTCCAAAATAAATAAAGGTTGTATTTTAGGATATTTCTCACCCACAATTCTAAGCAGTATCTTTAAATTTAAGTTTTGGTGATTAACTGTTGCTCATCCTAAATAATAACCATTATTGAGTGATTCAACAGAATGCTCCTTTCTTAACATAAACTATCCTTGAAAATTCCTGAGCATTTGAGTGTCTTGCATTCAAACTGCAATTCCTGTTTAAAACAGAGTTAGACATACTGAGTTCTTTACTGAAAGGACAAAAAGAATAGAAATTCTCAGAAAATTCCTAATTTTAATGTAGATGGTAAAAGTTAATTTTATAATAATTAACCTGATCCATTAAATTCTTACTCTTTTGAGAAGTAGCACAGATGCAATTTCTTTATTTCCTTGTATTGAAATCTTTTTACATTACAACATCTTTCCAAGTCGAAATAGTTTGGCCAAAGGATCTCACCCAAAATAAAGCATTTATTTTAATGTTGCAATGACTGCATTCTAGCATTTTTCTCTTTTTTATACCACACTTTACTCTTCTTGTCTCTGAAGTGCCTATTCAACAGCTGTGCACACACTATGGCTTCAACAATATGCCATTTTGGGGAGTTTCTGGTGGCTTATAATTTTGATCAACTAAAGCACATCTCTCTCAATTTTTTTTAAAGAGCGAATGTTTTTCCCAGTAAAAATCCCACTGTCTATTTCTATGAGCGTTATTATTTTAGATACTTCACATAAGTGGAATCATGCAATATGTGTCCTTCTGTAACTGGCTTATTTTATTTAGCATAACGTTCTCCAGGTTTATCATTCTATTGCAGAGGTGAAAGGAGGGAGAAATGGCAGGTTGCTATTCAACAGAAACGGTACAGAGTTTTATTATGGAAGATGAATAAACTCTTGAAGTCTGCTGCGCAACATTGCACCTATAGTTAACAACACAACAGTGTGCATGTAAAAATGTGCTAACAGGATAGATCTCACATTAGGTGGTCTTACCACAATAATATTAACGATAATCATCTTTCTGTTGAAACTTTTCTCTTTCATAATGGCTCTCTGAAAGTAGACTTCACCGGAAAATAAACACAACTGACAATTCTCAGGAGACCTGCCTCTAGAGACTCAGTTAACACAGCTGGGAAATATTTGAGTGATGTATTATCAGATGCACATCATCAAATATAGTGTAGAAACCGCTTCTCAAGCAAAGCATATCAGAGATAAGTGATGGCTCAAATTCCCAGGAATATGGAAGAGACAGGAGAATACATCCAATATATTTCCCAAACTCACTTCTTTTCCTAAGAAATCATCTCCTTTGGGATGAGTGATTACAGTGCTTCTTCAGCTCTCAGATGTGGTACTTCTTACTTCCATCTGAACCTATGCATACATTTATTCTATAAATTGAGAAAACATGAGATATAACACAGTAATTTCCTGCATCAAAACCCACAACCTCCCACTGTGGATGCCCCCATAAAGAGAGCCCTGGATGCACCCCTGGCTCTGTTAATTAGCTGCCTCTGCAGCTGGCAATGCCAGGAAATAAGGACAGTCAAGCATCCGGTACCAGCAACTTCCAGGCGGCCATGCCGGGCCTTGTTTCCTAGAAGCTGTTCTGGTACCCTCACTGTTCTGAAGTTTGAATTGTACCTGGTTCATGTTCTTGGTTTTCTAGTCTCTCCGCCCATCTGCAGATCCCGGAAGATAAATGAACTCCCAACATCCTTTCAATAAAATCCCTTCTCACTAGTTGGCGATACTTCTTTATGTTTGTAACTAAGAATTCACTTTCATAGAACTAAAGTCATTTCTTAACAAACTACACCAGGGAAGGGGGCAGGGGGCCATCGGCTTTCATCTTGGTGTTCTTAAGCAGGAGTAAAATTCAAATCAAACTATTACGTTTCAAAAACGTGAGAAACAAAATTTCTGCACCCCAGCAAGGTCCCACATAAGTGGCAGTCTGATTCCTTCTGTCTGATTCCTCTTCCCATGCTGTTTCAGACAGAATACCTGGCACATAGTAATAGATCATTAAATGTGAGCAAGGATGATTTGCAAACCATCTACAATTTTGCAGACTTATACCTGATACAGTAGCTTCCAGTGAAGGCTGTAAATCCTGACATTCTAATTATACACCTTTTTATTTTTTCCCAACCTAATCTCCCACAATTACAATTCTTGCGTGTTGGATAAAGATTTGAATTTACATTTCAGATATCAATGTTTTTTTTTTTTCCTTAATACTGGATGTGTTGATTGAAGAGCTAAAGTTGCTCTACTTGGCTCTATTTTCTATTGACAATTGGTACCTGGCAGAAATAGCAGAGCATGGTCGTTCCATCCCTACGGAAATAAATGTTTGTAATTACAACAAAGCAAGAATGCTGTTCATAAAGCTAAATAGTAACTAAAACAATAAAAATGCTTGCCTTCCAGCTAGTCGAGGGATGGATAACATAAGAAGTTATTGTAAAGCGCTTTTGAAATACCAAGTTGAAGGGAATGTTTAAATAATTTCACTTGCAGTACTTACATTCCAGGGGGAAATTTTTGTTTCAATAATCTCAGGAACTTCCTGCAGCTTTTTGTAACCACGTCACATTAACATAGGTAGCAAGTGGTTAATTCCTAACCCCATAATGACATTTCTTTTTCTAGAATTCCAAATTTCCATTTCCAATAATACAACTATTAGATGTTTCAATGTGCAAACTTTCCTTTATTTTCAGGTTCCTAATATATTGGGCTTCTCTTAAAAGCTAACCTGGAAGGTGGCAATTTTCAAAGAGATCTGCACAGAACGATCCAATCCCTTTCAAGTTTCTCTCTTTTAGTAGTTTCCCAGTGGTCAGAGAGATAAGTACTCTGTCAGAAGCAAAGTTGTGGGAGCACAAGGCTGGAGCAAAGGGCACCCAGGTATTTTATCTCATGCTCCGAGCTCCGCTTATGTGGGAGGAGAGGATGCTGACCCACTAAGCTGGTGGTATTTGACTTCCTGCATCACCAGTTCTTCTTTCTCATACAAGCTGTTAGAAAATAAAGACATAGTGCAATGTTTCATGCGTACTAAAGATTTATCCATTTATGTTACAGTGCAAAGTTTTTTTTTTCTGTCACTTTATGGTTCATTTATTTAGCTTAATGTCCTCATTTGCAGAAAAAATGCAGAAATGTGTATTTAACCACAGAAAAGATCGAAGTCAAAACTTAAATTAAAAATGTAATTTTTTGATAATCTGTTTTATTGTTAAAAGTATTCTCAGTGTTCCTGTATGTGTAGGGATAATTATGCATGATACAATGCTGTGTGTAGACATCCTGTAGTCTCAATTAAATATTTTAACTACTTAATGAAAGGCAATAGGATTTTTGCAGTTAGTAATTATAACTATAAGCTGGAATCGAAACTCTCTATTCACCCTCAGACTGCTTGGTAAGTCAGAAGATAAAATGGTTGTGGCTATCATGTGTTTAAAAGAATTTTTCATGATCACAGAATAATTGTAGCATGACAAAAATTTCCTACAGTTGTTTCAGAAAAGGATGAAAAGCTGTTTTTTCTTCCTTTGTCCATTTCCTTAGTACTGCAGCAAGATATTATTTGAGAGTTTGGAATTATCAATAGAATAAATTATTTTATTATTTGATATAAAATTAAAAGCCCTTCTTTTGCAGTTATCCACTGGCTTTTAATATTTTTAAAGTGGTATACTAATACATAGGTTGGAATTTTTTTTCATAGAAAATAAAACAATAAAGATAATGTTTAAAGTAAGTTTAAGCTTAAATTCAAGATTAAGGTTCTTGGAAATTAAGGAGAAATGAGTGAACAGTAAATTTTTATATCTTTTGTCTTCCTAGTTAGTGATATTACAAATTCATAGCACATCATCCTTATATTTGAGAAAGCAAAAATAAGTACTTTATAAAATAGGGTTTAAACAGCAATTCTTTTTATTAATAAGATATAGTTGCTCACAAAATCTCATAGAATTTTATGGTTTGAAGCACACTTCAAGTATACATGCTCCAGTCCCATAACCCATGCCTGAAACTCTTTGAAGCTAATCACAGAATAAAATGTTGCTTCGCAAAACTTCCACAAACAGAAAAGAAAATCAAAAATAGTAGAAGTTTGGAGAAACAAATCTTTTAATATCCAATTAGCTGTTTAATTAGTACAGCCTTTAAGCTCTTTTTTGATTTACAATTATCTTTTTTATCATAAGACAGAAGTTTCTGAACTCATCCAAATGACTCTACCATTTTGATAACTGAATAAAGGATGGCTCTGTCCAAACATTTGACTTGATAGATCTGTGTAAACAATACAGAATAATCATGATGCTAATTTTTTATGCTAACACTTTATCGCTTCTCTGTTGTTTGGTAAGTTTATACTTGAACTTCTTATTTCTTACTTAGAAAAAAATGTTTATTTTTAATTTTTCCAGGAATCTAGGTATCTTTTTTATATTTCTAATCAATTCAGAGCATATGCACATGTATTTATTCTGTCACTCTAATCAATTCCCACTCTTGAACTTACAGCCATGAAGAACCTTTTGTTGTGTGTGCCTTATTTTCTCAGTTATTAATCTGTTGGATTCTGTTAGCAAGATTTTCCCACCAACCACGTTTATTACACATTTTCTGTGAGCCCTTGTATACACAACAAAAATTCAAATGATTATACTGTGATCCAGGAGATTAAAAAAAAAAAAAAACCAAAAAGCAGAGAAATAAATTAAAATAAGAGACCAGGTGGTGTAGTAGAAAAACTCTAAACTAGATGTTGGAGCATGACCCCTCTTCAGGAATCAAGTCCCTAGAGCCAAAAGGAGGAGAGCAGGGTCCCCCAGTCATCTAGGAAAAATATAGTCTGGAGTGACCTGTGCTCCTCAAGAGGATGTGAAATGGCCTCTCCTTGTCCCACGCACCTTTTGAATATTCTTTTTTGTTTGTTTTTGTTTTGAGACAGAGTCTCGCTCTGTCACCCAGGCTGGAGTGCAGTGGCGTAATCTTGGCTCACAGCAACCTCCGCCTCCCAGGTTCAAGCAATTCTCCTGCCTCAGCCTCCCTAGTAGCTGGGATTACAGGTGCCTGCCACAACTCCTAGCTATTTTTTTTTTTTTTTTTTTTGCATTTTTAGTAGACACGAAGTTTCACCATGTTGGCCAGGCTGGTCTTGAACTCCTGACCTCAGATGATCCACCTGCCTCGGCCTCCCAAAGTGCTGGGATTACAGGTGTGAGCCACTGCGCCCGGGACCTTTTGAATATTCTTAAGGGTAATATTATAGAGCTGGATTTACCATGGACTGGTTAATTTTGGGCAAATCCCTTAAATGAGACAGAAGAATCTCTCTCCAATTCTGATGTCAGAATGCTAATGTCTGTCAACCCTACCTCTTAGGATTATTATGAGAAATATATAAGATGACTTTGGTGAAATTTTCTTGTGAGCTATTCGTGCACTCTATGTGCAAAGAATCATTAATAATAAGTGTCCAATAAGAGAGCTTTAGTTCTAACCTTCCATTAATTTAATGGAAATATGGGATATTAAAACATAAGTGAAAGATGACTTATTTCCTTCAAGTTTCAGATGAATGTGAATGCATTCCAGATTGAATGGTTTATTTCACAAAGAGAATAAACCTCATGTCAAGCTTTGTGTGCAATCAAATTTCAATGAAACATACTTCCTACAGTGGATGAATACATTTTTAAAGCTTAGTGAGACGCAACTTACAATAACTACAACTCTTTATTACAGAAACAGCTAAAACCCAATAATAAGCATTTATATATTTAGTAAGAACATCATAGTAACTTAAAAATGAAATCAGGGAAAAGACAGATCCAGCATGGTAAATGTAGAAACAGGAATAGAATTACCTGTCAATGAAACAAACATGGAGGATAAATAAAAGATTTCAGCCAAAGTAGACAGGACAATAGGAGCCCTGTCCAGTTTCCAGCCAAGGAAATGACCTGGTCTAATAGGATGTGATATACCTCAGTGAGACGCCCTTGCCTTTAATTTCTTCATTTCCTGCCCTCTCCCCATCCCCAAGTTACAGAGTGTTTTCCGTCACTTAAAGTGGCTGAAGCTGGCTTATTTTTATTTAGCTTTCATTATTTGCAAAGCATTCTTCTTTATAGTAAGGCTAGAGAGCATTCAGTAAAATTAATGTATTTCCAAAAGTATCATTTAATCAACTTTTAATATTGGACTATTTATAAACTTCTTTATTAAAGTAAAATAACAATGCTCTTAATGTTTATGTAGCCTGGAAGATGAGCAAAGATAAAATCAGAAATCAACTTTCTTACCTCCCCCCAACCGATTGCCTCCTTAAAACCACCCCCACTTTGAGGGGCAAACCCCGTTACTTACTGAAATACAGAGCAATTGTCATAATGTATCCATTCACTCCCAGGTAACAAAATATCCTCTAATCACCTTTCCTCTCAAGAATTGTCTCCTTTACTGGTTGCAATTCTGTGTACTCTATAAGAATCAAGATGCCGCACTTTGGGAGGCTGAGACGGGCGGATCACGAGGTCAGGAGATCGAGACCATCCTGGCTAACACGGTGAAACCCCGTCTCTACTAAAAAAAAAAAAAACTAGCCGGGCGAGGTGGCAGGTGCCTGTAGTCCCAGCTACTCGGGAGGCTGAGACAGGAGAATGGCGTAAACCCGGGAGGCGGAACTTGCAGTGAGCTGAGATCTGGCCACTGCACTCCAGCCCGGGCGACAGAGCGAGACTCCGTCTCAAAAAAATAAATAAATAAAATAAAATAATATAAAATAAAATAAAAAAAAGAATCAAGATGCCAACCTGTGATCCAAGTTCTCATCACAAGTTTGGGTCCACTTTAATGAGCAGGCTCCCTTGTAGTGAACTTTCTTCCTATTTCCAGGCCTGAGGCTTCCATCACTTCATCGTACACCCATGAAACACTATGACTCACGGAGGACTGAAGTGAGAGGTGTTACAGAGAAAGGCAGAGCTCGGCACTAATAAAGTTATTGGCATGCCCCCTTGTAAACTGTTGTGTGATTCCTTTGAAAGTAATAGGAGGTTGGGTGTTGAATTCTTCAGGGCATCCTTGGGGGTTCTTTAAGATTCCTGCCCATGAATGGTTATCCGTCATGTGCAGTTTTCCCAGGTAGAATGAATCCCGCAGCCTCAGCTGTTCTCCTGAGGCTGGTCTCTCCACCTGGGATCTGGCATGATGCACTTCCAGCTGCTTCCTGCAGAGATAGCCTCATTGGCCAGGGCCTTCTTTGACAAGATCTAAGATAATCCCAGGCTAAGCTTTGTCTCCCAATGCCCACCGCAGAGTGATAAGAAAGATGCAGTCTGGCCTGCTATCCGGGGAATACAATTATTTTCAGGCTATAGACTTCTTTGGTTTTGCTCTGGGCCTCTTCACAAGCCTCTCATCCTTTAACGATTTTCTGGAATAAATCTGACACTTCTTTGTCCCTGTAGGTCCAGGGATGCACATCGAGTTGTCTGTCAGGGAAGGGGAAGAAGATGAGCACTCAGCATCCATCCAATCTCTCCAACGACAGACCGCAGCTCTTCCTTCATACCCTTCAGGGGGATGCTGAGCCTAAGGCCAGGAAACCATTTTGGACACTGCTTTGCAAGTCCTGCAAAGCAAGTCTACATCTCCCTTTGGAATGTGGAGTGGTTGGCACCTGATGCATATCCCCACAAAGTTACTCAAAAAGAGCCCTGTTGTAGACACTTAATCTAGTTATAAAGAGTATAAGCAAATCTGTGGGATTCACTTTATTTTTTTATTTTTATTTTATTTATTTATTTTGAGACGGATTCTTGCTTTGTTGTCCAGGGTGAAGTGCAGTGGCATGATCTCGGCTCACTGCAACCTCCATCTCCCAGTTTCAAGTGATTCTGTTGCCTCAGCCTCCCCAGTACCTGGTATTACAGGTGCCCGCCACCACACACACCTAATTTTTATATTTTTAGTAGAGACAGAGTTTCATCATGTTGCCCAGGCTGGTCTCAAACTCCTGATCTCAGGCGATCCACCCACCTCGGCCTCCCAAAGTGTTGTGAATACAGGTGTGAGCTGCCGTGCCTGGCCTTCACTTTAAACTTTTAATGTTTTACTCTTTCGTATTCATTATCTAAAGTTATCCAATTTTCTGATAAGATGAGCAAAAACTACAATAGAAACAAAGAAAACCACCGTTTAAAAAACGACACGGTCAAGCTGATCTTACCACAGTGGCATTTATATTTAGTTGGTGTGATGAATTGAATTGTACCTACTTACCTCCTTTCTCCCTCCACCAACAACAACAAAAAAAAAAAACCCGTTGAAGTCCTAACCCTAGGAACATGACTTTATTTGAAAATGGGGTATTTGCAGATGCAATCAAGTTATAATGAGATCACACTTAATGAGGATGAGTTCATATCGCTGATGTCCTTATTAGAAGAAAAAGCAGACACTGGACGAAGACCCTGGACACAGACTGAGTGGACAACACCTTGTGGAGCACAGAAAGTGAAGTGATGCATCTACAAGTCAAGACTTGCCAGCAATGCCCTAAAGCTAAGGCAGGAGCACAGAACAGACCACACCAACACATTGACTCCAGAGTTCGAGTTTCCAGAACTGTGAGAGAACAAATCTCTGTAGTTCTTTACCAAACTCATGCACTTAAGAGGGAGGGATGATAGGGAAAATGTTTTGCTTGAGATCAAAGTCCAGGGGTTTACACGTATTCCTACATAGTATCATTCTAGTAAAAATATATCTTACAGACAAAATTCATTATTTTTTTAAAAAAACTATCTACTTATTTAAACAATATGTTGCCTCCACCCCATCCCAGTATCCCACTGAAATACTAGGAAGCCAACAAGCCTTTCTGCCTGAAGATGTATAGAAAGGTCTCTTATTCTTCTCTCATCTTTCACCTGCTGGTTCAGAAATTAAGGTTGCACCATCCAAAACTAACAATCAGACATAAACTGCAAGTAGCTTGTTGGAATTTCTTGGCAATATTTTTGTAATCCTGTAATGCTGTCCATTTTTCTACAACCAGCAAATCATCGCCTCTACCAAAATCACAATAAAAATGTAAGGCACACTGCATGCAGAAGGTGAAGGTGCAAATCCCATAAATGAAGTCCCACAGGCTGAGGCAAAAAAAAAAAAGAAAAAAAAAAGTGAGAGAGACAGAGAACGAGCCCGGAAACTGTGCTCACTGGAAATTACAGGTGTTTGTATACTCCATTGACTCAAAGTGTTGGAAAGCTAAGAAGTATGAGTGGTTAAATATATGCAGCTCAATTTTGCAGAACAAGTTTACAGCCTAGTAATGACTTTATCTTAAACCGATTCAGGCAACAGCATGGAAAGAATGTAGTATCAAGAACCATCTCACACCCTGATGGCTGACAATAACATTCACAGAAGAAAAGCTTTTGAAAATATAGATATGAAATATCATCTTAAAAATTCAACCTTAAAAACACACCATAGAATATAATTTTGGGGGCAACTAGGAGAAATCATTAGAATAAAGTTTGACATCCTAAATAAAAATGTATGCAGGAAAAGGTGATTTCTGTGAGCCAGGAAAACAAGTTAACATGAAGAAAACGGCGGGGTGGTGGGAGATGAAAATGGGAATGACGAATATGTCTAGGAATTCAGTGGCAGAATTGAAATCTGCATTGTTGTAGTCAAGGGAAAAATGACCTTGAGGAAAAGTAAGATAATGATGTGAAATAAATTTGGAAGACATGGGAAACTGCAAGAGAAGAAAGATATGAAAGTTATTTGCATTTATCTGATAAAAACAGAAGGACAAAAATTGAGAACTCGTGAAATAATTTTTGTTTTGTATTATTTTTTCCAGAAACAGAAGCATGAGAATAGCATCCAAATACATACAGAAGTCTCCCAAATATTTATATTTTAGTTTTGACATCAAGAATATATATTTTTTATTATATTTGTCTCCTCCTTTCACTTTTATGTTTCTTCGGACATTTCACATGAGAACCACTGCACCCAAGCACACTTATCTGTCTTTCAAAGCATGCTTATCTCTCTATCTTGTCTCAATGAATGGCATCAGCCTTCACCTCATCACCTAAACTTTCTGAAACATGGCGTCATCAATGACTCCTTTCTTCCTTTCTTATTCCAACACTAACCCGTCCACTTGTCTTTTCTAACTCCCAACAGCCTCTTCAGTCTTTACACATTTCTCCATCAAGCCAGGGTTATTTTAATATTCCTAAAATTGTTTCCTCTCCATTATTACCCACTGTATCAAATTCCTTCTCTGTTACATTTAACCAAAAAGAATTTTAAAAACAAATTCAGTCACATCACTTCCCTAATTAAAATATTCCCACCCTCTTCCTATTCCAGGAAGACAAAGTTCAACATGACTTTCAAGGCACCCTTTATTTTAGAAAGTATCCCTAGTTTTCATTTTCAGCCTCATCTCAGAAACTGGCAACACTCCATGTCTCTTCCATCTTACACACAAAGACCATTCAGAGGTAATTTTAGGTCAAAACATGCTGTTTTTTGTTAAGTCTAGGGCCTGACAGGTCAAGGTAAGAATACTGACTTTCATTCCCAGTGGGAGGAAAAGCTAAGGATCCTTTCTAGCTGAGTGAGTGGCACACTGCCATTTTGTATGGTCACTCTTGTGACTGGTCTAGAACAAAGGGTAATTTGTAACCCACAAAGTATCTGAGACAAATCTCAATCAATTTAGAAAGTTTATTTTGCGAAGGTTAAGGATCTACCCATGACAGCCTCAGGAGGACCTGATGACATGCGCCCAAGGTGGCCAGGGGACAGCGTGGTTTCATACATTTTAGGGAGATGTGAGATGTATGAGTGCATTCTCACGCTCCTAATAAAGGCATAGCTGAGGCTAAGGTGTAACTGACTCACAGTTCGGCATGACTGACGAAGCCTCAGTAAACTTACAATCATGGAGGAGGTGGAAACAAAAATGTCCTTCTTCACAAGGCATCAGCAAGGAGAAGTGCAGAGCAAAGGCTGTAAAACCATCAGATCCCATGAGAACTCCACTCACTATCATGAGAACAGCATGGAGGTAATTGCCCCCACGATTCAATTATCTCCCACCAGGTCCCCCCAGCTCGTTGTGGGGATTATGGGAACTACAGTTCAAGACGAGATTTACTTCTGTCTTTGGGTTTTCTTCATTGTATTGTTATAACTTCTTCAACACATGCCAAACTTACTTATTTTACTCATTTTCTCTTCTAATATCTGCATTAAATCCATTTCTGTCTGATTGTAAGTTACTAGGCTTAATATATATTTTCATTATCTGTTTTTAAAAAATATTGTCTAATATCTATTTTGCGTTTTTCTTTGACCCAAGAGTTTTTTAAGAGGGCATTCATTGATCTGTAAGCTAGTGTCCTTTTGTCATTTATTTTCAAATTAATGTTTTTGCTTTCAGAGACAGTTATCTGCATAATATGAATCTTTTAAATACCATGGAAACACATTTTATATCTGTCAGTTTTATAGGTTTCCTATGGATTTGTAAAAGAAACCTGTATTCTGTAATTATGGTGTATATTAATATTATATATAAATATATATGTATATATATTTATATATAGCCAATTCTCTAAAGAATATATACAAATGACCGACAAGCATATGGAAACATGCTCAACATCTAATTATCAGGGAAATACAAATCAAAACCACAATGTGATACCACCTCACTCCTGCAAGAATGACTATAACCAAAAAATTGAAACATAATAGATGTTGGCGTGGATGCAGTAAAAAGCGAACAGTGTTGGTGGAAATGTAAACTTGTACTACCATTATGGAAAACAGTGTTTCTTACAGAACTAAAAGTAGAACTACCATTTGATCCAGCAATCCCACTACTAGGTATCTACCTAGAGGAAAATAAGTCATTATACGAAAAAGATACTTGCACATGCATGCTTCTAGCAGCACAATTCACAATTGCAAAAATATGGAACCAGCCCGAATGCCCATCAATGAACAAGTGGATAAAGAAAATGTGGCATATATATATATCTTCACATTTTCCCCAGGCTATATATATATATATATATATTATATATATATACACACAAACACACATATATATATTACTCAGCCATAAAAGGTAATGAAATAATGGCATTCCCAACAACTTGGATAGAATTTGAGACTATTATTCTAAGTGAAGTAATTCAGTAATAGAAAACCAAACAAACATCATATGTTCTCACTCATGTGTAAGAGCTAAGCTATGAGGATGCAAAAGCCTAAGAATGATACATTGGACTTTGGGGACTTGGGGGAAAGAATAGGGGGTGGCGAGGGATAAAAAACTATACACTGGGTACAGTGTATACTGTTCCGGTGATGGGTGCACCAAAATCTCAGAAATCACCTCTAAAGAACTTATTCATGTAACCAAACAGTACCTGTTCCCCAAAAATCTATTGAAATTTTTAACAAAAAATTAAAAAATAAAAATAAAAATAAATTTGGCCTGAAATTCAAAAAAGAAAAGAAAAGAAAGAAATGATTGAGTTAAGATAAGGGGGGCTGTGGAAACCAAGGTTCTTGTTATGTGGATGAAGTCTCCAGGTAGCAGGCTTCAGAGAGAATAGATCATATATTTTTCCTATCATACCTTAAAAGATGTCTGGAAAATATTTAGTAAGGGAAGGAGATTATTTACAGGATGCAAATTTCCTCTACAAAAAAACAACTTTGCAGGGTCATTTCAAAATATGTCAAAGAAATATATTTGGTATATTATGTATACCTTGATTTCCTACAAAGCCTGCTCCTATCTGTCATGTGATACTATACCAGACTCAGGTTAAAATTTTGTATCTTCTTTTTACAAAAAGTCTGTGTTTTCAGTCTTATGATCTCTATTTTAATACTAATGCTGGTCAGTCGTATTCCTGAACTCCAAAGGGAGGCGTAAAAGGATGCATGTTTAACCCCCTTCCTATTGTGGGCTAAACTAGTTTTTTGGGTTTCCTTGAGATACTCTTGGCCAAGGGGAGTCTATTTTATCAGTTGCAGCTCTTTGAATTTTATTTTTGATGTATACACCTTATGAAATGAGTATTGCCCCATGCTATTAATGAATTCTTTAAATACTATTTTCCTGTTTTTGGAAACTTAAGTATTTGCTACATTTATGCTAATTCTAAATCACGGAATAATAAGCATGTCTATGTATACATATTTTCTTAGTGTCACTTTTCTTAGGACCTAAGGGTATTACATTTTTCAGGTTCTTGGGGTGTACTGTTTTTCAGAAAGGTTATACAGTTTACACTTTCATTGGCAGTGCATGTAACTATATATATTTTGTATTCCCTCCCCTTAGAATTTTCTTCTTATCATTATAAAACAGAGTATACTTATATTTTTAAAAATAATTTCTTTATCATACTGTCACCAGATTGCCCTAGTTAAGTGTGCTGTTTGTTTCCTTCTGAGACCATGAATGCTGTATATCTATGTTTTCTTATCTGGACATTTATTTAATTTATACTTATTCTAATTATTCAAATACTAAACTTATTTTTAGAATCTTAGCTTTTATTTCTATTTATCCCATCTTTATATGATTTTCTTACTTATAGATTCAGATGGTTGATTATTTTTCTCATTTAATTTGTTATTACTCTTTTGGAAATTTTATGTTGTATTTTCATCACATTCAGTTCTTTAAAAACTACTTGGTTACCCAAGGAATTTTTTATTACAATTAACTTACCTAAGTTTAAAAATAATTTAAAAACTGATAATTCTCCCTAAACAATACACAGAATTTAGGAAATTTATCTTCACATTTTCCCCAGGCTATATTGTATCAATATAATTTAGTCTATCTTGTTTAGTTTTATTTTATCCCAAGATAAATGATTATTTTTGTTTTATTTTGATTTTTATTTACCCATGTTAACAGATTTTTGCTCCCAACTGCTCACTTCCATTTTAGTCCTCTCTAAGTTCATGTTTCTCTATTCCCATTTTGAGTTTAATTTAATCAGGATCGACTTGTACAAAATCTTTGGGTTTCTCCTCTCTTGTCAATTTTACAGGCAATAGTGTTGGAGGTTGGCAGTTATTTTCTTTCAGAGCAATACAGAACAAACATCACTCTACCTTCTGCTAAAGATATTTCTTTAAAGATATTAAATATAGATTTTATATTCCATGTGTGATTACATTCCTACGGGTTCTTACTAAACAGCGTTCTTTCTGATGCCTCTTGTGTTTGCAGGTTCTCCCTCATGGTTCTTCGTTTCTTGATTCTTTAGTGAAATCTGCTGGTGAGTGCTCATTTACCTAGTAACATTTCCTAGAGATGAGTTTAGTAATGAAGCTGAAATTCTCCAAAAACCTTTGTATTCTTTTTGCCATAGGTAAATTGCCTATAAAATAAACTCTGGGTTTGTTGTGATATATATCCCTGTCTATATCTGTATCTATCATGCATACGTGTGAATTTGAGGGAGGCCTAGCTTTTTCCTTTCTTTCTTCTTAAAGGGTTGATGGGAGGTTTGTGTGTATGTTTGTATCTCTGTGTATTTACGTGTTTACTTTCCATTCAGGGTCAAGTTTATCGACAATTTACCTTGTATCAGCTGGAGAAATGAGTTGTCTTTAGTTTCGGTTCACAGCTGTGCTAAGAGTGTAGCTTTCTCATCATTCCAGCTCATCAAGAGTACTTATGATTGACTCCCAACTTTTTAGGGACCCGGATGTCCTCTTGCTTCCTGCACTCTGATAGTCTGTGCAAACCAATTTGCAAGTCAACATTTTTGGGTAATATCCTCAAAGTCAAACCTGTTTCAGAATTCTCCTTTCCTCTCAAGGTTTATTTCTCTATTTAGTTTTCAAATGAGAATTCCTACTTTCTTTCTGGTGCATTACGTCATTTATAAAACACATTTCCCAAGACTTTTTAGGTGTTTTTAATTAGCAGAAAGATCAGTTAGAATACCAAGTTTCCTATATTACTAGAAGAGGAAAATTGTGTTGAGAAAATTTAATGAAATCTTGCAAATGTGCAAATGCTCCACAAAATTTAGACTTTGTCTGCTCTATGCCTTTCACCTGCTTTAACCTTGTTATTTTGGTTATTAGAATAAATCACTTATTTCTATTCCCTAATCTACTTAACTAAATTGTGACTTGCAATTTAACTCATGTTTGGAAATAATTCATGTATTTATGTACTGTTTTAAAAATGCTCTGTAAGTATCCTGTATAAGTGACACATGCAGCTTTTAACAGAAACGATACTATAGTGAGAAGAATCTGTGTATAATAATGAAGCACGCTGCATAATTCCTAACAAATAAGTACCAGATTTCCATCAATTTAACCGTTTTTTTTTTTTAATGGCGAGTTGCTTGTGGTTTTCTTTTAATGAGTTTATGTGGTAGATTATAAATTAGAATATACTAATTACATTTAACATAAGCATTTTAAACAGATTTGGCATGGACTCCACATACAGAATCTATTCTTTACAGGTTCCCATATTTATAGCTTTACAAAATATTGACTATCCACACTCAAGGAATGACAGTACTCTGTTATTGCACTTGGGAAATTCCATTAACACAGTCATTCATACCATTGATGGGAGCTAAATGTTTATAGGCCAAGTAATCTATGTAATTAATCTCAATTTGTGGTTGATGAGTGTAATTGGAGAAACCAAAAAAAAAAGGCTTATCTGGATCAGGTAATTTGTTATGAGCTTATACCTGTCTAACAAGGTGTGCCTTGAGATGATAAGTATCAGTGTGAAATTATGCATAGCTTTACATATATTCATGGTAACCATTAAGAAAGTAACTGAGGATGAAGGCTAGAAACCCTTGGGATATCTTTGTAGTACAAAGAAGTAAACAGGGTTGTCTACTGAAGCTATTTACTAATGCCTTAATCAAAAATCTTTATTAAAAAATGCATTTATTCTAGCCTCACACATTCAAAGTATGTTCACTATACAGACAATATTGAGACATGGAGTCACTGCAAATGCCCAGTGTCAAACTCCTGTTGAACCCTCACCTTTGACCTGGAAGTTTGAGCTCTATTCTGCAATCCTAACCCCAGCATGCTTTCTCTTCCAGTCCTCACAGTTCCTATTCTCCACGAGCTCCTCTGCTTTTGGGTATCCCATTCTCCACCTCCACTCCTACACACTCAGGAGGTCAGCAGATCCCATTTCCACTTACCTTATGGAGGAAATTGAAATCTTTCTTCGTATATACTTTAAGTTCTAGGGTACATGTGCACAATGTGCAGGCTTGTTAGACATGTATACCTATGCCATGTTGGTGTGCTGTACCCATTAACTCGTAATTTACATTAGGTATATCCCCTAATGCTATCCCCACCATCCCCCACTCCACAACGGGCCCTTGTGTGTGATGTTCCCTTTCCTGTGTCCAAGTGATCTCATTGTTCTGTTCCTACCTATGAGTGAGAACGTGCGGTGTTTGGCTTTCTGTTCTTGTGATAGTTTGCTGAGAATGATGGTTTCCAGCTGCATCCGTGTCCCTACAAAGGATATGAACTCATCCTTTTTTATGGCTGCATAGTATTCCATGGTGTATATGTGCCACGTTTTCTTAATCCAGTGTGTCATTGATGG
>NW_012114252.1:16054171-16054537 GCF_000951035.1 Colobus angolensis palliatus
AGATGGCTGTAGATGTGTGGTATTATTTCTGAGGACTCTGTTCTGTTCCATTGGTCTATATCTCTGTTTTGGTACCAGTACCATGCTATTTTGGTCATTGTAGCCTTTGTAGCCTTGTAGTATAGTTTGAAGTCAGGTAGCGTGATGCCTCCAGCTTTGTTCTTTTGACTTAGAATTGTCTTGGCAATATGGGCTAATTTTTGGTTCCATATGAACTTTAAAGCAGTTTTTTCCAATTCTGTGAAGAAAGTCATTGATAGCTTGATGGGGATGGCATTGAATCTATAAATGACCATGGGCAGTATGGCCATTTTCACGATATTGATTCTTCCTATCCATGAGCATGGTATGTTCTTCCATTTGTTT
>NW_012114252.1:16054628-16054875 GCF_000951035.1 Colobus angolensis palliatus
CTGTGCAGAAGCTCTTTAGTTTAATTAGATGCCATTTGTCAATTTTGGCTTTTGTTGCAGTTGCTTTTGGTATTTTAGACATGAAGTCCTTGCCCATGCCTATGTCCTGAATGGTATTACCTAGGCTTTCTTCTTGGGTTTTTATGGTTTTAGGTCTAACATTTACATCTCTAATCCATCTTGAATTAATTTTCGTATAAGGAGTAAGGAAAGGATCTAGTTTCAGCTTTCTACTTATGGCTAGCCA
>NW_012114252.1:16055015-16055293 GCF_000951035.1 Colobus angolensis palliatus
TGTTTGCTCTTGCTTCTCTAGTTCTTTTAATTGTGAGATTAGAGTGTCCATTTTAGATCTTTCCAGCTTTCTCTTATGGGCATTTAGTGCTATAAACTTCCCACTACACACTGCTTTAAATGTGTCCCAGAGATTCTGTTATGTTGTGTCTTTGTTCTCAGTGGTTTCAAAGAACATCTTTATTTCTGCCTTCATTTCGTTATGTACCCAGTAGTCATTCACGAGCAGGTTGTTCAGTTTCCGTGTAGTTGAGTGGTTTTGATTAAGTTTGTTAGTCC
>NW_012114252.1:16056579-16192290 GCF_000951035.1 Colobus angolensis palliatus
TGTTAAGGGCAGCCAGAGAGAAAGGTTGGGTTACCCACAAAGGGAAGCCCATCAGACTAACAGCAGATCTCTCAGCAGAAACTCTCCAAGCCAGAAGAGAGTGGGGGCCAATAATGAACATTCTTAGAGAAAAGAATTTTCAACCCAGAATTTCATATCCAGCCAAACTAAGTTTCATAAGTGAAGGATAAATAAAATCCTTTACAGATAAGCAAATGCTTAGAGATTTTGTCACCACCAGGCCTGCCTTACAAGAGACCCTGAAGGAAGCACTAAACATGGAAAGGAAAAACCGGTACCAGCCATTGCAAAAGCATGCCAAAATGTAAGGAACAGGCTTTCTTAAAGTGTGTCAGGAAGCAGATTGACTGATATGCAGACTGTGTGACATCCGTTGCACTCTTGTGAACTGCCAGCCTGCTCTAAGTGCTGTGCATTCACAACATGGGTGTAATTGGATGGATGCAGTAAATGTGAAGTGTAGGTAGCAGTATCGAAATTGCTATACATGGGAGACTCTGTGCTAATTTTGTGTATTCTATAGTTTGGTGTTTCTATGCGAGGTAGCAGCTAAGCTTCATTTCCTGAAACTCAGCAAAATAAATAAAAAACCTTCCTGCATAGGAAAGCATTTCCACACTCTGTATTATTTTTAGAGAAAAAAATGATGATTTGCAAATACAGTCAAATAAATGTGCATTTCTAAATGAAACTGTTTAGACAAGGTTCTCTGTAGCAAAATGTGTATTCTGTGTTTGGCTTTGTCCTCCCCACCTCTGCCTGTCTGATCAATGGACTGCACAACGTTTAAAAATATAATAGCATTTTTTGTACTGTACCGCCCATGGTTTATTCTGTAGTCAGATTATTGCTTTTTTCGAATTTGGAAAAAAACAAGGTGATGCTAAATTCTTTGCAGTTGAGAGACTTATGGGTGTTTTTATGACAGATTTTAAAATTTCTACAAGTAAAATTGTTTAGGAAATAACTAATTATTATCTCAATAATTTTTACTTTCTGTAAAACAACTACAACTCAAGCCATAATTAGGATCATTTGTATTAGTAACTTGAGCTTCTGGAGGCTGTGCAATAACTAGTTTTCTATATTTTTGAAGTGCCCTAAAAGGAAAAGAATGAAGGAAACTGGCATTTATTTGACCCTTTTTTGTGATAGATACATGCTTTTACCTTTGTTTCATCAAGTCCTCATGTGAATAAATCTAACATTTATCAACCAAATCCTCTGTGCCTAACATCACATTTTTTACATAGATGGTCACATTGAATTTTCACAATGCATCCTGAGGAAGGTGATACTATCTTTGGGGAAGCCACGTAACATTAATATAGTGTTTAGGCAGCAGAGGTGGGATGACCATGGGTGAGTACTTTTCTGTGTAGAGAGATGACAAAGCTGAATGACAGAAACGTTAGAACAGGATTTAATGTTATACAGATTGTAAATGGAAGTGTGTGAATTTGAACCCTGATCGTCACGATATCAAAGTCAGTGTTCTTTGGAGTCAGCTGGGAACCTCTGCTGGGAGCAGTAGAGAAACATACTAAGCCCTTAAGGAAAAGAGACACTAAAAACTTCCGCTAGAATCTGACACATGAGAACCACTTTCACCTGACAGCTGCTAACAGCAGTTCTGGTTTCCCACTTATTAGCAGAAGTGTATTTACCCGTGGAGTTTTCCTTACTTTCAACATGGCATTTCTAGAAGTCACACTAACACTTAGCAGGCAGAAGAACTGGTCTGGAAGATCCAAGACGACTATTCTCACTTTCATAGCATCTTGGCAGGGGATCTGGAATTCTGGGCCAAGCAGGAGCTGTCCATCAGAACACCTCCATGTGTCTTCCCCAGTACAGCAGTGGGGTAGTTGTTAGACTTCCATGGCATCTCGGGTCTCACTGAGAGAGTGTTCCAAGAGAGCTGGAAAGAAGCTTCAAGGATTCATATGACCTAGTCTTGGAGGTCCAAGAACATAATTTTTTTTTTTTTTCCTTTTTTGTCCCACCTTCTGTTGAACAAGGAGTCAATAAAAATGAGCCCATATTCAAGATGAGGTGAATTTGCTTCCCTATTTCAATGGGAGAAATAGTAAGGAATTTCTGGAAATCTTCAATTTACTAAAGGAAGAAAAATATCAAATTGTAAGTAAGCAGAATATCACACTATCAGTTATGGCAAAATAGCTGCTACAGGACTAGCCTACCTGCTGTAAACAACCATTAATAGTAATTATTGTAATTATGATAGTAATAATAATAAGTGTAATGGATTGAAATCCATCAAATACTTCCAGCTAGAGTACTTAATTTAAATGTTCAGCACTCAAGACAGCGTGATATTGGCATAAAGAAAGAACAGTATAGAGAGCCCAAAACTGGAAATAAGTAAATATTATTATTTGATTTTTGAGAAATATCAGAATTCAGTGAGAGAAAGGACAAACATAATTCAATCAGAAATGAACAGGAATAGGACAGCCTTTTAAATAAATGTTGGTAGAACAAGTGTATTTCACCTGGAAAAAGTAAACCTGAATACCACCTCACACCATACACAAAAATAACTCAAAATTAAACAGACAAAAAAAAGCAAAATTATACTATAAAACTTGTAAAAGAAAGCATAAGATAAAAATTTTAGACTTGTAGGGGTGGGAAAACATGTCTTAGAATACAAAAGCACTAAGTGTTAAAAAATAAAAAAATAACATTTCACCAAGATAAAATTTTATACTTCAAAAGGTTCCTCTAAGACCATGAAAATGTAAGCCACAGAGTGAGAGAAAAATATTTGCAATGCACATATCTGAAAAAATGTATATTAATAATATGCAAAGAACCCTTAAGACTGAAAAATAAGAAGATGTAACCCAATAAAAAAAATTCTTGAACATACACATTGCAAAAAGAGACATATGAATGATCAATAAGCAAGAGAAGGAAAGATATTCAGTATCATTATTCTTCAAGGAAATTCAAGTTAATATACACCTACTAGAATTATCGAAATTAAATAATTTTCCTTTCTTTGCTAATGGGAAAGCAAAATTACTCAGCTGTTGTGAAATAGTCCTCCATGGGTTTCTCCCAACACCACACATTTTCAAAATATCTAGAAAAGTATCCAGTATCAAAACCTCCCACTTTTTATTATTTTTTAACCTGGGCCATTTCTCAGGGTTGTGATTGCAATGAGCCACTTTGAGGGACGAGGAAATGTTTTTATCCAAGACAAAGTTTAGGCTTACTCACCAGTTACCCTAAAATGAAGAGTTCCCCAAGATCACTCTTCCTCTCCTGTAATCTTCAGTCATCCATGTGGGCCCTCTGTGTCATGCCTGTGGGATGGGGGCGATAAGAAAAGCCAAGTCAAACATGCTGCTCACGATGATTGCTCTACTGTGGATTATAAACTCCTGTTTCTCTGACTCAGAAGTTTCGTGTCTTCTGCTTGCATCCATAAGGCACTAATAAACTAACATGTTAGCTTATAAGTAGGTTAAAATCTCAGACCCTAACAATAGTTGCTTGGAGAAAGTTCTGCATTTTGTAGTTCAATTTATGCATGCCGCATGACCAGAAAACCCCGCTGTTAAACATTTCCCTCAGAAAAATAAAAACGTAAGTCCACAACATAATTATAGATGAATTTTATATAACTGTATTCAGTTAGTATATCTGTATAAAAATTATGACTATGCAATAAAAAAGGTCAAATCTGATGCAACGTGGACAGATCTTAAAAATATTACACTAGAACAAAAAACATTGTGTCTTTCAAAGCCTGACACAAGAGAATGCATATTCTCAAATTCAATTTCTTATGATTTTCTAAAACTGAAAAGTAACTTGTAGTGACAGATTTTCATTTGCAAAGGGAAGAATTATGATATTTTGTTTAGGGGATGTTAAGTTTGAGATGTATCTTGAGATCAGCAAGTGAAAATGTTGCATATTCAGCCAGTTAAATATTGATTTGTGAAGGAGCAACATTTTAGGGTAGAGATCAGTCTGAAGCAGAAGCAAAGCAACAAGAGCAAAATGATGCAATTGTAGTTACTGAAGTCAAATGATGGTCACATTTTATAAAATCTGGAATGGTCCAGAAAGTTAAATACCAATGAGTCTTCTGATAAATTGGGGACTGAAAGGGTATCTGTTGCCTTTAAAGACACGCATACCACTAATAACATTAAAGGGTGTTTACGTGCATTGCCAGGATGAAATACAAAATGAAAAAGTTTGAGGAGCTGGAGGAAGCTCCAAAATGGGAATGGAGAGAACAAAACTATTTTTTAAAACTGATTATAGTTGTTTAGCACTAGGGACATGGTAAATGGATGGTAAGTAGCATTTAGGAAGGACCTTTAGCAGTTTTATTTAATTTTTTGGCGATACCTATGCATGCATTGAAGCTGATAGAACTTATACAGGAAGGAAATCCAAGCTCATAGTTTACTCTACATCTGAAGAGAAGGTAGGATATTTCCTGTGGGAAGAAGCTAGCATTCTCTGCTAGCATACATTGATAGACCACCTCAAAACCCAAACTGAATCTGCTGTTTAGGGAAGAGAAAATGCAAGTGAGTCAAGTGCAGCGATGGAGGATGATGGGATGAGAAATAGGAGCAAAGGCAACATCCCAGTGACTCATCCATGCATGGAAGGGCACAGACTGACCCTTACCATTTGCCAAACACAGAGCCAGGCATAGGAAGAACATCATGGTTGAGATCAGAAAGCCCATAGTGTGATGAAAGAGTGGAGGATTTGGACATGTAATTGCCAATTACAGTTACAACGAGGACCAGGATAATGGTAACAGGGGAAGCCATGGTAGTTCCCAGTATCCTCAGTGTAATAGGTACAAAGAGGGAGGTGATGACAGAGTCACAGATACAAGCTGCCTGCAGCATTATCTGTGATAGATGTGGCCAGCTCTGGGAAAGCTTTCTAAACTACAGTAATAAGTTTAGACTTCATTTGGAGGGTAATGGTAAGACATTGAATTATTTGAAGAAGTGAATACTATAATCTTAGTTCCATTGTAGAAAATAAAACCCCTAGAATAATTTTTTTAAATGACCAGATGGAAAAGGTTAAAAGAATCTAGTCATATTTTAGATAAGTGATTACAGGAGCCTAAAGTAAGGCTGTAATCACCACAGTAGAGCCGAGTGAGTTTATTTGAGAGGCATTAAGAGAATTGAAGCAATAGGATGTTGTGGCTGATTAGAAGAAAGGAGGCTAGTTAGTGATGAAGCAGAGGGGAAAATCAGGGATGACTACTACAAAACTTCTAGGAGGAACGGAGTTGTTAGCAAAACATCTTCTAAAGAAGGGAACATGAAGGACAAAGTATAGATATGGAGGGTATTTGCAGGTAATGATTTCAGTCTTGAAGCATGAGATATCTGATAGGTATCAGGTAAATATCCTTTGTAAACAAAAAAAGCTGTAAGAGTGAGTCTGAACTGAGTGAAAGATTTAGAAGTCCTCAGCAATACCGTTGGATAAATAAGATTGTTTAGGGACTGTATGAGTTACCAGATGTTAATTATGACAAGCCATTGAAGGGCTTTAACCTAGAAAAAATGGTTTCTATTTTAGAGAGATTGTTCTGATAGCAGTATTAATGGGAAACAGAATAACCAGGTGAGAATGTAATCTTCAGTAGACAGAGTGAGAAATAATACAGGTTTTCACCAAGACACTAGTCACGAGAATGACAGTGGGTATGAAAATATGTTACTAGCCGCAAGGGATGTTAAGAAAGTTTATAAATGGCACTTGGCAGTTGTTTGAGTACAGCAGTTGAAGGAGTGAGAGGAGAAGCTGAGTTTCAGTTTCTTGATTATTGTTTTTATGGTTACAATCAAGGTAGAGATGTATGAGAACCAGCCGGTTAAAGAAACAGCATTACTTTAGACTATCTTTTATTTGACATACATGTGGAAAACCAGAAGGTGAAACCCCCTAGAAGACGGATACAGGATACTAAAATCTGAGCCAGAAAAATGTGGGCATCAACGCCTAATGTGTCATGCTATGATAGTGAATGAGACTGCCCAGGAATTGCCTGCAGTTTAACAGAAAAAGAAGTTGAAAGATAAATCCCTAGAACACTGACACCGAGTCATCGGAGGAGAAATATCCTGCACAGGTCACTATGAGAGACATGCTAATTGTTTAGCCAATATCTATTAACTCGTCTTTCTTCCTAATGAAAACCAAATTTGGAGAAGCAGGCAGTGTACCTGGTTAGAAATACGAACCTTCCCAGCTTCTCTCATGCACTGAACTGATAAAGTTCAGGTCTGGCATAATTCAGGCCAACGATACCTAAGGAGATATGGCTGCCAGGGTCTTAGGGACACTTTTCCTTTCTGATACATTAAATAAAGAATTTATAAAACAAATTAATTTTGTCCTTTCTTTTTTTTTTGCTTAGACACATGGGGATTGTCCATGGCATTTCAACCCTGAGGTTACCATACAGCAACAAACATGAGAACAAAAGGCAAAATGATATAGAAGACCGAGCAGAAATAGGAAAATGCCTAGACCTCTGACGACATTGCCAAAGGCCTGCACCAACCTTGACCTCCTTAATTCCAGATGTCAGGTTTGAAATCTGAAAAAAAATTCTTGTTTATTTTGGTTATTGTTGAGTTTTTGAATCTCCTACAGTTAAAGGCATTCTTAAAGTTAAAGACACTGAGAAGAAACATCACATACTGGAGGAGAACCAAGGGTGGATAGTTTCACAGAACACAGGAGAGCATCCATAGGGTAAGAAGTCTAAAGTGAGGAGAGCCAAACAGAACCGTACTCCCAAGATAATGTCACAGATAATGCTTCCGACTCAGTCGAAAGCCACTCTTGTCCCAAGCTGTCAGAAAACTTTGGGCATAAAGGTCAAATAGCAGAGTTTTCAAGCATGAAACAGAGGTAAGAACCTGGAAACCATGAGAAATAGAAGCTTTTTCTAAGAAGATTGTCTGAAGAAGCAGAAAGGGGTAGGTTAACAGAAAGACTATAGTGGAGGAGTCAGCAATCTAACGGCCACCACTGGGCCACCTGTTTCTGTGAATAAAGTTTTATTGAAAAAAATTATGCTCACTCATTTTTATATTGTCATAGCTGTTTTCATTGCAATCATATAGTTGAGTAATTGTGACAGAGTCCATATGGTCCACAGAGCCGAAAACATGTACGAATATAGAGCATCAAGGGAAGATTCTGCTCTTTTTATTTTATTTTATTTTATTTATTTATTTATTTTTTTGAGATGGAGTCTCATTCTGCTGCCTAGGCTGTAATGCAGTGACGTGATCTCAGCTCACTGCAATCTCTACTTCCCAGGTTCAAGTCATTCTCCTGCCTCAGCCTCTTGAGTACCTGGGATTACCGGCGTGCGCCACCATGCCTGGCTAATTTTGTATTTTTAGTAGAGACAGGGTTTCACCATGTTGGTCAGGCTGGTCTTGAACTCCTGACCTCGTGATTCACCCATCTTGGCCTCCCAAAGTGCTGGGATTACAGGTGTGAGCCACCATGCTAGGCCTTGTTCTTGTTTTCAGGGCAAGAACAACATTGACATATGATATGGTTTGGCTCTGTATCCCTACCCAAATCTCATGCTGAACTGTAATCCTCAGTGTTGGAGATGAGGCCTGGTGGGAGGTGATTGGATCATGGAGGTGGTTTCTAATGGTTTAGCACCATCCCACTAGTGCTGTCTTATGATAGAGTTCTCAGGAGACCTGGTTGTTTAAATGTGTGTGGCACCTCACGCACCCTTCCTGTTCCCACTATGTAACACGTGTCTGCTTTCCCTTCACCTTCTGCCATGACAAGTTTCCTGAGGCCGCCCCAACCGTACTTCCTGTACAGGCTGCAGAAACGTAAGCCAATTAAACCTCCTTTCTTTATGAATTATCCAGTCTTGGGTATTTATTTACAGCAGTATGAGAAAGGACTAATACACCACACTTAACAGGAACAGGGAAAAACTGCAGAAAAATGAGAGAAGTGGTTACACTATTAACACAATGGCCTTGGAGGATGGGGTAGAGGTGTTGGACGGGGTAGATGTGTTGCAACAGTCCAGAGGAAGGATGATTTGTGATGGGGTACATGGGAAGCTCCTTGTTTTCTTTCTGAAAAGAGGGTTTAAATATCCTATTAAGAGTGATTAGCAAAGACACCATGACACCATGATCTCAGGTTAGCATCTCCAAAAATGCTGTCTGGAAAGTTCTAACAAATGATTATTTAATAAAGTAAACACAGGTATGATATATTTCTATGCTCCTGAAACTCCTAAGACACCAAAATCAATAAAATCATTACATGTTAAGAACAACATGCTTGGATTTATCCTCAAATTTATTTATTTTTAGATAAAATTATATTTTATTTCATTATAGTTTTTCCTCCATGACTTTAAAACTCAGAAAGTTGTAGATCTGAAAGAGACACCATTATCATTATTCAATAACTAAAAATAAATAAATAAATAAAAATCATTAGAAGACTACCAGCATTTTGATAATAGAGAAAAGATAGCAGGTAACATTTGATCATGAAAATGAGACACATTTTCCTTCATGATCTTATGTATTAACATTACAAATAATGCACAAAGGAGCCCTTGTATAGACAGAGTCATGTGTGTTTAAGAAACATAGATTTAATAGATATCTTACTATTTCATCCAGGTTTTATGATGGATTGAAAGTATTTGCTCCACTGTCCGATAGGAAGATCACGCCTCCATCCTGATGACATCAGGCTTGACCATGTGACTTGCGTTGGCCAAGGAAATGTGAGCAGTGTCTATTACTTTAAGAACCATCATATGCCTCCTATTTTTTCTCTTGGGAAACTTCAGTGTCACAAAGAGGGGACTCCTTCCACCTGGATCCAAACGGGGAAAAGACACAAAGATCTCAGCCAGGGGACCAATGGAGAACTTTTCACAGGAGTGAGAAATACACACCAGTTGTGAGGAGTCACTGGCAGCCCCACGGAAATATATTTTACTTGAAAATTATTTAATTAATCCTGATATTACTTAAACTTCCCCCTTCTTTTAAATTTTACACTAAAGAGGCATACAGAAACACATACCAAGTAACGCAATGGGATGTCCTTATGGAGTTGATATAAAAGAACAGAGATATCAGGTGATTCTCAACTCCCCAAAGACACCTGACTGCTTGACACGAGCAAGAAATGTTTTATGATATTAATTTATGGAGAACACGGATTTTAATTTGTAAAAGAAGTTGGGATTTCCTTAATTAATACTTCCCAGGAGGAAATTTTAAATCTGTGATGTTAGAGGCTTTATATGACAAGGTAGCTAAAATTATTCAGTTTGGAGACTTACTGTTACACAATGACCCTCAGAGTGTGTATAAATATATTTATATGTATAAATACATACATACATATATTTATATGTGTGTATAATATATATGTATATGCATGTTTATATACATATATTGTTAAGATAGAGTCCCACTCTGTCACCCAGACTGGAGTGCAGTGGCACAATATCTGCTCACTGCAACCTCCACCTGCTGGGTTCAAGTGATTCTCCTGCCTCAGCCTCCCAAGTAGCTGGGATTACAGGCGCCCACACCACGCCCTGCTAATTTTTGTATTTTTAGTATAGACGGGTTTCACCATGTTGGCCAGGCTGGTCTCGAGCTCCCGGCCTCAAGTTATCCACCCTCCTTGGCCTCCGAAAATGCTGGGATAACAGGCATGAGGCACTGCACTTTGTGTGGGGACATATATCCATTATCACAAACATTTATTTTTTCTTTGTGTTACAAACAATCCAATTGTACTCTTTCAGTTATATTAAAATGTACAATATATTATTGTTGACTGTAGTCACCTGTTCTGCTATCAAATACTAGATCTTATTCACTGTAACTATATTGTATGTGTGTATATATTGTATTTTATTTTTTCAGATTATTTTGGATGATGATAATATTTTAGATTTCAGTCTCATGTTAGAAACCTGTATTTAAAAACATCAAGATACAGTTACTCAAAACTAATTTATTTTGATAAATATTACAAACGAGAATTTTAAAATAAATTAGCAAATCCTGTCAAGGTTTTAGATGTAGAATAAAAGTATGAAAGATTAAAAAATAACTGTTATAGGGAATTATGTGGAGAGTAGAAGTGCAGGTAAAAGACACATTCACAAAAGAATCTAAAGTTGGCTTACCCAGAATAAAAGTAAGACTCTCAAACCATTTAGAACACTGGTTTAATGTTTTCTAGATGCAGTTTACAATCTCTTAGCGTCTCCGATAGAGATCTCTAGTACCTAGTATAGGTCAGTTTTTAAAACTTGGATTGAGGTTTCAAAATCTTGGGAGGAAATAGTGGGAGAAAATTATTTATGTATTCTATTGGGCTATTGGGAGACACTAATTATTGTATTACTTAGAGCCTAAAGGTTTCTTTGGTAATATTTTGTAAGTATTTAAATCATGATATTCAAAACGAGGATTGAGTTATATGAAACAGCAAGAGTGTAGACATGACATAATGAGTATGAGAATTTGCACAAAATATTCAAACGACCTGAATAGCTATCCTAGTTCATTCCTTTAAATATTAAAAGCTAGATGTCAAGTTCTCTCAATTTAAAAACCACTTACAAAAGCTGTATCAGCCATTTCAAAAATAGGACCTATTATACATACAAAGCAGTGTAGTTCTATGTTGGTTCATGTAAACCTAATTAATAAAATCAACAACAGCTGTGACTTGAGTCTCCAGAAAACTCTAGATAAGTTCCTTAATATGCTGAGTACTTGTAAAATAATTAAAACATATTTTTGCTCTTTATAGGAGAATTCAGTTACATTGTTATCTTACCTTGAATACCGAATGACATCAGGTCTGTGTAACTTATTTAGGAGGAATCTTGAATATGTCAAGGATATATTCAGAATATATACCCTCGATATATTCAAAATAGCCTTGGCATAAGATATAAGTATTCGGGGAAATCTTGGAGTCACAGTTGACTTTCTTTTACATGTCTTCATCCCCTCATGTAGTTGCTAAGAACTGCTCATTCAGGCTTCCAAAATTCCCTCACAGCAACCCCCCTGCCGGCACACTAAACCAGAATCCAAGACCAACACCTGCAACGACCTGCTCACTGGTGACTTCTCTCCAACCAGCCACGCATGCCAGCTGGCTGCTTCCAAAATACGATTTCGCTTATGCTGAATCTATTCTCAGGATTTCAGAGGCTCCTCACCACCTACAACACTCAGATTCCTCAGTCTTACTTTAGAGACACTGATATAAATTATTTCATTACTTTATCAGCTTCACTTTGACTCTCCTCTCTGTGAAAGTTTCATTCTGACCAACACAGACTACTGGCCCTCTGGAATATTTGTTAATTATTCAGCTTTACCCAGTATTTACTTCTGCATGTTACTTTCATTGAAAATTACTTATCTTTTAATACAGAATTTCAAAACCTAGGAAGCTTCCTTAACCATTCATACTGCATTATTTCACACTGCTGTGTTTCAGAAATTTGCATTTCTTACTCTCCAGCATAAAAATTTCATTTGGAGGCTTGTTGTTAATTAATTGTTGTCACCCTCAGTCACTTCCCAAAGTCCATCTGTAATATATAGCACATCTTATCTCCAAATAAATGTTACGACAGCAGTCAGAAACACATCACTAATAGGGTTTAGCCAAATTTGTGTATAAGCCTTTAACTGGGAGGGTCAGATAGAATTCACTCAGTAAAGATGTTTCATTAATAACATCTTGAAAGGTTCTTTAACTCAGGATTGTACAACAATTATGATCACGCGAGAGTGAACTATCCCACCATGAAGTTAAAGCTTTAAGTATATTATTATATGACTAATTTAACCCTTCCTCATAAAGCCCTTAGCACAGTACCTGCTGTATAACACTCTGTTAATACCAGTTTTCATCCCTTTTTTAGGCTCATGCCACCTACATTAATGGTGAACACCATGTAGTGTACTTACGACAACAATCTCCAGGTATTTCTTCACATGAACTATCAGGAAACACTTTGGCAGGTATGGGCTAGAAAATTCCTTTCACGTGTATTCTCATTTACATTTCTAACTTTTGATGACCTTCTGTGAGTCTCTCCTTCTTGTCATAAACTTGTCTTGACACACACACACACACACACACACACGCACACACACACACAAGCATACATACACAGAGTATCAAGGATATTCTGCTGGAAATTCGGAGTTCATACTTGATTAATTGCCTGTTAATATATTGTTTTCTGCTGGCAACAGTTATTGTTTAAGAGTGTACATGTGACCTAAATACCCAACTCTAAGAGGAGGAATAGGAGGGAAGAGGGATAAGCTAGGGTTACCATAAAATTATAGAAATTTACATCATCTAAAAATAAAGCCTGATTATGGTAACTGATGAAGGGAAAAGATTTGATAGAGGGTAAGATGTTGGAAATCCACAAGAGAAGGATAATGACTGACAATGTAAGATGTTTGAAGCAGTGGCCACGGTTGAAACAGATTGACATTGTACAAAGAAAAGGGGAATAAAGTGGAAAAAAGAGGGAGGATGGAAATGGACGTGATTTAGGCATGACAGGGCCACAGTTGTATGTGCTACTAGCTGGCAGTGTTGACTGTCTCTGTGAAGTAGCATGTGAGGTATATTCTGAATATACAGGAAAGGAGAGTTTGTCAAGAAGTGTTAATAATCAGAGAAAGTATAACCCTACAGAAAAAGCATGTCAAATGCTGATCCAGAATAGAAACATATTTTCTGTACAGGACTGTGGGCTCAGGAAGGATTTAGATGGCGAGAATTAGAATTAGACCAATTCACATAATTACAGCATTGTACTCACCACAAGGATGGAGCCTAAAAAGAGAGACCATAGGATTGATCTGATGTGTAGGTTTTAGGGTCAGGAAGAAATGAAGGACAAAAGATGATGGACTCAATTATACGACAAGAGAGAAAAGATAGGTATGTACGATATCCAGGCTGAGAAGAAAAGAGAGGAATGACTGAAGAGAGGGACGTCTGAAGAATTGATACCTGATAAGAATGAAGGGGTTGCAAAGCGTAAGGACTTGA
Organism: Colobus angolensis palliatus; assembly: GCF_000951035.1. Taxonomy (NCBI): domain Eukaryota; kingdom Metazoa; phylum Chordata; class Mammalia; order Primates; family Cercopithecidae; genus Colobus; species Colobus angolensis. Next base: position 16,069,777 of record NW_012114252.1, read on the forward strand.
TGTAAAGGGGTGTATGTGCTCTTAAAACATAAATAAAATTTATGGTTTAGGTTTGGAGGATAAGTTATTAAAAATTCTACAGATGAACTGAAATAAAGATCATGAAATTTTAGTCTTGACACAGTTGTCAGCTAAATGTGTAACCTTGAATAGGTCTTGACATACTCCGCACCTGAGAATTTCGATCTGTGAAATAGAGAAGGAGACTTGGAGACCTCTGAAGAAATCCCAGGTGCAATATTGAGCGATTAAAGAATCAATAAATCATATTTCAAAACAAAATAAAGGACAGTGTTCATTTAAGAATGCCTCTTTAAAAATTTCAAATGTGAAGCTCTTCTACATGGCTGGCTTTGGCTTTCTTGGTGTTTGTTCATTCATTTTTAGTGCTGATCACTCTCTTCACCTCAAATATGCTCCTATTTCTCTGACCTTTCATTCTTCAGCCCCTTGACAGGCTCTGTATCTTTAATTCATTCATTAAATATTGGGCGTTATCCAAATGTCTTCTATTTGCTTCTCATTCAAAACACTCTCCCTGGATATCTCAGCCACTCTTATTGTTTTGACTGCCAGGTACATACTGATGACCCTGGAGCAGACACTGAATGCCTAGATTCTTCTATAGGGCTCTGCACACATGTATTGTAAGTTACCTGTTAGACCTGCCCACCGAAATGTCTCATACACTTCCAATTTATCATATTTAAAATGATTCTTTTCCTCTACAAGCATTTTCCTTCAAGTACAATTTCTGTTTCTCTTAATGCACTACCACACACGATGACACTAAGTCGGAAAACCAGGTCATGCTCCCCCACTTCTCCATTCCCCATCCACTACATTTAATTCTCTCCCAGTCCTAAGAGCCTATGTATTAAAGAGGACCTGAATCTGTTTTCACCTCAAAAAACCTGCTTTGGCCTTCTTCATCTGGGCTTCACTTCTAGCCTGGACCTTGGTAAAAAGCTCAGCATTGCCTCACTAAAGGCAGTATATTCTTCCTGTTCCCAAGTGATATGCCACACTCTTGCCAGAAGGAGTTCTCATTTATAAGTAAAAGCAAAAATGATGCTCACCTATGAAAATTATTTTGTTGGTATTCTATTCATGATAAAATACATCTCCAGCTTTTGCTTCAGTAATACAAGATCCTACAAGATCTAATTTCTACCAGTCATTGCCTCTTCTCCCTCATACTTTTGGATTAAGCAATGAGGCTTCTGAACATTCTATGCTGTTTTAGTTATCATCTTGTTAGCATTGATCTTCACTTCTCTTTGAAGACTTTCTCCATTGTCTGCATGGATGATCCCCATTAATCCTTCAAGAGTTAGGATGAGAAAATCACAGCCTATAAATCTGTTCATGTCCATATTTCCTAGCACATGTCTGGCTCTCAAGAAGTATTTGACGCTGATGGAATGTGGGAAGCAAAGAAATATACATAATGTAAGTAGACATGAATATGGCTAAAAGTTCAAAGGGGGATGACTTATTGGTTATTTTACCAAGGGCTTTTATCCAAGGGCAAGGCATTTACTGAGTGAGCTTTGAATCATAGAAAATTTTCTGATATGGCAAAGAAAAGAAAATATTGAGGGCCAGCATATCTGATTTATAACTTGTTGTGTTTATTGTTTGCCTCTCAACATGCATTCCCACTCTTGCATCAACATTGATTTAATTTTTCTTGAGGCAGAGGAACCAATCCTCTCTTTCTTAAGATCTTTGGATTTGGGTGAAACTGTCTACAAGTACAGGATCCTAGGTGAGCCAGTTAATGTATTGTTTTCTGTTGGCAACAGTGATTGTTTAAGAATGCACATGTGACCTAAATACCCAACTACGAATTTCCTGAGAAAAAGATATCCACTCTTTTTTCAGTGGATGCCAAGGAAGAACTGCATAACCTTACATGGTGCTAGCAACCATCTCAGGTTTATGAGGAGAGCTAGCCCTACAACAAAGCCAACATCCAGAAGGAGAGCAAATGCTGGACAGAAACTATCTGCATTGAAATCCACACATCTGCTTTGCCACTTGATGGATGGATGACGTTGGCAAAAATGTTTGTCTTGTTTCTTCTGAACTCTGCAGATAAAGTCAGGATCCAAAGACACCAGGATTGACTTGTGCTGTCAGCGTAAAACTAATAGTTGTTTTCAGTGTGAAAATTCTCTGAAGGAATATGACTGCTGTTTGATTGGGAAGAATATTTGACAAATCATTTCTTCCAGGCTAGCATGGCACTGAATGAAGAGGAAATTTGTACAAGAATTCAGAAGGTTACATTTCCTCTGAATTCTGTTTTTCATTTCTTAAGTGGGAACTCCACTACTTATGGGGAGAGTATAAAAGTAATCAGAGTAATAGTGGTTATTATGAAAGCAGGAAAAGGCAGATACCTCAAAAAGATGACCTGATCATGTCCACAAAACCTTATTCCATTGCTAGGGCAATTTTCTTGTTTACTAAGCATTGTAATTGCCTAAATCAGAACAGAATCTGCTTAATGTTGAATAAGATAACAGATTTAGGTTGACATCGCAGAAGGAAAGATCAGTGAACAACACATCATTTTCCCCCAATTTAAAAGATGGTAAAAACTAAAACAAATGAGAAGTCAGTGAAGCTGAATGTCCTGGATGTGTCTACACCCTCTAGGAATAACTGAACAAATCTTTCCTGGAAACGGTATTTAATTACTCAGAGCAGTGTCACATTGATATGGAAGCTGTGCATGTCTTCCATATATACTCTGTCCTTTTCTGTGTAACTCCGTGAATTTTTTACAGTGGGATTATTAACTAATCATGCTGCTCGCATGTTAACGATGATTACCAAATTCCCCAAGTAATTCAGCGACATGGCCCGGGTCAAACTTCCCTGTTACTCTTAGTGCTGCTCACTCTCATTGGTTTTATTTACTTGTTTCATTTGATCACATGTTTTAGGCAATCATATGTACTTTCATTTCTATTTTACTACCTATTTTTGGTCTCATAAATTTCTCCTGTAAAGTGTTTGCACTTTCAATTTACATGACTTTCTTTTTCAATCATGAGTCACATCATTTTTCATATTTAAACATAGTTCCTTCCAAATGTTACTCAGACTTCTTAGCTTCTGATCTACATGTGTAATGAGAATGTCACCAGGGCTGCGTCCTTCAGTACATTCAAAAATTCTGGTGAGAAAATACTCAGTTGTAAGGATGTTGCATCAGTTTCTCTTTCAAGTCTCTTTTAAATCTAATACACTTTTTGAAAATTTTAGAAATTGCATTGAACAAATTAAGTGAAGTAGCTTTTCAGTGACTCAGACTTCATTGTTTTAACCATATAATTGATGTGATTATTACTACTGAATCTTTTTGTTGTTGTTGTTGTTGTTGTTGTTGTTGAGACAGAATCTCACTCTGTTGTCAGGCTGGAGTGGAGTGGCACGATCTTGGCTCACTGCAAGCTCTGCCTCTCAGGTTCAAGCGATTCTCCTGCCTCAGTCTCCCAAGTAGCTGGGACTACAGGCACATGCCACCATGCCCAGCTAATTTTTTGTATTTTTAGTAGAGACAGGGTTTCACCATGTTGGCTAGGATGGTCTCGATCTCTTGACCTCATGATCTGCCCGCCTCGGCCTCCCAAAGTGCTGGGATTACAGGTGTGGGCCACCGCGCCCGGCCTACTGAATCATTTTTTGAACCAGCTGCTGGAACATCCATATTTTATAAATACAGGTTCAGTTTTCCTGACAAGGAAAAGGTTATAAGAACCAAATGTTTAAAAGGTGATTTATGAGTTGAAAATAATACACTCCCAATATAATTCAAGATCCTAAAAGTGGGATAAATATCTCAGTACAAAAATGTCAATATTAAGAAAAAATATATAATTTTATCTAGTTTTATGAAATTTAAATTTTCTAATTGACAGTGTAGGAAATTTATTATTCATATCATTTTTACAAAAGGAAATATTTATCTAAATTTCTTGTCATTTTTATATCAGTTTCATAAAAGTAAACCGTTGTCTAAATATCTTAGGATCCTTTTGTCCATTTGATACTAATGCTTAGGGTTGGTTTGTCCAACAGGCTCTGTCCTTCCCCAGTGCCATCAGTGAGTGGGGCTCTTTGTCAGCCAACCAGGGAACAAGAATAATGCCTAGAAATGCTTTTGTGCCAACTCAGACTCAGTGGCAAATAATTAAGGGGATCTTTTAACTGAGCACCTCCAAAAGAGAAGGGAAGTAGCAGTTGAAAATAAATGAATCACAACTTTTTTTTACTAATTCAAAACACATATAGACATATAGCTTACTAAAAGTAAAACAAATATAATTTCATCACTGAGAAAACCTAAATATGTATTATATGTGAAAGTATAGAAAACCCCATACTTCTGGCCAGGTCTTATAACCAGTGGCTCATGCTTGTAATCTCAGCACTTTGGAAGTTCAAGGTGCTGGCCTCCCACCTTGAGGTGGGAGGATTGCTTGAGTCCAGGAGTTTGAGGCCAGGAGTTTGAGATCAGCCTCGGCAACATAGCCAGACACCATGTCTAATAAAATAAAATAAAATAGCCAAGGATGTAGTCCCAGCTGCTTGGGAGACTGAGGCAGAAGGATAGCTTGAGCCCAGGAGTTCACGGCTGCAATGAGCTATGATCAAACCCACTCCAGTCTGGGCGATAGACCAAGACTCTGTGTCTAAGAAACAAAACAAAACAAACAAATAAACAAACAAAGGCATACTTCCTCTAAAGTAGAAGGGAAAATGTCATTTTAAAAGCCTTACAATACCTGAAGATGAGTGCTAAGTTCTAAGCAAAATGTTAAACGTAGAAAAGTTAAGAACCAATTATACATCAAATCATAATGAATGCAGAGTACATACGTGGCTTCTGTGATAATTAATGAGTGTATTCCATGAAGGATCAGCAAAACACCAACATGAGCCACTCAGTTTAGCATCTCCATCTCAATTCCGAGTGCTCTTTCTTTTCTATTAAGTAGAATTATCTTTCCAGCCCACCCTAAAAGTCATTGGTTTTGCTTGGAACGGTTGTTTCTGCATTCACTTCTACCTGAAAAACACTTTCCCAATGACCGAAGCAATTATCTTCTTCATTATTGCATACTTTCTGCAGTGAAAGTCCTTATAGCTTAAATTTTAAAAGTACATTTGAAGACAGATAGCTAATACACCCGTAAGTTTTAAGTAGGTTTTTGTATTTAACGATTCTATTTGGATAACTTGCATTTGGCCCATTTTTTGTGAAAGACTGAATGATTCGTACCAGCACTCCACTCCCCTGTAGTGGTACATCAACAGCTTTACCATAGCTTGATGACCGGTGGCGTGCACTTCCCAGTCCTTGCGTTTTGATTTCATCAAGTGTGCTTATGTAGCTGGGCTTCATTCATTCATAAGCTTCTCTCACTGCCTTTAAAGAACATGCCACGGCCTGGGCTGCTGCAAACACTTCAGTCTGTGCCTCGTAATGAAACGTGATGAGCCAAGCTCAGCCAGCTTGCAGCCTGAAGCGGATCCATCCTCCCAGCTCAGCCAAGTCAAGAGTAGCCAAAACTCAGCCAACCACAGAACAGAGAGCTCCAGAGTAAATGTTTATTGTTCTAAGCCGTGAAATTTTTGAGTAGGTGACTGTGCAGCATTATTGTCATGATATTTGAAAAAGAACAACTTATCATTGTAAGTTCTTGATTACATTTTTAAACTAACTTTCTAATCTATCTATAATAAATCAAATTATATAAAAATATTTATTTCTTTCATATCATCTCTCTGATTTAAAGTGCCCTCTGCATTCTATCACCATCCTCTAGTTTTATTTCTCATTACATTAAACTACAATATTAGTTACAAAATTAACACTGAAGGTTGTCTCCCTTTCTTCATACTCCTATGTATATTGTATATGGCTTATTCATCTATGAATCCAGTCCAGTATCTTAAAGGTAAAATGATGTGATGATGTCCCGAATTCTGAAGGGCAGAAGCGTTTAGTTGTTTTACTTTCCAGGAGAAACCCTCAAAAACACAGGAAAATGAATAGGAATTGAGAACGAGAAATTCAGGTCTGGACTGCCTAACTTCAGATTTATTTTTCCATGAAAAAATATAAACACATTTTATTTATTTATTTATTTATTTTTGAGATGGAGTCTCACTCTGTCACCCAGGCTGGAGTGTAGTGGTGCTATCTCAGATCACTGCAACCTCTGCCTGTCAGCTTCGAGCGATTCTCCTGCCTCAAGCCTCCCCAGTAGCTGAGATTCGAGGCGCCCGCCACCATGCCCAGCTAATTTTTGTATTTTTAGTAGAGGTGGCGTTTCACCATGTTGGCCAGGCTGGTCTTGAACTCCTGACCTCAGGTTATCCACCTGGCTCGGCCTCCCAAAGTGTTGGGATTACAGGCATGAGCCACCACACCCAGTCTAAGCACATTATTTATTTAAATCACAGCCTATAGGCATATTTGTAACAGGTAGCAAAAAATAATATTTCTTCCCGATGCAGATTTCTAGCATAATGTATGCTTGGCATCCCTCACAAAACCCCCACAGCGTTTTCAAAATAGCATCATATCTGGGGTATTGTAATTGAGGCACATCCTTACTCTCATTCCTAACAACCCTTTCTTTTAAGAAACTGACAAATTACTCATCTGTGATCCTATGTGTGGTATTATCTTGGGACTGGATAGCTACTCTTTTTGCGTTGGAAGAGTTTGCCATCAGCCCCATGATCTGAGCCACATGACCCCATCTGGAAAAGTGATGTGCTGCCATTTAGTTTCATTCCGTGAAATTTTCCAAGGCCATTTTGCATTTCAGCGAAGTGTGACTTTACCTTTCTCATACATATAGATGAGGGTTTTTTTTCTTTTTAAAGATTTTACTGATATTCCAAAGACATATTTCTAAACGCTTCATTTTCTTCATTATTACTCAATTTAGCCTGATAAGATTAGTAAAAGCTAACTTTTCATCTCATAAATTTAAAAATATATAAAAATTATTGATATTTCTTCTAAAAATATGAGATGGCTATTTTAAAGGCCTAAGATTTCTAGTTAGTTTCAGCAAACACTCAGTACCTCATTTTATTTAAATATCATTACCTCAGAAGATAAAAATACAATAAACTATATTGTAAACATTTTAAGGGTATTTAAATAATTTATAACATCAAAAATATCCTATTTGTCTAACTTTATACAGGAAAACAAAAAGAAACATGATTCCAATCAGTTCATTTTAATACATTTAAAAGCAGATTCTTCTCCATCACTAAAACATATTTGACTTTGAATAAATGACTTAGACTGAAAAAAATATTAGCTTCTTTTTAAAATTGAGAGGTTACACAAGATTCGTGGAGATTCAGTAGAATCACAGGGAATTGCTTTCAAAGTCACTGGCATTTATCTACCTAGAAGGTCAAAGGCAGAGACCAGTATCTGTGCTTTAGGATAACTCCCCTGGCAATTCTACGGTACAACTCTGTTGGTAAGCCTGTTGGATTTAATCATTTCTGAGCAGTCGGTCAAATATATTATTTTATGATTCCTAGTTTACCTTTTAATAAGGGGATAGCTTGAGATGTCTCTTAATTCCTTCACCCTTAAATATAAGTCATTTTACAGAATTTCAGTTTTCCTTGTTGGTAAACTCAAGAGAGTCCAGGCTAAACTCATGATATAATTCATCTGCTGTGTCACTTGATATAAAAGAAAGCTGAGAGATTTAGAAAACTAATCTAAGCCTGGAAAAACCATCTCAGGAGTGATAGATATCCAGAAAGATGCAGGGTGGAGTAAAATTTTAAGAAGATTCTCTACCAAATTTCAGGAAGCACTTTTAAAGTACTTTAATGTGGCAAACCACTATAATTCCTTCTTATACAAAAGGAACAAAAGGAAAGTGCGGTCTATAGCTATTATTTGATAAATGAGAAGACAGAATTAAAGGAGATGTTCTTGTGGAGATGCTTTCTCGTGCAGCATTAAATCTTTGACACTGAGACCATTTTCTGTGCATACATTCCAAATCTAACATCCAGAGAAAGTTGAACATAGGTGATTTTTTTTAAGGGTCAATTTTTACGTTCCTTTACTCCTTGAGTATTATTATTACTATTATTATTATTTGTAAAAGAACGGTAACAATGACTTTAATGAGAGTATGAATTCAATACCTGTTTAATTTTACTGTTTGGTGAAAAACAAGGAAGTCTCAGAATGCTATTCCTCTACAAAGGCAAAAGAATGTTTAGCACCATGTTTAGTTGGACTCTGAGGAGGGACTCTACAAGTAAGCTAATAAAAAAAATTATGTCTGGCTAAAACTGAAGCTAACTTCTTATAGGATGAGTCTGGCAGTATCACCACTTGCTAACTGTTCAAAGCGGCTTTTCAGTTTTATATTGAGTTGAAGGAAAAAAGAAAATGATAAAGTGTCAGTAGGGACCCAACACCTACCAAGAGTTCCAGGACCTCCCGCCCAAGAGTACATTTATATTAATGCATTACATTGAAGGGCTTCAAGAGTAAATATTCTCCATTTCCCCCATGGCTATATTCCCCATATGTAGACAAATTAATGAAGGTGGATTCTGGAGCTGGACATAAATATTCAACTAGTGTCTGTATTTATGCCCCAGCTTACAAATAACTAATGGTCGGCTGAGCCAAAATAACCATATAAGCGAGACGTGTAGAAGGATTGCTGATTTCATTTATTATACCACCTGTGAACCTCCTAGGGGAAGGGCAGTCTAGTGAAATATTTTGGTGTGCTGACACAATTTTGTACATGTTTATGAGGCTACACCAGCCTTTTCCTAATTTCCTGTTGTAATTCTCTGCTTCAAAGGCCAAGTCCACACATGGGAAGAATATTTTCTGCAAACAGTCTTCTCACAGCTCTGCTATCTCTGTCTCTTCAATTGCCTCTCTGGGCATTCTCTTCCCCTTTATGCTTTTAACAGTCATAAGGGATTTAAGTTAGCATTTGAGGCAGAACAAAACCAATAACTATAGAGGTTTTAGTTGGCTATGTCAATTACCTGGTTCTGACTCTTCTTGAACACATAGGAGAAAACTTATCTTTTCTAATTCTGAGCCACTAATGACACTGGGAAGAGGTTTTACCCCAATGCATTTCATCAAAAGATCAAATGGAGACAAACTGATCTTACTGTTGAGCTCACAGCCTCTCTACAAACGTGTTTCCATCCTAAAGCAAAGTTGATGTAAAGCAGACAGCCTGGAAATATCAGTGCTATCCCTCAGGAAGCAGTGACAGCATCCTCTCCTGGAGGAGTAGTTACTGCACTTTTTAAGGATTCATATAAAAATGCATTAATCCTAGCTGGAAAGCTCAATGTTACTAACACTGAGGCAGGCAAGGTCGTAGCTTCTGTCATTACATCTATCAAAGAATATGTGAAATATTGCATATTATTGATTTTCCACTTTATTGTTTGTTGCTCATTACATACAATTTCAATGTCTATTGGATATATTCCTGTTTAGGATTAACATTTACAGCTTGATATTTTGCAATTTGAATGTTTGCTTTACCTTAAGATCGAGAGCTATTTTAAAAGATGTGTATTTTTGACATCGAATGTTTAGATTTCCTAAAGGGCAGCCAGAATATATATGCCAGTCCAGTGGAATCCGTTACTCAACCAAAGACAAAAACAGAGCAATAAGGGATGTCATTGCCTTTTCTGACGATATTGGACAAGTTGGAAAGCTAATGGCCCAAATGAGTTTGAGTTGGACCAGAAAATTGGAATCAATAACATCTGGATGTTCTCATTCAAAATGATTTCCACAATTCCCTAACTGCTGATGAACAACAGAATTCTACTAGTAAACAATGATCAGCTTCACTGTACATCAATGATTTTTCCACTCTTTGTCAAATAAATTCCGGTATCATGATAAATAGCAAAGAATTGAATGCTGCCTGGCCACTGGCTTAAAAAAATTTTAGAAAAAAATGAACATGCAAATAAAAATGATAATTAGAGTCCAAGGGGCACATTGCTTAACTGATAATTTGTTTGTTGTGCTTAAATATTGCAAAGGTTTCTGGTATGAGCATCATGTTGTACCATATGTGATCCTGTTTTGCTTACACCAAAATAATTGTGATTGCCTAAGCCTTTGAATCAATCTCTTCCTTTTTTGTATAAGCCCTAATGATCACATTATTTAAAATGTCAGTATGAGTCTGCAGGCTAACATTAAGTATATTTCTTCTTAAAGTGATTTTTTGTCTTGTAATGTGTACATTTTTATCCGTGTTTGAATATTTAAGGGGCACTTTCCAAAGCCACTCCTCAAGAAACTCAACTATTTTTTGTTTTATCTAATTATCTAATAAATTAATACAACAAGTGAGCTCATTAAATGCAAACGAGGAAGAGGGAGAAGGTGTTGCTAGAACTTAATTAGCAAGATACAAAGACACTAATTAACACGTATAGCTCAGGAAAAAAAACTTTTTTCATGTGGCAGCATCAGAAAATAAAATCACAGCTGGTTACACATAGTAAGTAGAGTGCAGATGAATTTCAGTCATCTGTGATATTAAGCCCTCAGGAGTAACTAAAAAGGGGGATGAGGAAGCAAGAGAAATTATCTAGGCTGGCCAATAAAGCACCATTTTGTAAATTTGAATGTCTTTTATTCAAGTGTTTAGACAAGAGTCTACATTGAAGGGCAAAATTCTATACAAATTCCAAGCCAAAAATATTTTATTGTTTCAACTCTTCCTACAGATATCTTCACTAAATCACTTTGTAAACATTTAATTTATAACGATCATTTCTGTTGATTTTATCAATAATTATTTCATCAAACCAAATAATTTGTATGCTCAGCATGGTAGCTCATGCCTAATCCCAGCAACTCAGGAGGCTGAGGCAAGAAGATGGCTTGAGCCTGGGAATTTGAAGCTACAGCGAGATATGATTTTGCCATAGCACTCCAGTCTTGGTTACGGAGTGAGACTTTGCCTCTAAAAATAAATAATAATAATAATAATTTAAAAAGAATCTAATAACTGTTAAAATGAACTTCATAAGACACAAATCTTCATAGTTTCCATAGTTCAAGGGGGCATGAACTTAAAAGAGAGTTTGTGTTTCAGTTTTCTAAGGAAGGGCTACAAGTGGTTCAAAACCAACAAATATTAGTATGACTTGAAATGTATTTCATTTCCATTTAAAAGGAAACTGTGTAGTAACTCAAATATTGTGCTTCTCAAGATAACTTAAACTGGGTTCTTACACTTACATCTAAGTTTATAACTAAAGCAGAGAGGTTAAATCCCAAATGTGAAATCAGCATGTTCCAGTAACTTTCAAAAAATAAAGGAAGCTTTCGAAGTATTCATCTAAAATAATGTCGTGCCAATCTTTCCTGGGGTAACATTTTTTAACTTTTATTTGAGGATGATTTCAAGCTTACAGAAAAATTGCAACCACACACTCAGAGCTCCCATAAATCCTTTTCCTACGCCCACACACTCACTGCCAAGTGCAAGTCATTGACACATGGCCCCTACATCCACATCCCTTAGTACTAACTACAAGGGCATCCTCTTTGTTAACCACAAGCTACCGTTTCAGGAAATGGCATGTTGATAGAAAACCTTTTTTGATCTACCTTCCATATTTCAGTTTTATGAATTGACCTAGTTAATGTCTCTGATAGCTTAGTGGATGTTCGGTCGTAATGTCTCCTGAATCTCCTTTAAACTGGAATAGGTCGTCAGTTCTTTGTTTTTTTTTCATGGCATTGGCATATCTGAAAAAACGTTTAATAGTAAAGTCTTCTTGGTTTACGCTTTCTGTGATGTTTCCTAAAAATTTGGTTCATTTTCCTCATAATACTCCTTAAGTGATGTGGTTTCCTTCTGAGTGTCAGAATCAGAGTCACACAGTTATCCACTGACCCTTCATTGATAATGTCAATCATTTTTACATTACTTTTGTCTAGTTTATTCGCTACTTAGATCTATGAGATAATTTTAAGGATGGTCATATTTTGTCCGATGATCATCATGACTTTACACAACACATCATATATTCTAATGAGTCACAGTGCATAACCTACATAGTAATCAATTAGATATATTTATGTTTTAGAATTCTATTGGCAAAACCCACGATATCCTAATAAAAAAAATCTTAATTCATATTAAGCTCAACACATTTCCAATGTTTCTAATGATTATAAAATTCAAAACGTTGTATAAAAATCCATGGTTTTAAGATTAGGTAGAACTTTTTAAAATGTTCTGTGTGCATTCTGTACCAATTTAAATTATGTTTGTTATTTCCTATAAGACCACAAGAACAAACTCACACACTTACCAAATGACTGACGACGTTTTTCTACTTTCATAAGAGACTTTATCTACATTATTTTTAATAAGAAGATAGGCAAGTAACTTACTGTCTGGTTGTGAAGATAAAACAACTGTATATATCTCTGCAGTATGGAGTAAAAAGTGTATGTAATGAAAAAAAAGGTGTGGTTAGTATGTCATTCTTTGGCCAATCTATTTTCTTCATTGAAACTCAGATCAAAATCAAGAATCAGAATGATCCTAATTGCCCTCTGTGCCATGCCATATTTTACATGATATATTTTATACATTCAGCTTCTAAGCTTGCTGAAAATGATTCTGGGACCTCATGTCACTTATCTCTGGGGTTAGAGGCACTGTTACTTCGGACCCAATATATCCCCATGTTATTTTTTTTCCTTGTTTTGCTGAAATATATTCTCAGAAATCTATTTCTTCAGACATTTATATAAAGACAATTTCCTTAGTACTTATAATTACAAAATATCATTTTTTGTTTTTATTTTAGAATGATAATTTGGTTAAACAAGGATTTTTTTGTTTTGTTTTTGGAGTTTTAGTTTCACAATTATTTTCCCTCAGAACTTTTGCAGATACAACTCCTTTGGAGTCTAGAGACTAGAATTGCTAATTCAAAATTTATAGCAAGAAAGTTCCACTTCCACCTAAGATATGGAACATGAAAGAGTATTACTTATACCTTAAAAATTTTGCGGAAAAAAAAGTGGAACATACCACAAAATCATCTCTACTCTTGAATTCACCAGACAGCTGATATTGCAAGGAAATGAAATAGCCTAAAATCCAAGGAAAGACAGGCCATGCAAGAAGAGACAGATCGATATTTGTAACAGAGCATGGGGGGAAGATGAGGCCACCTTTGTCCTCTTCCATTGCATAAGAGCCTGCTCCATGATAGTGTGTAACTGATAGAATATGGTAGAAGTATAGCTATACCAGTTTCTCTGCCTAGGCCTTAACAAAATGGCAACTTTTACTTTCCATCTTTTGGAAAACAATCTCTCTGAATCCTTGCCTGCCATATGAATTTGACTCTCCCAGGAGAGACAATACTGTTAAAAGGAAAACTTCAGCCAAACTAAATTGAAAGGAGTTTTATTGAGCAATGAATGATTCATGAATCGGGCAGCCCCCAGAAACACAGCAAATTCAGAGAGACTCCAGGGGTGCCTCGTGGTCAGAGTAAATGTATAGACAAAGTAAAATGACGTACAGGAATCAGAAGTGAGGTACAGAAACAGCTGGATTGGTTAGAGATTGGCGTTTGCCTTATTTGAACACAGTTTGAACATTTAGTGGTGCATGAGTGGCTGAAGGATGGCTGATGGGATTAACCAAGATTCAGCTATTGTTATAAGCGCCAACTCCAAAGTTAGGTTTAAAATGTTCTCTACCTATTAAGTTAGGTTGCAGTTCATCCACAAGGACTCAATTGCAGATGTACGAAGTCTTTTCTCAGGCCATATTTAGTTTGCTTTAACAGTATAAACCATATGACTTGCCAATATTCAACATTATTTGATCTTAAAAAAATAAATTTTGTAGGTTTAAACCTAATATAAATTTTGAAAAATAATTTATGGTAATACTTATGTTGATTAAGAATGTGCACTCTGGAAATGGTTGAGTAGTAGGAATTCTAATCAGAAGCCTGAAACAAGGAAAAGTATAAACATGCCATCTATTTTTCTCTCTGATGAGACCAGAGGTTGGTTAAATAACATATTTAATAAAATCAAAAGCATAAATCTCTAGTGGTCTAGTGGTTAGAATTTTTAAAAGTATTTTAATTGAGGAAATACTAATGTTAAATATGTGTGAGATGCCTAGAATTCCATATGTACTTCTATTTTTCTTTTTTTAAATATATATATGTTTTTTTGACGGAGTCTCGCTCTGTCACCAGGCTGGAGTGCAGTGGCACACTCTCCACTCATTGCAACCTGCAACCCCTGCCTCCCAGGTTCAAGCAATTCTCCTACCTCAGCTTCCGGAGTATCTGGGACTACAGGCATGCACCACCACGCCCAGCTAATTTTTGTATTTTTAGTAGAGACAGGGTTTCACCATGTTGGTCAGGATAGTCTTGATCTCTGGACCTCGTGATCCACCAGCCTTGGCCTCCCAAAGTGCTGGGATTACAGGAGTGAGCCACCGCACCTGGCCCCTATTGTTTCAAAAGAAGGTTACAAGGACCTGGTAAGTTCGAGAGCCTGAACACTTTGTGATGTCATCCAAGGCTTTGTATCCAATCACGGATTCAATTCTTTTCGTGCAAATATCTGACCATAAGATAAGCTGAATTCTGTCCTTTGAGTATTTTGTGCTCTGGTTTGAGTCAACATTTTATGCTGTGTACAATTAGAGGCTATAAAAGACAGAGAACCTGGACTTCATTACACTCAGTACAATTGATTTTGTCCCTACTTGATGGTGCATGGTTGCATGTACAGTAGAGTTCTGTCTGAGATGGCAGGGAAAGAGACCTTCAATTGTTACATAACCCTACATAGAGAAGGCTAATAATATTACTAAAAATTACCTAATACTTATGAATGAAAAATAAGCTTAAGTCAGGGCACATGTGAAGCACTTTTATTCTGTCAACTGATAAAATGTAAGAGGTTTGCTTTGGGGTCTCAACATAGCTAGCAGTTTCGACTCTCATGCTGCTCACTCAGTTACTAATAAATATCATGGACAACCCTGTAGTATTTGGCCAAAAATTCCAACTTGATCTCTTCTTTGGCAATGAGCTGCAAAGCTAGACTGATCAGCACAACTGTTCAACTACTCACTTTCAATTACTCACCTGCTTTTTGGACCCAATTTTCATTTTCTTTCTGCATGCCTATGAACCCAAAACCTCTCTGAGATTTTAGATTACTGCTCACTTCCTCAGTTTCTAACTTTCATGCATATTTCCCATGTGGCTTACTACTTCCTTTTTAATTCTCGTCTTCTTGCTGTTTCATGTAATTCATTTAAAACTTAACAAAGACTTGGAAAGATAAGTTAAAAATGCAGATGTTTAGTCTGCCATCTTGAATTTAAATTTGCATTAAACAAATATAGATTCGTTTCATGAGACTTACATTTCAATGCACTGGGGACAGTCATTATTTGACAATTATAATACTCCCTGATACGATTTGGCTGTATCCCCACCCAAATCTCATCTCAAGTTGTAATCCGTAATCCTCACCTGTCAGGGAACGGACATGGCGGGAGGTGTTTGGATCATGGGAGTGGTTTCCGCCTTGCTGTTCTTGTGAGAGTGAGTGAGTTCTCACGAGATCTGATAGCTTTATAAGTGGCTGGGTTTTTTTTCCTTCTCTCTCTCTCACCTGCTGCCATGTAATACATGCCTGCTTCCCCTTCTACCATGATTCTAACTTTCCTGAGACCTCCCTAATCATGCAGAACTGTGAGTCAACTAAACCTCTTTTCTTTATAAATTACTCGGTCTCAGGAAGTTCTTTACAGCAGTGTTAAAATGGCCTAATACACTCCCCAAATATCCACCAAGTATTCAGTATTCTTGAATACTTACTATGCCCCAAGTGGTCCCGTGTATGTCTTGTATCCATATTTCTATTGCTTAGTAGTCTGAAATCCATGTATTCTTATAAAATGAAATTACGCTTCAAAATTTAAGTATGCATTTGAAATTATTGGAGCCCAGAGAGAGGTTCTCGATCTCAGTCCAAGAGAAAAAGCTGAAATCTCATAAAGGAGGATGTTAAATTGAGTATTTAAGGATACAAAAAGTTTGGCAGATAAAAAAAGTGAAAATGGCACAAAGTCTGGAGACAAAATTGCTTATCTGGGAAATGAAAAAACACATAATATGGCTAAAAATCAAGATGTATGGGGGAAAACTGTACCAGAAAAGACTAGATACATGAGCTTTAGAATAATGCTAAGATTCTTGTTTCTATCTCTTAGCTAAGGGAGGAGGCCAGCTGAAACTGGAGACCCTCAGTATCCAGGGACCCCCAGTCTGCACCAGGGCATTCTGTTACCCAGCTGTCTCTAACAACACGAGTCTAGGAACACTGAAAGTGTGTTGTATAACTGTTAAGATATTCACACCAGAGTGAGTGAAGATAAAAAGAGGAGGAGGGGATGTTCCTGAAAATGTCGTGAGTAAAGGGATCAAATGATGTGGGTGGCTTAATGAGGGAAGAAGCAGCAGGCAGAAAAAAAAAAACAAAAAACACAAAGTTTGAGTGTGAATAGAAGGCACTGGGAAATAAAAGCTATGAGAGATGATGCCATTTACTGATTGCAGATACTAATCTTTCACAGTTCAAAGATGGAGAATTTCCAGGTGTTAACAAGGTCCTGCATGTGGCCATGAGAGTGTGTGGCAGAGTGCCTGGAACTGAAAAATATCAAGGAGGAAGCGTTAAGAGGCCAAGAAAGCATTGGTGTTAATACACAAGAGAAGAATCACACTACCATGTGAATCCCTTGGTGTTCTGCATACTGATAAGTGACACCAAAGATGTGACACAGTGTTGACATTAAATTATTACTTGTTAAATGAAAGAAGAGAAGGAAGTGTTATTTGGATTGTACATTAGAGGCTAAGATTCAGGAAAGTCACTGACTAGAATTTAGAAGCATGGGATCATAAGATATTCTGTAGAAAATAAATATTTGACAACAAAATGTAAAATAATGATGCAAAAGAGAAAAATAGCAAAATATAATTTCAAAGTTTCTATCACAGCCTGGAAGAATTGTGGTACCACTGAAAGAAATTGTATGATAGAGAAGGCAATCCGGAATTGAGGGAACATTACTAACTCCTCTTTACCAGTTGTGTTTGTGGTTACACAGAAAAGGATGACATCAACATAACTTGAGTTAGAAAAAGTAAACAAGGACAACATGTTTGTATTTTTAATGTTTTGTTTTGTTTTGTTTTCAGTGAAAGGTAGTAAGTAGGCAGTCTTAACTTTTCCCCTAAATATACACACAGGGAAAAGATGAAAATCATAGTTTTTGTTAGCCAAATATTCTCTTGCTTCATTTTCCCAGTACCTCTATGCAACGAACTTGTTTACACACCTTAACAGCTGAGGTTACTAAATTGTACTCTTCAGGTTCACAACTGTTAAGTAGCACAAATGGGAACTAAACAGAGTATGTTTGCCTCTAACTGCCATGATTTCACCTCCCTGTCACGTACAAAAGAATTTGCAATTTTAGAAACTCATAATATAAATGCTTCCAAAAGAATTAGCGAATAACTTTTTGTGAGATCCTCAAAATTCAGTTTGGCTAATAAGTTCAGAAAGGC
The DNA here is from genome assembly GCF_000951035.1 of Colobus angolensis palliatus. Classification (NCBI taxonomy): domain Eukaryota; kingdom Metazoa; phylum Chordata; class Mammalia; order Primates; family Cercopithecidae; genus Colobus; species Colobus angolensis. The sequence goes on from NW_012114252.1 coordinate 16,087,522, forward strand.
AGTAGCTAAGAACATGGACTTTAGAATTGCAAAGACTCGGCTTTAAGTTTAAACTCTGACTTTTTCTTTTGCCATGTAATACTGGGTAAATCGCTTAACTTCTCTTAGACCTAGTTTCCTCATTTGTAAATTAAAGACAAATAAAAATGCTGATCTTATGACAATGTGACAAATGAGGTAATGCATGTAAATTTCTTATCACAGAGCTAAATCAATATTAGCTGTTAATAACTAATACACTAAGTATATTATTTTTAGTTCTACATTCTTAATTTTACACATATTTATACAAAATATTTCTACATGGTTGTATCAAACTAAACATTCCAACACTTCCACTAAAAAATTATACAGTTGACCATTGAATAATGTGGAGGTTCTGGCTGCCAACACATCCATTCCCAGTCACACAGTCAAAAATTTATATATAACTTAGACTCCTCAAAAGCTTGACTACTGATAGTCCACTGTTGACTGAAAACCTCACTGATAACAAGCAGTAAATTAATACATATTTTGTATGTTGTATGATTTATATTCTGTATTCTTACAATAAAGAAAGCTGCAGAAAAGAAAATGCTATTAACAAATTCATAAGGAAGAGAAAATATATTTACTATTCATGAAGTGAAAGTGGATCATCATAAAGGTTTTCATACTCACTGTCTTCATACTGAGCAGGCTGAGAAGGGGGAAGACGAGTGGGGGTTGGTTTTGCTGTGTCTAGGGTAACCGAGGTGGGAGCAAATCTTCAGATAAGTGGACCCACCTATGTTGTTCAAGGGTTAGACACATTTAAGTTATTGCAATTATAACATCTTAATCTGTACAAATTAAACACTGAACATATTAGGCTCATCTGTTATGCTTTAATGTTGCAATGTGAACATTACAAGACTTTCAGGATGCACCTAGAATAAAATATACAGCTATTAAGTGCCAAATTGTGACAGAAAAAGTAAAATCTGATTAAATTTTCTTTAAGTTTCTTCTAGACTACTCTTTACAATCAATAGAATTAATGGGTTTCTATCAACAACAACAAAAAAGCATTGGATTCCCTTAGCATCAGAATAAAGAATAACCAAATTGTGTGATCAAATTAGGTTAATACACACTTTGGCAAAAATTATGTTAGCTCAAAACCATGTTAATATCAAAGCTATAACATGATGTATAAAAACTGGGACTCCCATAAAACTAGAGTTAATAATGAAAATGCACAAAACAGGAAGCATAACATTTGAGTTGAAAAATTCTTAGAGTAAAATGTTTAAATTATCTGATTGGAAATGTTAGAGAACAGAAATAATCATTGACATTTCAGTTTTTATATCAACATAAGTGATAGTGGTGATGGTGGTGGCATTCCCTCCTGGAATCAATTAGGAATGTATCTCCTGCTATCTGCCTGGAGAGACATCTTACAGCAGGGTAAATATCACTCTGTCCTATACAGGCGCCATTTTTAGAGAAGCTGAATAATACAACTGGAGCAGAATTGAACAAAAATCTATTTATATGAGTGGATCATATTGTCATTTTTCAATTTAAAGGAACTAGTTTTCCCTTCACCCTGTCTCTATTCCTCTTCTCTGATTATCTGCAACTACCCTCTCCACCCATTCAACTGCATTCACAAACTTTTCTAAGGATATAGGTGAAGCTGAATGGATACTGAATTTAATAACAAATGAGTGACCCAAACACTATGTATTTTACCTCTCTGTCTTAGACTGGGTGGCCTAAAATGCAGGAATGTATTTTTCATAGCTCTGGAGGCTGGGGAGTCTGAGATCGAAGTGCTGGCAGAGAGGGTTCTTGGTGAGGGCTCTCTTCCTGACTTGCAGAAGGCTGCCTTCTTGCAGTATCCTCAAATGGTGGAGAGAGAGACCATGTCTTCCATCTCTTCTTACATGGACACTAGTCTCATTCATAAGGGCTCTACCCTCATGAAGTTATTTACCTCCCAGAAGTCTGACTTCCTCGCATCATCACATTAGGAATTAAGGCTTTAATACATGAACTTTGGGCCCATAAAATATTTGGTCCAAAGCACTCTTCATCAACAGTAGCAGTTCCTCCAAGGAAAAGTAACTAAATGACATTGTAACTGCACCATGAAGTCACTGGCAGAGTCAGGCCAGCCTGCACCCTGCCAGTGTGACTAGATCAAGACCTCAGGCATACAGGCAAGAAAAATGCAGCCTATAAGGCCACACAAAGAGACAGATATCCAGAGAAAGGGAAGTGGCTTCCGGATCCATAAAGATCTAGTTACCCTCACGGAGCCCATGCTTCCTAAGCCCAGCAACCCTTTGACATTGTCAGGTTTCATCCATCTTCTACAGGCGGCGCTTCAGGTGCAGAGCAGACCTGCAAAAGCTGCTAAGGAGCGACCCCCACAGCTGCGCCTGTCCTGGCACAAAGTCCCACGTGTGCCCTCTCTGCTTATGGCAGGGTCTTTAACTCTCTAACAGTCAATAGAATAGGATTGTCTCTTTTCAAATGTGAGCCTACCTAGATAGAATTGTAATTCTCTAAAAATATATATATGCATAAATATATAATAAAAAATAGGAATTATATATATATACACACACACACACACATATATAGCATAAGGATAAGATCACTTCTCTCTGTGGTGTATTTTTTTTTTTTTTTTGGACAAAGAATCATGCTCTGTCCCTCAGGCTAGAGTGCAGTGATGCAATCATAGCTCACTTCAGTTTCCACCTCTTCTGGGCTCAATGATCCTCCCACCTCAGTTTTCCAAAACTGGGACTACAGACAGGTGTGCACCACCACACCTGGCTAATGGGGTGTGGATTTAAACTCTTTTAATTTACTGACATAATTACAAGGTTTAACATGTGTGTCTTAACATAATTGCAGAAACCCTTTAGTTTGTATTTATTGAAATATAAATTCTAATTAAATGATTACAGCATGTATGTCATAGTAGGCAGAACAAAAATTTTGAAACAAAGATTTGAGGAGGTCTCTCGTCCACATCACCATATTGCTGGGTGACCTGGTCTCATCAGTGAAATTCTCCCTTGCACTACTGTGAGAATGGCTTAAGAGAGTGGATGAGAAAACACCTTCTAGAGACTAGAATGCTGTTAAAAATTGAATTGTCATTTTATCGTTTAATATATCTTTTACATTGATAAAGAGCAATACAAATATACGTCTATTGGCTTTTCCACTTCATTTGTTCACGTATGCTCTGACATAGACACTATCTACCAATGTGTGTTCAACTTGTGCAGATGAACTAGAAAAAAACAAAAGTATTTTCCGTGGATGCCCTAACTTCTGAGAACTCTGAAGGTATTCAAGCACATCCCCCCAAAAGTGCATGGTCATGGCTCTGGCATTTATACACCATCAGTGGCTCTTCACTCAAATCCTTTGCATTGTCCTCCATGGTCTACTTGTCATCACAGGTATTAAGATTAGCCATCCACAAGTGACAGGTGTAACCATCCATGCAGCATGAATCTCATCGAAACTGATATTGTATCTACAAAGCAAATAACATGAAATGCCTTTTCTCATATAGTCAAATGCATCTGTATGTATTATATTAATTGTCTTCACTGATACTTCTTGCTTATGCAATAACTGTTCTCAACTTTTATATTCTCCCACTTTCTGGAATGATGAGTGACATCTCATGCTTTCTCCTGAGAATTGCTTATTACAAGATTAAATCCACATGTAGAGACTCAAATTCATCAGAAATTTTTTTCTCTTCTCTGATTTGTTTGTTAAATCATGTGTTTGTGAATTCATCATTTGCAATTTCTAATTTGTAGCACTAATTGCATCTACTTTGAATTCTGCATAAAATCATCCTCACAAAAACAGTGCAATTTACTATATCATATTTGTATGAGTTTTCCATCACCTTTCCTTTTCTGATTCATATAGTTTTTAAAAATGCACGTTTATAAAAGTGTATTTCTATTTAATAACAACATTTATTAGACTTTATTATTAAAAGAAATAGTTCCAAATATTGAGATATTTAATGAATGCTTTATATCATTACTTAACTTGTGTTATCAAAACAAGATCCGTATATTTACTATCACCAACATAGTACTTGCTATGAGCATGGCACTTTTCTTTTCTTTTCTTTTCTTTTTTAATTGAGATGGAGTTTCACTCTTGTTGTCCAGGCTGGAGTGTTTGGTTCACTGCAACCTCTGCCTCCCAGGTTCAAGCGATTCTCCTGCCTCAGCCCCCAGAGTAGCTGGGATTACAGGCTCCTGCCACAATGCCCGGCTAATTTTTTGTATTTTTACTAGAGACAAAGTTTCACCAGGTTGGCCAGGCTGGTCTTGATCACCTTGACCTCAGGTGATCCACCAGCCTCAACCTCCCAAAGTGCTGGAATTACAGGCATGAGCCACTGTGCCCGGCCCTAACATAGCACTTTTCTATGTGTGTTCAACAAACCTCAAAACAACAATGTGATGAAGATATGATTATTATATAACTTTCATAAATGAGGAAGACAGAGATCCAGAAAGATGAATTAGTTGTTCAATGTCACACAGCTAGTATTTTACAGAACATGAATATAAACTTACATAGTGTGTTTCTGCAATTCATGCTTTTAAGAAATATGTTAGTGGTTCCCAAACCTTAATGTATATAAAAATCATCTCAAGAACCTATTAAAATATAATTTCCTGGGTCTCATGCTCAGACATTCAGAGACTTAAGGTAGAGCTCATAATTGTGTGTGTGTGTAACAAACTCACCGATATCACTGCTGTTGCTGGTCCAGGTACTATGCTTTGAGACCCACTGAACTACCTACACTGATTCTCTCATGAGGATAATCAAAGATACCATCACCTGAATCTGAATAGTGTTTACTATTTTCACTCAGAAAACACTAAAATATTGTTCTGTTTTAGAAAAGATAAAATTTCCCCAGCTAATAAATCTAACATAACATTTTAGATTCTATATAAAAGCATCTTTCAGTAGAGGTTAAGAGTCATATGACTTTGTGCTTCAATTATTTTCTGTAGAAGTTATGCGAGTTTGATATTGAGCAAATTGTGTATCTTCCTGAAATTCCATTTTGCACAATTGTAACATGGTCATACCATCTACGACACTGAGTGGGATTAATTGAGATAATATAAACATAATATCTGACTTAAGGACTTGGGAGTTGCTTAGTTAGAAGCTATTTTTCTTCTCAGGCCATTAAGAAGGAAAGTGATCATAGATCATTCAAATGAATCAATAACACATGGCGGAGAAGAGGGGGAAATAGCATAAGGAAGAGGGAGAAAGACCTTGGAGGTTATATACCATATTGACAAACTTCTTGTTTCATCCAAGTGAAAGTTCAGTTAATTTTATAACAAAAGTAATAATATTTCCTGACAATCTTTGTGCTAATAGCTTGAGTGAAGTGATTAAAGGCCATTATTCTCTCCCGAAATAGTCCCCTTCCAGTAAGAACTCATTAAGCACTTTAAACTGTGGAACATGATTATAGAGAATAGAATACTAATTGTTAAAAATAAACGTCATGCCTGAACTGACTGAATTAATTTCTTTCAATATGTTGATATATAAAGATCTCTAACCACATGTAATTCTTAAATATCACAATTCCTTTTTCTCCGATCTTTAAAATTTGTTACCTAATTCCGTTGTATTGTTATATGTTAGTGGAATATGGCATTACTTAAACTTTTACTGTTAAATCCAATATTGGGTAAAAATAGTGCAGGGAAACATTGTGGCATAAACAACTTGGCCACTATCAAAACACAATCTGTACTTTCAGCATGGATTACTTTATCAACTTCCGGGTTTATTTCAGTAATCACAAAGGATGCTATCACGGCAAAACCACTTGAAGTCCTTAGATTTCCTCTGACTCCATCTTGATTGATATCTCCTGGTTAAAGACTGATTAGCGGAAGAAGGCAAATTCCACTTGCAAGATCTTCTAAAATGGAACTTACATGCATTGAAGAGTTGTCTTCAAGAGAATAGGCCAAACTAATATGTAATAATTAAAAGGCAGGATAGCAATTACCTTTGGGATGAGGCATGAGAAGGCCTGGGTCGGGTAATGCTCTATCAATGCCTTATTTTATTGGCATGCTAGTTACATGGCTCTATTCACTTAAAATCCATTGAACCGTGGGCTTCAGATTTGTGCACTTTTCTATATATACTTTAATTTTCAATAAAATTTTACTAAAAGAATTTATGGTACTAAACTCAGGTATTCTTTTGTGGTCCAACTTTCCATATCTATAAGGCAGGCAAGTAAAACACAAAAACGACTTACTTGCTCCTAAAAATTTTATTTTTGATCTGCTGTTCAGAGCAGCATTAAAAACAACTTTTCATGAACAAAATATTTTTTATTTCATGGTCTATGTAAATACACATTTCCAAAGATTGTAAAATGATTCTTGGTTTATGATGGCTCTTGGTTTCCACAGCTTTATACAAGTCAAAAATCACTCCTGGATAAAAATCAGAGACCTAAATTCAGAGGCATGATCCAGGACAAACCCATCCAGTTCTGGGAAAATAAAAATCTCCATCTTCTAGATTTATTTACGTTATTACTATGCTCCAACAGCATCATTTTGGTTTCTAAAGACTTTAGAATAATTTGTTTTCTCTAAACCAATTTGTATCATGTCAAAGTGAAATAGCAGTTTTATAACCACCTGGGGGAAGAAGCAATCCCCTTCCATAAATAAAAAAGTAATCTGCATAAATATGTACCCAGATATCCCTATAGACTCTTAAAATCTCGTATATGGGGGAGGGGAGTAAGTACAAACCATTAAAAAAATGTGAAACAAGTTCCAAACTTTGCATCATTTGCCATATGATAATTGTCTAATAAATTAATATCAATGCTAAAAACAGATTTGTACAAATATTCATTTGGGACTACAGCCAGCTAATTCAGATAAGCACAGATCTTTCCACTGAGCTGTATGCTCCAAAGCAGAAATTTATAAAAGCAACCCTCAGCAAATATGAATAACATACTTGGAAGAGCCAATATATTAAATTTGAAAATTCTGAGCTATGTTGCAGTATACTGCTCATCAAAGAGTATTTTTACATTAGTTAGCCCTAAATGGATTTCCTTATTCTCTGTAATAGATTCATATTAAGCAGACAGATATGCAATAAATAAAGCAGGAACGAACGCCTTCCCATTGACAAGCTGTCAGAAGGGCAAGGGAAATATCCCAGATGAGAGGGAAGAATAACAATGAAGAAGTCAACAACAGCAAAGTAGTCTCTGAAATAAATGTCTTCGTTAATCCCTTTCCAAAAATAAGTAGCGTTCTGAGTGTTCAGGCTAACACCTAATGCCTGAATCAAGCGAAAAGCTATTCTCGCAGCCACCATAGTCTGCAAAATGTTCTGTGTATCTGCCTCGTTTATCTTTCCATGTTATCAGCTAGGTCACGATGAGTAAACCTATTCACAAATTGGAATTGGGTGTAATTATACAATGATCTTAAGCAAATTTGTCTCGATTAGTAATCACTGACATTGCATCCTACTATCAGAGCTTTGATTGTGAGTTTTAAATACTTCAACAACCAGCCTCTCTATACCAGTTGCACCTTTCAGTCCTGTGAAACCTGTATGGATGTTCATCCATATATTTCACATATGCTTATATCCACTGTATCACATGTTATATTTCTTGTTTTTGTACCGCTTCTATTTCAATTAAAATATTTTTTCTCTACTTCAAAACATTTGTGGTCTTGTTTTCTCTGGGAAATCTTTCCAGTTAACCTTCATTCTAGTAAACAAAAGTAGCAAAAGAGACCACTTTCTTAATGTGATTTCAAACACATCAGAAAGTGCTCAGTTTTCTAGAAAACTTATGGCTAATGTTTAATTGCAATTTTTTAAAACAAGCTTACCTAATTTTGACAATTTTCTTTGTTAATATTAATTCAACCTAATGAACCATTATTATGTGATAAGTCCAATTTATACAAAGAAAGTAGAACATGTTTCTTGCCTTCAGATTCTTCACAGCCCCAAGCAGAATTCAGATATGTGAACTAGTAATTGTAATAAAATATTTCATAACTATTAGAATCAATGGAAAATCAATAAGGGAGCAATTAATTTTTCAGGGATGGTGGGAAATGTACCAGGAATGTCACTAATGAAGAACTGCTATAAATCATTTTTAAAGGATGAATTAAAATTTACAAAGAAATGAGATAAGAAAGGCTATTCTAGGCAGAATAGAAAAGGAAAAGCATTTAATCATAAAATTGGGGAAAAGGGTTGTTTGGTTGACGGAACTGTAGCAGTTCAGAATCACTGGATTTGGCGGAGCATGAAGAAAAAGCACAGAAGTTGCAATTCGATTATCATGATCTTGTACATCGTTGAACATTCTTGGACATTATCCATGAGCAATGGGCTAGCACAGAGGGTTATGGTAAGGAAATGAAGGATGGGAGAGAAATGTCAGCTGGGTAGAGGGAATGTTGGTGTTACTGTCCTTTTGCATTCATCCTTCTAGACTGCTAGATTTTGACACATTCTCCTCAGTGTGCAGGCTCAGTGAGAGTTGGGGCCAACCATTCCCCCAAATTAGAGAAAGTATGAGTCATGTTAAGGAACTCGGCTAATTTGCTCTTCTCTGGGTATCTGATACTACCAGGGCTTTTGTTTTCATCCTCCTTATGATGAAGACCTTATCACAAACTAAATTAAAATAAAACCTTTTCATCCTGATACACCATGATGGAGTTTTTTGCTTTGTTTCCTACATTTTTCCACAGAGCAATCTTTCTTCTTGCTTGCTAATTTTCTCAGAGACCAGAGTACAATAAATAGCTTGGCTAATTCCCTGCATTAATTCATGCATCTAACCCATATTTATTGTGCTACTATGTGCCAAATACTATTCCAGGCTTTGGAGAGAGAGTAGGAACAAAACAAGCAGACATCCTTGTTATTGAGTTACCATTTTACTGGGAAAATAGGAAATAAATAAAATAAGCAAAATATGTTTATTAGATTGGGATAAGTGCTACGGAGTAAGACAAATCAGAGAAAGTAGACAGGAAGTGTATTTTGGGGGATACAATCTAAGATGGGGGGCAAGGCAAGTTGTATTGAAAAGGTGACATTCAAATAAAAACTTGAAGAACATGAGAGAGAATTGATGAGGATATCTTAGGCAACTGCATTCCAGGTGGAAGGAATTGCAAAGTGCCAACACCCTAGACAGAAGCATGGTTAGGTGTGGACAAGCTAAAGCTGTCTTGGGAAAGACAATCAGAGAATGAAGGCAAAGAAGGGAAAAGGAATCAGAGAATGAAGGGTACAAAGGCAATGGCATCTTTGTAGCTGCTTTGGTTAAAAAAAGTGCACTCTTGAGTCTCTGTTCTGCCTCACTACACATGCAATTCTCAGCAACACCATCGGCTTATTTCTCAATATAAAACCAATTTCCACATTTCTGATAACTCGACTTGCTATTACCTTGATTCTAGCCGACACCATAGTCTGTCTAGATTACCAAACTATCAACCAGGAGATTTCCCTTTTGTGCCATTACCCCCTGCAGTGTATCCTGAAAACAGCAGTGGATTCACAAAACCACAAGTGGTTTTGCATTTCTCAAAGTTCTTCTAATAATCAGCAAGGAGCCATACATCCCCTCTCCCCACTTTCTGACTTTATTCCCTTTTAGGAACACTTATGGGGCCTTTTTGTTTTCTTAGAACGTGTCAGGCGCACTTTCCAGCCAGGGACTCTTGCTTCAGTTCACTCTGTCTGGATGATATCTATAAACTTGGTAAGCTTAAAGAAGGAAATATTTTTAGAAACACTCAAAGTTTCAAGTGCAGAAAACTCTTATCTAACAGTTCTAAAGAAACAGAATGGGGATCATGGCTAATTACAATCCATGGGTAAATTTTTAAAAGCTTCCTTTGGCTTTATTTTATTATCAAGATTTTTTCCTTGTTGAACTTGTGATACAGATAAGAAATATTTAAATAGCCAATATCAACTTAAGTCAATTTAAGATTAATGAAGAAGCAGAAACAGTAGGGCATAGATGTAGGGACATGGGAAAAAGATGGTGAGATCTTGGAGGTAACAAACAAGTTTTATTTTCTTCATAGATTTTTCTTAGTATAATTCTGCCTATGACCACATCTTTTTTACATTGGAATTGTGAATAGGATGCTTATTGTACTTCACTGTTTTGTTAAATACCTCAAAAATTATCTACAATTGCCAATATACTTGTTTCTCTGGACTTTTCTAAACCATTGGGTTTTAAATGCTTTATTTAAGGTCATAGACTTCGAAGAATGTTTGACAAAATGATTTCACCGTTGAAACAGCTTCTAGAATGCTTCCAGCACTGAAAAGCATAAATCCATTTTAGAGTACAAATAATTCAAGATTTTCTGATATTGCCTTGATTATCAATTATACTTAAATATATTATCTAGGCCGGGCGCGGTGGCTCAAGCCTGTAATCCCAGCACTTTGGGAGGCCGAGACGGGCGGATCACGAGGTCAGGAGATCGAGACCGTCCTGGCTAACACGGTGAAACCCCGTCTCTACTAAAAAAAATAGAAAAACTAGCCGGGCGAGGTGGCGGCGCCTGTAGTCCCAGCTACTCCGGAGGCTGAGGCAGGAGAATGGCGTAAACCCGGGAGACGGAGCTTGCAGTGAGCTGAGATCCGGCCACTGCACTCCAGTCCGGGCGACAGAGCGAGACTCTGCCTCAAAAAAATATATATATATATATTATATATATATTATCTAAGTTGTTATTATATTTTCAACTTTCCATTTATTGTAGCGAATTTGTTAGAGTGTAGCAGGAAGAGGCAATATATTCAATACTGGTCTTTTCCTTTATTATTTCACTTATATTTAAGCAATGGAATTGAGCATTCATTGGCATTGCTATCATAGCTTACTATAATAAGCTATTGGCATCTCTTCAAACATAAAAGATATATTTAAAATGGCTGTAGCAAATTTTAAATAACTGTACATGAATCTCATGCTTTCAGAGAAAATTTAGAAAAATCCCAGATACCTGGTATTAGATCTTGGCTAGGAAATACATTTTTAAAACCTAAACCTAAATCATTAAAAGTAAAAACATAATTAAAAAAAAAAGTCTTTTTTTTTTTTTTTACAAATGGCATTTTCTTAAATTGTACCTAAACTTTTTGCCAAAGCTCTCCTAAAATTATTTTCTTATGTAAAGAAATAATAATGATAATGATAATGAATTCAGCTCTAAGGAGAAGTTCCATTTATAACTCATTTTCTTTATATCCACATCCCAAAGTAGTAGATTCAACATATGACTGAGCTAAGTGCTGGCCCTGCTGTCGCCATTGGCTCTGGCCACTGTTGAAAGTGCCTTTGTCACTTTGTCTTAGATGACTGTGTAGATGTGACTAAAATATATAATGCATTTTTTTCCAAGCAATTAATTCTTTTTTTTCAGTTAGTGTAGACAGAGTCTATTAAGCAATTAACTGTGGTTAACTCAATTATAGAAAACATAATTCATCTGATTTAGAAACTTAACTGACAAGGCAAGTGAACTCTGGCTAACCTCAGTGGGACAGAAATGGAGAGTAATAAGGCCAGGAGGACCGATCATCCTGGAAGAAGAATCCACACAGGAACAGTTTTTGGGGTACTCAAACATTTGGTCAAGTGTTTATAACTTTACTATGGTTTGGGTTGCTAAAATTATGTTTTTATTTTTTCTTCCATGAAAGTTTATCTTTACCAAGAAGTGTAAAAGTTTCTTTCTTTTGGAAAAGCAATACATTTCACATATTCACATTACTTGTTGATAAGATTTACTATATGTTCAGCAAAACCTCTACTGGCTGATCATTTTGACACCGTGCAGTCTAGGACAGTGTGCATTTTCTGAAATATTTAATGATAACATCTTACTCTTCAGTTTTTACTTAGAGAATTCACATTGAAGATAAAAGCAAAATTTTATACAATAAAATGCATCATTAAATCTGTGACAAGTTTAATATCCCAAAAATCCTTGCATAAAGATTATTAAATGTTTATCACATGCATTTTGTAAAAGATTTCAAAAAACTAAATTAACTGATTATTTTTTGTTTGAGGTGTAGTATTTTCTTGGTGTGTTTATTTTAATTTAAACAAAATCCTTAAAACTCTTTTTGCAACATCCATAGAAAGTTCACAGGCTCCAAGGAAAGAAAGGCTACATACGAATAACAAACATCCAAGTGGAGCCTAATTGTTAACAAAGTAATGTTCACCAGTAGTGCATTCTGGTTTTTGTAGTACTCAACGCTTCAAGTTCAGTAAACAGGAATTAATCCCAAACAGATGGAGTTGGTATTAATTAGGGTTAAAGGGGTCTCCATACTGATGTTCTTGCTATCCAATATAGTTATGGTAGATATGAGAAGAAAGAATTATAAATAGTGCACCAAAGCCAGGACAAAAAAAGGGGATGGATGTGGTGAGAAAGAGGACAGTGGTTGTCTGGGAGAGGGACAGAGGAGGGGCTGAAATTGAAGACAAGATGCTTCCCATAACTCCACGGCTAAATTGTGAACTATCTTTTCAAGGTAAGGTTTGTATATCTTTTTTGCATCAGCATCTCCAGAAGTCATCAGAGTATTGACAGATTATATGCAGTCAGAGTGTGAGGCAAAAATGGGCAGCCTGTTGACTTTAAAAATAGCATTACTAAATCTGTTGGAATATCGACCAAATATTGAATTCATGCTTGGGGCGTTTATAAGAATTCCCTTTTTTTTTTTTCCTTTTCTTTTTTTTGGCTTGGATTTCCTTATATTCCTGTTTTGAATCTTTCATATAAGCTGGCTTCTTCATGCTCCCTCCTTATTTTACTTTCCTTTTACACTTTTTGTGACAAGTTCTTTGATATATTTAACTGCATAAGCTTGCTTGTTCAAGCAAATGGGTTTTTGCTTGTAGAGATTTTCTACGTCCAACAAAATTCTAACTGATTCAAGATGGGCTTCTTCTCTTCCTTAACTTCTATTTCTTGCCTCTGCAAAACTATGAGGTAGATACAAGATAACTTTACATTGGCCTTAAAGTGATATACTCGGACTAACCTAGTTAGATTACTCAGCCAGGTAGGTCATGCATTTGGGACTCAACATTCAGGCTACAGATCGTGCAACAGAAAAATCGAGGGTAGGTTAATAGAAAAGGTTCAACAATACACTAGCAGAACGAATGAGGGATAGAGTCTAGACATCTAAGCAGAAAGTCAAATTAGGCAGATCACCACAATGTGGAAAGAGAAAGGTAACATGGACATTTTTGGTTCTGCCACAGACCATCTTTGAGGCATTTGTTCAGCCATTATCGTGAACTTCAGTTTCTTCAATGACACACGAGGCAATGGATTAGGAGGATATAAAATATATTTTTTTCAAATATAAGGTTTTATAAATATTGACATCTTACAGTATACCCAGTGTTTTAATTATGAAAGTTAAAATGATATAAACAACATATATGTGGTTGTATTGTCTCTTACCTTTATTATAAATTGATCAATATAAAAATAATAGCTAAATAGATTATAGCCTCAAAGGCAGTAAATAATAATTTCCTTTCCCTAGAAATTGAAATACTCCAGTATATAGTTTACTTTGGTTAAAAGATTAAAATTTAGGAATATAAAATATATTTACTGTCAGGTGGAGGATGTAATAGCATCCTGATTCATTACTTGAACTTTGTCCAAAGATTTTTATGTCTTCAAATATACTCTGTGATATTTTACTTTCTCTGGTTATGTATAAAGCTAATCAAGAAGCGAATATAATAGCTGCTACTTTAGGATAAGCTAAAGATAGGAAAGCAATTATATTTTATATAGAACTTATCAGCTATCCTCTAAACGCCTATAGTGGTATCAAAGCTTACACATGCTAATTTAGCTAGGTATCAGCAATAGGCTGGCAATTAGTAAGTGCTTTGAAGCAATCACTAAAGCTGCAACACAAATCCATGGCAGACAGCACAAACTACATTCTTATCTTGTTAATCACTCTTCATAATTTTCAGTGCCAGAAAGAATAATCCTTTTCAGGCTATCTATTGCTGCATAACTAATCACCCTGAAAACTCGGTGGTTTAAAAATAACAATAGTCGCATTAACTTTCAGGGTTTATAGGGGACCAGAACTAGGAAAGAGCTTGACTTGGTGTTTCCAGTTCAGAGTCTTTCGTTGTGATTGCATTTAAGTGGTGACCGAGACTGGGCAGGGAGAGGAGCAGGGGGTGATAGTAGAGCTGGGGAGGGCTAATGGGGCATCTCTATCCTTTAAACTAGTGTCAGGGTCTCTGGACTAGCTTGGGCTTCCCCACAACGCGGCGGCCTCAACATAGTCAGATTGCTAATATGGTGGCCGGTGGCTCCAAGGACCCATATTCCAGTGATCAAGGTGATCGAGCTGTAGAAAGGGCCAACAGTCCAGTGATAAGATGGCCGAGCTGTAGAAAGCACAGTGACCCGCTACTGAAGATCACCAGAACAGAGGCTCTGCTGCTGCTAATTTCTCACACATTTGCATTCTCTGACCTCTTTTAAAGGCTTTCTTGCTTAAATCAGACTCACCCAGGAAAATCTCCCTTTTGTTCAACTTAAAGTCAGCTGATTAGGAAGAATAATTACTCCTCTAAATATGGTTAACTTTTGCCACAAAACATAAAATATCCCATCACCTTTGCCATGTTCTGGCAGCAAGGGGCAATTTTCAGGTCTCACTCACACACACTTGAGAGGATGTTTTTGACAAGGCCTGGGACATTGGTGGCATCTTAGAATTCTTTCAACTACAAGAAATTAAATTAAAGTTTAATTCTTAAAAAATAAAGTTTAAAATGTCCCCTGAACTGCAAAACAATTTTAGCATAATGATGGCCGATTGACTCACATATTAATTCAATCATTGCCTCTCTATTTTCACCACATTTTACCTAAGAGATACCTGTCTAAAATAACTGGTGGTACCTAATTGATATTTTCCTAATGTATATTATAAGTGCTCTAATAAATAAAGTTTCATTGTGTTCTGAATATGTTAGCAAACAACATTAAGTATCAAAATAAAATGTATGGAATTATTTTCCTTTTTTTTCAGAATGTGCAGGCAAGCAAGAAAGACACAGAATAACATTTAGAGAAATAGAGATCATTGTGAAAGGAGAAGCCTATGAATAAAAATTAGCTGGAATGTCAGTCATTATGTCAGAACAAATGTCTTCCAAGAAGAAAATTCTGATTGATTTCCACATAATTACTCTGATTGTGGAGTCAGCCTGAGCCACACATGAGCCATCTCTTCCACTGCTGTTGACTGTGCCTGCAAACACCAAGAAAACATAAATCAGGGAGAGGAAATGACTGAAGTATGGATTTAAATGTTTCTATTTTTACAAGGCTGTAGGCTCCACATTTTTGTTGACTATTTTAACGATACCAGCAACAATTTGGGGCAGCCATCCTGGTAATGTCTCTTAACCTTTTCTGCCATTTATAGGAAGCAGTTTGTAGGTACTTCATGATTGGAGAAAGAACTTGACCAATTTATTCTTTAGTATTTATTTCAAAAGAGAGCTATAAAAACTGTTTTTTTTCTAGATTAAAGGGATGCTGTTTTGAGAAAAAAAAATTCTCAATAAAATTTGCTATTAATGTAGACAAAATATATACAAAATTTAAACACATATAGTAATATATACCAAAGTTATGCAGCTCAATTAAACAATCTCAATATGGAGAAAGGCAAAAGATGCTTCTCAAAGAGAAGTAACCATAAACTCACTGAGCAGCTAAGTTGGTCCATGTTTTATCCGTTCATTTATTTGCCTAACACTGACATTTACTGAGCACCTGTATGTGCTCAATATAGTAGTACATGGAACATTTAACATAACTTTAAACATGGAACATTTAACATAACTTTAAAGACATATATATATATGTGTATACTTTAATCATAATTTAAAAATGTAACATCTTTATTATTAAAGTGAGGCAACTTAATTTTATATCTTGGTGATAGGGTTTGGCCATGTCCTCACTCAAATCTCATCTTGAATTGTAGTTCCTGTAATCCCCACACATCAAGGGAGAAACCCTGTAGCAGATAATTAAATCATGGGAGTGGTTACCTCAAGCTGTTCTCATGATAGTGAGTGAGCCCTCATGAGGTCTGATGGTTTTATAAGGGACTTTTCTCTCTTTGTTCAGTATTTCTCCTTCTTGCTGCCTTGTGAACAAGGATGTGTTTGCTTCCCCATCTGCCATGCATGTAAGCTTCCTGAGACATCCCCAGCTTCATGACTGTGATTCAATTAAACCTCTTTCATTTATAAATTACCCAGTTTGGGGTGTGTCTTTATTAGCAGTGTGAGAATAAACTAATAGAGTAAATTGGTACCAAGGGAGTGGGGCGCTACTATAAGGATACCCAAAAATGTGGAAACCACTTCGGAACTGGGTAACAGGCACAGGCTGGAACAATTCAGAAGGCTCAGAAGAAGACAAGAAAACTTGGAAAAGTGTGGAACTTTCTAGAGACTTGGAGGGCTCAGAAGATAGGAAGATGTGGGAAACTTTGGAACTTCTTAGAGACTTGTTCAATGTCTTTGACCAAAATGCTGAGAGTGATATGGACAGTGAAGTGGTCATCTCAGATGAAGATGAAGAACTTTTTGGGAACTGGAGCAAAGGTAACTCTTGCTATGCTTTAGCAAGGAGACTGGCAGCTTTTTGCCCCTGCCCTAGAGATATGTGGAACTTTGAACCTGAGAGAGATGATTTAGGGTATTTGGCAGAATAAATTTCTAAGCAACAAGGCATTCAAGAGTAACCAGAGCATAAAAGTTTAAAAAATTGCACCCTGAAAATGCAATAAAAAATAAAAACCCATTTTCTGGGGAGGAATTCAAGCACACTGCAGAAATTTGCATAAGTAACAAGAAGCCAAATGTGAGTCACCAAGAAAATGGGGAAAATGTCTCCAGGACATGTCAGAGACCTTCATGGCAGCCCCTCCCATCACAAGCCTGAAGACCTAAAAGGAAAAAATGCTTTATTGCACCAGAATCAGTGTCCCCATACTCTGTGCAGCCTCAAGACATGGTGCCCTGAGTCCCAACTGGCTCAATGCCAGCTGTGACTAAAAGGAGCCAAGGTACAGCTTGGGCCATTGCTTCAGACAGTGCAAGCTCCGAGGCTTGGCAGCTTCCAGGTGGTGTTGGGCCAGTGGATGCACAGAAGACCGGATTGGAAGTTTGGGAACCTCTGCCTAGATTTCAGAGGATGTATGGAAATGCTGGGATGTCCAGGGAGAAGTTTGCTGCAGGGGTGGAGCCCTCATGAAGAACTCTGCCAGGGCAGTGTGGAAAGGAAATGTGGAGTCAGAGCCCCTACACAGAGTCCCTACTGGAGCACTGCCTAGTGGAGCTTTGAGAAGAGGGCCACCCTCCTTCAGACCCCAGAATGGTAGATCAAATAGCTTGCACCATGCTCCTGGAAAGGCTGCAGGAACTCAATGCCAGCCTATGAAAGCAGCTAGGAGGGGAACTGTACCCTGCAAAGCCACAGAGGTGGAGCTACCAAAGGCTGTGGGGGCCCATGTCTTGTGTCAGTATGCCCTGGATGTGAAACATGGAGTCTAAGATCATTTTGGAACTTTAAAGTTTAATAACTGCCCTACTGAATTTTGGACTTCCATGGGGCCTGTGGCCTCTTTGTTTTTGCCAATTTCTCCCAATTGATATGGCTGTATTTAACCATTGCCTGTACCCTCATTGTATCTAGTAACTAACTAACTTGCTTTTGATTTTACAGGCTCATAGTGAAAGGGTATTGTGTTGTCTCAGATGAGACTTTGGACTTGGACTTTGTAGTTAATGCTGGAATTAGTTAAGGCTTTAGGGGACTGATGGAAGGGCATGATTGTGTTTTGAAATGTGAGGACATGAGACTTGAAAGAGGGCAGGGATAAAATGATATAGTTTGACTGTGTTCACACCCACATCTCATCTTGAGGGTAATTCCTATTATCCCCATGTGTTGTGGAAGGGACCTGGTGGGAAGTAATTGAATCATGGGGGTGGTTACCCTCATGCTGCTATTTTCATGATAGCAAATGAGCTCTCATAAGATCTGACGGTTTTATAAGGGACTTTCCCCTCTTTGCTCAGCACTTCTCCTTCCTGCTGCCATGTGAAGAAAGACATGTTTGTTTCCCCTTCCACCATGAGGTAAGTTTCCTGAGGCCTCCCCAGCCATGTTGAACTGTGAGCCAATTAAACCTCTTTCCTTTATAAATCACCCAGTCTCAGGTAAGTCTTTATTGGCAGAGTGAGTATGGGCTAATACACCTGGTAAAGGCTGATTTAAAAAAACTCAAGCTAATATAAAAGAACTGTATATATGTAATACATTTCACTAACTTCTTTGATAACAATAATGCAAATATCTAAAAGGTTTCACATATTTGTTCAGAATGCTAAAAATCATAGTGTATTACATAAAAATATAAGTGTTTTGACCATTGTGCATAAGTATTCAATAAACATTTTGAAATATACATACTTTCATAATTTGAAAATAACCTTTGTCTAAGTTCAATTTTCATTATATCCTGTAAAATTTTTAAAGATATAAGAACAATATATATTATGGATGAAATAATAACTTTAAAAAATCAGGTACTAAAAGCAATTATTTCTGCACTATGGCAATTATTCAAATCTGCTCTCACATACTTTACACAATGGCCACTTCTGAATCCGAACCTAAAATAATCCTTCTTAGGTCTCCTTTCTCTATGCAGGAAAATAAAGTCATTGGTCTTTAGATATTGTATATCTCAAAACAGATGAGTTTTTAGGATATCCAAAAGACAGTTTTATGGTAGGTAATTCTTTAATTCCAACCTGAAGTCAACTCATTATTTTTGAAAACTCTTCCCCATCACTGTCAAAACAAGAACAAAAGTTTTATTCCTCTCAGTTGTTCATTTCCTTTTAAAACTAACTGGGACTTCCATATTAAAAGCATTGTTGTTTTGAACTTATACACATTACACACATTTATTGTGTGTGTAAGCATAATGACCTTTTGTTTGCCATTTGTAACAATAAACAGACATTTAAAAAATTCTCTAACTTCATTGTAGGACCATGTCTTAGACTCTTCTGGCTGCTACAACCGAATAGCACAAATTGCACAGCTTTGTAAACAACAGAAATGTATTTCTCGTAGTTCTGGAGGCTAAGAGGTTTGAGATCAAGGCACAAGGAAATTTGGAGTCTGGTGTGGATCCTCTCCTAGATTCATAGAAGACACATGTCATATATCACCTGTGTCTTCCTATGTTGGAAGGAGAAAGAGGTTTCCCTTGGGCTTCTTTTGTAAGTGCACTAATCCCATTCATGAGGGCTCCACCATAATCACCTTCTAAAAGCCCCACCACTTAATATTATCAGGTTGGAAAATCAAATTTTTATACATATTTTGAGGGGACACAAACATTCAGACCGTAGCATTCTGCCCCTAGCCCTCAAAATTCATGTTCTTCTCATAAACAAGGACATTCATTCCATCCCAGTAACCCCAAACGTCTTAACTTGGTCCAACATCAACTCAACAGTTCAAAGTCCAAAATCTCATCTAAATATCATCTAAGTTAGGTATAAATGAGACTCAAAGTATGATTCATTTTGAGGCAAATTGCTCCCTAGCTGTGAGCCTATGAAATCAAACAAGTTATGTGCTTCCAAACTACAATGATGGGACAGGCACAGAACATGCATCCTCATTCCAAAACATAGAAACAGGAATAGGAAAGGGGCAAGAGGCTCTAAGTTCACAGCCCAACAGAGAAAACATTATATCTTAAGTCTCAATAACAATTTTCTTTGGTTTGATGTTCTGCCCTTCCAACCCACTTTGGGGAGAAGTCCCTTCTGAGCACCCTGGGTGGTACTCCCTTAGCTTCGCCCCCCAGGGTTTGGACCCCCAAAGCTCTGGGAACCCCTGACTACATGGCTTTGCCAGATACAACTTACATTGCAGTTCTCATGGATTGGAGATGTGCGCCTGTGGATCTCCCAACCAAGAATTTTATGCCAGTGGCTCTCCCAGTCTGAGGTCTCAGGACAGCCCTACTCTTGTGACTCTGCTGGGCATTGGTCTATTAGAAGTTCACTGTGGTGGCTTTGCCCCTCTAGCAATTCTCTGCCAGAGTTCACCAGGACTGAATTTAGGGCTACCAAGGTGCATGGTAACAGAGTAAGGGAGATAGACCCACGATGGGAAGCAGCACGGGGTCGTGGTGGTCCCTCCTTTAAATTGGAAACCACCCTGCTCCCCAGGTTTTTGCATTTTGAGCCTGTGATAGGGGTGACAGCCCTGATAATTTTTGAATTGCTTTTAGGATGATTCTTCCACGGTCTGGGACAACAGGTTCTAGATTCTGTTAAATGACTGAGTAATTATATCAGATTGTTATTTGGTCACACCCTTGGACATCTCTTACAAAGATACTTCTTCATTCTTTACAATATGGATAGACTAAGAATTTTCCAAATATTTAAGTTTTGGTTTCCTTTTGATTAACAATTCCATCTTCAAATAATTTTTCTCTTCCCACAGTTTACTAGGAGCAGCAAAGAGGAATGAGGCTACTCTTTCAAAATGTCGTTTTGAACGTGCTTCAGCCAAATATACAATTTCATCACTCACAAGTTCTACCTTCCCCAAAATCAGGACAGGAACACAATTCAGTCAAGTTATATCACACTGCATAACAAAGATAGACTTTTCTCCATTTTCCAACCCCATTCTCCCCAGTAGGATCTGGGAACACATCAGAAAGGTCTTCACCACCTGTATTTCTACCAATAGCTATTAATGATGACTTAGGTGGTATCTAAACTTGAGGCTTTCCTTACTCTCCTTTTTTATTTTCTGAGTCCTCTCCAGAATTGCCAATCAAGACCCACAATTAAATGAACAAGAATGAAACATTTATTATTTTAAAATATCAACTCTGAACTCATTCAAATATTTGTTTGTGTTATTCACACATAAAATAAAATATATATTTTTATTAAGTTAAATATATTCTATTAAGTTCCAAAAATTTTTGTTAACATTGCAAAATATTTAAAATTGACTTCCTTGTGTCATATTATTAAAATCTCTGCTTTCTACTCACATTCTCACTCTGATAAGAACTTTAATATTATTTTCCAATTGCAAAACCATATATTTTACCTCCTCTGCCAGACTACCTTGGGGCCACTCGGAGTTTACTTGCCTTCTGTCAGAGTGAGAAAGCCTTGCAGGCAAGAAGCAATGGAACTGAGGCAGGAGTGGGGCATGAATGAAAGCCAGCCCTCTACTTCCTTGTGAAACCCAAAAACTGTGGCTTTCCCCTTTTTTTGCACTTATACAGCATTTCCCTTTGTGAACAATCTTTCTCCTGATTTTCCTTTGCTTAATCATTGTTTATTTCCCATCAACACCAACTTACAAAAATTTGGAAGTGGTGTTCCACCCCTGGGAAATATTTACTAAATTCATGGCTAATGCTGGTGTCTTATTTTTCTTTTTAATCTTACAGCACCCATTGAAAAGACTCTCTATAAAGACACTTTCAGCTAAGTCTTAGAGATGAAGAATCTGAGTATCAGAAAATTTAAGTGACTTGTCCAATGTCATACAAAATATTTAAATATGTGCATTCGATCTATAACCCACTTAAAACATTATGAGCTACATAAAAGTATGCCGTAAATGATCAATTCTCATGCAGTTGTGTAACCAAAGTATCAACTGGAGCTTCACTCCTTCCCTGGAAACTCAAATGTGCTTGGTTCACACACTCAATTTTAAAGTCTTTGAAGTCCAGAGCTTCCTGTAATTTCTGCTAATTACCAGCACTTTCCCTCTAATGACGTATTCTGCATCAGGCTCCTGCTTCAACATGTGCTGTTCTGAAACAGCCAGTGTTGACTCAAATTCAGAATCACATTAGATTATTCCCAAAAATGTCACTTACCCAAAAGCAATAGGGAACTTTACAAGTTTTACTGAAAAGCTTACAAAAGCAGAGTGTTTTTAACCCTGAAGTTCACAATGTAGAACTGCTATGAGAAGTATAGTTCTCCAAAAAGTAGTTCCTAAGTTGCCCCATTACCAGTTGGTAACTATTCAGCAACTTGGTCTCCTGGGGAGAAAGACACCCTTATTTGTAGTGTCTGCTAATTAATGTGGTGTAAATATTCCACTGTAGCCATATCCAAACTATCAATGACATCACTGAACTCAGAGCTGGAACTGAGTAAACAAGTGAGTAACTGGCTCTTGCCAACCATTGTGGACTAACTCCAGCACATTGCAGCCCATTACCAGAGAACTTTCTCCCTGAGCTTCTTCAATGCATGTCCCAGCCTCTCTTATTGCACTGGTCTTGCCCTGAATCATCACTACTAGCCTCATCCCTGGAGAACTTTAAAGTATTTCTTCCCTTGAATATGAAGCCTCTTAGCTTTTCTACACTCTATGACAGGTCTAAAACCTGACCACAAGTTCTTTGATTCACCTCCCTCACATGGATAGAGACTCAATCAATCTTAGTAACTCTCTTGTGATCAGTGAACTGCAGCAGAAACGTCTCATTGTAACTTCCAAACCTAGTTATAAATAAGCCACACATTTCTGCCTTGGACTCCCTTGGGACATTCTTTCAAGTATATGCCAGCCACTGGAAGAAATTCTAGAAGCCTGAGACTGCCATGCTACAAAGACACATGGAGGTGATCCACTTGTCATCCCCTGCTGAGTTCCCAGCCAACAGCCAACATTCACCACTAGCCACATGAAGAAGCCATAGGAAGTCCAGTTTAAATAGACTCCACATAACTGCAACACTAGCCAACATCTGCCAGACACAAAGGAAAACTTCCGATTCTGCCCTGCCAAGCCCTTTCCAATTTCCTTTCTCAACAATTATAAGCAAAATAAAATGTGGTTTTTCTTTAAGTTACTAAGTTTGACCTTCTTTTTAGCTTACCCAAACTCATAAGAAAATGAGCTTGAGGTTATTGAGAGCAAGTATTTCTCATCACGTAAAACAGCAAATAATTAATTAATGATAATTTCAACTAATATAGAACTTGGTGATATCATATCTCTTCTTGAGAAAATGTAGAATAAAGAAAAAGTTTAAAATGTGGTGAAGAAAGCTCAGCCGTAAAAAATATCAAGTTTCTAATTTTGAAACTGGTATGATTTCACAGGGCAGCCTTAAATACCTTCTTTGACAAACCTAGATATGCTCCCTATTTTCCACCCCATGTTTCTGCTCAATCAAATCCTTTACTCTATCTAAATGTTTCCCAGGAGTAAGGGAGAGGATGCAAATGATAGGATGAACTCTGCTGCAGTTGCTGAGGCAGAGATATGGCAGGGAATGAATGGGGAGGATAATACACGACACAATTACATTTTTTTTTTTTTTTTTTTTGGTGACTGGAAAATCCTAGACCAGATAATGAAAGAAGGCTCTTCCAGTTTGAGAAATCACTGCCTTACTTTTTTCTTCATAGATTTTCTGGTATTAAGTTTCTCGACCTTTGCTTTCCTGAATTCTATCTGAAGTTTTTATAAAGGTTTGAATTGACATTGCTTTCCATCTTCATTCACAAAGATATTTCCTTTTGTTCTAACCATAGAACTAATCCCAGTCTGTAAAACACCCAGACTAATGGAGACAAAAATTCTCTTGTGTTGTTTAAGGAGAACTGAGTTGCACATAGAACGCCTTCCACAAGGGGCAAGAATATTGGCTTGACTACCCACAGTCTTTCATTGAATATGGCATATATTTAAACTGGAATCAGGCCAGGTCCTACTGTTATCACTTTAACCAGGGACCATAAACCAGTGTGTGAAGTGTGAGGAGTCACATATTTGTCTGGTAACACTGTGCCTGCAGGATGCTTGTGATAAGTGGCAGAAGCTTCATTACCATAAAATGACAATGAGAAATTAATTCTAATTATCCTGATCATTGAACATTTAAACGAAAATGAAGACATTAAAGGTAACTAATTACTAGGAAGGCCATTGCTGTGGATGAATTATGAAAGATTTTAAACAAAGACGTTGTAAAACAATGGGTTCCAACTGCCCAAATCTTGTCAGTTTGTTTATTTGTGCTGATCACATTTAATTTACACACCAGAAAATTGGGAATGATTTGGTTGTTAAAAGAATGTGAAAAAGGTTCTGTGGAGAAGTGCACTCTCATTTATGTTTCTGAAAATAAGAAGTCACAGTTAATTATTTCTAAACTAGTAACTTTATCAATTTTCAGAACCAAATATAAATTAGAAACAAAGAATATGAAGAATGGGAGAGTTACAGAGGAAACTTACTTCTGAATAATTGTCAGCTTCGTGAATGTAATGTCACTGAACAGTTAAATACAGCAGTTCTGGAAATATCATCATTTAAAAAGATGGCAAGGGAAAAAGAAGAAATGATAATCTAATTAAATGACTCTAATTAGTAAACAAGTTAGGAAAATATAATTTTACTCACCAGAAAACCTAAATTTGGTAATCTTTTTGTACTCTAGAAGAGTGATGTTCTTATTTGCATTTCCCCAACTTGTTCTTCAAAAGTAACTCAAGAATTATATTTTCATCTTTAAGAAAATAAAAGAAGGCTTGACTAAGCAAAAGTTGTGTTATTCAACAGCTAAGCAGTAAGATAAAAAGGTGAACTTTTGGAAACTTGGTATGTATCAGTTCAAACGTACTTCCTCCCTGAATCCAAATAGCTTTCACATTATAAAGATTCAGGCTCATGCAGAAACTCATGTGTGGAATAAATCAAAACAAAATAACACAAAACTAAAGCAACTGTTCTTTATTGTGATATATCTCAGCGCATCACATTGCTAAATTTAGGTTGAGCAAAAAGTCAAATATTGGAACTGTTAATAAGCATTATGTTTATTTTAAATTACCTGTGAGCTAAGTTGATTAGGGATCCCTTGCTTTCAATTAACAAATTGTTTATTTTTTTTTAAAACTGACAAGAAATAACTGCATTTTCAGTTAAGGTCTATGTCAAATTCATGAGTTCAAAGGCTTTTTATACATAAACTTTATATTTTTGATACCACCCCCTGCTAAGATTCTTGCATTACTTCCTGGTTACTTGTAAAACCAAGACCCATCTAGTTATATTATTTGAAGTTAATAAACCACTGAAGGACCTTCAAATATTGTTTATGATTCACTAAGGGTGATTCCCTCTTTCCAAGTCACTGCATTTTGCACTGGCCAATTCAAATATCCACATTCCTTACCATTAGTTGAAACAAATGAAAACAACACGTGTAAAAAAGCTATGGAGCATCAGCAATACAATATATTTCAACCATGAGGATGAAGGAAGGGACCATTTCTATCTTGTATATTATTGCGTTTTGAGTATATTAGTTATAGTTTAAGATCGTATACAAAATTATCAATAATTACTTCCTAATAAATGAAGTCTCAGTTCATTGCTCCAGTGTCATTTATTTCTTAGGTTACTCTTTCATTTATTCATTTAATTCTTTACTTAGACACTCAAGCAGGCAACAAACATATATCTGTTGAGTGAGCATGGCCACTCAATTACAAAAGAAATCTATTACATTTGAGGAGCTGCATTATCAAGGATCATTAATACAATGCTCAATCAAGTACAAATAGAGTATCTTAGCCCACAAAAGTGAAGTGAACCAAGATTCCAGTTAGAACCTGATCTGCTGGAGCAGAATATCCAACTGAGTCAAATGTGGGGCATTTACACCATTTTAACAATATCACACCTACCTGCAAATGGGCTAAATAGTGATATGAGACAGATCTACACAAGATTTAGTTAACTCCACCTTCAGACAGGGTCAGCAAAGAAGTTCAACAGAAGTTGGTGCCTGGGACAAAGGCAAAAACATGAGTCTATGCATCCTGATTTAGTGTGTAAGTTCTTCAGTCGAATCCAGCCATTGTAGGCAATATTTATTCATGTGATTGCATTTTTATGTGGTTCCTCCTGTTCTACATCTTCACCACCTGGAAAAACTAAGACAAGGCAGAGTCTTGCTCATGATGCCTTAAAAGGCTGGGCACAGAGAAAACATATTTTCTGGGATCTCCTTGACTCTATTACGAAAGATGGAGGAGTTGGGCCTGCCCCAGGGATAAGTGGAGGAGTTAGCACACACTTATATTGCATGCCGGGCTCTGTGGAAGGCACTGAAGATGCAGCGTTAAAGACACCCCTGCTTTGGCCGGGTGTGGTGGCTCACGCCTGTAATCCCAGCACTTTGGGAGTTCGAGGTAGGCAGATCACCTGAGGTCAGGAGGTCAAGAGGCCAGCCTGTCCACCATGGTGAAAGGCCATCTCTACTGAAAATATGAAAATTAGCGAGGCATGGTGGTGGACACTTGTAATCCCAGCTACTTGGGAGACTGAAGTGGGAGAATCGCTTGAACCTGGGAGGTGGAGGTTGCAGTGAGCTGAGATCACACCACTGCAGTCCAGGTTGGGCAACAGAGCAAGACTCTTTCTCAAAAAAATTAAAATAAAATGAACAAACAAATAAATAAATAAAGATACCCCTGCTTAGAAGACTGCATAGACTTTGAGCTAAGCTAAATGAAAGGAAAAGGGAAAAGATTCCAGGGAAGAAGTTTTGAAGTGAAGGTTGATTGACTTAAGTAAACTCTAGAGCAACTGACATAGAAAAAGAGGCTGATAGAAATTGTGGGACTAAGGAAGACGTTTGATCACAACTTCTGACAGACTCTGAAGGTGCCTGTCCTTAAAGGAACAATACTTTTGTGTTTAGGCCTTAGCTATAGAAGAAAAAATCCCAAATCTAGGTGGAGAATTCAAAGAAGTATGGCTACTAAGTGGTGAAACATATATTTGAACCTATGTTTTCAAACAGCATTCTCTATTCTGTCTTTATAAGCAAAGCTGCAGGCTCTGGAGTCAGACAAGCTTGTTTCTAAGCTCCTGTTTCTCCTCTCACTAGCTATGTCGCCTTGTCAATATTACTTAAAATTTTTTGGTATATATTTCCTCAGCTCTAAGAAGACACAATTATAATTTCTCACACAACTGCTATGATAAATATCTGCCTAGTCTAAATAATTTAACATAAGATCTAGTCTATATTAAGTGCTCCAAAAATGTGCTCCTGTCTTAAATTTCATGAAGTGGCATTGACAATTGGCTGGAAGCTAACAGAACTAGAAGTATCCATAGATTTAATGAAATATTATCTATAATAGACTTTGATGTTTTGTTAGCCCCAGCATTAACCTTCTTATGGCAATAGGAAATTCACATACAGCTTGAGGGAACACACCATCTCCTCTGCTTAGGTCAAGCTGACTACATCCCCAGCCCCAGGAGATGGAGACAGGTGCGAACAGAAGGACTCTAAGAGGACATCATTTTCATAGACTTGGAGACATGTAGCTGAATTCAAAGCTTGTACTGCTTGCCATGCAACAGCAAATAGGTCAAGAGACAAGATGTTGCAGCAAGGAAGCTGACTTTATTTTGGAGGACAAGCAAACTGAGAAGATGACAGATTAGCGTACTAAAGGACCATCTTAGTAGAATTTCAGGCTCCCTTTAAGTTAGGGGAAGGGGAAAGAGAGAAGGAGTGGAAATCATGAGGCAACCAATGACCACATACATCTGGGCAGCAATGAGGGTCCAATGGAGTGGATTATGAAATTCTTCGTCCTTCGTCACGTCACAATGCTCTTATAATCTTTAACATAACGTTCTTACTTATGTGCGCACCATTTTTGTTTCCTCCGTGGTTAGTTTTGGGAAGGGATTATTACAAACCTTGCTTTAAAGTAAAACTATAAACTAATTTCCTCCCAGAGTCAGCTTGGCCAACATGCAGAGATAAGCAAAAGCAGTTAACCTAAAGGCGGGCTTAGGAGCAAAATGGGGCCAGTCATGGCAGGCCTCCTTTCCACTGCTTCAGTGATGGAGTTTCAAAATCAGCACTTTCCACGTCTTTGAGCATCACGATTGGTTCTGAGGTGGGCTCTTACACACATTAGGCTAACTCAGGGCTTCTGTGACCCTATTCTGGGGTTTCAATTTTGTCCACCAGGAAGTGTCACCCTCTTTCTGAGTAGGAACTGGAGCTGAAGTAGAGAGCTTACATAGATGCAGATTAATCAATGCATACAATATGAGATAAATTAGACTCCGGTTATGACCTTTGAGGCCTTAAATAAGCCACTCTTGAGGATCTACTCCTGAACTGTTACTCATACATGCCAATAAGGTATCTTTTTATGCTTAAGGAAGATTGAGTTGGGCTTTCTCTCGCATGTAACAGAAAACATCCTAACTCACTCAGGGACTGCCCACTCTGTAATTACTATTGATCTTAAGAAATCCAGCTTCATCAGGGTTGGAAACCATCATTCTCAGCAAACTAACACAGGAACAGAAAACCAAACACCGCATGTTCTCACTCACAGGTGGGAGCTGAACAATGAGAACACATGGACACAGGGAGGGAGCATCACACACCAGGGCCTGTCGGAGGCTGGGGGGCTGGGGGAGGGACAGCATTAGGAGAAATACCCAATGTAGATGATGGGTTGATGGGCGCAGCAAACCACTCCAGCACTTGTACACCTGTGTAACAAACCTACACATTCTGCACACATATCCCAGAAATTAAAGTATAATAATAATAATAATAAAGGAAATCACAGTCTCTTGCCCTCATCTTATTCTTCACTGAATATGGTCCCAAAGTGGGTTGTGTACCCTAACCCACATTTATTATTGCCCCCTTGCTCATTTCTCTGATAAGTTTTTCTTTTAAGTGGAATAATGATATATTAAAATAGCGCAGTAATAAATGAAATAGATTTATAGTGAGATTTTAAATGGAACTACCATTGTAATTGTCTTTAAGAAAAAGAATTCTAGGGCCAGGCATGGTGGCTGACACCTGTAATCCCAACACTTTGGGAGGCCAAGACGGTGGATCACCTGAGGTCAGGAGTTCGAGACCAACTTGGCCAACAGGGTGAAACCCCATCCCTACTAAAAGTACAAAAACTAGCCAAGTGTGGTGACTGGTGCCTGTAACCCCAGGTTCCCCAGAGGCTGAGGCAGGAGAATCACTTGAACGCGGCGGGCCAAGTTTGCAGTGAGCCTAGGTTGCACCATTGCACTCCAGTCTGGGCCACAAAGCAAGACTCTGTTTCCAAACAAAACAAAACAAACAACAACAAAAAAAGGAAAAAGAATTCTAGGCTTTGGGTTATAGCCCCTTGCTATTTTAGGAACACAAATGTCCGTGTATACACATGTATTATTTTCCTTGTTGCCTAAAAACTGTGTCCAAAGGCTAGAAAGCACTGGGGAGATACATTAACTGTAGTGAGTACATATCTGCTTCTCGTTGGCAAAGGACCTTGGGGCTTCAGTGACAGGGAGTATGTAAATGTAAAATTGGCCTGGAATGAAAATAGCTTAGAGCGCTCTCAAAGAGCAAAGCTATTAACCTGAGGGTTCTCATCAAATTCTAGCTCAGGCAGGTTTGCCATGCAGATTTAAACCAGTGCCTTCTCTTCTGAAAGCAGCACAACTCAGGTGAGCAGATCGCATGTAGTGTTCCTGTGCCATACTGCTAGTTGACACTTAATGTGCTCCGACATAACTAAGGCAGAAGCAATGCATTCATCAACATGTCGTATAGAACAGAGATTTCAGACTCTACCCATGGGGCTATTGGTGCCTGTGAACTGGAGCTCTAGAGACAAATAAACTGATACCTAACAGGCAATCTCTCTGTGGGAGTAAGGGATTCTGGTTCTGTGGTTTTAGATTGACTCCATTGCTCTTCTGTCCTTAATAGTGTGTAAGGCAAATAAAAGGCATAGAAAATGAGTTGGATTTCATAATAAGCATATTAGATAGTGTTAGGAAATTAAATAGCTGGCTAATACTTAAACATTTACAAGCACACTCTATTTTTTCTGCATATAAAAAAAGAGATACTGATCAATTAATGCAAAAAGAGACACTGATAAAAGATGTAGTAGGAATCCGAATAAAGAAAGAATGAGTGCTCACGTAGATTGATTGAGAACCAGGAAAACCTAAGATATGTTTCAAAAAAAAAAAAGAAAAAGTTGGAATCATTCAGCCAGGGCATGACTTATAATATAAGAAAAAGCCATTGAATTGTAACAACTTTTTTTATGATCTTAAGTTGTGTCAGAAGGGTACAGTAATCTCTTGATCAAAAGTGGTTAAAGATTGAGTGACTAGTCCTGAGATATAAAAAAATGAGAATAAACTTGAATGATTTCAGAAAGTCTTCCAGGAAGTTTGGAAATACAGGGAAAAAGAGAGGTGGCATCATAAACTTAAAATTAGCTACAATCAGTCTAAAATGGTAATAAAGCATGTGCAGACATACAGAATACATTCCCAAAACGTGGATCCTAGGTGGTCTGAAAGACAACGAAGTCCCAGGGGTCAGCCCAGAGTCTTCCGTTTTTCGGTAGCTCTAAACCTTTTGAATAGTTTCCAGGGTAACAGCAAACAGTTCCCTCATCACATTTAACTTGGTGGAAATATTACTAATGTCAATGATAGGCCACTTTCTTGTCTACATAGTAGCAAAATCATTGATTTGGTTTTAAACTACTGCTCAGCAGGGCACAATTGTCCATTTTTGAGTGAACAGCTTTAATAAAACTTTTTATTAGGTTTTCAAATATGCAGAAATTTATTGCTTAAATAAACATTTTGGGGGAGACAATTACTTAATTATAATGACAGTGAAGTCACACTGGAAAAAATTACCAACAGTTTTCTGCCAGTAATTCAAAGCACACATTTGGAATTTTATGGTATATTTAATAAAAATAAAATTTATGTAATAATACCAAGAATATCCCTATAAGTGATGAAAAGCAGAGGAATATTTCTCTCATTTTCTAAGCCAAAGGGCTTAGAGTTATACAATATAAGAAAATGTTACTTTGCAACTGCTTTTTAAACATTATAATTATTTATTATGGATCTAAAATAATGCATTTTTTCTCCCAAAAATATTTCAAAGTATTTCCTCTTTGGAGAAGGTATACTTTTAACTATTTTTAATAGCCAGGAAATGCAAATATATATATGTATATATAGGGTGGAGTTTGTGCATTTCATGAAGGAATTTAGAGTAAGAATATAAAAAGAGTGTAATGCAAGATATGGCAACAGATTTCTTAATTTTGAAACTGGTCATTCGGCTCTACTATATTCTGTTACTACAATCGATAGCTCTCATTCCTGCCCCTCATCCTACAAATGCATCTCTCATGCTAAGCAAGAGCCAGTGGGAGAACACAGATCACATAGCCGGCCAGTGATGCACCATCAGCCCTAATGGAGAAGCCCATCAATATTCATGCACCATGTAACAGTTGATCAGCCAAAGCATCAACCCAATCATAAAACAGAACATTTAAAAGCCAGATAAAAATATTGTCCTCATTTTATTTTTTACTGTACTACAAATATTGGCAGGAAAACAATCCATTAACTTACTGCTGTTCTAAAAGAACCGACTTAATAGACCGTAACATTGTCCCAGGTAAATAATGCAGGTTTTGTGTATTGTGTTTGTATGTAGCCTGAGGGCCCTCATAGATGACAGGAGATCCATTTTTTTTCCACTTTTATTTTAAATTTTTTTTGTTCATTTTATCAACAGTCAAAGGTTTGGGATGTAAAATTAATGAGCAGGTCTGTAATCTTTCAGAGAAATCTTAAAGGTCCACTTTTCCACAATCACAAAGAGACGGAAAGGAGGCCAGGCTACGTTTTTCTTCCTGAAGCATGGTTGATGATTTAAACTCACTAAAAATATTTTCTTTTTTTCTTAAAGAACAAATAAAAGCCTTGTGCTCACTCTTGCTTCACATTTGAATATGACTCTCATACTGTGGCTTTAAATGAAATTTGTCATGCATCCTTAAACAGATGGATTTTGAGTTTCTGTTGTGGAAATGCATTCATCCAGTGTTAGTACGAGCCAGGGTGGTATTTAGAAGGAGTCAAAGGTTTTGACTCTTGGGAGACATAAGACATGGCTTGCCCTAGCTCCCCAGCACAGGGAAAGAGGAAGAACAACCTTTAACTCACAGAACTGTGCATATCTCCCACTAGAAATGTCAGGCTCCTCCTCTGTCCTCAAGCACACGCATTCGTTAAAAACTCACTTGCGGGGCCGGGCGCGGTGGCTCACGCCTGTAATCCCAGCACTTTGGGAGGCCAAGGTGGGCAGATCGCAAGGTCAGGAGTTCGAGACCAGTCTAACCAACATGGTGAAACCCTGTCCCTACTAAAAATACAAAAATTAGCAGTGTGGGGTGACGTGCACCTATAATCCCAGCTACTCAGGAAGCTGAAACAGGAGAATCACTTGAACCCAGAGGTGGAGTTTGTAGTGAGCCAAGATCACGCCACTGTACTCCAGCCTTGGTGACAGACCAAGACTCCGTCTCAAAACAAAACTAAACAAAACAAAACACCTCACTTGCCTTTGATTGCAGTCCATACCCACCTTGCGTCTCACATAGGGAATGCCTAGAGATCCCTGATAGAGCAACTTAGGATCACGTGTCTAAACTTGGACCTGGAGATATAAAAATGGAGTCCTAGTCCACTTTAAAAATGAGGGAGCTGCCGGGCGCGGTGGCTCACGCCTGTAATCCCAGCTCTCAGGGAGGCAGAGGCGGGAGGATAGCTTGAGCCCAGGAGTTCGAGACCCGCTGAGGAAGCTGCCGGGCGCGGTGGCTCACGCCTGTAATCCCAGCTCTCAGGGAGGCAGAGGCAGGAGGATAGCTTGAGCCCAGGAGTTCGAGACCTGCCTGGGTAATATAGCGAGACCCCGTTCTCCACAAAAAAGGGGAAAAAACAGACAAAAAAAAAATTAGGAAGCTAAGGCAGAGAAAGTTCAGTTCAGTGACTGGCAAGTGACAACATACATTACTTAGAGTTCAGCATAAACCTTGCCATCCCTGAGTGACTACTTCTGATTTTTCCCAAAGAAGCAGAAGAAAGTTGTATTTTTAAAAACCCAACAAATTATGTTTGTCTAGGTGAAGTAGCTTTTAGTATAATTCATTTTTTGCTAAGTTCTTTAACAAAAAAGCAATTTAAAAAAAAAAAAACTCTTGATAACAACAACAACAAAACATAAAAAAAAGGAAACCCGAGCCGAAAGCATGGAATTAGTCATCAAAATATGCAGCTATTAAATATTAACATTTTAATTTGGGAAAAAGTAATGAGGGTTTTGCAATAGTTTCAATGCCTTAACTTCAAGATCAGATAAGAAATAGCAAAGAAGAAAGAAAGTGAATTGAGATGGCATTTTCCCGGTCAGTGACCTACATATGCCAGGAGTTAGCACTCTAAAAGTGCAACAAAAACCAGTGCCACCCATTAGAGAAAAATGCACATAGACTTTAAAATATTGGTAATCATTCGTCACATGTTTATTAAAGTAATTAACATTGATGAAAGTACGTAGTCCATGATTGTAGTTTTTTAAATTTCTTGAACTTACACTTTCTTCTCAAGAGTGGTTTTATTTTGACCTTTTACTGTATTATTCTTAAAATTAGCTCATCAGCCTTCTATTAAATAATTCTTTTATTAAGGGAGGGTATAATTATTAATGCAAATTGTGAGCTTGAAACTTGAGATATGTGCAGACTTTTTCAAGAGTTTATCCTTTGAAGTTCAAAATAACATATTGACAGAGGTGTGTGCTTTAAAGAGACTTAAACATCTGTGATATGATTGTTGCTATAGAAACTGCTTTATTAAACATTAAAGTTAATAAATTCAGAAACCACTTAGGATGGCATGAAGGAAAGAAGTTTATAAATGTAACTGAGGTACAATAGGAAAATAGCAATCTCACAGCAGAGGGATCTCCTTCGTGTCGCCTTCTGAGATCTGAAAGATCTGCAGAAAAATGCCATGGTTGATATTTGGGGCATGGGAAAGACATAGAGAAAGTGAGTTGTTAGACACCTGGGATGTTTTCAAACACTTGTGTAGGTATTTATTTTTCTCAAACATTTTAAAGGTGGCTATCTCCAAACTAGGTCAGATCAGGGTCTCATTAAAACTTTTGTGGGAACTAAGTATTTTTGTTTTCATTGGACTCTGACATCATATTGATATCAACATTGAACATTTTTAAATGGTTAAATATTTTATTTTTTCTGTTTCAGAAAAAACTTTAATAGATTTTTATTGTCTGTATTAGAGTTCTCTAGAGGGACAGAACTAATATGGTGTGTGTATATATACATATATGTGTGTGTGTGTGTGTGTATATATATATATATATATATATATATATATAGGAGTTTATTAGTTATTTAAGTAGAACTCACATGATCTCAAGGTCCCACAATAGGCTATCTGCAAGTTGAGGAGCAAGGAGAGATAGTCCAAGTCCCAAAGATAAAGAACTTGGAGTCTGATGTTTGAGGGCAGGAAGCCTTCAGCATGGGAGAAAGATGTAGGCTGGGAGACTAGGCTAGTCTAGCCTTTTCACGTTTTCCTGCCTGCTTACTATCCTGGCCATGCTGGCAGCTGATTCAATGGTGCCCACCCAGATTGAGGGTGGGTCTGCCTTTCCCAGTCCATTAACTCAAATGTTAATCTCCTTTGGCAACACCCTCACAGACACAGTCAAGATCAATACTTTGCATCCTTCAATCCAATCAAGTTGACACTCAGTATTAACTATCACATGGTTCCTGAAAATTCTATTTTATTTTGATTTGAGAATAAAAAATCTTTCTCTTTGACCTTGAAAGTTTTTCTTTTTCTCTTTGTTAAAATATATTAAAATATTTATATGGATTTCTAAAATATTGTGAGCCCCAGGAACTGTGGTTAATGAACCCAATGGATAAGTCGTCAACTTCTTTTCTCACAAGAGTATGCTCTACTTAGCAATTTATACATGGCTTCAATACCACCTGTATGCAGACAATTCACAAATGTCTGTACGTAGGTCAGGCTTCCCTTGTGGGATTTTGATCTGCCTATCCAAAAGTTCAATACCTTCTGAACATCTTTTAAATGTCTCAATGGTCTATCAAACTCTACATCCATAAAAACTGAAAGCATGGCTGACCCAACAGCAGATATTCTTCCTAGAATGCTCACCTCAGCTCATCAACCATAATCCTTCCAATTTGCCGAAACAGAAACAATTGCAATAACCCTAAATTATCCCTGATGCTGAAAGCAGGACACATTTTTATTCTTATGTGTGTTTATGTGCATCCATGTTCTCCAAATTGTCTAAATTGAATATTATTAGATAACAACAAAAACAGTTTATTAAAACTAATATATCTGAGAAAGTAAAAATAAAAATATTAGTCAATTCGTAGAAAAATTATTAAGAAATATCGAATTCTTGTCTTCGGCTCACACATTAATATAAGAGCAAATGTTGAAAAACCCATATTGGTCACCCCTTGTCCCAATATAAATTTGGTTTCAATTAAAATGAAGAAATGATCTATCTTTTAATATGATGTGATATCCATGTTAAAGTTAAGAAAAAACTGTGGTATTTGCTTCATTTTGTAGTTTTTAAAATGTCACTATTATTGAGTTAATTGTGTCCCTCTAAGATTCATATGTTGATTTCCTAACCCCAAAGGCAATTGGAGATAGGGCCTTTAAGGTAATAATTAAGGCTAAATGAAGTCATAAGAGAGGGACTCTAATCTGATAGGACTGGTGTCCTTGTAAGAGGAAAGGAGACCAGAGATCTTGGAAGGGCCATTTTGGGACACAGTGAGAAAGCAGCCTTCTACAAACCAGGAAGTGCCCTAATCAGAAACCAACCCTGACAGCAACTTGATCTCACACAGTGAGAAAGTGGCCTTCTGCAAGCCCAGAAGTACCCTAATCAGAAACCAACCCTGATAGCAACAGAGATCATCAGGCACATTAACCACAGTTCTTGGGGCTCATAATATTTTAGAAATCCATATAAATATTTTAACAAAAAGAAAAAGAAAAATTTTCAGGGTCAAAGAGAAAGATTTTTTATTCTCAAGTCAAAATAAAATAGAATTTTCAGGAACCATGTGATAGTTAATACTGAGTGTCAACTTGATTGGACTGAAGGATGCAAAGTATTGATCCTGACTGTGCCTGTGAGGGTGGTAGATACTATCATTATCCCAATTTTACGGATGAGAAACCTGAAGTATGCAAAAGTTACTAACTTGCATGAAATTGTCAGGGCACTAAAAATTAGAAGAACTAACTTCAGAGACGCTCCAGAAATTCAATGTTGACAGGATCTTTCCAGTACTTCTGAACAGTGCTCTCATTTTGCTCCCGGAAAATAGGCTCCTGGAGATGTGGAAAGAGTCCCAGGAACACTCATTTGCAAGCAGGCCTGAGTTCTGGACACCATGGGCTCTCTCTTCAAACTTCCTTCTGAATTCATCCCTGCGCCCCCTGAGGAGGAAGATGAGTCCCTATTACGCGGAAAGAGGAATGGTAGCTTGTTTTTTTGTGAGCTTGGTAAACCCTCTGCTCTTAGGCTGAAGAGATGGTGATGTATGACTGGCATAGTCATCAGTTTCTCCTCACACTGTGGTTGGGATCCTGCCTCAATGGCTTTATGGATGTCCTCTCTGTTCTTTGTGTCTACACAAGAGCTACCCAAGTCTTCTTACATCAAATCCTGGTAAGACCAAATACAAAACTCTTGAAAAATGAATACTGCCACTGAAAAGCATGCACACACCTGAGATTACTTATTATAGAACACTGTGCACTCCTCAGTATCAGATTTCTTTATGTTCGGGAAGTCTGGTAAGATTGTTCACTAAATCTCATTACTGTTCAGTGATTTTTGATAAAAAGAGCATCTCCTCTGAGTGTCAAAACAAAACAGCATTTCCATATGTGTCAAAATAAAAGAAATCGGATGGGTTGGGGGGAGCGATAAATTCGTATTATCACAGTGGATATTTTCAAACATAAACTCATTCATTAAATAATTATTGCAAATCACTGAAGCTATGATAACAGGCCTCAGTTTCCATAACAATATTTTTACTCACGGCTCTGAAGTTCTCCTGCACATTTTAATGAAGTATGTGAAAGCATTGTGGGCATCTAAGCAGAAATCCCACATTCTGCTACCCGCCACGCACTGTTTATTTTTAATAAAACTCTCCGTATGACAACAGGCAAGGTTAACTGGGTAGTTTCCTATTTATAGGGCAATCGAAGAATTGCCCACGGTGAATACGAAGACTGTTTCCTTTCATCTTTAGCACTGATGCAACCAGTCAGCAAAAAGCTTCTGCCCCAGTCCTGTTAGGTGTTCTGAGATCAAAAGCACTAAGAAAACAAATATCAGATATTCACATAAAGCACGCTATTCGCCACTTCACTGGGCCTTGCCATCACTTGCATTTCACGCTTCTGCCTTAAAATTCTGTTGCTCATTTTTCCAAAAAAAAAAAAAAAATTCTGAAATTCTGTATTTCCTTGTCCTACATGTGGCTGACATGTCTAATAGCTATGTGGAGAAATGTTCAAAGCCCTCACCATAATGAAGAACATGTGGCTAATTATCATTACTTTTAATTTATGGCTAAGGCTCTCTGTCTACAAAATAACCAAAAACTAATCTGAAAATGAAAAAGGTGAATTATCGATGTGGTTCTTATAAAAGATGTCTAACCACTAACATGTCTTGATTAAATGAACTGGTTCTTTTTTCTTTTCATTTTTTAATGTGGCTTATTCTGTATACAAATAGAAGAATCAAATCCATACTAAGGTGGTAAAACTGCTCAGACAAATGTTTCCTTATCCAAATCCCAAGAAGTGCCCGTTCCACTCTTGGCTGGAGCAGAGGGACAGCTCTGCCTGGCATGCAGCCTGCTCAGCCCAACTGCGGTTACCGCAGAGTTGAACCCTGCTGAACTAATCTGAAGGGTGTTGCTTTCTGAAGAACCATCATTAGCCAAATATGAGACTGCCCACAGCATTCAACAGCCTATTGACATCACAGCAGACATGGGCAACGAACCACTGAATCAACCATTCTGAGGGTATGGCTGAGATAATGTCCCAAACTAAGCATTTAACCACTAGAGTAGGATCAGTGATGGCTAATAAGATGAGAAATCTAAATGAGAGAGAAAGGGAGGAAACATCTTGATTGCAATCTGCAGTTCAGTTATATTCATAAGAAAAACCTATGTTTATGTTTGAAATATGTACCATTCAATGAAATTTAATTTTACAAGCAGTCGTGGGTTACCAATTGGCCTAAACAGAATAATCGTTTAGCAATTGAATTCGTTTTTTTGTGTTTGACCTCGGTCCCTTAACTCTTTTTCAGTCATTTATTTGATTTGCTTATGGAACCCCTACTCTGTTCCAGGCTCTCCTCTATACACTAGGGATTCAGAAGTGAAGGAAAACATTCTTTTTTTTTTTTTTTCCTTGAGTGATCTCAGCTCACTGCAACCTCCACCTCCAGAGTTCAAGCGATTCTCCTGCCTCAGCCTCCGAGTAGCTGGGATTACAGAAGCCAAGCTAATTTTTTTATTTTTAGTAGAGACAGGGTTTCACCACGTTGATCAGGCTGGTCTCCAGCTCCTGACCTCGTGATCCGCCCGCCTCGGCCTCCCACAGTGCTGGCATTCCAGGTGTGAGCCACCGCATCCAGTCATGGAACACATTCTTGTCATCAAGTTTCCGTTCACTTGGAGAAGACATGCAATGAACAAACACATTCACATTATGCCTGGTGATGGTAAGTGTCTGAAGAAAAGTCTACAGCAGGATTCAAGGAAAAAGAGTAAGTCAACTCAGCATGGGACCAATGTTATTTAGCATAGGGTAATGAAGAAAGATCTTTCTGGTAAGATGATTGTTCAGCAGAGTTCTGAATGGAAGACAGAGAGGAAAATTCTGATATCTGAAGGAAGAGCGTTTCATCTAGGAAAAATAGGAAATCCAAAGGCCTTCAACTACCCCCTATGTAACAGAAAGGACATGTTTTTCAGAGGGACTGGAGAGACAAGTCAAATTTGTGGATAAAAATAATTAGAATGATGGGAAACTCCCACCCAGGGGACAGTATAGACAATGCTAGGGTGAAGACAAGATTAAAAGGATTTTATTAAATTTGAGGTATAATATCAATAATTCATCAAGAGTCAAGCATTGAAAACTTGAGGATGGGATCCAAATTCAGAACAATGAATAATTTAAAATGAGACCAGACATAACATTAATTTCAATAGGAACAAATTAATAAGAAATGAAAATAATAATTAAGTCATTTGATTAAGTTTCTTCATTCCTCATAACAACTCTGTGAGATTGGTATCTACTATTATATTTTCAATTAAGAAATCATGAAAATGAGATTATGGAAAAAGATCATACCAGTCCAAAACTAACCCACGTGTGTGCGATGAGAGATCGTGAAGATTTTTTGCTAGTCCCGCCAAGGATAAATGACTCTGTCCAGCCTTGGTGACTCCCTTCTCCCCTGGAATCTACCTGAAGAAGCTTTCTGGGACTTCAGGATATCCTTAAGCAGAGCTGCATCTGTTCTCTTGCAACACCTGCACTGGAGTCCTCAGCTGAGACCTAAGAAGTGCCAGTAACCTGAGACTGCCATGCTGGAGAGGTCATGTATAGCTGTTGCCATATCCACTATGAGACTGCCATGCTGGAGAGGTCATGTGTAGCTGTTGCCATATCCACTCTGAGACTGCCATGCTGGAGAGGTCATATGTGGGTGTTGCCATCTCCACTCCCAGGTGAGCCCAGACTTCCAGCATCCCTGTCAAGGGCCAGACACATAAGTGATGCCATCCTTGGTCCTTGGCACTGGCCTACCCACCAGCTGTCTGTCTCTGAGTGAACGCCGTGAATTCCCATAAAACAGAAGAGTCACTCAGCTGAGTGCTGCCAGTTTCTGACCCACAAAATTGAGAAATGTGCAAATAATTGTTCTTTAAATCTACTATGTGCTGTGGTCATTTGTAAGATACCAGTAAATGACTGAT
The DNA here is from genome assembly GCF_000951035.1 of Colobus angolensis palliatus. Lineage (NCBI taxonomy): Eukaryota > Metazoa > Chordata > Mammalia > Primates > Cercopithecidae > Colobus > Colobus angolensis. Next base: position 16,127,873 of record NW_012114252.1, read on the forward strand.
TCACCGGGTAATAAGTGCATTCAAACACTGCTTTTCAAATTCTAAACGTTGGCCCTTTTCCTGCTTCTAATATAGAAACAACAAATTTAAGGAAAAGGGAAATTGTGTAACAATGGTTAAAAAGTTTATTCAGACAAGCTAATCACAAGTCAAGCAAATAATTCCAGAAGAAAGAAATCATGAGATTGTATGTCTAAATAACCCTACACTGTAGCACAGCCATGTGGACTTGGAAACCGAAGCACTAGACCAAGAATGAAGAACTGGAGAGAAAGAAAATTGTCAGTGTTTATAGGGCACTAACCAACAGAGAGGGAGAGAGAGATTCCAACCTTGGAGACTGACCCTAAAAAACAGTTTCTCAAAACCAGAGTGAGTCAGAAACGGAACTTTCTGTAACCCTCTGTAAAACCTGTAAGAAAGATTCATTTCACTAGCAGCTCTGAAATACTTAGGTTGGCTCTCAAAGCCAACTAATGCCAGGAAGCTAGTGGAGGGCTTAAGATCCTCCTAAAGGCTCACTGGAATTCGTTGAACAGCATTCTGTGGATCAGCCTACTCAGACTCAAGTAAACCAGAAAATCTTAAAAAAATTAAATTAAATGAGCATGTTAGAATTCATAAAATCAAAGGACAGAATTCCAGAGCAACGCAGGGTTAGCCACACAGAACTATAACTACACTGGGATTACAGAGTCAAATTATTTGCAAATAATGTATTTAACAGCAAATCAATGACTCTTACTTTAAATAACTCACTTTCACAATAGGGTCAAAGAGGAGATTTGATGTTTAGAGTCTGGAAAGTCTGGTGTAGCTGTTTGTTTTTGCTTGTGTTTTGTGATTGGGTTTGCATCATAGACACAGCATCTCTAGAGGAGCAGCTCCACAACTTCAGAGGCATGGGGAGAACTTGGGAAGAATTCAAAGGAGAACCCACAAATAGGTTTAACACGTTTTAAGAACTGTGAAGTAAGACCTAGCCTAGTAGGAAATGTAGTTCTCACTCTTAATAAACACGAAAATCAGAAATATGGCTAGGCATCAAAAAGAAGTTATTTGTGATGCTAGATGCTATCTTTCTCACTCAGGCCAGGACCCACAACGAAGCTCCCTGAGGCCCCGGGAGAGGGTCAGCCCCTACCTCCAGCTCTAATTTACCTGGATGAATGGCTCCTTTGCATTCCCATGGTCCAAATACCAAAGGAGATTTTTAGGAGGCAAACTATGTAGGGAATTGAAAGCACCACCCAATTCATATCAGCCCACTCAGTTTTGGATCACACCCTTGGCAAGGCAAGACAAGGCAAGGCAGACTTACAGGCAACGTGAATGCACTGATGCAGTATCTTGCTGTAGGATAATTAGGTGGAGTGTATTTCACAGGAAGACACCAGCTCCCACGTACCGGCAGGGTTGTTTTTATGATAGCAGCTATTGAGTTGCAGTAATTCCTTCCTGACTTTCCTCATGGGCTTCCGTGATCTTTCTTTGGACTGTGTTTGTGGCCCAGTTATCTTGCCAACATTTCACTCCTGCTACTCAAGTGACCTCCTTCTCAACTGTGGCTTTGAGAGACTCACCCTCTTGGCTCTGTACATCTAGGACAGCCTGGAAACAACCTTAGAGGCACTTCCATCATTGTGCCCCCTGATCTCGGACAGTGCTCTGCCCACTCAGTGGTTTCTATGTCTGGACTTTCCTTTTCCCTGATTTTTATCTCTGTCCAACCCTTTACTGTGTGGTCCAAAAATAAATAAATAACTGAAAATTGATGGACCACAATAGGAATATCTGCTGGAGAAATCATTTAAATTAAGCCAAATACCCTGTCAACTTGTTTCAAAAATATAGTGTTTTTTTTTTTTTTCTTGCTTAAAACACTTTTAGGGAAGACTAAAGTTATAATGACTTTCAGCTTTTATCTTTGGCATTTAAAAATCTTAGTTTCCTTTAAAGCAAAATTATTTAATTGGATTCTCATAATTGAGAATTTTACTTTATTTGGATTTCGTTTGATCCATTCTATCAAAATGAGCTTCCCAAATCTCTACTGACATCACTGTCCAGATTGTTCCTCTCTGCCTTTTCTTTGTACATCATCCCTGATGTCAAGTTGACCACAAAAGCCTGCCCCTGCTCTCTGACCTCTTTCTCCCAGCTCCATGAACCCAAGTCCTCTTTCACAATGGCCACTGAAATTGGTGTCTTCTTGACTCTCTCTATGGTGATCTAGTCTTTTAATAACAGAATTATTCTTCTCAACCAAAATGCCATCTATCATTTTCCAATTAGTTTTGGCTGTGCCTGTTCTTCCTCTAGCTCAAAAGTAAAGTCTAGATGTTTTGGCATACATTTGGGACACATTCAAAGTCTGTTACCAACCACCCCATTTGGACACATCCTTGGCCATCTCTTCCATAAAACTTACACTACAACCACATCAAATGTTTTAGTCCACTTATGTTTCAATAAAGAAATACATGAGTCTGGGTAATTTACAAAGAAAGGAGGTTTATTTGGCTCTCAGTTCTGCAGGCTGTACAAGAAGCATACCAACATCTGCTTCTGGTGAGGATCTCAGGAAACCTACAATGATGGTGGAAGGCGAAGGGAAGCTAATGTGTATAGAGAGAACACAAGAGAGAGGGGTGAGTTTCCAGGCTCCTTTTAACAACCATCTCTCCCAAGAACTGACACTGTGAGAATTCACTCATTAAGGCCAGAGTGGGACCAAGTCATGCATGAGGGATCCACCCTCATGACCGAAACACCTCCCATTAAGCCCCACCTCCAACACCAGGGATCAAATTTTAGCATGAGGTTTGGAGGGGTCAAATGTGCAAACCATTGCACTAATCTTCTTCCCTTAGCCAAATATCAAAATATGTCAAATTCAAGACTATGCATGTGGCTTACACCTATAATCCCAGCACTTTGGGAGGCCAAGATAGGCCGATTGCTCAAGCTCAGGAGTTCCAGACTAACCTGAGCAACATGGAGAAACGCTATCTCTATCAAACAAACAAAAACCAACAAATATGTCAAATTCAAATAAATTTCCATGTCTTTGGTCAAACTATTTCTTTTTTTAGAATGTTAAGACCCAAATTCAAAAGTTCTATCTTCTCTGAAGCTTTTTCCAGCTATCTTTCATAGGTATCTCTCATGTTTCTGAAGCATTTTATCCACACAGCCCAGAGCACTCACCACACAATGCTGGAATCATTGCATTATAGATGTCTTGTCATCCCATGACCTTAAGAATCTTCATAATGGCTAGCGATCTTCAAGGTGTAGCATAAAATGCATTATATTGCAGGGGCTAGATAAACACATGGTGGTAGTTGTCTTTTTCCTAAGTTTGATGTATTCAGTTATATATGGGCCTCATTTCTTCCAAGCAATATAACAAGTTTTATGGAACAGCCTATCAGTGCTGTTTGTCTTAAACAAGTCTGAACCATGTCATCCTACATTTTATTAACCCCCTATGCATACTGCAGGACTTGACATATACTTGTGGTTACATATCATTTTTCCAAAAAAGCAAATGAGTGAGTTTTTGTCATAATTTTCCAAATTAAAAATTACGTTTAAAAATGATACTATAAAAAGGAATTTCTCCATTAAATATGTGCTTCTAAAACAACGTTGAGAATATATTTCTACTTCCAAGAAATTGTAGATAAATTCATGAATGTTTTTACAGGTAAGTGTTAAAGCAAATAGTTACCTTTTCAATGTTTTACTTTTCTCTACCCAGAGTGTAAGTTAATAAAAATTATTTCCAAGTGAATTTTTCTGAAATTTGTATTATTTTTTGAAACATAATCAATTATGTTAAAGCCTGGCCAACATGGTGAAACCCTGTCTCTATTAAAAATACACAAGTTAGCCAGGTATGGTGGTGGGTGCCTGTAATCCTAGCTACTCTGGAGGCTGAGGCAGGAGAATCAAGGAGAATCGCTTGAACCAGGGAGGCGGAGGTTGCAGTGAGCTGAGATCACACCACTGCACTCCAGTCTGGGCGACAGCATGAGAATTTGTCTCTCTCTCTCTATATATATATATATAATTTTAGTTATCTACTGTTAAACCATAACAGTAGAAAATATTGTATTGTATGATTGTTGTGTCTAAAATACATTTTTAAATAGTACCTGGACATAAAAGAGTCCTAAAGGTTAACATGCTTATAGCCTGCAAAATAATCAGGAAAAAAATTAAGGGTGCAAAAATGCTAAGGGTATATAATAGTTGAACTTTACTAGGAAATTTTAATTCTGGCAACAGCACAAATTGTTAAGTTTGTAATCTCAATGTATATCTAGGAGTGGATGATGGATTATTGAAATATGAACTTCAGTAAATTCCATCAAATATTTATTAAAAATATACTTGATGATAGCATCATCTGTTTACCAATTTGAAGCCTGGGTACACAGTTCCTTGTTTATATTTCATTCGAGGCAATATTCATTTAAAATTACTTCAATTCTACTGGTCTTTACCGTAGCCCACCTACAGACATTGCAACAAAGCCAGCTTGGCAAGCAAACTCCATTAGGAAGAAAAACATTCTTCTTGACATTTATGGGTTTATTTTTTAAGAAGAAATTAGAAAAGTTTCCAAATATGTAGAAATCCATTAAAAGAAATGGAGTGCCGGTGGCAGGACTCGCTTTTATAGTATTGCCCTGTCGTTGCTTCACTGCTCTCACCACGTAAACCTTATTTCCAATTAGACAGAGAACCACAAGAATCAGAGAACACATAAACATCCTAAACACATACTGAATATGCCACTTCATATTTGCCACCAGCCTGCTACAATATATCTATCAACTACTCCAAGGAAGTAAGCCATGCTGCACTGCAGAGACGTTGAATAATGTCTCACTCAAACATCAAGTGCTTTAAAAACATCGCACATCCCTAATGCGGTAGATAAACATTTTATCTTTCTGCTTTTGATGGCATATAATTTTCAGCCTTTGATCTAATATAATTTAAGGTGTGTCAGGATGGATTTTGGCAGAGCAGGCTAGTAAAAAGAAAGGTTTAGCACTTTGGTTCCTGGAGATGCACATCCCAGACAAGGGCTTTGGCAAGAGTGAGGATTGTACAGCCAGTTTGACTACAGGAAATAAAAGAGGTGCTATTTAAGGGAAAGAACTTGGGTTAGAATGGAATTGCTGCTGTAAAAGATGTTCAACTCACATTGCCATATGGGTTTTTTTGGAACGATGCCCATGTATATTAGCTATTTTCTTGGCACTGGGAACTGCATTTGGATCTGTGACATGCTTTTGCTTCTCTGAAGCTTTCTGAAGGTAATATCATGTGGCTACACCTCCAGAGTAAAAATCATTGATGATTTTAATAATAGGATCTGGCTTAAAATTATCAAACATTTAATCTTTTATCATGGAGTCTGCATCTACATATATAATTTAATACAGTTAAATATTGTAATTTGAGATCCATGTCTTCCACTAATTTACATGGACAGTGAGAGAAAAAACATGTCTTTTTAGTTTGGGAATTTACATAAAATAAATACAATATTGATCAAATTTCTGTAAATTTGAGAAACATTTCCATATAATAAATTGCTTCTATACAACTATAAAAATAATTCTTAAGTGAATTCAATATCATACTGCAATTGGTATTAAAGGTTTACATTCAAAGGGAATACACATTCACTCTACCTTTATTCATTTATTCATTCAAAAAAATATTACTGAGCATATAGGCATGTACCAGGCACTTGATTTGCTTTGGGGGATTTTCTTACTCATTTTGGGCTATTCTAATGAAAAAGCATAAATTAGGTGGCTGATAAACAACAGAAATTGATTGCTCACAGCTCTGGAGGCTGGGAAGTCCAAGATTCAAGACGCCGGTAGATTTGTTATCTGTTAGCGGCCCATTTGTAAGCTCACACAGTGGAAGGAGAAAACTCTGGTCTGGGCTATTTAGGTCATAGCAAAGATCAAATTTTAATAAAACAATTAGATCCAACTCTTCTTTGTTGGATTTTGTTGGTGCCACAGCTTTGGTATGTATGGGCTGCTATAATGGAATACCAGAGACTGGCTGGCTTATAAACAGAAATACATTCAGGATTCTGGAAGTTAGGAGGCCCAAGATCAACGTGCAGAGTCACTTGGTGTCTAGAGAGGAGAGGGATCACTTCCTGGTTCATAGATGGCCGCCTTCTTGCTGGGCCTTCACATGGTGGAAGGAAGCGGCAAGAGAGTGTTCTGGAGTCTCCTCTATGAGGGCACTCACTTCATTCATGAGGACTCTGCCCTCATGACCTAATCATCTACCCAGGACCCCACAGGTTGGACAACACATATGAATGCTGGAGTGAACATGAATATTCATTTGATGGCAATACAACTTATATAGTACCAAATGTATAGAACTTTTAAAAAAATATGTGGCGGTATTAAACAGTAAAAATAAGAGGATGGATTTTGTAGAGGGATTTGGATTTAAATTCTCAAATCAGTATTTGGATGGTATGAAAAAGGTCATTTAAGTTCCCAGAACTGTAACACAATCACCCCTAAAACAAAGATACTTCACAACACTATTCCTTAATCTGTGCTGTTTATAACTGTGGAGATATTTGTGTTTTAGCTATGTTTTTAATGAAAAAATAAAATCAAACCAACCTTTAAAAATAATATGTAATTCATGAATAATAGTACATGTGAAACAAGATTGAAAAGGTACAAGGGGTAGAAAGAGTATGAATCCCCCCAACCTTGGCTGCTTTTCTTCAGCACCTCATTTCTCTCCACAAGGACAATTATTTTCTTGAGTACCTCTCCAGGGATTACCACAAAATCTGCACATGTGTCTGCACATACACATATATTTTCTCTATGCAAATGGCAATGCACTTGCAAAAATTACATCTGGAATACAACTCCACATGGGTATTTAAGAACTGCCTTTTCCTTTCTAATGGATGCCCAACATTTCAATGAACTGCTAGCTCATAACTATTATCGAAATGCCTCCTTATTGACCTGGATGCTGTTTCTATGCTTTTAGCAATACAAATAAGGCTGCAGTAAGTATTCTTTCTCCTATTTAATTTCTAATGTGATTGTTGGATTATTAGACAATATAATTGTGAAAGAAATTCAAGCATTAGATTCAGAGTTATTATGTTTCAGCTTGTGAAGTTATTTCATTCTCTTTCGCCTTACATTGCTGTTGATGAGAAATCAATTACTGATTTAAATATTTCTCCTATCATGCTAATTTCTTACATTCTCTTTCTTTTCAAGGTTACATTAAAAATGTTCAGTTGATTTTGGTGTTTTGCAGCTATACCATCAGCAAAATTTCTTTGTATTTATACTACTGAAAAATTGTTCCAGTCATTGAATCTGAGTACTGGTGTCTTTCCTCAGCTCTGGAATATTCGCAGGCACTATTTCTTCAAACATTATTTCAACCCATCCTTTTTTCTTTTCTTTCAAGGACTCTGATTCAATATAAAGCCTAACCATTCATTCAGTCCTCCATGACTCTTAATTCCTCTGTTTTATTCTGTATAATTTCTTTGAGTTTCTTCTAACTCACTCATTCTATCTTCATCTCTTTCTAACGTACTGTTAATTTCACCCATAGACTTTGTGGTTTCAAGTTTTTAGATTTTATTTATAGAAGTTTCCTTTGATCTGTTTTAAATATTTTAGATAACTTAATACACAGTCCCTTGTTTGAGTGCATATACTTACCATTTTCTCTAAAAACATAGTATTTTTGTAGACTACATCTACAAATTTCAATATCTGTAAACTTAATGGGTTATTTCTGTTTACTCCCATTCACAGATAAATCACTGCCTATGCTTGGTGAACCTGTAGTATATGCTGCCTATCATGTCTGAAAACTGATTTGAATAAGCTGAAGCCTATGATGAGATTGCCTTATTCCAGAGATTAATGGATTTGTCTCTGTCACACTGAGGTTAGGGATATTACCAACCTGAGGCCCTTAAGCAAAAGTCATGGTTTGAGGGCAGCTAAACGTCCCAAGGTGATGTGCATCTGTGTTGCCAATCCCTGGTTTACTTTTGATTCAAACATACCTGAAAGAAGATCCTGAATTTCTGCTTAATTTGCATATAATCTTCTATTATATTCTCCAGTTTCTGAGGGCTTCTAGCTTTAATTTCTATCCTGATCTGACAAGTCACTCAATATAAAAATTCATTTTTTGCGGAGTTGGAGACTAACCCCATGACGAGACCAGTTTCTTTGTTCAATTCTCATTCAGTTTTGGCTCAGCAATTCATTCCTATCTTTCTACCTAAATTCGTCTACTTCTTCTCTGTCATAACTCCAAAAGTTGAAAACATATAAATAAATAAGTACTGATTTACAAGCAGTGTGTAGGGGGAAGAGGAACAGAAGTTGTCTATATTACTAATGTCTGCACTCCAAGGAAGCAGCTCAGAATGCCCAGTTACATATGTTAAAAACAGAAAGTGAATACAGAGCACTAAAAGGGTGGATTTGATGGGGCAATGAAAGTATACCAAATGCTATGTGAAAATTTTCTTGGTCTGTGTTATAAAATTGTATAGTTTTACTTTGGACTTGAATATCTTTCTTTTTTTTATCATAATTTTCCATTTTCTGTTTGACCGTTCCCATACCTCTGAACATTTACTGTAATTAGGAGAGAAAGTAAGACTATGCTTTTCTAATGAACATATTCCCTTTACCATCCCTTACATAGCTGAACCAAATAAATGCACAAGCCAAGAATGTCCTCCATTATAGGATAAACACCATAGAAATGGGAGTGTGTTTATTTTCTCTGTTACCCTGTCCTTCACGGGTGTCTGGCACCACGTAGATAATTCCAGTAGATTTTTTTTTTTTCAAGTAAACTTGAGAGAGAAATTAGGGAATGTGGACAATTAATATCTGTTCAAGAACAGAAAATTGAATATCAGCAGCAGGATATAAAAGTTTCGTGTTGACTTTATTTCCAGATCCTGTTACAAAGTCTTGAATGCCTATTTTATCTATATGTATGTTCTTAAATAGGATTCTCAGAGAATGGTAGTTTTTAAAATCCCTGGCAATTTATTGGCTATAATAAAATGATGATAATCACCATGTCATTTTGGAATCTGTGTTTTTTATAAGAGGACTTATGCATGATATGTTATATTTTCCTATTTCTTTTTCACTCGAACATTCTGCTGTGGGATTTATCATTTCTACATTGTAGATGAGGAGTCAGGAACACAGCACATGCTCTATGGTATCCAGCTATGAGCCAGGATCTGACCTCAGGATTTGTGTCTAAACTGCGACTCAGATTCAAACGAGAGAAACAGTGAGGCATTACAATAAAAAATCTTTGTTTAAGAAAATATCACCAAATACATACTTTTTTTTTTTTTTTTTTTTTTTTTTTGCTTTTTGTAGGCCTTGCTGGTATGGTTGGAGCAGGCTACCACAAGGAAAAACATCAGTGGACAGTTTGGTTTGGTTTGTTCAGTAATTTATCAATTTGTTTATATGTTAAAGGTTTTGTTATTAATTTATACATTCCATTAGAAAGAAAGAAATAGAAAGAAAGAAAGAAAGAGAAAAAAAGAAAGAAAAAGGAAAGAAAGAGAAAGAAAGGAAAGAGAGAGAAAGAGAGAAAGAAAGAAAGAAAGAAAGAAAGAAAGAAAGAAAGAAAGAAAGAAAGAAAGAGAAAGAAAGAAAGAAAGAGAAAAAGGCAAGAAAGAACTCCTGTAACCCTGGACATGGCTGTCACCAAATGTCCGTCATGAATTTGCAAGCCCTAAGAAATGCCTTAATGTAGCATCATTAACTACTTATCCTAGATTATTACGCTGAGGACATTTACATTTTTTTCATTTTGGAAAAAAATATTTTGACAGTCAACAATTTATCTCAAATTTATATTATTTCCCCCAAAAAGGTAATTTCCATTATGTTTCAAAATCAACTCTTAGAAGTCCTCAGTGACTGTGAAAATGGACATGTGTCTATGTACTGAGTGGCACTGGCCATGCGTGCTAGTTAAAATAGCTGTCAGAACTTTAACTTCTGGGCTGTTTTGCTTCCCTATGTTTAAATTGGCAACTTGAATGTTGCTTTACTACACTTTTGCATCTAATTGCCTAAAATTTTATATTAAGCAAAAGGTAATTTCTTTGGAAATATATGCATTCAAAAATATAGAGAGAATGATATAATGAAGAAAGAATTTGCAAAGGGCAAAAAGCAACTTCAGCAGTTAATGTTTAGCTTTTTTGAATGTTATTTTCCACTAAAATGACTTTCCCCTTATGACTAATTATAACTCCAGTTAAAAAATGTATTACTGAAGGGAATTTTGCATATTTTAGCCTAATCTTTTAAAATAATCTAATGACTGTTCTCGTTCAAAAATGGTTTGAAAAAATCTTTAAATTTAAATGTAATAAAATTAGAAAAAAAGTAGGCTTTTAGAAGAGTTTAGACTAGAATTCTCTGCTGATTCATTCAAAACAATAATTATGTTTTAAGTGGTTTCTCAGAATTCCCAATGATGTATTCGTCTCAAGGGAAGCTGTGTGAGTTATTTTTGTTTACTAGTGTACCACTTAGTTTGTTAAGAAGTTTTCAGGTGTCCTAAAAGAGCTAATACAGCTACCAAAGTGATTTCCCCAAAACTGGAGAGTAATCAAGAGAGAAGGTATATAGACCTCGTTAATCAAAATAGATACGCTCTTACTTAAACATACTTAAGTCAGTAAGAAATACCGAGCCCCTCTAATACAATCAATATTATGCTAATATACTGAACATGAACTACACTGGAAAGTTTATAAAGTTAAATTAGTGCCGATATCGAGATTTTTTTTCCAAACTGGTTTTTTTTTTTTAAGTATTTTTAAATAACATTTTGGCCTTTTTGTTTGCTTGTTTTTATTCTGTGTGTGGATAACAAAACATATAAATCACCATGAGGAATATTGAAAATTATTTCAATTTTATATGAAATCATCAAGGCTTGACACTGCTTTTTTACAGCTGCTTAATACAGATGACAGTTCTAAAGTGTTTATTTCATAATATTTCATAATACAGGCTTGAATTTAATTTGCTGACTGCAGTATAATCAGGGCTAATCAATTAAATTTACAACAAAACACTCTACTAAGATTTCAAAACTTTGGCTGCAAGTAAAGAAAGTTAGTATCCACTGCCCTGGATCTTTTTGATAGGCAATCCAGCTGTATTTCTTTTATATGACCATAGATTTAGCAGAGACTTTGGAGGTTATTTTGTCTGCATTCCCACTCAATATAGGAATCTTTACAATGATATCAGTGATCCATGGCCACTGGCTCATTCAGTGATGAGAAAGTTAACTTTTCTTTTTTTAATCACATGGTTCATTATTAGACAGCTCTATTTTTATGATTCTTTTTGTATTATTTCACCAAAATAATAGTCATATCACTCTTCTAATGATATATTGTGCCTATACATTGTCAACAAGCAAACTGCAGCTCAGTTATTTCTACTGATGTGAGAGAACTTTTAAATGACCCTTAATACACACAGAGTAAGAAAATAGGATAAAATACATTATTCCCTATGGATACATAAAGTCAGTCTTGAGAACTTAAAATACCACATTCTCACTGCTACCAACCTTATAAGGCAAAAGTCAACAATTTTGAGAGACAGCTCATCAGTTTTGTTGTGAGGAAGTTGATTATCCATGAAGTGCAGGAAACTAACAGAAGTTGTAAGGAATCTAGACTTGATCATTGACACTTTTTTTTTTTTTTCTGCAATGAGAGAAAAAGCAATTTTCCCTCCCAACATGGAGACTGTGCTGGGAATATGAGCACAGAACTCTATCAAGCTCAGTTCAGTTCAGAATTTTACTTTAGCCAGTTTGCCTCCAAGCACGTGGCTGGTAATCTATGGAAAAACTACAGAGACCCTCTAAAGACCTGAAGGAACTGATTTCAAGACCATCGTCCAGGACTTTTGTCAGGTAATAGGGGTGATAGTATTGGGAAAACTGGTTTTTCTCTCTGTTTCGTTTTATGGTTTATTCATCTAGTTGTTTCTGGTGCAAGAGTTTTGAGTCTGAGTTCCTGGAAGATGGCACCGGGGTCTATGGCATCTCAGCATTTGAAAGGAGCTTAATGAGGTAGAACCTGGCACCCAACACCCTCTTCTCACACTTTAAATAGAAAAGCTCCCTCTTCATATTTGTATTTATCTGTTAGGCTTCCAAGTGAAAATGTGTTTCAGAAGAAGGATGCTGCTCCATTACACATTTGGAACAGCTTCTGCGTTTTCCTAGGAAGACTTTCTCTTTCCCAGACAGGGGAATCTTCTGCTACCATTTAAATTCAAGGAACCCGAGTCAGAAACTGCATATAATTTCTTTTTTTATTATTGATTTAATTGTCCAAATATATTCAAAGGAACAAACGGCATGGCTCACTTTCCATTAGGTATACTTTTATTAGGCTGTTGTTGCCTTACTACCAAGCAATACCTGAGACTGAGTAGTTTATAAAGAAAAGAGGTTTAACTGGCTCACAGTTCTGCAAGCTGTACAAGCCTGGTCCCGGCATCTGCTCAGCTTCTAGGGAGGCTTCAGGGGGCTTTTGCTCGTGGCAGAAGGTGAAGGGGGAGCAGGTATGTCATATGGCCAGAGCAGGAGCAAGAGAGAGTCGAGGGGGACAGCACCAAGTCATGGGGATATGCCTCCATGACCCGAACACCTCTCAGCAGACCCCACCTCCAGCAATGGGGATCATCTCAGCATGAGATTTGGAGGGAACAGCCAAACCCTATCAAGACTAATAATTAATTTTCATTTTCTTACAGTTTTGATAGAATGCTATACAGGGATTTTCCTTTCATGTAACAAAACTGCAAATCGTTAAGAAACCATATTTAAAAAGTAGAAAATCCAGAATCGTTTTTATAAACAAGGCACCTGGAGGCTTAGAATTTAAAATTAAGAAAATAGTAAAAGCCAGCAAACAAAAAAAACAAAGAAGTACCAAGTACAAAAACTTCCCTACTGGGAGACTAGGACAAAGACAATAAAAACATATTTATGTTAAGATATTTGGCTTCAGATTAAATATGGAGTGAATATTCGGGGTGGTAGAAAATTCTGTTTTATCTGAACCCATTCTTTTATCCTTAGCCATTACTTTCTATTGTTCAAAGACGATGTTATGTAGGCTAGACTCACTGTGGAGACAGAGCAGACCCGGCATGAGAATTTCTTCCATGCAAGCCTGCATTCTTGTCATGTTTCTGTGGGTGCCTTTCAGAATACAGTGGAAACAAAAACAGCAAAGTGACTCACTCCATGATAAATGAATGTACCCAAAAACATGAACCTGTAATACTAGCCAGAATTACTGACTCAGGCTTGTCAAGAAAAACATGAAAGAAAATAGGAAAGAGTTTCTTACGATGCCAACTTAATCAAAAACTTCAAACATGATGATAAAAGCATTTGATGAAAAAAACAAACCCAAAAAAAAGACGATAGCTGTTTTCCTGGCTAGAATGAGATAAAGTTTGGAGGAAATCTGGATTCTGCAATTAGAGGGTGTAGCTATTTAGCTATGTTTGTACATCAAAATCAGGTCTTTGTAATGAATTACAATGCTGGTACTTACCTCTCTGTTTACATAGCACTTGTGAAATAAATAGAATTACTATTTTTAAGAGTATATCAATTGAGCTCCTCTAGAATTGGCTCCGGGGAATATGGAACCATTCATCTCTAAAGTTACTTAGTTGCATGCACTCCTGGCTTTAAAGGAAATATTCCTCTGCACATTGATCTTCTGTGGGGAGAGGAGAGGATCAGTTGAAGACAAAGGAGTTCAGTGCACCTTGAGAGATACGACTGTAATGAAGGTAACTAATGAAGCATTCGTTGCTTTTTAATTTGAGGGATTGGTTTGAGAATGGATTGGGAGAAAAGCTAAATTAGAAGTTGAAGTCACTGTTTTCGTGGTAGATTTTTGTGAGTCTGCTAGATAAACAGTGCTACCTTAAGGCACAGGTATGGTAGAGAGGGATTTTCCCTCTTCTATATGGGATCAGGTATTACTTGCCATACCTACTCACTGGCTTTGGGATCCTGGGAGCCAGCGACACTTTCAGCTAAAACAGGACTGTTCCTATGAAATCTCAAAGAAACAATGAAAAGATAGAAAGTTAGAGCAGCCAACAGGAGACACTATCCAAGAAACTGCCAGTAAAAATGGAAACTCTGCAGGGCCACTGGAGCCCTCTAGACACACTCTGGTCGGTCATGTAAATAGAATTCTATGATTTTAACAAATGTCGGTACCTTTCTGTGTAGAGGTTCTGTGATAGCTAATTTGACGTGTAGCACCCAGAAATGTGGTTAAACCTCAGACTAAGTGTTTCTGCGAAGGTATTTTTCAGATGAGATCCACATTGAAATCGGTAAACTCATTAAAGCAGGTTGTCCTTTATAATGTGTGTGACTTATCTAATCAGTTGAAAGCCTTAAGAGAAAAAGATTGAGGTCCCCTGAGGAAGAAGGAATTCTGACTCCAGACTGCCTTTGGACTGGAGGTGCAGTGTTAAAGCTTCCGTTGTCTTCAGATCCGCCTGCCTGTCCTTAATATTTCAGATTTGCTAGCCCCCATAATCACATGACCCCGTTCCTTAAATTAAATGTCTCTCATTCATGTGTGTGTGTGTGTGTACATATGTATACATACACATCCTATTGGTTCTTTTTCCTCTGAAAAACCTTCTAATAGAAGTACTATGCATCAGACTCCCAACACACGTCATCTGTAGCTTTTAACAATCTGTCAAAATATCTATTATGTACCACCACTCTCTCTTTACAGACAAGTAAATTGATATTCAGAGAAATTAAGCAACTTGACCAAGTCACAGGTCTAATAAATGATGGAGTGGAATTCAAGCTGTAGGTTTTTCACTCCAGGATCTGTGCTTTCCATATCTGCTACATTTGACAAATATTTTACAGAACAAGTGTTTATGTCTGCAAAAGTTCCTAAAATGCATATCTTTATTTTCACATAGGCTATAAATACCCTTTATTAGAGTAGCCTGTGTAAATTATTGTCATTCATTTCAGAAATTTACCAAAAGATGCCAAAATATTAGGCAAAAGCAAGTTAACAAGATAATCCAATAAGAAGATGATATTTTTCTTCTATGTTAGCAACTGTATACGGGAAAATTCTGCTATGAGAATCCAATCAAAAGCTGCTAACAGACTGCAGAATGGGTATAATTATCTTCATAATTTGTTAGTAAAAATTATATTTTGAACCTTTATAGAATGAAACGTCTATGGAAGCAAGCAATACTCACAGAAAAAAATAAGCTTTTTAAACATATTATGTACTATCTCAAATTATCTGAATCTCTGTGAAAGTCTCTGGTGTTAAAACTTCATTTAAATTCCATGAATTAAAATATATTATAATAAATGCAAGTGACATGGTCACCTACAGCCAGGAGAAATGTATGTATATTGACCTACAGCCCAAATTAGAAAATTGTATATTATGTATACACATAATTCTATTTACATAACATATATTATATACGTATATTCTGTTTCATGACTAGAGGTAAAAACACAAATGTACGTGTGTGTGTGTGTGTGTGTGTATTTCCTATTTCATGCGTGGAGTTATAAACAGGAATGAATATGTGTGTGCGTGTATGTGTGCATATTACCATGAGTGGAGGTACAAACATGAATGTGTGTATGTGTGTGTGTGTGTGTGTGTATTTCCTGTTTCATCGGTGGAGGTATAGACACGAATGCATATGTGTGTGTGTATATTTTGTATTTCCTGAGTGGAGGTATAAACACAAATGCTTATGTGTGTACGTGTGTGTGTGTATTTCCTATTTCATGAGTGGAGGTATAAACACAAATGCATATGTGTGTATGTGTGTGTGTGTGTGTATTTCTTATTTCATGAGTGGAGGTAGAAACATGAATGCATATGTGTGTATGTGTGTGTGTGTATTTCCTATTTCATGAGTGGAGGTATAAACACGAATGCATATGTGTGTATGTGTGTGTGTGTGTATTTCCTATTTCATGAGTGGAAGTATAAACATGAATGTGTATGTGTGTATGTGTGTGTGTATATTTCCTATTTCATGAGTGGAGGTATAAACACAAGTTTAGTCAGCACTTTACAGCTAACGAAGTCTCTTAATGGAGGCAGGTTCTCAGGAAAGTTTGAGTGGATGAACAATGCATTTCTGCAGACATGCACTTTTTAGTTGGAATAGAAAATGAAAACCTAAGGCACAGTGGATTTTACTCTTTCCTACTTTTAACAAAAATTGCTTTGAAAGGAAACAGATAAGTGTATGTATTTAAAAGACTTTAATGAGTTTATGTAATATACTTTTAATTTTTATCAAAATGTGGTGTTTATACAAGAAATCATAGTAATTACAAAACATATTCTACTTTAAATTTTTCAAGATGCTTAAATATTTAAAATATCTTAAATACATAACTTAGAAAGATGAAAATATATATGTATATTAAGAGAAAGATAATTTTCAAAGAATGCCAGTTAATAACAATATGACAATTAGAAATATCATTTTTTAATACATAATAATAACCGATTTTACCAAGGACCAATTATTAGATGATAAAAACCACTGGATGAAAATTTTTAGGAAGAAGGATGCTCACATTGCCACAAGGCCACAATTCTTCACTTATCATTTATCATATACATATATATATATTTACCATATAAATATAATGTGTGTATATCTGGGTGTGTGTGTGTGTGTATCATATATATACACACATATATGCATACACACACATATACATACATATACACACACACATATATATATACACACTGGAACATCATATATATACACACACACCCACCTTTGTAATGGAGTCACCTGGCAGTCACCACCATAACCAAGTCATTAAACCAGCATCACCAATAATGAAACAACATAAAATTATGTGCCTCCTGTTCTAATGCCTTAAGTACACAATATCACCTACATAGTATTCTTACTATGTTTTACTTGCTGCTTAACAGAAGAAATGTTTCACTTGCTGCTTAGTAGAAGGAAACAATGAGACAAATTCAGAATGCAGGACATTCTAATGATAACTCCTCTGGATTCTTCAAAAACTCAGTTATGGAAACCAAAATAAACCAAGTCACCACACAGACAAATAAAATGACATTTTCCATGAAAGAGAATATAGAGATCAGAAACAAAACAAAGCAAGCCAAACTATGATAAAACCACAAATTACAGTATAAGTAAATCTATATACTGGACAATATTAAATTATTACTGATTTTCTTATACACGATCTATATTGTCATGATTTCTAAAGTAAACGTAGAAAAGGATGGAAAAGGTAACACATTTGTGTGTGTATGTGTAATATACAGACAGAAAGACTGATATAGTGATGTAGCTAGGTAGATAGATGGATAGGTAAAGAGATAATGAGGGAGAAAAAAGCAAATGTGGTAACATTTGTAACTGGTGAATTTAATTGAAAGGTATTCACTAGTATTTATTATACTTTTGTTTCTATAAATTTGAAGCTTTTCTGTAGATTTGAAATTTTTCAAAATTGAAATCTTGATGTGGTATCAATCTTTCCCTTTCCCTTCTATAAATAAAGAATCTGAAAGCAATGAAAACAAAGACGCGAGGTATCCAAACTGAAAGACAGAAGGAAGAAAATCTACTGAGAACCATTGATGTGTTTGGTGACTTCACAAACATTTTAGGAAAGAACTGGTTGAGGACTGTGCAAAATATTCCCCCAAAAGTTCTCTGCATTTGTGGGTGGTAAAGCTAGCACACGCTGTTTGTGAAGTCTGGTCAGGAGTTAGAGCAGAATAGCAGAAAGCAGTGCCTTGTGGTGACCCATCCCCCCACGATCTGACCACTGGACCAAGCAGGGAAGGGGTGGGAGTTTTTAGGTGCACGGGAGTCGGCAGCTCTTAGAGAGCATGAAGCTAAGTCATTGAGTCAGTTGGTATCACAGCAGCATATTATGTCCCTGCTGTCCTCAGTGAGGTATGGATGCCTGTGTCTGAATGTTCATAAAGGGCATCATAGAGAACTGAGAGGGCAGAATATTAATAACCATTCCTGTATCTGGAAAAAAATGACTTGATTGAATTGCACATCTACTGAGAAAGTTCCTCATTTTAGATAAGCAAAATCTACTGAAGAGAAAAAGGATCGTAACCATGACAAGCAGCAAAGAATCCCTTTAGATTTTGGTAGCCCTCCAATTCAGAGCCATCTATCAACACAGCCTTCAAAATAAAGAATATACTCATGTTCATAAAAGCTAGAATCAAAATCTCAGAGACCACACGGAAGGGATGTTATTACTCAGAAGTACGTTGGCATTTCAATTGATGTAGAGGATGCCTTATATTGTCATCAATTTAATGAGAAAATTTACAACTTTAATGGTCACTTTGGGTCACATCCAAACACTCAGACTTCTTTGTAGTTTAGTTTAGTGTTTTTTGTTGTTTTGTTTTGTTTTTACTATTTGTGTTGCGATTTATACAAGTTGATTCACAAAGGTTATTTAATACTAATGGCAGTTGTCTACTATTACTGAAAATTCATTAAGTATTTATCAGCTTAGGGCTGATAAAACTTAGAGAAAAATCAAAGAAAAACTTAAAAGTTTCTCAAGAAAATGCTACACATATCCACCTTTATAATGGAGTCACCATTCGGAAATGACTGACCCTTTTTCTGTTTATTTCTCAGATCTTATATCAGAATGAATGCCATATGAATATTGTGATCAGCAATGCCATAGCATTGAAAGCAGAAGGCTTTTTGCACTGCCGTCTCAAACATCAAGCCAAGAGACTGTTTCCTGATTTAATGTAATACTCAAATAAAAAAGCATTGAAAATACCACATATTTCAGACTTACAGAATTGAAAGAGATTAGATTACACCATATGGTAACCGACCCAGTTTCTTCAGTGACCTCAGACACCCACCTGAATTTCCTAGAAGTACCAATTAAATGGGGTCATTTTTTATTTTATTTTATTTAGTTGTGTT
The DNA here is from genome assembly GCF_000951035.1 of Colobus angolensis palliatus. Lineage (NCBI taxonomy): Eukaryota > Metazoa > Chordata > Mammalia > Primates > Cercopithecidae > Colobus > Colobus angolensis. Next base: position 16,147,066 of record NW_012114252.1, read on the forward strand.
ATATCACTGGAAGTCATTAATAACTGACAATATTGACAGCTTTTCTACTTTGTGTTTTAGAACTCTTGCCCAACTCTGAGATTATGGGCCATGGAAGTGCTTCTTTAAAATAATTCATTCTAAAAAGGTAGCAATAGATATTATGATAATTTTTTAAATCAGATACCACAGTCAGGTAACAATGAGCTCATAAATGACAACATTCCACTTTTAGGCTAGAGATAATATATACTTTTTGTACTGGCCAGATTTAGCTACCAAAATCTTTAATGTCATTCTAAACATCTATAAATATACAGGGATGCACAAAGTAAGATTGATTGTAGATGAATTTAACTATTAAACAAACCTGATCTACAAAGGCCTAAGTAGATCTAAAAACTCACATAAAATAATGAAACATAGATGAGAAAACAGGACAAAAATGCAAAAGCAGTCAGCATAACGCTCTGCATGATCGTACCTCTTTTATTACCTTTTAATGAACTTTGTGTGTGTGTGTGTGTGTGTGCGTGTGTGTGTGTGTGTGATGGAGTTTCACTCTTGTTGCTCAGGCTGGAGTGCAATGGTATGGCCTTGGCTTACTGCAACTTCTGCCTCTCAGGTTCAAGCAATTCTCTTGCCTCAGTCTCCTGAGCAGCTGGGATTACAGGTGCCTACCACCATGCTTGGCTAGTTTTTTGTATTTTTAGTAGAGACGGGGTTTCACGATGTTGGCCAGGCTGGTCTTGAACTCCTGACCTCAGGTGATCCACCCACCTTGGCCTCCCAAAGTGCTGGGATTACAGGTGTGAGCCACCATGCCCAGCCCCTTTTAAGAAGTTTTAATCAATTTACTCTTCCCATCTGATATTATTACCTTTTCCCCTCACTTCCCTCAATCAACTAACCAACCAAACAAACAAAAGCAAACAAAAACCACAATGTCCATGAATTCCAGGGTAAATTCAGTGTCTGGGAATCAGTCAGCCTTAAGGTAGAAAGAGTGGAGAAGGTGGAAAGGGTGGTTTTCACCAACTGGGGCAGTGGCTTCTGATGCTGCCACACAACGTTGTGGAACATGGAGTCCACGCATCCTGAAGGACACTTGGTCTTTCCACTTCAGTCTCCAGAGAAGAGCGAAGTCACTCAATACTTGGGCTCAACAATTAAAATTCTTTGAATTAATATTCAATCATTTACGCATGTTTTCCCAAAGAAAGATTTCATGCCAGAATGACCAGTGCTTAGGGATTTCCAGAGTAAGCAACACTTTTGGCTAGAAAAAGCCTTTTCTTAGGACTGCCAGAGCTTGTATTGAAAACTAGTATCAAGCCACCCTTGTCATTAATGTTACTCTCCTTGTGAATTCTCCAGAGGTTCCTGGAGTGGTACTCTCAGAATAGTTTGTCAAGTGCCACTCTAGTCCATTCCATCACTTTTCCAAGCTTTGTATTGGGATCACAATCACTTTCCTCTCTGAGGATCCCTGTGTCAATAATTTATCTACTAACCAGGATACTCTATGAAAACACCAAAGATCATGTGATCTTCTTGATGTAGGGTAGACATATTGCTGCCTACTTTGCTCATGTGATTCTACCTCCCGACTCCACTAATAATAAAAATTTATTCAAAGATGTCTCTCTATGTAAACTTTTTAAGAGTTTGGCATATATATATAAATATGTAATATATATTTATATATAGAATATGGAGATTGGCATGGAACTATATATACTTGAATATATATACACACACACATATCTTTAATATATATCTTATTTCCATTTCCTCAGATGTCCAATTATTTTAAAGTAGAAAAGTAATAAATCAGTGGCAAGGTTAACACCCAACATTATTATCAATGGTATTATGCAACTGCTAAAGGTTGGCTTAAAAAAGGAAGCCTTCATTTCCTAAAAGACATAGGCAGGATGCAAACGCAGTCACTCACAACGTTTGTGTTGTCCATAAAGATATGAAACTGTTGTTTGGGTAAAAATCAGCTTTCCTTTAAAATGAAAATATGCTTATATAAAGAGGAAAAATAAGTGATATAGTGGATGACATCCTTAGGAATAATCTTTCAATGGGTGCACAAAGAAATTTCATGTGATATAATCTATAAGGATATACTAAAATGCTATATGTGGAAGTTAGCATTTTGGGGCACAAATAGCATCTAATTTGTCATTTATGTCAAAGGATAGATTTTCAAGGTCAGTAGTTTGAGACCAGCCTGTCCAACATGGTGAAACCCCATCTCTACTAAAAATACAAAAATTAGCCAGGTGTGGTGGTGCATGCCTGTAATCCCAGCTACTTGGGAGGCTGAGACAGGAGAATGGCTTGAACCCAGGAGGCAGAACTTGCAGTGAGCTGAGATTGCACTCCAGCCTGGGTGACAGAGTGGTGAGGCCACATTAAAAAAAAAAAAAAAGTAATGAGATGGACTGGGGATTTTGCGTTTCTGGCAAAACAAAAAAAAAAATGTATCCTAATATGGATATATGAATTCAAGTAGCAGGCAATGAGAAGACTCCTGGAACAGAGATCAACAAAAGTTTATTAACAGCAGTATCCGGAGTATCAACATTTTGTTCCCACAAGGCAACACAAAGAGGATCGTGTGAAACCATACTTTACAAGGGGCAAGGGAATTTACAGGGTAAGAGGAACCTGAACTTAGGAAATCTGAATGTTTTATAATGGGGAGTAAGTATGTTTGCACACTGTTCCACGGGGAGAAATGATTCTTCATTTCCAAGGATGTTTGCTATATAAATATCCTCAAAAGAGAATCCAGGACCAAAAGGTGGTCAGTGCCTGACTTGCAAGATGTGCAAATATCTGAGAGACCAATTTTCTCCCAGTAAAGATATGCTGGGAGGATGCAAAATAAGCTAAAGAAAATTTTTACTGTAGATAAGGGGAGTCAAAGGAAGATCAGAAGGGATGCCTGGAATGTGTCAGTTTGGTCTACTGTATATATAGAATTAGCTTAGATAGATATGTCGTGTACCAGTATATCCACTACTATACTATCATTAAAAGATGAATGCCTCTGCTAATTCATGGTAAATCTTTATAATTGTCCAACGTAATATTGAGAAATGGCACTTGTCTTTGCAGTTAAATTAATATAGACCATTGATTCTCACCTGAGTATGATTTGGCAATTTCTAAAGATATTTGGGGTTGTCCCAATGCGGAATAATTTTAGCATCTGGTAAGTAGAGGACAGGATGCCCCACACAGGACAGCTTCCTAAAACAAATAATTATTCCACCTAAAAGTCAATGATGCCAAAATGAAGAAACTCTAATGTATACCTGCCTAAATTCAGTAATTGTATCTAAGTTCAAATAATCTTGGAAAATATTGTTTGAACATACATAATCATTGAGAAAATTTTAACCCAGAGTGTTTGCATTTAAGTGAACAAAAAAAATTGTACTCTTCATTTTGCTCATCAATCACTTAAAAATCATTTCTAGAAATATTCTGGATATAGTCTGATTGCACTAATTTAAATAAAGGTTATTCTTCAATTCATAATTAGATACCCAGTTAGTAAATACACATTTCAATGGAATAGAGAAAAAAAAACAGATTTCACACTCAATCTGTTGGAGATAGACTCCTAGAAACATCACTTATCAGCTGCAAGACTTTGGGAAATAATACAAGTTATTTGACCCTCCTGTCCTCAACTTTCAAATGAAATAATTATAATACAAATGTTAAGACTAGATGCACAACGACATTATGAGAGTTAATTGAAATAATGGAACAGTAAAGTGCTTTGTAAATTCTAAAGCTACTAATATCAGCTGCTATGTTACAGGCATATGTTTTTCTGTTTCTTTTTTCTTTTTTTTCTTTGACATCAAAAAGGCTACAATGATAAATGGCCTCTTCTCCTTCTGTAGGATCATCGATTTTTGAAAGCCTCAAGAATTGTAAGAGTAACCTTTTTATTCTTCTTCAGTGAGTTTTAGTTTACCCTATTTTGAAGGCCAGGTATGTGTCATTGTATAGAAGAATCTGTCAAAAATTAGGATTACATTTGATGTCACTTCTGAACAACACGCTTCATGAAATGTCTGAGAACTGACTTGGCAAGCCTTTCAAAATGGGAAAATTCAGGATTAAACCTGTATTGGAGCCTACCCAGGGAAGGAGAGTTACATATGTAGTTTTCATCTGCTTGTGAAATAACTCTTTTCCTTTTTCATTCCAAAAGATGTAATGTATTGACTGCCTTATGGATTTGATTAATAAAATGCATCTTGCTCAAATCCAGTTTTTACAAGAGGTGATGGTGAATCTCTTTAAAGGAGGGTTTTAAGGCTGTGACTGAAATGACTTAAGCGGACTAAGACACTGAAATATAAAACCTTACCTGAGATTTTTCCTAGGCTAGATACCAATTTTTTAGATACAATTTTGTTGGTGTAGGTATAAGAATAGCATACACTGCTTGAAAAAGATTATACTAGCTGACCACAGAATTTCTGAGTTACTTATACTGGATAACCATAAATATTTAAGAAGTGCCTAAGAAGAACCTAGAGTTCCAGTTTCAGAACTACGGCCGGGCGCGGTGGCTCAAGCCTGTAATCCCAGCACTTTGGGAGGCCAAGACGGGCGGATCACGAGGTCAGGAGATCGAGACCATCCTGGCTAACCCAGTGAAACCCCGTCTCTACTAAAAAATACAAAAAATTAGCTGGGTGAGGTGGCGGGCGCCTGTAGTCCCAGCTACTCGGGAGGCTGAGGCAGAAGAATGGCGTAAACCCGGGAGGCGGAGCTTGCAGTGAGCTGAGATCCGGCCACTGCATTCCAGCCTGGGCGACAGAGCGAGACAAAAAAAAAAAAAAAGAATCCAATCATCTAATCTGTTTCAAGGATGGTTCTAGCTTCGGTTGTTGATTACACTGAGTACCAGCATAAATTTACATAACAATGAAACAGACGTGACTGTTTTTTTCCAGCTGTGCAGACCTGTAAAAGTATCATGCTGATGAATTTGATTGACATTTAATGAGGAAAATTTCTTCCTGTCATTCCACCATCAACTATGGATGCCACATGAATTTACAATGACCCAATATTTCCCTTCAAATATTTACACTTGGGGAGCCATTTATGCTCATTAATAGGATTGGACAAGATAACAAATAAAAAGATAAAGATGAAAATTACCTCACATACTTAGACAAATTGACCTAAATAGAAGATAAAAGCTTATTTAAAGTTCTTAATTTGTGAAACTGTTTTCAAAGAGTACATCCATTGCTTCTGTTTGCACATAATAAAATTGAAATACAAGCAAAATGACAATATAGATAATAGAATTCACTTAAACCATTTATTCTCAAAGACAAGAACTTCCTATATATTCATAGATTACAGAACTCACATGGACAATTATACTCATGAACTTACCAGTTTCTTTTGAATACTTCCATAGTTCAAAGGAAATAGAATCTTATTTTATATAGTCTTTTCCAAATTGCCTAATCATGAACTCATAAGAATTGAACTGATTAAATGGAAACTAATTAATTCTGAATTATTCAATATACTTCACATTTACGGGATCAAAATCTGATCCAAATAATGATTCATATGAATCAAAAATATTGATTAATAAAAATATCTCAGATAAAATTCTGTACTATTCCTTATAGAAGTGTATTACATTAAGAAATACCCTTTAAATATTTTGGAATAAGTCTTAAGTCTCATATTTCTGCAATGTAATAATTTATCTTTCTCACTGAGGTTTAGTTAATAGGTAAGGACAATGATTATGGCATTTTGAGGTATGAAAAACATTCTACTTATCCATACAAAGAAAAATGAATTTTGCTTCCACATATCTTATTTCCAACCACTTTTTAACATGCATTTCTTCATAGATACATACATGTTTAACCTTTATGTCCGAAATTGGTTAAAAAGGGGTTATAATTCGATTGCTTTTTATTTTTGTTTATGGAGGCCTTCAATGTCTTCCTAGAGCACAAAAGGAAACAGAAGTCAGAGCCCCTCCTTTGCAGTCGGAAACAGACCTGTGGCTGGCTCCATGACGACGGTGCCATGGAGGTGGGGCAGCTGGTGCCTGTGCTTCTGAACCTGCCTGTCCTGATGTTAACAATGTCAGCCTTGAGACTTCAGCTCAGACCTGACTCCTAACTTTATGCAAAGCATTGGAAACGGCATTTATAAAATCTGGATGCTGCCAGTATGTTGAAATTGAAGCAATCAAAGCCCAGTCTGTGGCACAGAGGGAAGTAATATTTACATGTATCTATACCGTACTTCCCAGGTACTTCCCAAACTACTAATTTGGTAAGTACACTATTAAGTGCAGCTTTTACAGTGAAGACAGTGATGGATCCTGATACAGAGAACAGATAAACATTGGAAAATCTTAAAAGGCTATGGCGAAGAATTTAGGTGCATTTAATGACAGATTAGCTCTGTGGAAATACAAGATCAAATAAGGAGAACACAGCGATTATATCTTACAATTGAAACTTCTGCATATTACAATAGGAAAATCAGCAATAAATAGTCAACCATCAGGATGTCTGGATAAATTCTAGACACCTAACATTTATTTAGTTTTGTTGATTCTTAGACCAAATTATTTATGTAATTGTGCACATATGCACTCTGGAATTACAGATGTTTACATTTGAATTCAGTTTGTCGTAAACGAGGCTCAACTTCCTTAACAGAAAAAAAGATAATAAATATTCTTGCCTTGAAATGTAATTAGGTTTAAATGTGATAGTGTATGAAAGCAGCGAGTGTCACTTTCTTTCCTTTCAAATATAAGAGTCATTCACTAATCCGAATAGAGCTGGTTAACATCTTACCATTTTCCTAAAATATTTAAGCATGTTATTCATTGGTAGTGAAAATTTTAAGTCTTGACTCCGTTTAGGAAATAGAATAAACATGTCTATTAGAAAAAAATTTAGAAAAGAGCTGTATGCCAATGCCGTTCTATGTGCTGTTCATATATTTTATGTTTGCAGTAAAGTCTTCCTAGATAGTACCTACTACTCATAGTACAGAAATCACGCAATGACATATCAAATTGGTTCCTCTACTTTAGAAGGAGCAGCAACAGTAATCAAAACAACCTTTTGAGCTTGTGTATCAAATAGTTTCCAGCCTGTTGGGGTGAATGGTGTACTTAGATTAGGGACCCTTCAGGATCTGCAGGTACTGGGCCAGCTCCTACCCTCTGAGCCTTGTGATTACCTGCACAGTTACAGGGAGCTTCTCACAAAGGTGAGCAATGGAGAGAAGCTGAGAAACCCACAAAGAGGAAGGAGTGCATGCATGACGTGGACCTTACTCTGTGTGTTGCATCCCCTGACAGAGCAATGAAAGGTAAGGTGAAGGCCAGACTGGAGCGCCACCCAGGTCAAAATCCCCCCACTGCAGCAACCAGCATGTTTGACTGGCAAAGCTTCCCTTTATCAAACATTTATAAATATTCATAAATATTTATAAATATTATAAATAATATATTTATAAATATATAAATATAAATATATATATAAATGTAAATATTATATTTATAAATATATAATTATAAATATTAAATATCTAATTATAAATATTATATTTATAAATATACATATTTATAAATACATATAAAAAGAAGGCTTACCTTCAAGTAAATTGCTGTATTTAGTTAAAACCTAGCAAAAATCAGTAACACCCAGACATTGGGAATTCCTTGACCGGAAGGTGAAGCTGAAAGACAGCAGAGCCATTCCAGCCATGGGTGGGGACTTTTGAGCATTTGAGAGCAACCTTTGAGCTCTGTTCTTCAGGAGCATAAAGGAGGAGCCAGAATGGGAGAGAAGAGAAATTTGAATGTTTTTACAGACAGCTCCCCTCAAGACCCACACACTTTGTAACAGAGGCAACTGGGTCAGGATTATATGTGTTGCAAATTTTAAAACCTTAGTACAGATGTGTTTCAGATTTCATACACTGCATATTTATGTTCTCAATTTTGGTCATTAGACTTGAGTTGGATAGTCGTTACTAAGTCCTAATAGTCAAACAAAAGAAAAGGAATGGATATATTCTTTAATTATAAGATCATTTTCCTGAATAGAAAATGAAAATCCCCTGGAGTTTCTGGAATGTCTTTTAAAAATAATTTATTATGGCAATGAACTAGACTCTCAAATTGCTTGCAAAGAGCCTAGTGATGTTTGTGTACCTTTGTACGTTCTTTTTTTTTTTTTTTTTCCAACTTTTTCTGGGCCTCTAGGGCCCTCTTTAGGGTCTGAATACACAAACATATTTTGCACATGTGGGTGTTAGAAAAATGCTATTTGATGATAATGATGATGATTTCCTGAAAGTAAGGGTTGCTCATCAGAGGAATGTGTGACTGTTGGAGGCTTTTGATTAGTTTCTCTTGATCTCTTTTAAAAATAGGATGGTTTTGCTCATCTGTATGGAATGGTAAGAGGGAAGAGTAGTCTTGTCTAAAGGCAGAAAAAGGATGGTCTGACTTCAAAACCCCTTCTAATTTTCTGATTCTAAGAAGTAGGATCATTTATTCTGAAGAAAAGGCTCAAAGGTTTAGTGTATAGAAGATGGTGACCAGCTGCTCTTTCCTCACTGATTACAGAAAAGGAAATGTGTTTAAATATGAGAGTTAGCGATTGAGGCTTTGAGGGAAGAATTTCCCGACACCAAGGCTATGTCAGAATCAAGGACAAAAGGAGTCAGAAAATGAATCAGTACATGTCCCCAAGTAGCAGTCTCCTCAAGGTCGAAGAGAACCCTATAATGAGCAGAGGAGAATGCACCTTTATTTTGTTTCTCTTTCTGTCTCTCTCAACATTAGTCTAGTCTTAACTTAGGAAAAATTATAGTGCTGTGAATTGTTCATACGAATTCCTGAAGAGCATGGTGATTTTTCTGGGCCTTGGAATGCCTGGGTTAATGCTCATTAATTTGCATTTGTTAAGAGCTACTCAAGAGTTTATGGGGTGCCCCTCGGAGCCACTACAAGAGGATTTTAATGTGCTGTTACATTTCTATGACTCTGTCGCTTAAGAATGACCATGTGTTATGAGTTGTACTAATTTTATTAATTACAGATGTATACACGTAGACATTAAAATATTATACTAAAGTCACTGCTCTCCCAATCTTCCACATTAGGTAAAATTATATGAATTCAAATTTTTTAAAGTGATTTTGCTTGAGGTTTTTGGAAATGTTGTTTCAGAAATGCTTAAAAGAAGAAGTCAAGGACCTTATCCAGAAATGGTCCTAATATATTGGTAGAAAGTGCTTTACAAGCATTCTCTGTATTCTTTATCTGCTTAAACCTCTGGAATAAAGACAGTGATTGGTTAAAACCTATTTATAATCAGCTATTATGAGGCATGAAACAACATGACAATACCAAATAATAAAAATACTCTATTTAAAACTGATCACTTACAACATTATTTTCCTTCGTTCTTAACAACTTAAAAATATCTGTTACAAAATATCATTATCAACAGAACTATATAATCTAACACTTTTACATTATGGACAAACTAATGAGTTTCTATAATTAAAAAATCTCTCCATATAAATTAATTGTGACAATTATTAAATCCTAAAAAAAGTCAAATACTCAGCATATAAGATCACCACTAGGATCTACATCAAAATTCTTCCAGTTATTATGTAATAATATCACACACATACACACACACACAATATTGCTTGAGATACTCTATTTTTGATCACTGGAAAACAAAAACCTAAATTTAATTTGAATTGGCATAGATTTCAGGATACTTACATATGGCTAATTATATTGGTTTGGAACCACCCAGCTACAAATAATAAAAAAGAGTTTAACAGTGAGAAAAATGTATTCTGTCTTATCACCAGGAGTTCCTAGGTAAGGTGGTTCAAGGGTTGCCTGTTCTCACCAGGTCACTCTAGACAGGACTCTCCCCAAGCTCAGTGAGCATGAGAACTTCCAGTTCTTATGTACACACGACCTCGTCCAGCAGAAGAAAAAGAACTGTTCCTCCCTCTCTTTCTTTTGCCACAAGAAACCTTTTCTGAGAAGCCTCCCAGCACAACTCTCTTCACTTTTCACTTGACAGAACTAGGTGACTGAGACTTACCCCAGGGCTGCTGGTTACATCATCTTCCATAAATGCATGGTTATACCAAGGAGGCTGCCAAGAAGCAAAAAGAACACTGTTGAGTAGGCAACAAATACTGTCTCCAAAATACACATACATCCAAAGTAAACATATTTTCTGTTTTATTTGTTAAGCCATAATGTGATAGAAATGTCATCCTGTATGTATATCCACACAGATATACCAAGAAAAGAAGTGAAAACAGTAATAGAAGCAAACCAAAGACATCAGACTAATCACAATCATTCACATCAAGAAACAGAACCCAACTCTACTAATTCCACTTGCTCACTGTACCAGCCAGATGGAAAGTTGCTTTTAAATTATGCTGGATTTTTCAAACCATCAAACCAAAACGCAGATACTATTTTTGCATGCTTTTCATACTGAAGTAATAGAAACAACTTGGAGTTTACTCCTAATATAACCAAATTCTTAATATTTGCATTTATTCAGTGAACTGGAAAGTAACTCTTTAATAATGAAAACATTGATGTCTTTGGATATTCTGTCTAAAGAATATGCTCATAAACTTTAATATTGCATGTATATAATTATGTGTTATTGCTATAAGATGGTAATTTGATCCTGATTAAAGAACATTTCATTCTTAATGCAATATGCTATTTGGTAATTTTTCTACAAGCCAAAGAAAACAGATTATTTAAAATCCATATAAATTTGAAATGTGCTTATATTTTAGATGTGATGTGGTTAGCATTGGTATTAGATCTGATGTGATTAGCATTGGCATTTGCTCTAAGTTTCATGGATGTCAACAATACTTCCACTCTTAAATCAAAATTCAAGGTACAATGGTTCAAGAAAGAAACACTGATAATTTTATAACAACCTGTTACTTCTATTTGTGATTAGGAAATAAACTCTACTTTCCCTTCCCTAAATTAATGACAATATTACAACAAAAATTATACAAGATTTATGAGAATAGAATAGTCAATATTACTGTCAAATGTAGATGAGATTACTCTAGATATTAAACTGCTATTTATCATTTTTAAAGGCAACATGTATATTTTGAATTGAATTACCATTATAACTATTGAATATCAAATAATTTTTCAAATAAAGTTCCAGAATCAAGTAATATGTTTCAAAGGAAAACTTAGGCAGAGTGATAACAAGTGATTTTTGTCTACCCAATATCAATCCCCTCATTCCCAAGAGATGAAATACAATTGGCCTAACAACGCCATGTTCCCACCTTCCATCCCTCTCTCACATCTAGGCATGGACACATGACCCAGTTTCTGCCAAAAAGGTGTTAGGTATATTGTTTGGAGGAACGGAGGCAGGATGGCGCACTTCCAGGTTCTTCATCAGCAACTTTACCCGCGCGCGAAAATGCAGCCGGCGCCTGGGAAGGTGCAGATCAACCGGGCATGCGCCAGGTGACGTCAATCCGAAGAGACCAAGATTTACCTGGTCGCACCTGCGGAACGCCCCCGACACGCCCGTGCCCCGCCTATCGCCCGCCCACTCCTAGAAAAGCCGCTTTCCACCAGTGAACCATGCGACCTTCTCACAGCCCCACTCCTGTCGGGATGTCAGGACTGTGGGAACTCCCTCCCAGAGCCCCACCGGGGGACTCTGCCGGCCTCCTTTGCCGGAGGCCGGCAGACTTCTCCCTACCCACCTTCTTTCCCTGAAGCTAGGTGACCAAAATAAACTTGCAGTTTTGCTCCTCCACTTGCCTACCTGCTGGTTCTTTTGTGCCCGCTCCGCTGGTCTTAGAAAAACAAATCATATATGACTGCTGAGAGGTTTCTAGGAAGGCTTTTTGCTTTACTGATGATGGAGAATGAATGACGCTTTATCCTATCCTCTTCTTGTTTTGAACGTAGGCGTGAAGTCTAAAGCAAAAGCAGTCATTGGCTTTCAGTCCTTGACACCATTGCTAATCCAGTGTCAACAGGATTCCAGGAAGTGTAAGGAAAAAAGAAAAGACTCATCATTTGTTTAAAACTCTATGAGTTAGATTTTCTTTTACATGTAGCTGAAGGCTTTCCTATCTCATAGAGAGCTTTAACAACATGATTATACAAATATAAAAAGTATTATCCATTCATCTTGTTATTTGAAAGAATACCAACAGTTGTATTATCTAACCATCATAGACCAATTGATATTGTTTTTCATATATTTACATGCACACTGCCTCATGAAACAGAAAAATTAATTATTTAGAACTTAGATTTAATTGCATCCCCAAATTCTTTGGTAAAATAACGATTTGATTTAGGATATCTACTGATAACATGCTTTCTTTGGGTCTTTCCTTGTTCCTCATTCGTGTGTTTGCCTGAAGTCTCTATGAAATACCTACATTAACAAATAATTATCCTGCTAGACTAGAGCACACAGGATTTGAAAATCAATCTTAATATAAATTCCTTGAAAACCAGATAGTTTGATCCACAAATGTTTTAAAACCAGATAGCTTGATCTACAAACGTTTTAAAACACTTTCTTAAATCCATGGTGTGGGTGGGGAGGTGTGGACGAAATAAGACATAAAGATTCCCAGTTGGGTCTTACACTGGTATTCATACATGTCTTAGGATACCTGATAAACTTCTTCCAGCAGTTTATTTTTATTTTTTATTCATTTTCATTTTTTGAGATGGAGTTTTGCTCTGTTGCCCAGGCTGAAGTGCAGTAGGGCAACCTTGGCTGACCACAACCTCCACCTCCCAGGTTCAAGTGATTCTCGAGCCTCAGCCTTCTGAGTAGCTGGGACTACAGGCGTGCACCACCACACCTGGCTCATTTTTATATTTTTAGTAGAGACGAGTTTTACCGTGTTGGCCAGGCTGGTCTCGAAGTCCTGACCTCAAGTGATCCGCCTGCTTCACCTCCCAAAATGCTGGGATTACAGGTGTGAGCCACCACGCCTGGCCTTCCAGCAGTTTATTTATATGGATGATACCCCTAGAAGGCAAAACACTAGTGTGATGAGAAGGTACCAAGCACAATAAGATTAAAACTACACAGCCTCAGTGGCAAAGGCCAAGTAAGGCTTAAGACAACATAACATCTTCCATTACAATTTTTTTCTGGCCCTTTCCACACTCGATTCATATACAACCCCTATAAACTGCAAATGGACCATGTTATAAACAATAGCTAGCAGTTTCCACTTCTGGTTAGGAATTAGAAAGCCGTGAGAGAACTACAAATGAGAACAAGATGGATAACTTGAAAACAACCATAACGAAACACAGTTTATAAGAGTCAATCAAGAGCTGGAGATGCAAACAAGCCTAACTGAACGAAAATCTAGAAAGTCATGATCTCTTCCTATGAGAGACGAATGAAGTGCTTCCCTGATGCTGGGTGGAGTGATGGAAGAGGAGGAAGGATTTGCCAGCGAAGGGATGTGAGAAACAAATCCAATTTTGAACACATTTTTAAAAGCCTATGAAGTGTGATGATTCAGGTCCCTGAGGAAGCTGCGTCAGAGGCAGCTGTGCACCCACTCACCTCTCTGTCCCGGGGCCCTTTACTTTAGCACATGGACATAATGTACCCAAGTTTGGGGGCACGGTAGGGGATCTGAAAAATATCTCCATGGAGGCTGATGGAGCTGACTTGAGGCTGGGAGCAGCTCAGGAGAGCCATGAGAAAACTCTCTAAGCCAAAAAGCTGTTGCCGAAAGCTGGGTAGAGCAGGACAGCAGTCAGAAACATCTCCAGGGCTCCTGGGGGCTTCACTGAGTTCACTCAACTCCCAAAGGCTCAGAGCTGAGCAACAAAGCATAGAAATCTGAGTTGTGAAAAAGCTGGGTGAGCAACCAGACGGCAAAGCTAATTCACTGGAAGCCCAGACCCAGGGAGTCAGCAGCTGGGTTATAAAGCCCAAAGAGAAATCCGTGGCTCTCCCTTGCTTAGATCTCATGCCCTGTTAAATGGAAGGGATCATAAAAAAATTACAAGACATGAAGAAGTTATATATGTATATACATTATAAGATGTATAAAGATAACTATGGCATATGGGCAAGAGAAGAAAGAGAAATAAAGGCAGTTCCAAACATGGATGTTGAGATTATCAGAGAGGAGTTTTATGTTAAATATAATAGATAAGTCACATAATCTAACATGATTTTTAGACAATTTTTCTGAAAAAATGAAGAACTTTAGCAGAGAGATAAACACAACTAAAAAGCCAAATGTCAAGAATAGAAAAAAAAATAAAAAATTGAGATGCAGAATTAATTGGACAGGTCTATCAGTAAACTGGCATACCAAAGGAAAGCATCAGTAAACAAGAAGATAGATCAATAGAAATCACCCACATTGAAATATAAGAAAAAAAAGGAGAAAGGGAGAGAGAGAGGAAGAGAAAGAAGGAGGAAAATAAGGAAGAGAAGAAGGAAAGGAGAGCCATGCCTGTAATCCCAGCACTTTGGGAGGTCAAGGCAGGTGTATCATCTGAGGTCAGGAGTTTGAGACCAGCCTGACCAACGTGGCGAAATTCTGTCTCTATTAAAATACAAAATCAGCTGGGCGTGGTGGCAGGCACCTGTAATCCCAGCTACTTGGGGGGCTGAGGCAGGATAATCTCTTGAAGCCGGGAGGCAGAGGGTTCAGTGAGCCAAGATCGCGCCACTGCACTCCAGCCTGGGTGATAGAGCGAGACTCTTCTCAAAAATAAAACAAAATAAAAAAGAAAAGGAGAGCCATCTGAGATGTGTGGAAAATATTATTCCATCAAACATATTTACGTTAAGGGTCTTGTAAAAAGAGGACAGATAACAAGGTAGAAGACATTTTTGAAGAGAGCATGGGTGACAATTTTCTAAAATAAATGAAATATATCAACTCACATATATAAGAAACAGTAAATAAATTCAAATATAACAAGAACCAGGCAAATGATCATCAAACTGATGATGAAAATCAAACATGATTAGAAAATCTTGAAAGAGGCTGGAGGAGATAAAAAACACGCATGTGCTCATAAGAGGAATGAAACTAGAAGACTATGAAATGTCTTTAAATTGTTGAAAGATGTGCGGGCACAGTGGCTCACGCCTGTAATCCCAGCATTTTGGGAGGCCGAGGCAGGCAGATCATGAGGTCATGAGATCGAGACCATCCTGGCTAACACTGACCATCCTGGCTAACACTGTGAAACCCTGGCTCTACTAAACATACAAAAAAAAAAAAAAAAATTAGTCAGTCGGGGTGGCAGACACCTGTAGTCCCAGCTACTCGGGAGGCTGAGGCAGGAGAATGGCGTGAACCCGGGAGACAGAGTTTGCAGTGAGCCGAGATCGCGCCACTCACTCCAGGCTGGGTGACAGAGGCAGACTCTGTCTCAAAAAAAAAAAAAAAAAAAAAGTGGAAAGATAGTAAAAGACTAAAGACTGTAAACATGATAGTAAATATCCTGAGACAATGCCTTAAAAGCATTTCTGCATATTTTTATATGTTCACCAGAAAAGTCTGAGAGAATCGTCTAGAGCAGATCTGTTCTATAAAAATGCTAAGGTAAATTCTTTAGGCTTGAGAGGAAAAATACCAGTTTGGAAGGAAGAAAAAGCCCCAGAAAGGGTGAATATTTTTAAAACTACAAAAACTTCTATTTCAATATGTGGATAAATACAATTACAAAGCTTCAAACTACATAAATTTAACAATTTAAAGAACTGAAGGAGAATTACAGAAAAGACTCCAATCACAGTCAGACATTAAACATGCTTTTTCAGCAATTAATGTAACTAATAGATAAAAATTAATAAGGATCTGGAAGACTTGAACACCATCAATATTAGTCTAATTGACACATATAGAACATTATATTGAACAATTGAAGAATGCACTTTATCTGTTCTACGCATATAAAACATTCACTCAGGTAGATCACCATCTCAACCATAAAATAAGCTGTGACAAATTTAAAAGGATTGAAATAAAACATGATATTTTTCTCTGAATATCATGGTATTCTATTAGAAATCACAAACATATTAAACATAGTATAATATGCCTGTAAAAATTCCCAAATATTTGGGAAGCAGCATAATTTTAAATAATCTGTATGTAAAAGTGGAACTGACAAGGGAAATTAGGAAAAATTTCAAATTGAACAATAACAAAAATAAACCCTATAAAATTTTGAAAGGTAAAATTTGAAGAATGCAGCTAAACCACTTGTAAGACGAAACTTTTGTCTTTAAATGCATATATTAGAAAATAAGCGAAGTCTAAAATCAGTTATCATCTGTGCTTTTATCTTAAAGATGGAAAAAAGCACAAATTAAACCCAAAATAAGTAAAGGAAAGAAAATATTCATGGGAACTTATAAACTCAAAAGAGACCAACAAAAAGACAATGTTTTAAACCAATGTAATACATGGAGAGACAGTAATGGGCCTCTACTGCAATGTATTCTTTTCTGGGAGTGCTGCTTGTTCAACACTTGTCATTTTTCCTTGGAGTCAGCACAACTCCCACCTCCTAGGCACGTGCAGCTTCTTGTACTCCACTCACAACTTCCTGTGATAAGAGTGATCTTCCTCTGCTTAAAGAAAAAATAATGCTTAACTCAGTTTCATTTGGGTTTCTCTCTTTTTTGGAGCCATCCTCACCGTTGGACATTCATGTTATTTGCTGCTGGATGCTGAAAACGTCTAAAGACTAGCACTTCACAGTTGTTAGGAAAAAAGCCTGCCAATTTAGTAGTATGTTTAATTCAGGAGAAAAAATTGGGAAGCCCAAATGGATGATCACAGTAGTGAGCTGCATTCTTCAACATCTGTAGTAAAATCGGCATATATTGATCTGCATCACTATGTTTTCTCCATAGTTTCCAAATTCTAAAGGAAGGTTCTGGCTGCAACCCCCACAATAGCCAGTCCAGGCAGTGCCCTGCCCTTTGTGTCCGGAACCCTTCTGCCCTTCTTTCATGTTGCCCCTGCATTTTGACATCAGTGATGTTCTCTTGCATGAAGCATTTTACTTCTCTACGTTCTCTATTTGAACCAGATAGAAAGGTCACTCATTACACAAAGTGCAGAGGATGATAAAAGGAATCCTAGGGAAATAGAAATTTACCCTCAGGTGATGCTAAGCACTTTACTAAAATTCTCACCAGCTCCAATTGAAGACAAATAGCAAAACACGAGCAGCAAGAAGAGTTACATATAATTCCTTATGTCATTGTTGGAACAGTTCACTAATGTGAGAGTTTGGGACTAAGATGACGCAGACTCTGTGCCTGTGTCCATATCTTCAGTATATTTTACTGTTTCTGAGGCTGACATTACTTCTAAAGTCATCTGCAGTTTACCTACAAGTGGTGGAATTGAGACTGACCTGGGCTTAAAAACCTGTGAGAATGTATGTGATGACTCAGAGTGCAAAATGCTCTTTGCCAAGAAAATCATCCCCACATGACTGAAATTTACCCTCTGAAGGCTACAGAATAGTCTGGTGACTTCTGAAGTGCCAGTCAATGTTCTGGAATTCCAAAGAGTTAATGCAGATCAAACAGGGCAGCATTCGAATCCCATTATCGAGAGAAAAATCTCAATAACCACAATTTCAGATTATATATTAATGATTCCAGTACAAATTGAGGTGTGTCAAGAAACAACACGTCGTAAAGTATGATCAAAACACGTGCTTACTGAACCCAAATGCGGCTGGTATCACACAAATAAAAAAACTCAAAATATTTTTGTATAAGAGGATACACTAAGGAAGTGAGGTTTTATTCATATTCAATTTTGGTTAATTTTCTATGAATTTACTCTTTAATGGAATTGAAAAGGTGAAAATAAGATGCTCTGGACAACTACATACATAATATTTAGGCATTACCAAAGTATTACATGAAATGCTAAGATCAAATTGTAGAGTTACATGTATGTATTAACCACCTGTTTCTTGTTGAAAAGTTGAAAGCATGGCAGTGTTCAGAACTGCATAGCAAAAATCTGGGTTAAACGGATGAAAACAAGGAAATTCAGAGTTAACATTGTCACGTCATATTTAGAATGCCTCTGATATAAAAATGAAATAAAACCACTAATGTTTGATGTCATATTTGTAATAATACTGAATAATAATACTGAAATGTGAAATCACCCTATAATGTGTATGCCACTATTCTTGCTCAAAATTTGTGTTTTGTACTTCTTAGGTACAATATAGAATATTCTGAACAACAACAACAAAAAAGCAATTTTTACAAGGCATAGTCAGCCAGCCAATTGTAGAGTTGAAATGTTTGAAGTCACTGTATTGTCTAAGGGAGAATGGAGTTGAATCATAAAACACATGGAAATCATTTCCATCAAATGACAGGACAAGAAAGGTGTCCTTGGATAGCTCAGCATGATGAATACAAACTGAGCATCAGGAAATTGATCTCTAATGCAGGTGTCTTTGATTTAATTTTTTCCCAAGGTAAGGTCATTGAGGAACTATTGTATAATTCTGTTGGGGAATTAGGATATTATCAAGTGTTTCTTCTTCACAAATTTCCTGTTAGGATATACTCCTTGTATAAATAAATAGAACAAAGGTCATGTCATAAATATAGTACAAGTATGATATAATGAAAGAAACCTAATTCTTTCCTTAAACACTTGTGAATATTGTTAACACTTGAGGGCACAATTGTCAACAGTAAAAATCTTTCTATTCCACTCATATTTGCAAGAAAAAACTGAAATATATGATATTATCAGTTGATTAAAAAACTATCCCCTATGAGTTAGAGAGAAAACTGTAATAAATGTGCCCTGACATAGCAATTACCTACTAGTGCCAGATGCAGTGTATATATTATATATTATTTATATTATATATAAATATCTATATATACATACATACAAACATTTGTTTGTATGTATGTTTGTATATGTACATACATACAAACATTTGTTTGTATGTATGTTTGTATATGTACACATGTAATATAATACATCTTTTCCTGCTCTCCAAGATGGACTCTAAGTGTTGAATGAAAGAATATGTTTTCTACTAGTGTTAGTTTTAGAAAAGATGAAAGATTTCTGCTACTTAGAATTTTACCTCCAGGGTTGTTATGGACTAAATATTTGTGTGCCCCAAAATTTATATTTTGAAATTCTAATCCTCAATGTGTTGATATTAGGAGGTAGAGACTTTGGGTGATTAGCTCTTTAGGGCAGAGCTCTCTCTAACGGGATTGGAGCCCTTGTCACTCCAGGAAGTCTCTGTTGTCTGCCACTTAAGCATACAAGGAGAAGTCAGCAGTGTGCAGCCACAAGGATGTTCCTCATCAGAAGCTGTCACCCTGATCTCAGACTTCCGACCCTGAGAAATAAATGTCTGTTGTTAAAGCTACCCAGTCTACGGTATTCTGTTGGAGTAGACAGAACTGACTAAGACAAAGTTTATGTTTTTGCTCTTAGTAAAAACCCTTGTGTCTTAAATATGTTTTATCATGATAAATACCTCTTTGTGTCCTAAATATTAATATTTATACCACATTTTTCAGCTTCATGGACATTACCAGTGTTCACCAATATTTCTGGATCTCCTGTGTTTGCTGGACAAATGGGTAAATTATTCTTCCTTGTCTTCCTGAGGATAGGCTCAGGCATGATTCTGTGATGTGCTTTGGCCAATAAAATGTCAGTAGAAGTGATGTGCACCATTTCCAAGAGGAAGCATTTCAGAGGTAATGGATAAGTCTTAGAAATGTATGATTGGCATACATTTGGAAAGGAAATGGCAATAATAAAATTACAAACATCCACATTTTAGTATCAAAACACTTCCATCTACATAGAAGCCTGAATAAATTTATCTTCTTTCTTAGAGAGTAGTTATTGATGTATGAATGCAGGATGAAATAATGAATGTGTGAATGGATGGCTACATAGATGTTTGGATGGATGAATGGATGGACAGGTAGATAAATGAATAAATTGGTGGATAGATGGATGGTTAGAGTGCTAGCTATTTCATTATATAAAATAAATAAAATTGAATATCTAAAATGCCCCAGCTTATAAAGGATATTTTCCTTCCCTGTGAACTCTAAAACTATACTTACTTTCATTACCACATATTTAATATTTACCATATATTAAATCAAAGATATTGTTTTTAAACAGTATTGGTAATTGAGTATGTATTTTTCTTCATCTATACGAAAAGTTTGGAAAGCAAAAACTACCTGCCTTATTTCCATGTTATATTCCCCTACAAGAAGCTGCATTGCATTGCATCATAGAAAATGATTTTGAAGCCATCAGTAGATTCAGACTATATCAGCATACTTCATTTTTGTGACTATAAGTAAATCATTTAATTTAAGACTCAATTTCTTTATCTGAAAAAAGAGATACTATCTGACTTAAATATTTGTTAAAATGTCATACATATAAAGCACCTAGCACGTATTAGGAGATCATCAAATGTTAGGATTTTTTAAATATATCTCACTCATAAGCTTCATGCAAATTGATGGCTTTAAAAAGAGTTAGGTTAATAAATTAATAAATATGAAATGAAGTTACCTAATCCATCATCGTTTGTGAGTTATTATGTTATTTGAGACAAAATGTTTTAAGTTGAACAGATGGTTGCCTGTTCAATCGAGTCTGTGAGCTATAAATTTTATTTTTCTCACTAGAGATTTCCCTGAACATTTTGTGATTCTAAGTTATTTTCAAGATTTAGACAAAAAATAATTTTATAGAAGAATTGAAAATTTTGGCATAGATTCTAATGTCTTTTTTATAGCAAAAATAAAAATCTACGTTTTAGGCAAAGGATTCAGAGTGATTAAACCTAAGAGCATTGTAACACAATGCAATCATAATTTGGTAATATGGTGGAAATAGTATAATCTTTCATATTGAACCAATGAAAACACATGCAGAAGATACTCAATCTTGCATTTAGAACTTCAAATGACTTAAAATACCCTCCTGAGAAGTATACTTTAAGATAATGTTAGTTAGGGGGATAATGTCAAATTGGTGGCCAACTTTTTATTCATCTGGTCAACAATTCTCCACTCTGTTTATTTAAAGTGGAATAAAAACAGATTGCAATATTATAAAGAATAGCTTGCACTAGACCAGTGATTTGAGAGGACAGGCTGGGAAAAATTCAAGAGGACTTCTGGAGTTAGAATTCATGAAGCAGTGTGATGAATGACATACGAGGGAGCAGGAATGGTTGGCGATTCCTGAAATTTCTAGCTGGAGTTATTGGGTAAAATAGTTTCTGCCTTCCCATATCGCTGTTGGATTCCTATTGGATTACTTGGCCTCAGCAGTGTTCCCTTGAACTTTCTCTATCTTTATTGCCTAATCTTACATATAGTGTAAAAGGCCAGCAGGAGTTGAAGTGTAGAAACTGGATCCACTGATAGTCAATCTAAGAAAGCATTCTTTATACAGTGCATTTTTTTCTAAAATATTTTTAAAGTGATAATTACTGGATAGGAAAGGGGAATACTTAAGGCTAGATTTATCTTGATTTGAAGCTTAGGGATGGAAAGTAACTGGGAACCATCTTCTGTCAAAAAAAACCCCCATAAATATAAAGATTATTAAATCACTCTCCAGCTCCCTCCTCTCCAGGATAAAACACAGCAATTTATTCAACCACTCTTCAGAGTCTCAATTATTCGACTCATGAACCATTTCCATTCTTTTAAACTCGTTCTTATAAATACTAACTAAACTGACTCAAACTTTTCTCACACCCGAACTTTACTTCCCTACAGGTGAACAAAAGGCAACTGCTTTAAACACTGAGTTTCAGCATTAAGTCACTAGACTCCTGAGGTTCTGGAGCTGACTCACACCAGCTGGCAACAGACAGCTCTGCTCAGAAATCAGTTCCATCTTGTGAGTAAATCAGCCATGGTTGGAATATTTGTATCAGGGAGATTGGCAAATGCTACGAATAAGGCCTTCCCTGACCAATCATGAAAACCTACTGTAAAACATTTATCAGCAAACACCTGCACAAGCCACAAACCTACAAGACCTCTGTGGCCATTCCTTCTATTTCAGTTACCTAATGACAGATATCTACAACTAATTGATCTCAGACTTTATTAGACTTTGTATTGGGATTGTATATGATATAGTTTGGATGTGTCCTCTTTGAATCTCACATTGACATGTAATCCCTGGTGTTGGAGGTGGGACCTGGTGGGAGGTGATTAGACCATGGGGATGGATTTCTTATGAGTGGTTCAACATCATCCCCTTGGTGCTGTGATTGCAATAGTGAGTGAGTTCTTACAGGATCTGATTGTTGAAAAGTGTGGCACTTCTCCCTACTCTTGCTCCAGCTCCTGCCCTGTGAGACACCTGCTGACCCTTTGCCTTCTTCTTTTTGAGGACTCCCCAGGAGCAGATGTCAGTGCTATGCTACCTGTACAGCCTGAAGAACTATGAGCCAATTAAACCTCTCTTTTTACAAATTACCCAGTCTCATATATTGCTTTGTAGCAACACAAGAACAACCTAACACACTAAAGAAAATCTTTCAAAACTCAAGGCTCCACATTGCCACTGATGGGTGATTAGAATTGGCTCCTGATTGAAAACCTATTTCAAATTTTAGCACATCTATGATATTTATGAGAAACAATAACTTGAGATCATGATCATGTAGACAGTGAGTAGAACATATTCCTTACTCCTGATTCAAAGGAAACTTCACTGTTGCTCTCTTCCCAATATCCAAAGTGTTTTCATTTAATAAAGAACCACAGTTTTCAACAGTACTTCCAGTTTATGCAATCAACTTGTTTGCCAATTAATTTTTCAACCATCTGACCCTTCCTTTAACAACAGCTCCATGTTAAAACTCAGTGCAATGGAAGTTACTAAGGCTATGAATTTGGTTATTTAATGTTACACAATTCCTTTAATTTGTGTAAACGTAGTCTCTGTCAAGAGAAATCTTGGGATCACATGTCCTCTTGTCAACTCAAGAGCGCCATGCCTGGAAGCGTGCACTTCTCTCTTCTGATTCCCTGCTCTGATTTCTGTCATTAGTATCTTCACTCCTCTCGTACCTTGAATTAGTTACTGTATAAATAGGTATGTTGGACACACAAATAAAAGAATGTTACTGCAAGAAATACTATTGCAAAACTAAAGTGAATGCAGATAGGAAAACTGAGCTATAAGAAACCATGTACTTCATTTTGTATTTCGTCTTGATTAATGCTTTATCTGAGTATAAAATTTTAAATTCATAGAGCTCTTTCATTGTTATTTTGTTTTTTGTTTTTGCCAAAGCATTTTGAAAGTATTCTCCAATGTTTGTTTTCAAGAGTTAGGTTTCTATAGAGGCCTAATTGTTATTTTTTGTGGATAATACTTTTCTCATGTTTAGTTGTTAAGAACATGGACTTCCAATTTTTAAAATGTATTTTTTATCATTTAAAAATTCTTATATTATTTTGACTATGTATTTATCATGTGCAATATGTTGTTTTGAAATATTTATACATTGTAGAATGGCTACATCAAGCTAATTAATATATGCGTTATTTAATATACTTTATCATTTTTATAGTAAGAACATTTAAAATCTACTCAACAACTTTCAAGAATATAATAAATGTTATTAACTGTAGTCACTGTACAATACATCTCTTGAATTTATTCCTCCAATCAAACCCAAAGGGAATATGGATTTTGATGTGCTACAATTTCATTACTTTGTGCCTCTGGTGTGGATTTATTTTCATTTATTTTTCTCAGTACTAGACATGCACATCCAATCTGAAGGCTCATGTTTTCCTTCAATTGTGGAAAATTCCTTACTTTTTTCAGTATTGTTTCTCCTTTATTCTTTTTATTCTGAACCTCATGGTTATATGTCAGAGTCTCTTAATCTACCCTTCATATCTCTGAATTGTTCTTTTATATGTGGTGTGTGTGTGTGTGTGTGCGCGCACATACATGCAATTCCTTTGCCTATGCCTTAGCATTTTCTCTAAGCTGCATCCTGGGTGAATTCTTTCCTGTATGTCTAGTCTGGAAACTCTCCTCTCTATTAAATATTTTTATAACCATGACTCCACTTTTTCCTGAATCCACAAGTTTATTTCTATATGCATTTATTGGACAATGTTTGTTGTTCCCTTTGTGGATGCTGTGGTAGAGAAATCCATGCCCCTCCCTCCAGGATATGGAAATATGTTACTTTACATAACAGAAGTGATTTTCTGTGTGTGACTGAATTAAAGATTTTAAGATGAAGGGATTATCTTGGATTATCCAGGTGAGTGCTTGCATGAGAGAAGTAGAAATGTGAGAGACAGAGCCAACTTGATGGAATAAGCGCAGGTTGCAGTGATGCACTTTGAAGATGGAGAGGCAGCCAAGAGCCAAGGAATGCAGCAGCCTCCAGAGCTGAAAAACCAAAGAAAACAATTTTTCCCTAGAGCCTCAGGAAGAAAAGCAGCCCTGCCAACACCTGGATTTGAGCCCAGTGAGCCCCATGTTGGATGTCTAAGCTGCTGTAAAGTAATGAATGCATGTTGTGTTAAGCTACTAAGTTTGTGGCAATTTGCTGTAGTAGCAATATGAAACTCACATGAATGCTGTGCCTTTTTTGGAGGATACTTAACCTATGTAGGGTCTTTTCATATTGTTCTATTTGTTTTAGTATATTTATTTTAACTAGAGGACATCCATCTTCTCTCTTTCTTCCTTTCTCTTACTCTTGCTTATCTCATTAGTGACACAGGTCTTCTAGTTTGCTTTTGCCACCTTGCTGCCTGCCCTGTGGCCTCCCATCCTGAGCCACGTCTAAGCATAGTGCCAACCTTTTCCCTGTGATTTCAGGATATGTCAAATCCAACAGGCAACTTGGCCCAATGTTGGCTGTATGACTGCTTGCTTTTTTTAGTTTCTGTAAGTAAACCTCACTAAGCTTTAGTCCCAGAAAATGATCAGTAACACCTTTTTTTCCCAGCATCATTTTTCAAGGTGGGAGCCCAGACATTGTTTATGGTAAGCAGTAAGTTTTGCTGGCCAGTCACCTTGTGAGTGGTACTTACAGTCCTCAGTGCCCCAGGGTGCTCAAGCATGCCACTGTGAACACCTGCTTCCAGACCCAGGGCTTAGGATGCCTCGGGATTCCGCCCTTTTTATCATTGCCTTTTCTTCTTGATTTCTGGCACATAAACATGCTTATTTTGTTTTTCATCATTTATTTTGTCTCTTTATATTCTGTATCTTACTTTTTTCCTGCAACTGAGAGGGGATTTCAAAACATAAACTTAAAAAGTAATAATCAAAAATAACACCTTTACACTCATTGGTTGACAATAGTTCCATTTTTAAAATAACTCTTGGTAAGAGGCAAAAGAAAATAAGACCTACATGGCAGCCATGCCAAACAGTTTTATTTTCCTATGCCAGTACAGACTCATGTCGAATTGCTTCCTGGAGCACTGTGTGGAGAAAGACTCCAAGGTTACATCTGTTCTCGCTGGAGAAGTGTTCCAGCCTTGGTTAATGATCCCTTTTGTGGGTGCTGAGGGAGGACGTGTCCCTCTCTCCCACAAAGTATTTGCCATGATGCAGACCGCACCCTGTTGCAGCAGTTAGGTTTACTTAATGTCATGCAACACAATCAACCCAGTTACATTAATTTCTAGGTGACCATTTATTATAAAGACATTAGGAATTCACAGGAACTACAGGAACTGGAGAAACATTTTTTGGATGACTCAGGGTAGGTCATGTTCCCTGCACTCCCATAAGTAGTGTACTGAAGAGTCACATTGACACACGGCCGGCAAAATCTTATAAAAGTGGCATTGGTAAGGGTGGTTGCATTGTCTCCTACAAGGCAGCAAGCTTCAAGCACACGCATGAATGCAGTGAAGAGAACAGCATTACAAATATAAAGCACATCGAACTCACAAGAAGTCCGAGATCAATATTTTCACACCTTTTTTAGTGTTCCAAGTGGATCCTAAAGAGGATGATCTTAATATTTTAAATTTCCTTTTAGTCTTGTCAGACTAATATTGACAACAAGGTGTGGGAATTTGGCACACCCCAAACTGCAAGTAGATCTATAAATACAAAACATCGTTTGTGGTCTGGCAGTTTCACTACACTTTACACATTTGAGAAATACATTTCTATACGTTTTGAGAAATGTGTCTATATCTAAATATAGATATACCTATATATCTATAACTATATATGTAGTTTAAGTTGAAGTACATATCCAAAACGAGATTAAAATAGTTTCGGTGATATTAAAATTACAGGCTGTTTATTCTTATTTCGTAAACAGAACTCTTTTATCTGTAAAGAAATCATGTGGACATTGGTTTCAAAGATACTATTTCAAAGAAGAAAAAATAAATAAAACTATCCCCTAACTGAAATAAACATTGATTAAAAAACTTAACTGAGGTTGAAAATGTACTTAATAAAGTTTAATTAGTGTAATACTATTTCACTATTTGAAATGACTTAAAGATGATTTAAAAATATAGAAAATGCCAATATTCTTTTAATAATTCATAGCACAACCATGGAAAAATTATAATTGTAGTTGTAAGTAAGGACTTGTAGAAGGGCAGTCAATTCATTTATTGTCAAACTCTGTATCTTTGCAATGATCCTTAAAAATGAAAAATACTTGCTTATACCTTAGACTTGACTAGTACTGACATGATGGTATGTGACAAGCCCATTTGCAAACGTTACGATTGGTTAAGAAATGCAACTTCTACTACTTTTTTCTCCTATATATTCTCTTTTAATTTTCACTGATTTATATGAAGTACTGATTTAATATACCTAATTCAAACTAGTACGCTTTCCTTTTAGTGCATTTGGCTTCATATCGCAAATCAAATCTCAAGTTTGTCATCTGCTCTTACACAATATGATCGCTAGTCACAAAGAAAACAACCTTGGTCCTCTCTTTCACACACACCCACAGAATGTCTTTCTCGCTCTTGCTCCTCGAGGCCACAAACACTGAAAGATCCTAATTAAAATACAAGGTTTGACTCTGCTCTCTTCAAGGATTACCGAAGCTAAGAATGTGAAAGGCATAGAGATTAAAAAAAAAAATACTCAGGCCCTAACAAAGACTTTCTTTGAGTTTCACAGTTAGCTTTTCTTTCTGCAGTATCATGCACTTTGGATAGAAAAAGTTATGGTGAAAAAACTGAGAATGTGGACATCATTCGAGCTAGTTTAATGCATACATTCTCATATTAGTTCAATGCATGTATGTCAATGTGAACAGAATTTCAGACAAAACATCTAAGCAATGATGCATGCAGAAAAGAACTTTGTCATCTAATGAATTCATAGAAATAAGCACACATAAGATACATATGTCTTCCCATATCTCTGCACATTTTTTAATATTTGTGAATATATATTGTATTTTATTTTATAATTTCAACATTCATTATAAATATGGGGATACATGTGCAGGCTTATTACGTCAGATTCTGTCTTTTAAGACTATCGGCCAAGAAAATAGATGTATTTTCAAGAGCTAAATGTCAAGAGTTACAGATCCATGTCAAGCTCAACATAATAATAACTTCCACATGATATTGAAACATCAAAGAGTTTCTTTTTAAAAAATATTTTTCCTTCCTTCCTTCCTTTCCTTCCTTCCTTTCCTTCCTTCCTTCTTTCCTCCCTCCCTTCCTTCCTTCCTTCCTTCCTTCCTTCCTTCCTTTTTTATTTTAGTGAAAATGTATGCATATCAAAAGAAAAAATGCAGCTCTGTGTGGTCACCACTTTGTAATGATTCTACTATAAATAGACTCAGCTGATATAGATATAGAGTCATGTTCTGGTCTTAGTGTCTGCTTATTCCTTTATGTCCTTTATACTAACACGTATTTAACCTCATTCACCCATAAAAGATTAACACTAACACATAAAATAATTAGCTTGATATTAGTTTATATTATCTACATTTCCCTGATTTTCAGTTTTGGTAACTCTCAATTGATACCGCTTGCTTCCATTTTATTTTAAAACTCTCTTTCCACCAAGAAAACATGATTTAATTGAGGGAAAAAAGCCAAAGAATAACAATCAGGCTTTCTAAAGTTATAGCTGTACATGGAAAATAATTGAAAATAAAATGGAAAGAACACATTTGTGTACAGAATACATGATAATGATCTCAAGAAATATCTCTGAGTATCTTTCAAAAATTTTATTACAGTATTTCTTCATAGAAATTTAGCCTTAGACTTTCATCCCTACTTAGCCATTCATCAGGACCTTCTCTTCTCATCATAAGGACTAGAGAGGTATTTTATGTCATTGAACATTTGATATCTTTGGATTACTTGAGGAATCTTTTAATGTTTGACTTCATATTAATTACCCAAATTCCTTTTCACTTTATATAACCTTAAACCCAAACGCTAAGTTTCTATTAAAGAAATGTTTCAAGCTATGCTCATTTATTTTTACTGTCATAATTGCATGGACACAATCTCTTCTATCAGAATAAAAAAATGCTAAGCTTCACTTTCTGCTCAGTTATGGCTTTGGGGAGATGACATTTGTGAGTGCTAAGGGGGAAATTAGGATTCAGAGGATAAATGACCAGTCCAAGGAAATCCAGCTAGTAAAGATAATTTTGCATTAGCTGTCAGATCTCCTTGTTGCCTTTCCCAAGGTCTAACTACAAAAACTTGCTGTCATCAGGGAAAACATGACCTTTAAAATGCATCATGGAAAATTACTTCTAGGGTGATTCTTGTGCAGTTAAATCTATTTTGTTAAAATTATACAGAAATGGTCAAAGGTTACATCTAAACCAAACATGTATAACAAAATAGAAAGTAAGTAAAATATCCACATCATTGACATCATGTTGATAAAGCACATTTTCTAGATGGCAGTCAGAAATTTGTAATGTTCATGGAGGTACGGTCTACAGTCACACACATATTTTTCTTCTCTTTTTCTGTGACTGTAAGCATGTCTTCTCATACTTGTCTAATGCAGCCTCTTTTCTACTATCAAACACAACATAAGAAGCTCATCAAAGCAGGAACAAGCAAATAAAAATATGAAATTTAATTAGCCAAAACGCCAAAACTTTACATCTATGAATAAAATTTAAAAGTGAGAAAAGTCATTTGAAAGTGTCTCGTACACAGAAGTGAAGAAGCCAGGTTTGAGGCGTATGATGAAGAATTCTCCCCGTCTTCCCCAAAAGACAAGGATTCACCAAATTTTGGTGGCATTAATTAGGACTCTTACTCAGAATCATCTTAATACTCATGACACTGAATACCAAAATGGGACATTAGACAACAGCCACACAGGTGCAGCTTTAGGACCACAGGGGACTTCCCCAGTGCATCTAAAAAAGGGAGATCGAGGAGGTGCACCAATCACAAACTATGAAAGGTTATAGTTCATCTAGTGCGGAAAAATACCTTTGGGTAAGAATTCACCATAGTCAGTTTCTACTAGCTAAGGGAATAATAGAATACCAAAGTTGAGGTAACTTCAAGGCTGGTAGCTACAACATTGACTCAAAATCAGATCTCTTTGGGGAATACTGCTTAGAAGCTGAATTCAAATGGAATAGTCATATTTCACCAAGTTCTGGTCATAGTTATTATGTCTCTTTATATAGCTTGGATTGTTCAATCCATAACAAGAATCCAGTGACCCAGGAACATAGCTGTATTTCCCTTGCTGAAGCACAGTTGGATATGTGTTGCTGCTTGTTCCTCTTTCAAGTTCTTATCAATACCCAAGTCTTCTAAGAGTGAATATTTCCATCACAAACAATTATAGCTATCACAACATCCCCGAGGTACTTATTTAGGGTGAGATGTTTCATGTTCT
Source organism: Colobus angolensis palliatus (assembly GCF_000951035.1). Classification (NCBI taxonomy): domain Eukaryota; kingdom Metazoa; phylum Chordata; class Mammalia; order Primates; family Cercopithecidae; genus Colobus; species Colobus angolensis. The sequence continues at coordinate 16,177,144 of NW_012114252.1, forward strand.
TATATAAGAACTACTATAACATCTAAATTTTTTCCAAATGGAAAGCCAATTTAGCATTCAATTCAATCCAGATTGGTTACTCTTCCCCACAAAGCATTTAAAATATCATTTTTCACACAGATTCATATACCCATCCCACTGCACAATTGCCCTATAGCAAGAGCACTATTTAAAGAAACAAAGTTGGCAACAGCATTATAAAGATTTGGTTATAAAGTTTTATTTGAACATTTGCCAATGGAAAAACCAAGACTTCTGAAAATGATAATATTAACTCTAACACAAGGAAGAGATCAATCCCATGGAAGATGCTATGGAATAAGAACAACAGGGGACCCAGAGAAAAGGACTGATAAAATTTGAATGGTATAAGAACAGTCTTTTCTGGCTAAGAAATTTGTCCAGTCCATTTTGAGAGAGGAATTGGAAGTTACTATCAGAAAACCGCTATCTATTATATAGATGGAATATATAAAAATGGACAAAATATTAAAATGGCTGCAACTCATTTGACATATTATGGATTCAATATTTCTACAGTTATTTTTGTATGATCTACTTGACATCCTTAGGAAAAAATGCTTCTGGATTTTTAGATATGAATACTCTGATTTATGAATGTCACCTCACTATAAAAGTCAAAATTTTGTTGCAAAAATTAGACAAAATCAAATTAATGGCACCCCCTAAAAAAATTTCCAAAGCATAATTTTTTCTAAATGTCTCACAAAAAACTATTTCAGATAGTCCTAGTTCATATATGTTAATACAGATGAATTATTAATAGCACCTTCTTTTACTCTCAATTTTTTTTCTAGTTTGGAACATAAATTAAACAGCAACCACACTTAGAGCCAGGTGTCTTCATGGTGTTTTTGTTTTATACTGAGGATAGAGAGGGCTAACTCTGGCTTGAAAACTTAAAGTAGACAAAGAGTCACCTAGAGAAATTGGTAAAATATAGCTTATTGGCCTACAACCCCAGAAATGATGATATAAAAAATTGGAGAGGAGAGTATTCTAGAAAGATGATAGAGTAGGTAGCACTAGAAATATGTATCCCTACATAGAAAAAAAATTGCCCTGGCAGAATCTGTCTGATGTAACTATTTTGGAATTCTGGAATCTATTAAAATTAAATTAAATTTCAGGGAAAGACTTGTACCTGCAACTACCAGGATTTGGCTTAGACTGTCAATTGTGGTTAATTGTGGTCAATTTTAGCTGTTAACACAATAGCACCTATTCATTCCCCACCTCTCAACTCTGTGGTAGGCAGCAGTTCACTTGTTCCTGGAGCAGCTACCACACAGTTTGTAGAAACTAGGGTGGGCAACAAACAACCCTGCCCCCCAGATAACAGAGATCCATGCTCTGATCACTGATCAGTGCTTCTGATCCCAGAGGTGCAGACAAAGAAGCAGTGGCCATTGTTATTGCACCTCCTCAATTATTGTCAGTCCTTCTCCCCTGGCTGAGGTGGTTCCCAGGGTATGTAAAGAGGATGGTGCCTCGTTTTTCCTCCCTGTGTTTTTCTCTTTTTACTGTTTTGGGTGCCTGACATTGAAGATAAAGACATTCATAAGCAACTGCATATATGTGTGAAATTAGGAAGTCACCATGTAGACACAGTGGGAAGATACAAGCTCAGAAAAAAACCTGAGGAGAGAATAAGTTTACACCTCATGCTAATACTTGGCACAGAGACGGCTACAACAACAACAAATAAATTAAGAGCAAAACAGCAAACTCTCAGAAAGAAGGAGAATCTGGTTATCAGAGTTAACATATTATTAGATTCAAATTCTCAGTTTTCAAGTGAAAATCATAAGACATACAAAATACAAAGTGTAAAACACTGTCAACCAGCAATATTAGATTCAGCAAAACTGTTACCCAAAATGAGGGAGAAATTAAGGCATTCCAGATAATCGAAAGCTGGAGGAGTTTATTACCTCTAGACCTTCCCTACAAGAAACACTCAGGGGAATTATTTGGGATGAAATAAAAGGACCCTAGAAAATAACTAAAAGCTATACAAAAATTAAATCTCAATTAAACAACAGGCAATTTTAAAAGCTAGTATTATTGTAACATGCTGTATAACTTCATTTTGTTTTCTACATCATTTAAGACACTAAAACGCTAAGACTATTATGCTAAAAACTGGTATTGTAATTTTGGTTTTTAATTCCACATTTTGTTTTCTACATAATTTGAGAGATGAATGCATAAAAATGTATTAGTTTATGTTTTTGAACATGAAATGTATAAGATAAAATTTTATAGCATGAACCACTGAAAGAGGTGGGGACAGAGCTGTTAAACCTATTTGAGTGTATTATTAAAATTAAATTGGCACAAATTCAAATTAGAATGTTATAACTTTAGCATGTTGAATATAATCACCATGGTAACTACAGAGAGTATAGAAGAAACAAAATAGCAAAAAATATTATATTTAGCTGAAAAATCAATTAGATGAACTAAACACAAAAGACAGAAATGTAGAAAATGAGGTACGAGAAAGCTATAAGGCATATAAAAAACAAATAGCAAAATTGCTTGCTTATCAGCAATGACTTTAAGTGTAAATGGATTAAGCTCTCCAATCAGAAGACAGAGGTTAGTAAAATGGATTTTAAAAAATGATGAATATTCAGTCTACAATAGACTCACTTTAGATCCAAAGACACAGATACACTGAAAGTTAAAGGATGAAAAAAATGTATTTCGTCCAAATAGTAAGCAAAGAAGACCAAGAGTGGCTATACTAATATCAGACAAAGTAGATTTTAAAACATACAAGAAGGACATTACATGTTGTCAAAAGGTTTACTGTAGCAAGAAGATATTAAAATTATAAATATTTATGCATTTAATAACAGACCATAAAAATATATGAAGCAAAAAGTGACAGAATTGAAAAGAGAAATATACAGTTCTATAATAATTGTTGCAGTTATCATACCCCATTCTCAATAATGAATAGAACAATGAAACAGAATATAAGTAAGGAAACGGAGAACTTGAATGGCACAATACACCCAACTAGGTCTAATGGACAGATACGGAACACTCTACCCAGTGACTATAGTATATGATACCCAGTGACTATAATGTGCATACACATTATTTTCGAGTACACATGGAACATTTTCCTGGATAGAACATGTATTAGGTCACAAATTAAGTCTCAAAAAACTTACAGTAAAAGATATCATACAAAACATTTTCCTGATCAAAATGGGATAAAGTAAGAAATCAGTAACAGAAGAAAAATGAGAACATTTACAAATTTGTGGAAATTAAACAAGATATTCTTACCAATGGACCAAAGAATAAATTACATGAGAAATTAGAAAATACTTGGACATAAACAAAAATGAGCAAACAGTATGTCAAAACATATGGGACATAATGAAAGCACTGTTAGAAAATTTAGATGCATACATTATGAAAAATAAGAAAATCATCAACCTAACTTTACAACTTAAGGAACTAAAAACATAAGAATATACTGAACCCAAAACTAACAAAAGAAATGAAATAACAAACATTACAGCAGAGATAAAATAGAGAATGTAAAATAATAGCAAAAACAAATGAAACCAAAAGTTGGTTCTTCAAAATAGTAACAAATTTAGAAAACCTTTAGCTAGAAAGAAAGAAGAGAGAAGGAAGACTCAAGCTACCAAAATTAAAAAAAAAAAAAAAAAAAGGAAAGTAGGAACATTACTTCCAACTCTACATAAATACAAAGACCAACAGAGAGTATTATGAAAGTAATGATATGCCAACAAATTGAATAACCTGGGTGAAGTGGATAAATTTCTAGAAACGCAAAGCCTACTAAATCTAAACCACAAACAAATAGAAAATAGTAATAGACATTTGAAGTGTCAGTAGATAGATTACTAATCAAAAATATCCTGACAAACAAAAGTCCTTGGCCTGATGGAGTATTTGCTGAACTCTACCAAACATTTAAAGAAGGGCTAACCCCAATTTTCAATAATATCCAAAATATCAAAGAAGAGGGAACACTTCCTAACACATTCTATGAGGCCAGAATTACCTTGATACTAAAGTTAAAGACATCACAAAAAATAGAAAACTAAAGATCAATATTCCATATGAACATTAATGGGAACAATCTTCAAAAAAGTACTAGCAAACTGAATTTAGCAACATGTTAAAGGAATTATACACCATTTCTAAGTAGGATTTATATCTGGAATACAAAGATGGTTCAACATACAAAAATCAAAGTAGGATTTATGCCTGGAATACAAAGATGGTTCAGCATACAAAAATTAAACAATGGGATACACCACATTACCAATGGAATATACCACATTAGTGAAGAAAAAAGGTGTGTAATCATCTTTTATTGATGCAGTAAAAGCACTTGACAAAATTCAATAGCCTTTCATAATTAAAAAAAATACTCGGTAAACTAGGATAGAAGGAAACTACTTCATCCTAATTTTTTTTAAAGTTTTTCCTGTAAGACCAAGAACAAGGCAAGGGTGTCCGCTTTCCTCACTTCTATTTGACACAGTATTGGAAATCCTAGCCAGAGCAATTAGGCAAGGAAAGGAAAGAACATATATTGGAATAAAGGAAGAAGTAAACTTATCTCTGTCCATAGCTGATATAATCATATATGCAGACAACTCTTATGATTCCACCAAAAAATCCCATTATTAAACTAATAAATGAATTCAGAACTAATAAGTGAATGGTTATATATGATTGTATCAGCTGGCATAAAACAAACATATTGACCAATAGAATAAAATACTTACATAGCCAAATTATTTTTGACAAGGGTGGCAAGATCAGTTAATGGGAAAAAGACAGTGTTTTTAACAACGGATGCTGAGAAAACTGAATCTCCACATGCAAAGGAATAAAGTTGAACCTTATATGAACCTCCATATAAAAATTAACTGAATATGAATCAAAGGCCCAAATGTAAGGCCTAAAAATATAAAATGCTTAGAATACGACATATATAATGTGATTGATATATATGATGGAATATCATTCAGCCTTAAAAAGGAAGCCAAGTCTAACATACACTATGACATGGATGAACCTTTAGGATGCTAAGTGAAATAAGCCCATCACAAAAAGGTAAATTCTGTATGATTATACTTATGTGAGGTACTTACAGTGATCAAAATCATATAGACAGAAAGTAGAACTCTTTGCCAGCAGCCGAGCTGGGGGCAGGGCGGGGAATGAGGAATTGTTTAATGGATAGAATTTCAGTTTTGAAAGATGGAAAGAGCCCTGAAGATGGAGGATGGTGATGTCTACACAATGAAATATGTGTATTTAATATCACTAAACTGTTCATTTAAAAATGATTAAGATAGTAAATGTTATGTGCCACAAAAAAAAAGAAAAAAAAAGGAATTGGGGCTCAGTTCTTAAAATTTGCTTTTTTAAAATGTTTTTCAATCTCTCTCTCTCTCTATCTCTCTCTCTCTCTCTCTCTCACACACACACACACACACACACACACAAACACACACACACACATTATTTGTCTTTGACCTGTCTCTGAGCACAGGAATTATTCTTCTCCTTGTGGTTGACACAATCATAACTAAACCTTCAAAGAGAAATACAAAGTTACACAGATTGTAGTTTCAAATTGAATGTATCATTACTGCATGTAATCATGACTACAGTCCTTTGAAGCTAGAGCAAATCGGAGAAGAAATTGCTAAGTATTCTGGGTTTATTACGAAGCTGCCATACAAACGCTGGGAAGGAGGAGCTCCGAGGAGGGAAGGAAAGGAAGGAGTTGAAGGAAAGAATCAAGTGCAATGAATAGCTGCAATTACAAATTAGGTAATTGGGCATGGATGCATTTGCTTTTCTTTGCACACTCTTCTATGCAATCTGAATTCGCTACTGTCTATTTGTGTCAGTGCATCCTTATTTATTGTTCCTTAGTTTCTCTAAAAAATAACGATCTTTGGCTGGAAATAAAATACTCTATGCGACACATTACATAGAGGAAGCTGTATTATACATAACTGTATAATGATAACTCTTTGTGTTTTGGTTATCAGGCATTTTAGGAAGTCTAAACAATGGAAAAATATACTGTCATGTCCTGACAAAGGAATTGATGACTCTGGAAATGATGTTATAGTTGTAAACTAGAACCACTAAATGTGCCTTACAATTCCATAAAAAATGAAAAAAAAATAGATACACTAAAATAAAACAGCTAAAGAGAAAAGTACCTGAAAAGTAAGAATTTTTAAAAAATCTATATTTATAACTACAGCACAAATATGTCTTGAGCTTTCAGTAGTAGAATAATTCTTACCTAAACTCTCATACACTGGTAAATAAAAAAGTGTTTCCTGGCAGGTAATGATTAAAGAGTACTAGCACAGACGACCACTACCAACAACATATTTCTTCCACTAAGTTTGAAATAACTAAACTTTAAGGACACTTTAGAGAACTGCAGTCAGTAGGACAGATTTACTATTTCCCTATGGAGTGGCACTACAAAACAAGCTTGGGATGAACTAATTGCTCTGATGACACTATGGTCAGAACATCATTGGAAGTGACAACGTAACCACCAGCAGAATCGTGGCAGTTCAACAGTTTTCTCCTACTCACATTCTGACATATAACTTGCTTGGGAAAACTTTGAAGCCATAGTTTCTTTTAACTGTGTCATAGTTTTTAAAACACTTTTAGGTCAACCTCTCTAATGTTGCTGATGTGTGTGTGTACGTGTGTGTGTGTGTATTTTGGAAGGTTGAGGAGGCTCTTTTTTCTTTCAAATAATCAATATAAACACTGATAACAAAAGAAGAGACGAAACTGACTTGTCCATTAAAATCTGAGCTACCTGATTTTTATACTCTGATTAAAGTAAGTGGAATTTAGGACACTGAATTTGGAGATGAGAGAATTTATCTGGCTTTCCTTTTTTAAATTTTACTCTAGGTTTTGAGAAAATGTGTAAAGAAAACTACGAGAGACATTCATAATGGCTAATTGAAATATATGGCTCCAATATCATTCTATGTATAACAGTAGGTTGTGTTACTGTTCAAACAACAAGCCACTGATCAGGTTCAGCATTTCACTTGCTCTGGCCAAGGAAATGACAGCAGAAGTAACATGTCTCTTCCAAGTACATCTTCTGAGACTGCATAGTGTTCACCATGTTCCTTCTATCCTTCATTATCAGCAATCCTGTAAAAAGATATTCAGCCAGGCTGAGTCCTGGAGTGAAGGTGATATGGGTGAAGCAGCAGTCAAATGGCAAAGATCACGTGGCACAGGTGAGACAGTAACCTTTATCAGACACTACTGAGGTTTTGAGATCTCTTGATACTTCAGTTAAGTTAGTGTGTCTTGATTAGTAAAGATAACGATCAGATTATAACATGATAAACATGTTAAAGCTATCTGCTCATTAATCCACATTTGACCTGCTATACCCAAAGAAGCAGAGTTCATTATATTCTATTTATTGTAGAAATTCCAGAGTCTCATTTTAGAATCAGGCATGCTGCTGTTTATTATTTCTGTAGATTACGTAATGAGATAATGATAAACATTTAAAAATATAATTTCCCCAAATTTAGAAGAGGAAAAATGTAAATGAGGATGGTTTCAGTTTTATGGTTATCGTATAATGTAATAAACCAAAGATAAGCAGAGATAAGGCAGGACATTGATAAATGTCTTCTATAGGGAAAGTTTTTCTAGCAGATGTTTCCTGAGCATTAAAATTACATGGTTATAGTCAATGATTCAATGCTAGCCACATTGAAAATTAAAAAAAAATTAAGTGGTGCAAGAGTTTCTCACATTATAATTATGGATTTTAATTGCCCTTAAAGTTAACATGTATAATTCACCAAATAAACATTAAAGAAAGCATTGTTAATGATCTGTACCTAAATATATGGTCCCTGACAAAAAATAATTGCTTGTATTCCCAGAAATCCTTGTAAGTACCAAAATGTCTCTCTATGCTTGCTTAATACCTTAAAAATTATTTTTGTTTTCTTTTCAATTCGTTGTATTATAATCAAAATTCCCAAACGTTAGTATTTGCTTTTATATAATTCTATCAGTATGTGGAGCTTTTCTTTTAGCTAGATACAGATATAAATATAGATGTAGATATAGATACATATATAGAAAAGCTATTGTGTAAGGCTTGATTCAGTGTGCATGCGGTCTACTTTGGATATTGTCCAAGAAGACATACTTTTTAGAACTACTCACAAAATCTCGTGGCATGCATCCCACAGTGGTAGAGTGGTAAAATTATAAGCACTTATATAAGAATTTTTTGCTTTATGTAATTCAAATTCTAAAGATTGGTTTGCATTTTCATGGAAAACTCCATTTTGGTCAAAAGCTAGTCAGAGCCAATCCCCCTGATTTCCAGCACTCTTAAGTCAGGTCCACCTCTCCAAGGAAAATCAGTTGAAGACTCTACACGGCATCTCACACTCCACATCTAACTTGTCTCACTCAGTGGCTTAAATAATTAAACAGGCTTGGAGCTTAACGGATCTTCTGTTCTTAGCCATACCTTTTCCTCTCATGAGCCTCTGGCCATAACAACATCATTCAGCTGAATGGACTGTGATCTTGTGATGTGTCTTCTTAATCTTATTAACCATTCATTGATTAACAAATGAGATCAATAACATATTTTTGTGATTCAGTCTTTGCAATACCTGAACTTCTCTATTTGCTTTAGTCTATGTTACCATGTATAGATGTGTGTGTGTGTGAGAAAGGTGCCAAAGAAACCATCTATTAAGCATAAACACAATAGTAACATTCAAGTTTGTGAAAATTCATGATCTTGAAATTGCACTTTGCTCATGGATCAAACTTTATACCTGACATAGTGCTGAGAATAGTGTTGAAAATATCATGGCATTCCTTTAGTTTGGAGCTAACTACCCATAAATCAGTTCAAAAACTATACAAGAAAAATATCAGTATAATGAATAATCACAACATTAAATACAGCTAAACTTCCTATTTTCTATTCAGCATTCTATTTCTAATAAACTTTAATAAAAGATTAATAGAAATGGAATACTGAATACTTTTGTTAAAACATAGTAGAAATAAAAGACTGAAGACAATAAAGTGTAAGACAAAAGAAAGTTGACTTTTAAAACTTGCCAAGTGAAAGGTTCATGCAGATACTAAGCACAACCGTGAGCGTCAGTGGCAGGTTAGAAGGCAGAGAGTGTTGAGAAGGAGGAAAAGCTGGTGGTGAACTGTGTGGTGTCTGGGAAGGTAAGAGAAGGGAGCAGGGTGTCATTGAGGTAACAAAGGTGAACATTATGTGAAATGTATGTCTTTTGTAAACTCACTTCACTGGAAGAAACAGGGCTGCAATTCATAATGGATGAGTTGCATAAAACATGGGAGCCTATTATGGGAAAAGAAGGGAACATATTTGCAAATTGTTCAAGGACAATGACTCCTTCTATCAGAATGGAGTCACAGTTTTCAGTTTGTCCCCCAGTGCTATTTTAATTATTCTAATTCTCAACCAGGCCTTCAGTTTTGTGTCAGAAATGTAAATGATTACTAACCTTCTTAGACTTAAGAATTCTATTTCTTCCCATGTAAGTGGTAAATATAAGCATGCATATTAAAATAATTAACATTAAAAAGATGTATAAGAAATATAAAGTTTAACATTAAGAACAGAAAAGTTTACTAAAATGTGTGCTAGAGTAGCAAACAATAACTATTCCCTGCAGTTGCAGAGATTCAAGATGTATTAGTCCCGTATTTCAAGTCTCTGACTTTTATTTTCATGTCTGACACATAAGATATGATTTCTGCTTTCAGGCATGTGTATCTTTGAAATTTTCTCATTTCTCAATTCTGTCAATTCCTTAGTGATCACATTTTCAATAAAAACTACCTTCAGTATCTTGGTGCAATTATTGATATTTGTTTTATTTCCATTTCAATTAAATAGATTCACTAAAAAGAAAAATGCAAGCCCAATACAGAGCTGCCCTTGTTTTTACAGTTATCGGGTAGCTAAAATGTGAATTTCTGTATCTCTGTCTCCAAAACCCTCCTCCTTTTCACTTTGTCATATGGAGTCACCAATAAAAATACATTGAATGCTAGGATGTGGAATACTATCAGAAACAAAACAGCTTAAAGGTTTAAATTGATTATTGTCCTATTTTTAAGATCCTTAACAGCCAGTGAGAATCTCAGATGTTAAAGATTACTAATCCTTTAGTAACAATTTATTAATCACACACATATTATCATGGCTGTTCCACATTTGGAAAAGAGTACCATGAGGATAGCAGGTGCAAGAGATGTGGGGAAGCCTTCTGAGTAGTAATCATCACCTGAGGATGTTATGCAGCATTCTTAAGGCTCAGCCATCTCCGACTATGTGAAAAACAGCCTGATTTGCTGCTGAGTCCTTATAATCTTTAAGAAATACCACTGGGTATGCCCAGACATGCGAGGTGTCCAGAACTGCGCCTAAAAGTTCCGAACACTTTCCAAAACGAGGAAGCACTGAAGCTGGAATGTGATAGTAAAACTCTGACAATCTTAACAAGTTCCCTAATAAGCTAATATTTTTCCTGTTCTCAAGACCTTCTGAACTCGCATTTGATTCTTTTTTTCTAAATTTCTTTCTTTCTTTCTTTTTTTTTTTTTTGAGACGGAGTCTCACTCTGGCCCCCGGGGCTGGAGTGCGGTGGCGCCATCTGGGTTCACTGCAAGCTCCGCCTCCCGGGTTCCCGCCATTCTCCTGTGTCCGCCTCCCGAGTAGCTGGGACCACAGGCGCCGCCACTGCGTCCGGCTAATTTTTTGTATTTTTAGTAGAGGCGGGGTTTCACCGTGGTCTCGATCTCTTGACCTTGTGATCCGCCCGCCTCGGCCTCCCAAAGTGCTGGGATTACAGGCGTGAGCCACCGCGCCTGGCCTTCTAAATTTCTTTATAAAAATTTCAGTGGGAAATCTTATTGAATTTACACCTTTCAGAAGTCCCTTAGACCTGTTCTGTCCCTACCAGATGCTTGGAAAAACATATGCCCAAATCATCATCCTGGTGTGGACTAGATGCAATGGAGGTTTATTTTTCTTAGAAAAAATACGTTAGCACCCAGTCCTATAACCAAGCATCTTCCATAATTATCATGTGACCATGAGCAAGTTACTTAGCATGTAGTTTTTGTGTCTTGTTCTGCAAAGCTGTCTCAAAAGTTTCTGACTACTTAGTTAGTGAATGCAAAGCTCTTTGAAAACTGTAAACATAAGGAATTTTTAACAAAGAGAAGTGGGATGTTTTAATTACGGACTGTGGGTACATATGAATACTTACAAAACATCTTTTACTGGGCAAGAAGGTTATTTTGGGGGTACAAAATGCATGGTGATACTTCTAGAAATAAGGATGGATACTAGTTGGAGAAATACGTGTTTTTAATCAGAAAATATACTTTCAAAAAAACGACCTGTGAATTGAAAGTTAGAATTTTTCATAGCAGTGATTGTTTTGAAATAAAAGTTTAACAAAAGCAGAGACTACTTTTGAATGATCATCCCTCTCTGAGTGTCACCAGCACACTTAGGTGCTTTTACAAGGGCAAAATCTTGACATAAACCATGCTAAGCAAGGGGAAGATATCCATCCTTCTTTTCTTAGAGCCACAGGCTCTTTCAAGACCAGTGTGAAAAAACAATTGAATGTTAGGAAAGGTCAAAAGCCAGGCTGAAGAGACATTCTGATTAAAAGCTTTCCCTGAAGGCAGCAAGACCTTTCCCTGTTCTCTAATTCAAACATGAAGACATTTAGCTCATGCTAGTTTTCTGGTTAATTTTTCAAGAATATGGGTTGTTAGCGATCAGAATACTGTATAAGCTTCAAAAGATTTGAAAGGCTCTGGCTGGACCCAAACTCTTTAAATTGGGTCTCACTGCTAACATAGCTCTTGTTCGATCTTTTAATTTCTGCTTTTCTTCTTTCTTCCTGTTTCTTTCTGATATCCTTCACAGTTTTAAAAGGCTCATTTTTTAAGCTATATTATTTAAGACAAAGAATTTCTACAAAGTCTTGTAGGAGAACTAGTTTTTTTTTTTTTTTTTTACTTTCCCAAAGAAGCTAGTCATACAATATTTTTTAGAAATCAGTGGCATTGATATATGAACCTCAAAAATTTTAAAGGCTTAATTTTTATCCAAGTTACTTTGGTACAGAAAACCTCAGAGGATCAAGTTTTCTTTTTATATTTCTATTACTTCCTGGTTTCAGTCAGATCTGAAATACCACAAAACAGCTTGATTTGGATTTTTTTTTTTAATATGACACAAAAGTTTCCAAGTTTGAACACTGATGGAAACCCAGATTTCTCAATTATATAATATGGAAAGCAAAAGAGAAAAAAAGTGAAAGACCAACATTTACAAGGATGGATTCACTTTCTACATGTACAGATCCGTAAGGTTGCTGTCAGGCCCTGTCCCTAATAATGTTTGCAGGACCCAGGGCTACAGTGGAGATCTACATACTACATGTGCAAATAGTATAAGGGAAAACCAAGGCAATGACAGCTTGGCATTTCTTCAAAATGTTGAACATACAGTTTCCGTCTGATCCAGCAATTCCACTCTTAATTATATACCCAAAAAGAATTGAAAACAGGGATTCAAGAGGACACTTGTACAACAATGTTCATAGCAGCATATTCACCATCATTAAAACATGGAAGCAAGCCAAGTACCCAGCAACTAATGAATGGATAAGCAATATGTGGTACACACATGCAATGAAAGATTATTTATCTATACAAGTGAATGAAGTACAGATACACGCAACAACATGGACGAAACTTGAAAACAGTGTGCTACAGGAAAGATGCGAGACACAAAGAGAAAACAATGTATGTGTCCACTATATTCAGGATCTAGAACAGGCAAATGCAGGAAAGCAGAAAGAAGAAGAATGGTTACCAAGGCCTGAGGGTACAGGGGAGTGGGAAGTTAGTGTTTAATAGGAACAAAGGTTTTGTTCACAATTATGAAAACATTCTGAATGTAGTACTGATGCTTGTACAACATCATGAATGAACTTAAAGTCACGGAATTTCACACTCAAAACGATGAAAATGGTAAATTTTATGTAGGTTTTACGTATATTTATAGTTTCTGTATATTTTACCACCTAAAATTACTTTATATAAAGAAGGAAACAATCTGTTAAACAAGTGAGGTATATCCTATTCTCTTCTCTTGACACTGATACCTTTTGGTATAATTTGAATTTAGGCTTGGCGGATTTCACTGTGTTCCCTCTGGAATATTGTGAAAGCCTCCTGCTCTATACTCCTTACCTAAACACACACACACACACACACACACACACACACACATACACACACACACACTCCCCTGTAGTGAATTCTCTGCTATTCCTGTCCTGGCCCTGCCACACCTTGGAGAGTCCCAGTGGTCATGTACATTAGCCCCATGATCAAACAACATCCTCATCCCCTTGCTGGAGAGAGGCCCCTAATGGCGATAGTGTGATGTGACCACAGGAACATGAATCCAAGCAAGAGATCTGCTCTTGCAAATGAGCTCCACATTCTGCAGGGAAGAGCCCCTGAAAGCATTGTGCAGAAGGAGACACAGGCTAATGGTGTGCACATTCCCTTGGCTTATGGTGTTCTTGGACTTCTTGCCCCATGCCGAGGGGTGCATTGTTCACAAGAGGGTCAGAGTGGGGACCCTCTACAGTATGGGATCCAGCATAGCCTCCTCTCTCCTTGAGATCTAAGGGAGAACTGGGTCCTTTGATTGATTCACAGGCTATTCATGCAACCTCACCAGTCGCACGGAGTAGAGAGAACTTCACCAGTTCAAAGAAAAAAATAAATGTCTAATCTAGACCTCATACAAAAAAAGGCCTCTGAACTCACACACTTGATTCAAGTTTTTCTATTTTAGGAAATGGCTGTGGTGTTAATCCATGTAGAATTAACACCAGCAGGCCTCTGCGGCACACAACCTTTTGACATCCAGATTGGTTCGTTTAAACACTCTGTTGTTGCTGCTCAGTCATTTCTCTCAAATGCTGACAAACTTGTGCATAGACAGACACTCCAGAAAATCTATTTTGGGGTCCCTGAAGTGGATTATTGACTTTGTTGGACAGCTGCCATGTATTTTTACTTTATACGCCCCTTTTCTCTCCTTAACTTTATCTTCCAATAAGTAACAGAAACCCTAGTAGTCTTACTACTAAAAAAGTGATGGTGATTTTGAATAAATAAAGAAGAATTTTTCGTCTCATGAAAACAAGAAGTAAAACTTGATTGATCATGTATTGATGTCTATGCCATGATTAACATCCACTTGTACCTTTCCCAGCTCTTTCCAGTTTTAAAAGTACCTACCTATCACAATTCTGCCGTTTCTTTGGAAGATCTACTGGACCTGCAAATAGAACTTGGCTGTATTGCTTTGGTTTCCTCTTTGAATTTTGCAAGTATATCTAGTTCTTCCTGTTGTAAATATATTTAATTAGTTGCTTCCATATTTAGAAGATCAAGAATACTATCATTATGACCAGAAATTCAACCTATTCATTTTTTCTTTGGTTCTCCTGATGAAACCAAATTGCCTTAACTTTTAAAAATTTGCCTGTAAGACGTTTACCTTTCAGAATTAAGCTAGAAATGTGATGCCTGTGGTTTTTCATTGGCTCATTTATATATCCCTACAGAAGTCATCAAATTAAACACTACCTAAGTAGTTACTGTAGGCAAAAAGCCATTATTGGTGCTAAAATTACTGGGCAACTGTATGATGAAAAACAATATTTCCATAGCCCAAAAATATCTTCCCAGAAGATACTTACAAGTTATAAATTTTTTTAAAAAATCACTTAAAAGTAAAGACACCTGACAGACAACATAAAAAGCAAAACAAAACAAACAAAAGCAAACAAACAAACAAACAAACAAAAATGATCTGCTGGGCACAGTGGCTCATGCCTGTAATCCCAGCACTTTGGGAGGCCAAGGCGGGTGGATCACGAGATTGAGAGATCCAGACCATCCTGGCCA